>NW_027269267.1:22582500-23207500 GCF_023055355.1 Agelaius tricolor | reverse complement strand
AAATTCAAATTGAGTATATAATGGATGATTCTTTACTTAATTTTAATTGTGATAGTAAGCATTATTAAATACAGAACAGATTAATCTAAAATATCTTATGATTTTATAGACCAGTCAAGTAATACTTTTCAGGTTCTTGATGAACATTCCCAAGGCTCTGGAGAATGTTGTTTAATGCTGGTGCCAGGTATTGACTGAATGCTTTTACCGTGTAGATGTTTTCATGTGCTAATTAATGCTATCTTAAACTGAATAAGAGACTGGACCAGTATTTTCCCTTGCTTCATGTATTGTTGACTACTCTTCATTAGTGATGGAGACTCTCTTAAGACACTAACTTAGACCTAGATTAATATTTGTTAGACAGGTAAAATCAGATAATGTGAATCTCACACAGTGTGCCCATAACTCAGTTGGAATATTTGTTTAAACTAAGTCTACAAAATGAACTCATTAATTCTCATTAATCATATTTTCTTATGAATTATTCATATAATGCTTCATGTGATCTAATTATGAAATATCTACATCTTTGTCCAAATCAAGCAAGGTGTAATACTGGATTACAGGCAATTAGTTTTATTATTACTGCAATCAACAGGACAAATGCAGAAAAAACAGTTTTTCAGATCTGCTATATTAACTGCATTTAAAATGAGGGGAAAACTCTTAAAGGCTTGTTTTCAAATTATATCTCTACAAATTCATAATAAGTGATTAGAGGTCTGAATGCAATACTTATGTTTCGGAAAATTAGTTACAAGTAAAACTAAAAAATATCTATGACAGTAAACCTGTCACCAATCAAATAGAGGGTAGCAATTAGTAACCATGGAGATACAAATAACTCAATTTTACATGCCAAATATAAAAATTTATTTTAATTTTTTCAATAGTTCTGTCTCAATTTCTGTACTTGCCTGCTATGTTTTTGTATTTGGTTTGTGTGGCCAGGTTTTGGTAGCAGGGGAGCCACAAGGGTGGTTTCTGTGGGAAGCTGTCAGAATGTTCTCTATGTTCGGCAGAGCCAATATGCCAGCAGCTCCACGACAGACATGCTGCCGACCAAGGCTGGGCCAATTAGAAATGGAAACACCCCTGTGTTAGCATATTTAAGAGGGGAAAAAAAGTTATTGTGCAGATAGAATTGTAGCTAGATAGGTGGGGAGTCAGAACATGTGAGAGGAACAACTCTGCAGGCACCAAGGTCAGTGGAGAAGGAGGGCAAGGAGGTGCTGGAGATGAGATTCCTTTCCAGTCTGTGCTGCAGCCAATGATGAGGCAGCTGTGCCCCTGCAGCCCATGCACAAACACAAAGATGCAGAGATCCATCTGTATCCTGTGGAGGAAACCCACACCACAGCAGGCAGATGCCTAAGTGGAGACTGTGACCCTGTGGGAGGTCCATGCTGGAGCAGGCTACTGGCAGAGACAAGCCCACACAACCAACCTGGATTTGCTGGTTTGCTGGCCAGACTCATGACCCTGTTGAGGACCCACATTGGAGCAGCCTGTCCTTGAAAGAATGTGTCCCATGAAAGAATGAGTCACATTGCAGCAGTTTATGGAGGACTGTTACTCATGAGATGGGCTCACACTGGAGAAGCTCTCAGAGAACTGTCTGCAGTTGGAGGGATCCCACACTGGACCAGGGGAAGGACTCCTCTTACCAGCCAGTAGAGGAAACAATGAGTGATGAACTGACCATAAACCCCATTCCCTGTCTCCCTGAGCCACAAAGTGGCAAGTTAGAGCTGGGAAGGAGGGAGGGGTAGGAAGTAAGGTGTTTTAAGGTCTTATTTTACATCTCATTATCCTGCTCTGATTGTGTTACTAATAAATTTTATAAATATCTTTAATTCAAACCTGTTTTTATAATAGAGGTGGCCTTTGTGTCCTAGCAAAATAGAAGTATTGTACTTGAAAATCTGTATATGGGCTTTGCCCTGGGAGGTCCCGGTTGCCCTTGATGGGCTGCAGCTGTGATGTCCTTAATTGGGCTGCAGCTGTGACCAATGAAGATAACTGGGATAAAAGGGGCGGGGTCAGCCAGTCAGGGAGAGCCTTGAAGGGGCCCTGAGCTGAGAGCGAGCAGAAGGAGTCTGTGCTGTGAAGATCTGCAGCCATAAAAATGCACCGAGGCGGTATGGGTCTTTAGAAATCTGGTAACAACAGTATGGGACTCTAGAAATAGAACAACAACATGTTTTGTCTGTGATGGTGTTTGGTGGGTGATCTCCACGTCATTTTCCCAATGGATGAACTTTTCCTTATATTTTGTCTCTCCTGTCCAGTTGCAGAGGGGAATAAGAGAGAGGCTTTGGTGGGTGCCTGCCATCTAGCTAGGGTCAATCTATTACAGTATTGAACATAAATAGGATAACCCTCTACCAGCACTTGGAGTGGGTTAGGCTTGTCTAGCTCCCCAGGGATATGCCAGGGGAGCTTGGATGCTGGAATAAGATATGCAAGTCTGAAACCTTTTGCCTGCCTTCCCCACCTGCCACAAGCATTCAGTTGCCTGCATACCATGGGCCCAAGGCCTAAGATCTGATACACACAGCTTTGCAACCTTGGCTCAGACAGCTGATAAAATTGCAGAGTTATGAGAAATAGGTATCAGAAGGCCTGCAGAAAGGTTAAAAGACTTAAAACTAGGGAGAGACCTGTCTAATATTTTTATGAATGACCTGTGCAAGGGGACCAACTTGCATCCTCTGATGATGAAACTACATTGGTGGAAGTGTTGATTTGTTGGAAGGTGGGGAAGACCTTTGCAAAGGGATCTGGATAGATTGAGTAGATGGGCCAAGGCCAGTGGTAAGAGGCTCAGCAAGGCTAATGTTGGGTCTCACCCTTTGATCACAGCAAGCCCATGCAATGCTCCAGGATGGGGAAGAGCTGCTGAAAAGTAAAGACCTGTCCTGGTCTTTGTCAAGACTAAGATCTGGATGCTATTTGACAGCTGACTGGACATGAGCCAGTGTGTGCCTAAGTGGGCAAGAAGGCCGATGTCATCCTGACCTATATCAAAAGTAGTGTGGCCAGCAGGACCAGGGCAGTGATTGTCCCTGTGTACTTAGCAATGCTGAGGTCATATCTCAAATCCTGTGTCCAGTTTTAGGCCCTTCACTACGGGAAAGACATTGAGCTGCTGGATCATGTCTATAGAAGGGCAAAGGAGCTGGTTAGGAGTCTAGACAGTAAGTCACCATCCCTGGAAGTGTTCAGGAAACAACTGTGCACGGCACTTAATGCTATGGTTTTGTGGACATGGTGGTATTTGGTCAAAGATTGAACTCAATCATGTTGGAAGTCTTTACTAACCTTAATGACTCTATGATTCTGTGATTCATTAGTAGATTAGGTATTCAATAGGAAAAGCAGGAAGAGGAAAAGGTATAAAATCTTTAAAATGAAAAGAACAAAATACTCATTTCAGGCACTGTTAAAGCAGATCATTAAGTGTCTGTGTCAATAGAGCTGGCAGCAGCTGACTGCTCTGCGGTGTTGTTGAAGGGTAGAGTTCAGGACTCACAGTAATTGAACCTTCTGCTTGGACTGATGTTACACCAGCAAAAGTATGTGTTGTTCCTTGTGCAGGTGGAGCATCTCAATGCTTTGCTTCATACTTTGCTGAAGCCCATATAACTTTCATGTCAGCCGGAGCTACACTGTGTGCTGCATGTATTCTGCTAATAGGCAGTCTTTGTGCATGGCCTTAACAACCAAGGATGGGAGGCAAACTTTGACAGAGAAAATGGAGATCCAAATGCATGATGTGTTTGTAGTAAAGAATAGCTGGAAACTTGCAACTAAGAGACAAAGTTGTTGGAAAGTGGTATTGTCATTCATTTTAGTCAAGTTTGGAGGAAAGCAGAAGATAACGAATTCAGTATAAACTGAATTCAGTGGCTTGGAACTTGGAACTTCAGTACATATCACAAAAATAAACCCCCATCCCCAATCCAACAAATCAATGATAAAGAAGATAAAAAATTATCTACTTCAGCTAAGGTGTGGTGGAGTGTTATTATTTAATTTATTTATAGGCAATTAAAATATGAGACTACGAGAAGGATTAAAAAAAGCATTAATATAAAAGTCTAGATCTGTAAAACAGCAGTACCAAAACTCTGTTGGACTTGGGGTTGCATTGGGTTTAAGTAACAAACTTGGTAGTGGTGTGTCTGCAGCAATGGCTTCTGTGAAAGAAGACCAGAAACTATTTAGACTATTCAGAAGAGACCAGAAACATGTGTGTCAGATAGAGCAAATTTCACCTGTGCCCAAGATGGACCAGACCTACTGGACCAAATGATGCTGATAGTCCCTCTCTGCAAAAATTGTTTAAGAAAGGTTAAATAGTGCTGAGTGACAACTGGGAGAGAGGAGTGAGAAAAAATGTGAGGGAAGCAGGATTGAAGAAAATTGCATTAAGGAAGAAAGAGGGGAAGTGGTGTTCCAGGTGCCAGAACAGAGATTGCTGTGCAGCCTTTTGAGAAAACTGTGGTGATGACGTTGCCCCCTTTTAACCCATGGAGAGGCCACATCAGAGGAAATTCTCACTGCAGCCCATGGACAGCTCCACACTGAAGTAGTTGGAAATGCTCTGAAGGCAGCTGCCCAGAGAAGCCCATAAATCCATAAAGACTGTCAGAAAGGATAATTTTCTTAGCTTTGCTGATAAGCGATATCTAATAGACAGAGAAAATTAATAAAAGGGTATTTTTTTAAAGCATATTGGTTAAAGTAACTCATTGACATATTGACAAATCTGCAGAACTGCTAACAGAATAATAAACAAACACCTAAAATATTTAAAGACATGAAGGGGCCAGGGAGTGTAGGTGGTAGGAGAAGAGAGATAGAGAATATAGAAATATCTGGATCATTATCTCTGGCTATAATCAAATATTTTGTAGTTAAAAATCAGATTCAAATGTTTCCAATTTTTTCCCCACCTTCAGAGCACAGGGGGAAAGGAATCAGAAAAAAACAAATCGCTACACATTTTTTAAAAAGTAAGTTATTCAATATAAGTAAGTCTTTTGGTGGAGTGACTTTATTTTATTATTTTTATTCATTGTACCTAAATTGTTGCAATAATATTTTCCTTTTTTTATACCTCTACATCTACATGTAGATAAAATCACAGGGATCCAGATCACTTCCTCGGCACTGTTAGAGAAGTCTTAGTATAAAGAGAGTAATAAACAAAACTGATTAAATGTAGGAATAGCATTCATTCTTAATAGGAACCGCTAATTCTGGTGCATCTTTCTGGCACCATGTATGCTGTGCTGAGTGAGGTTCTTTATCACCTCTTTTCTGAAATAATGAAATTAAGGATGTAGAGACAGCATTGAGATCACTTCATCTCAATATTTCCTTCTGTCCCTGAAGATTTTTGGTGACCTAGAAGTATACCTGAGATTTCTACAAGACTCTATAGAGAACTCAAACTTTCACATTTCCAATTCTTCAGCATTTCTGAAGTGCTGAAATTATTTTAATTTCTTCATCTATTTCATCTATTCCCCTGTTTTATGTGCATTTTCTCCTTGAGCTGTATGGCTTTCATGTACTTAAAAAATTTGCAGGATTTTCTTGTTAGAGGAAGAGACAGACTTATGAGTGCTGCCTTAATTACAGATAAAATGCATATATTTTACAGATGTAAAATATTTCCAGATATCAGCTTAGAAACTACCTAGTGGTTACTTACACTTAGTTGTAATGCAATCTCAAAGACTGCAATGCATTGGCTAAAAGTGAGATAATTTTTACCACTTGAATGTAAAACACAATCAAAATTACAGATATCTTTCTTGTAGTAGGGGGAGATCTTACAAGAAAAATGGTAATGTGAATTTGAGGTACAATCCTACAGATAGAACAAATTGCTTTCCATTATGTTTTACAATATGCTTTTTTTGTACTGGAAACTTGTTTAATCCCAAATTTTTATTTTACCACTATTCTATGACTATGATCTTGGGATAAAATAGGAACAGAAAAAAATTGCTGGAAAATATATAGAGATTAAACCAAATCAGCTAGAAAAATAGAAAAGTTTTATCCTTACATTTTGATTAACAAACTATATAATAAAACAATTTTTTTATTGAAATATTTCATAATTTTATAAATATTTGTATGATATACATGTTGAAATACAAAGTAAAGAAATTTGAAAAAGATTATAAAGTGGTTTGTGTATGTTTCTTTAGAAGAATTTCATATACATGTGAATATACCAAAACTTGTCCTGCCATCAAAATTCAATATTATACATACAAATTTCTAGGTAAAGCAGCAATAAAAATTAAGGGGAAAAATCCTGTGTATAAAATTTCTATTTTCAACATTTGTCTTAGTACAAATTTGTGCAGTTTATAGAACTTTGATAAGAAACAAATTGGAAAACTGAAACATTAAAGAAAATTTGACATTTTTGAGTGTGAATTAAAGTGTGTGTGCTTATGTGTGTGTGCGTATGGCTTTTGTAATAAATGGATGCCGTGACCAACTTTTTAATCACTAATATTTATTCAAGGATTCAAGAAAGACAGGACTTCCAAGTATTGCCAAAGCATCATGAGATTATTCTTTACAGGATTCCGCTGACTTCGTAGCCTCTTGTCTCTAGCTGAGATTACAAATGACTCATTTAGTGCCAGGAATTCATGCGGCATGTGTAGCAAAGGATGAAGCAGTGTCTTTCCAGGCAAGTTAAAAAAAAAAAAGGCAAGCGTAATCTGAAACTATGCTAAAGGGAGAACAATAGTTGAGTAGTTATGCTGTTGTCAATTATAACCAAAATTTGCATCTCAGAAACTATCGTGCAAGGAAATTCGCCCTTAGCAGTTGTAGTCCATTATAATTTAATTTTTCTCCCATACAAAAAGCATTGTAATGCTGTATACAAGCAAAGTCTTTTTCTCAACTAATAATAGCTGTCCTTGGCACTGAATTTGAGTTCAGACAGAGCACAGCTCACAAATGCTGAAGAACAAAGGTGACAGTTGTTATTTCTGGGTGATGGAGCAAGTAGATAGTGATGGAAGAAGATCTCCAATCTACTCTTGTCTAACATATCCTCTTCCCCCAGGTCACATGAAGCATATTGTTACTGTCTCTTAAAAATATTACCTCTGCTCTGCTAAATAAAAAAATAATAATTGTAGGATTATTACTTTTTCCGGGAGCCACAGAAATTTTAAATTTGCCACCATATTTAGATACTTAGGCATTGTCATATGCACCTTTGGTATTTGGGGATATACAATTAAATAGAACTTTGGTTTCAGGACCTAGAATTTGTCCTATGAAGTTGCATCTTAATTCTTTCAGGATTCTAGTGGTGCACATTTTAGATTTTAGGCATTTCTTATGCCAGTGTGGGCTTCCCATGGGGTTCCAGCCTCCTTTGAGCGTCCACCAGCTCCAGCATGGGGTCCTACACAGGCTGCAGAAGATCTCCGCTCCACTGTGGACCTCCATGGGCTGCAGGGGCACAGCTGCCTCCCCATGGGCTGTCTGTACCATGGGCTGCAGGGGCACAGCTGCCTCCCCATGGGCTGTCTGTACCATGGGCTGCAGGGGCACAGCTGCCTCCCCATGGGCTGTCTGTACCATGGGCTGCAGGGGCACAGCTGCCTCCCCATGGGCTGTCTGTACCATGGGCTGCAGGGGCACAGCTGCCTCCCCATGGGCTGTCTGTACCATGGGCTGCAGGGGCGTCTCTGCTCTGGCATGTGGAACACCTGCCCCTCCTTCCTTGCTGACCTCGGTATAGGCTGGGCTGTTTCTCTCATATAGTCTCCACTCCTTTCTCCCTGTTTGTGTTGTGCAGTATTTTTACCACCTTCATAACTACATTATACCAGAGGTGCACCCACCATTGATGATGGGCTTGGCCTTGGCCGGTAGAAAGTACATCTTAGAGCCAGCTGGGATTGACTCTGCCAGACACAGCATAAGGAGACACACAGAAGCCACCTCCTGAAGGTTCTCCACTATGAAAACCTTGTCACCCAAATCCAATACCATTAATGGAGTGTCAAAATTGTTCATTTTTTGTAGTGTCCAGCAATTTTTCAAAATTAAAGTGCTTTTAGAGAATTTTTTACGTAGAGTGTATGTCATATGGTCATGAGAACCTCATAGGATATGTTAGGAAAGCTTCCCTCTCCATCTGAAAGGCAGAGTAAATTTCTACTATATACTTAGAAAAACAGGACATTGTGTTATTTATATTCTCTGGTACGTTATAGACAGTTGAAAATAGCAGTTGTCAAAGCAAATTTATTCAAATGCAAGAGAAAAAAAAAATTTACATCTTAATCTTGACATTTTCACATAATTATCAGTCTTTTTTTTCTGGGATTCTAATTCTCTATGCAAATGGATAAATGAAAGGGAGAAAACCTAATAAAATCATCAATAAATATGGGCACTAGAATTGATCAAGAAAAATGTCTAGTTTTAAGGATGTGCTTAATTTTAGAAAAATATCTGAACACCATGAAAGACTGTATTTAATTCCAAGATTTAGGAAGCTGAAAGCTGATCTCTGCAAAATATTTGAGTGCTTCATCATTGAGTCATAACTAATTTTAATCTCAAGGGAGGATTCTTTCCTCAGTGCACTTTGGTGGAAACTTGATTGAATTAATAGGATGGAGGAAGTAGGTAAGCTGTAGCAGAAAAAATATAATAACATAATTTAAGTACATCACTCAGGACCTCAGAAAGTAATCTTTCACAAGTCTTGGGAATAAATATATTTTATACACTTGCTAATTGGTGTTTATAAAATATGTTCAGTCTAAAAGTAGAAAAAAACTCTTGTAACTGAATGATACATGTTTTTGCTCATTTTGTCAAGTGAGATATATGCAGCAATTAAGGTTTTGTTCATCTGTTGGCTTGTTATGTTGTCTGCTGTATGACTACAAGCTGTTAAATCTAGCAGTTTCTTGAGGATACAGAGGAAAGTGTTCGAAAGCTTGAATCAATCTCATTTAGCAAAAAAAAGTGAAAATACAACAAACAGTGTAATTTTTGGTAAATTTCATACTGTCCTTTTTGTGACAAAGCAGCAGATTTATAAACAAAAGAGAAGAGGAAAAGGAGCTGTAGGTCACAAAGGGAAAAATAAAAAAAGATGAGTTCTTTAGGCAAGAAATTTCAATAAGGAAACTTACAGAAAAGGGTTTTTGCAGCACTTGACAGTGGAAGAGGGCAAGGAGTAATTCTAGAGGGAATTCACTTTTATAGGCTGTTTGATAAATTAATTGGTGATATTGGTCTAAATTGAAGTTTCACCTACTCATTGAAACCAAAAAACTGATGAAATCAGACCTTTGCTATGTAATGGTGGTGTCAAATAGTAGGATAAGAGACAATGGGCAGAAATTGATGCACAGAAAGACTCACCTGAATGTAAAGAACAACTTCCTTAAACAACTTCCTTAATGTGCACGTGACCATATGCTAGAACAGGTTGCCTAGAGGGGTTGTAACCTCGCTAGAGATATTGAAGAACAATCTGAACATCATCTTATTTAACCAGATATCTCCACTAGTGGTCCCTTTCAACCTTACAAATGCTATGATTCTGTAATTTCAGTCCTACTCTCAATATGTAAAGTAACTTGTCTAGCTGAGCTTGCTCTAAAATCATATAGCTCAGTTACATATGAAAAATTTTACAACGTGAAATTTTTTTTGATACATTATTTTCCTGCCATTCCCATACTCTGCTGCTCCTGAGAGCATTTCTTGTGGGTATTCATTTGCTGTTCATGCTCCATGACAAGAAAAATTGCTAGGATGCTTGTATGAATTTGCAAGAAGAGAAAAAATATCCAGTAGGATTTTGACAAAGTGACTTTTAGTGAGCCTGGACTTTACTTATTATGGTAATGGGTTACAGAAATAAATGATTCATTTTGTAAAAGGAATCTGAAAATATTTTAATGTAAATATAAAAAATATTCTTTTGTCGTTTACAATCATCTTGTTGTGTTTCATTTTGTAACAGCAAACTGTATGCTACAGCTGTTCTATATCAAAGGAAAAGCTTCTTACCTTCAGATGTACAAGATTTTTCTTTAAGTTTAAACTATTAGATGGAGAAAACATCCTCCATTTTTAGAAGCAGGGAAAGATAAGAATTGTCTTTTTATAAGATATGGATCTGACCTATATGTCTTATAACACTACTGAAAATACTGTATGCATTAATCTTGAGCAGTCATGCAGCTCTGATAGTGTGGAATGCACTAATACAACTCCAACACTAACTAATGATCACCTTTTTTTAAAGTTTTAAAATACCCTATAATAACATTTTAAGATATTTATATGAAGCCAACCAAATGGAAGTTGGAACGCAACAGCTCAATCTTTCTATAACCTCTGTCAGGAAAAATGATTCAGTTTTAGTCAATGATTAATTCCTCCCTTAGAAAGAAACTTAGTCTCGGGTAAATAGGATGTATATTTAAAAAGAAGAGACAAGTTTGTGTATTCTTTAACTATACTGATCTTGCTCCTCCTTCAAGCCATAAGCCCACTTAACAAAATCTGATCCAGAACAAATTGAACTACACTCTATTTTCACCCTTGCAAATTATGCAAAAGCTAATCTGCTACCATTCTCTAGGTCTGTAAGTATGTGTCCTTATATTTTAATTTTTAATATGCAGCTCTTAGCAGGATACTGATATTACTAATACTAAAAACTCCATAAATCTTTAATATAAGCATATTAAATACTTCATTTCAAACAAATAATAATAAGAAAAATTCCATCTAGAAATGGAAATTAATTCCCAGATGATCGGATTCCTCAAAAACTTTGGAAAATGCCTTTAGAAATGAAAATGCTTCTCAATTTATCCCACACTCTTTGTTATCTCCATCCATGGTAGCAAATACTCGTTAATAAGTGTTTTAAAATGAATCCTATTAAATAAAACATAGAATGATAATATTTTTAATGTATCATATATAATATGATATATTATATAGTCATATATAATATGACTATATAATATTAGTTATAGTCACTACTTGAAAAATATATTTCTCTTGATCTATATAGCATTATATTTAGCATTGGAAAAACCAGAAAGAACATATTTTTAATGCAAATTTTGCTCTTGCTTAAAAGTGTTCTGATGATATTTGCAAATTATAACAAAGTAGTTTGCTTAGAGTATATTTTCCAAACTGTCTTTGTAGAATTATCTTCTTTTGAGCCTATATCTAAAGAACACATACATTGTGAAAGAATATGGCAAAACATCCGTGACCAGATCCTTAAATATAGACATAGTAAATATCAGATGCCTGACTATAAAAAGTGATTATTAACAGTAACAGCAAACAAAAAGTTCCTCAGGGTTTTGTGACCAGGGTGCTCTCAGAAGGGAGTTAAAAATCACACTTTCCAAGAGAGGTTTCTCACTTTCCAAGAGAGGTTTTTATCACAAACCTATGAGCTATTTCTGGAGGAAGACAGAACAAGTAGATCTATTTCTGCAAAAAGAATTACTGTAGGTAAAAAGTATAAATCTTTTGGTAAAGGGAAAACACACAGTAAAAATTTTAAGATCTGATAGGTCAATCAAGACATGGAGAAAGCACAGAGAAATGTGTCTCTATTTCACATAGAAGACCCAAACAGCAAAAATAATGGCCTTCCAATTCTAGGAACAGAAAGTTGTGCTGTGCAATGAAATTTAAACTAAAGACCATTAAAATAATTTACACTCCTAGAACCAAAAACAAGTTCTAGTTTATGAGCTTAAAAATAGAGGAAACAAAACTCTAGGGGACTTGGGAATTCAAAAATTTCAAAATTCATGGAATATAAACTATTTTGTTTGAATTTTTGGGATACATTGATACTGTCTAAAAATATTTTTTTCCCCTGACCAGTGAGAATTGAATAAAGATGATGAGATCATAAGTTTAGAATTATTTTTACAGCATGCCCAGACATGATGAGTATAAAATATTCTTCTGAAGATGAAAGAAGCACCTTGTTTCCAGCTGAAAAAGTGAGTTTAAGGGGTACAGAATCCTTCATAGCTACAAGTATGTACAACTGAATATTTCCATAGTCAACAAGGTAGATACAAGTCAAGTCCTGATAATAGAATAGGCCTGGTTTAGAGGTTAAGGACTCCATAGGTGTTCAAGATCAACAACACTCAGTGGTTAAAAATCTATCCAAGCTGAAGCTTTCACTAAAATTACTTCCTTTAGCACCTGCTTCCACTTCAAACTTCATTTAGTCAAGGCAGCCTCTACTGTTCCCCTCAAGTGCTCATCCTATTTCTGAGAATAGCTTTCAATACAGGGGAGAATGTTGAGAAATATTTGATTATAGGGATTCTCTGCAGAAGGTTGAGTCTTCAAAATATAAGAACTTCTCATGGTTTAACCCCAGCTGGTAAGTAAGTACAACACAAATACCCACTCACTCCACCCCACACCACAAAAAAATTGGGAGGGGAATAAAAGAAACCAACAACTAATATCCATGGGTTGAAATACAAGCTTCATTTTAATTAAGGAAACAGTAAGAGAAAGAGAAATCATAAAGGAATTCCTTTGCAAAGGAATTTTTTTCCTTCTCTTTCTGCATGTCAATTCTGGCCATTCTGGTAAAATAAAAATTATAAATGTATATATGTAGTACATATATGGGAACATATATATATATGCATATATATATATATATATATATATATATATATATATAAGATTGTGTCAGATATCAAAAGAAAATATAAACTCTATTATAGATTGTGGTTAGTTGCAAAATGTTATTTATAGCTGGTCATTTCAGCTGCAAAATTTACAAACCAGATCTCATTTTCACCTAGCACCTTTGGACAAAGACATTATCAGAAATGATTGCAGTATCTAATAAGTGTGCTCAAGGAATTTCATCCTCCAGCCTCTAAAGACCCTGAAGAAAAAGGTAGATCATATTATGCAGTTTTATGAGTGTAGTATAATATAGAGGGTGATAGCTTGCACAGTCAGTCTCTTTCATGACTCTAGAAACATACTTTTCCCAACTGATCTCAGCCTAATGCATTGATAGGAATACTAAAAATTAAGATAGTGACTTGAAATAACTTATTGAATATTTTTCCATAACAATTTAAAATTAGGATAGAAAAAATAGATTAAAATCTCTCTGCATATTATCTTAACCTCCTGATTTTTCTAACCTACAATGGCATAATTTTAAATTTTTTCATTTATTTCAACAATATATTAAATACATCAATTCCTGTGAGAATTTAAACTTCATAGTTCATTTTCCTAAAACAGGTATGCAGTCACATTTCTCTTACCTATCCTTCCCAAATAAAATGTGTTGACTTCTCAGCAATTTTAAACCAAAGAGCTGTTCACTTTGATGATTAAAATTCATCACTGAAGTATTTTAAAGACATTTTCAATGAAGTCATATTTATCTTACAACTCTTGCTTTGAAGAACAATTCTTAAATTGCATGCGATTAATAGTGATTCCAATTGTTACCAATACTGTCATAGAGTAATAATTGGGATAGATTTCATGCTTTTTTAAACTTATAATGGATGTCCTTCTTTCTATGATGAAATTTGAACGAGGAGATTATATGTTGCAGTATTATATCATAAGAGTAGGAAGAAAATTTCTCTCGATATGACCCCAAAGGCAAAAACCACCAGTGGTTTTACATATAAATTCTTTTCATACAGGAAAAAATGTACACAAACAAGCAAAATTCAGAATTTCATTTCCCCATCTAACTTTAATTTTGTTTTCTTGTGAGATGCTATATGCTGAACAAGTCTAGGTTCTTTTTGGAAAGGCATATGGTACTTTGTGCTTTGCAGTGCAAAATTCCAAATTCACATAAAAGTCTTTTTTTCTTTTCTTTACTCTGAACTGTAATCTTAAATAATTTAAATAATAATAATAAATAATAATAACAAATGGCATTAAATAATTCTTAACATAAAATTTAAATATTTCTCTTGTGCTTTCAGTTTGCTAACTTTTCTTTTTCCCTGAGCTAAAGAGTCATTGTAGAGTTCCTGTGACAGTGTTCACAGGGGTTTTCGGGTGAGGGAAGAGATGAGAATGTTGACTCCATGTTCAGAAGGCTTGATTTATTATTTTATGATATATATATATTACATTAAAACTCTACTAAAAGAATAGAAGAAAAAAGTTTCATCTCAGAAGGCTAGCTAAGCTAAGAATAGAAAAGAAAGAATGATAACAAAGGCAGCTGCTTCAGACTCTCTGTCTGAGTAAGCTCTGCTGTGATTGGCCATTAATTACAAATAAGCATATGAGACCAATCACAGATGGACCTGTTGCATTCCACAGCAGAAGATAACCATTGTTCACATTTTGTTCCTGAAGCCTCTTGGCTTCTCAGGAGGTAAAAATCTTAAGGAAAGATTTTTAATGAAAAGATGTCTGTGACAAGTCCCCT
The DNA here is from genome assembly GCF_023055355.1 of Agelaius tricolor. Classification (NCBI taxonomy): domain Eukaryota; kingdom Metazoa; phylum Chordata; class Aves; order Passeriformes; family Icteridae; genus Agelaius; species Agelaius tricolor. The sequence goes on along the minus strand of NW_027269267.1, from coordinate 23,192,973 downwards.
TCATGACACTGTCAAAATTTGAACTCTTAGCCTCCAATGAGCCATCTCTTGATCTGTATCCCAAAATGCATAGAGAAAATTATTTAAAAGACAGCATTCCCATACACTGGCACTAATACACACCATTGTCATTCTTAGAACATGGTCTATCATTATCCTGCAGAAGAAAATAATGAAGTGAATTCCATTTTATGTACCACTTGGGTCTCTGGTGAAAGATCTCTAGCTGGAATACCAGTTATTCTTTCATCACTCTTTATAGCTGCTGATATTTCAGGGTGGTGTGGGGTGTATCCACTGTATTGTTCATGCTTTTGCAGCAATATTAGCCTGTTTTTTTACTGTTTGCATTGTCATCCTTCCAAAATTTCTCCAAAGAGGAAGAATGAACTTTGTAAAACAGGAATAGCTGTTTTACAGGGGAATGGAATTATGTAGGCCAGTTAAAGTAACTGTTTTGCAATACCATTCCCTCAACTGAATCTCAAAGATTGATACAAACAATACTACTGTGCAGGTCCTTTTAAACACAGAAGTATATTTCAATTGTAAAGGATTAGGAAACCAAAATATATGGATTTCAACATATTCTCACCGAGATATTCTGAACAATTTTCTAAATTCTTTTGCAGTGATTTATATGCTGTAAAAAGATGGCTTCATTTGGTTGAGAGTGGTTATTGAATTAAGTCTATTATCTCATTGTTGCATGTCCTTAAGTACTTACATATTCATATGTTTTCAGGTTACTTTATAGAAAAAAAAAGAGAAAATTTTATATTTTAAACTGTGTCACTGAATTGGATAAGATACAGCAAAACACAAGTTTGAAAATGAACAAACAGTTTTATTGTTTGGACAGTTCCAATGATTAAAGAAAATACCATTTTTTAATACAGTATATCAGTTGCAGATTATAGAAGTAGTACTGTCATGCTTACCTGCAGTTATTAATCTGCCAGAGACAGTAACTTGAATATCAACAAACTGTAAATATTCGATAAAGTATTGAACTTAGTGCATCATTTTACTGCCAAATTTTAGACAAACATGCCGTAAATTAATATGGTTTAGAGGAAAGTCAGAGTACAGAGCTGATAGCATGGAAAATTGAAATTTCAGATGTCAGTCTCTGCATTGCCAACACTGGAATGTGGAAATGTTATTTATGTGGGGCATATCAGGTGTTCAAAATTTAGCTCTGGAAGGATGATCCTAGCTTAGGCTAGCTTAAGGAAACACAAACTAGAGTTATGATTTTAAGGCATTATTCTTTATCTAGGAAAACTTACAGTCACAGAGAGAAGCTTCATGACCAAAAGTCAAAAAAGGCAAATATTGCAGAGGAACACAAAAGTAAAAATAAAGCAGTAAAAGCACACCTGATTGGAATGAAGGTCAAATTTCATCTTTCTCCCCTGATGAATGATGCTATATCACCTTCTTTGACTGATAAAAATCACAAGAACGACAATTTTTCTACTATTAATGTATTTTGCCAAAAAGTTTAGAAAAATATATAGCAGATAAGATTTCTGGTTTTGAGAACTTTCCTGCACACTTTGCCCCAGGTGAAGGCTTGTTCTGTTTTACTTTTTTTCTACCAAGTGTAGAAAAGAAAACAGAAAATAAATACTTTGGTCAAGAATTATGTGCATATGAAATAAACCAGGAATAGAAAATAATTAAGTTAGGAGTGAGGAAAAATTTGGTATAGTTTCATAGATATAATATCATATGTATCTAAAATGAAATTGATCAGTCAAATACTGTAGATCACTCTGAGGTTCATCCCTTCTAAAGAACTTTTAAAATGCTTCTTTAGAATCCAAATCTAATCCAAATCTTTTTCTGATAACCACACTGTTTGTGAACCATGACCTACAACAACTTTTCTGGAAGCTGTGCCAATACTTTCCATTTGCAGAGTCTTGGATATATCAGGAAAAGAAATAGCTGCTGTTTATCTGACAGGTCTTTCCAGGTGACATAGTTCAATCTGAACAAATATGTTTTAAAAATGAATAATCAAAGAAAGAAAAAAAATTCACAATAGAAAAACAAGACTTTAAACACAGTATGAAGGTAAAAACCTAGAACATATATGAATTTACCTGTCATATGAAATGATATTTTCTGTGATCCTGTGCAAGATATACTGTAGATTTATCATTGTATGCATTTAATTAAAAATTTACTTAAAGAAAAACCATAATTAAATTAATTTTTCACAGAGCTGCAATCAAGTTATTTGGTCTTGTATAAAAAAGAAAGGTTATTCTGCTATTTATTCAGCCTTTTTTTAAGCAAGCAATTATTTTAAATCCTCTATTTTGTGATAATATAATTACAAGTTCTTACTGAGCAATGCTGCTTGTAGTGTATCATGAGTTGTGTGTAATGTAAACCAAAACCACTTCTATTAATTGAGGAGGAGCATAATTTAGGAATTGCAGAAGGCTGTCCACAATTCATGGATAAAAGGTAGGAGTATTAATTTAAAAAAAGGAGTATTAATTTAAAAAAAATATATTTTTAAGATCTTTGATGTCTTGAAAGTCATTCTGCATGGTGTAGTTTTATATACACAATCATAATTCATGTTGTATAGCATTTCCTTTCAAGATCTTTATTTCCAACACATATTCTTATAAAACTCCACAAAAGATCACTGCAGCAAAACAAAAACTGTGTGGAGATTCTATTAGAAAAGCAAATTTGGTCTGTATTTTCCTATTCCCACTCAGCAATTCACAACAGACACAGGTATAAAGACAGTATGAACTAAGAGCATTCTCTGATTGTAACAAAGAACCTGTGTTTCAGCACATGGCATCTGTGGCAGAATTTGCTATATCAGCATCTCATGCAAAAATAATAATGGATTTTTTTGTTATATTGATTATATAATTATATTTGATTTATTATTCACTTATGGCAGGGTATAGCATCATGATTTTTGGTCTTGCCTGAAAAGAATAGCTTTAGACAGCTCACATTCCAGAGAATTCTTCATTTTCAGTTGGTCTGATATCACACAGCCTATATCAGGTGTCCTTAAGAAAGCCAGCATGAAGATTTATTTTTCATCATTTTTTGTATTGACCACAGGCCATAGCTATACTCATTATCAGTGCATTTCACGTTCACATCCCATAGGACATTCCTTCTCAAATGCACCAAGCCATTTATCTTCATTCTGTGGCTGAAATCTAATGTGAATCTCTTGTCTGTGTACCTTAACACAGCTTGACCAGGCTGGCTGTGACATAACTAGTACATCAAATCAGGAAGCCTTGGCATTTCATTAAAATAGGTCTATATTGCATTTAGAATATGCAAAAAGAAGGGGCAAAAAGTGGGGGAAATTGGAGAGAAAGAAAAAAAGAGATAAAATTATTTTTTTAATGATTTATGGTGGGGTTTTAGTATTTTGAAAATGAAAATTACTATTTTCCAACTCTCAGAGGTTTAAACCTCATGGAAACCTGTTTAAGTCTGAAAATAAAATTTAGTGAATTTGCAAAGGTCTCATGTACATTTTCTCCTTATCCCATTTATACAAATCCTCTATAGAGCATTTTATTTCAGTAAAGGTTAGCACATTTACACTTCTGTTACTGCCCATTGAATCTGTGTTTTCATATTTTTCTATTTCTTCCTTCTTCTTCACTTATTTCAAAGAACTAGGATACTTTTTGTGTCATAGAAGTAATTTGCACATTTGAATAAGGGAAATGGAAGAGGATGTTTTTCTCTAATGTCTTTTGATTATTTTATTAGCTGTATGCCACACTTTACATTTTTTCCTACCATGTTACAGAAAAAATATTATTTGCTGTTTCTTTTTTATGTTTCTTAGAAGAAAAAACAGCTTATTGCTCCTGCTATCTGATATCTGTGCTAAACTGACTTTTCTGAGTATAATCACACAACAGGATAGTGATGTCCCACTGTGAGCCTAGACCCATGTTCACACTCCAATTATACAATATCATATCAATTTTCTTGACTGATCAAAACCCCAGCAGATATTTTGAAATATCACCACACAGAATTTACTTTCCAGTCAGAAATGGCATGGAGTATATACCAAAAATACTTTTTTTTCATTATATGGTAGAAGGGTTTCTTCAGATTCAAGCTCTTTTTCATTGTTATTTATAATATGACTTTTAAGACCTGCAATTACTTTCTAACATACTTTCCATTCCTTTATGCAAACACTCATTCCTGGTCCTTTAAGTTCAAAATTTAATACCCTGGACTGCTTTTATTTTATAATTTCATTTCTTCTGATTTAATGATCACTAGGCCCACTACAGTGCTTGAAACAACAATTTTATTCTAACAAATATTTTAAATATCTTTACGCAAATATCTTTATTCAGAGAAGTCATATTTTTCCAAGATTTAAGAACACAGTAAATTATGTTCAACAGAAAAGAGTTTATATAAAATAGATGAAATATTTAACAAAAAAAAGGCAAAAAAAAATAAACCCATGCACAAAGGAAAGAGATATGATCAAGGTCTGTAAAAGGTAGGAAAAGCATAGTTTTTCATCTACAGGTAGAAGAGTATTTATTCGTAAAAACCATTTAAATGAGGAAGTAGTCTGCAACCTCTTATTACCTTTAATGCTGTGCAGTAGAATAGTAAACTACATTCAGCAACCAGAAAACTACCTCAGGTAGAAAAGCCTACCCCTGGTGCCATCAAAGGAGTCTCCCTGTCCCATTCCCTCCAACAGGATACCTGGGCACTTGCTGTAAATTGTGCTTTGTGCAGTACTGACAGTTTAGCTGACATGTAGTGCTTAGGTTAGGCAGGTGAGATCCTGTTCGGGTAGCCTGAATGATCTGTGGTCTTTGCTAGGGAGTGGTAGGCAGATGCTGACTTAGTCAGGACTGACATTGGTGTTTTACCAGGGTCTATCCATCTGGACATTGGTGTTTTACCAGGGTCTATCCATCTGGACATCCTCAGCCAGACTGGGAAAGCACCCCATCCCCCACAGTGATGCCCAACACCCCAGGCAGGTGCTGAAAGAAGAAAAACTGATTTTAGAAATTTTGAGGTACTCAAGACCTGTGATTCAAAACCTGCATTCTCTTAGACTGCTCCTAGGTTATATACTATAAGCCTACTCACCATAACCACAAAGGTATGGAAAAGACAAGACAGAAGAGGAGCTCCAATAACCTGAGTTGTGCAATCAGACCACCTTGACTTGGCCACTCCTGCAGCTGTCAAAAGGGGAAAAAACAGCCCTGGGCCCAACTATAAAATCTACTTGGAGGGGTCAGACAAATTCTCCCAAAATCTCCTTCAAGCTTTATTACCTAGCAGTGTACAGGGCATGCTAGGTGAGGTTGGCAAAATGTATTTTGGGACTGTGCAAAATGAATGGAATGTTTCTAGGGATATTACAGAGGCAAACGCAGTGAAAGGAGAGATAAGAGTGGGGAAATGGGAAAGAGAATAAAGAGGCTGTTGAGGTGTGAAAAGGGGATGGTCAGGCCTTGTGCCCAGCTGTGTCTGTACCAGTCAGTGCAACCTCTCCTTAATAAAAAATAAGCCCTTTTAAAAAAACTCCATCAGGAGGGTTTTATGGGCAAGAGCTTCCTGTTTTTCATGCCTATGTGAGAGGGATGAGCATCCACTCTGCCACTGTGCTGAGTGCCTAAGCCAGGAGCTGGGTGCTGATATCAGGAGACACTGGGGTGTGTGTATTTTTCCTTGGGTTACCTCAATTTTCTGTGTGTGCATGTATGCATGAGTCATTCATAAAAAAATTTCAAGCAGTAGCAGTTGGCACAAGAGGTCTGAATTCCAGCTATAGGGGAGACTAGAAGTCTGGAGGGAAATGATCTGGAGACGAAGACTCTGCGAGTCAGATACAGCAGAGATCATAGGGCAGAACTGCTACCTCAGGAATGTGAGCCCGTCTCAGCTTCTGGGGGGACTGTAGGTCTGGAGCAGCTCCTGGAGACAGATGTTTCTGTTTGTAAATGTGTGTGACAAGAACAACTGGAGTGGAGCTGCAGTCTCAGAGGTCTACGTGACCCTGGTGCTACCAACTGGGCAGATTGGGAACTTGGGGTAGCTGCTGCAGAAACCAGCTGTTGTGAACACTGCAAATACTCCCCAGGGAAAATGGACGTATAATTGTTTGTTTTGTAATGTTAATGAGTTGATAATTCATCAGGCATTGAATGAGTTGATAGATGCTGTGCACAATGTTTTTGGTTTTTCTATGCACCAATTAGGAGAAAGAAATCCTCCCCTAAAATATTGCTTCACAAGGCTTGAAAGGAGTAATTTTTAGAAGTAGCAGTCAATCTATTTACTTGACAGATCTGAATGGCTGTTTTTACAGGCATTTTTCATGATTTAGCAGTGATATCTACACTATGATTCAACTGTAAGAAGTTAACCATACTTTGTAAATATTTCACTCATATAGCAATTTGTTATTTCAACAAGAATGATCCATTAGGTTGATTGTCTTCTGACAGCAGCATTCAGTAATACTCAGCATTATCTTTCAGATTAATAAATGCTTGCATTTCTCTTGGTATTATAAAGTGCCATTTAAGCCCTACATTCACAAGTTTCTAAACAGATTTTGGCCAAATCATTTTCAATCCAATCAGTGATGCTTCAAACTAATAATATGAAGCATTAAGAAAATCAGTAACTAGACTTCTAGTTAAGATGACATTGTATCCTAAAAGATTTTTTTGTCTAAAAAATCTATAAAAGTAAAATGCATTTTGGTCAGCTTATAAACCTTGTTAGTTTATGACTATTAGAGACCAGATTTTTATGTGGCCATAAACTTTACACCACCTCATTTTTTCAAAACCATTCTACTCCCCTTGATAGTCTTATGGAGACTGAAAAGCAGTTTTCTGCAAGTGTATTCTAATTTTGGGAAAAATACCTTCAAAACTATTGATACTCCTTGACTAAAAAATTCTGATGAGCTTTGGATTAGATCCTCTACTCTCTACATATGCAAATATTAATTAAGATAATTTTTTAAAAATATTATATATTTGACCAGCTAGATATATGACAATATTGAAAAATACTTTCTCTTTTGTTTCTAAAATGGGAATGAGTAAGTTTGTAATGATAGGTAGGTGCTAGTGCTTATTCTCTGAGACTTTCATAGTTGAAAAACCAATATAAATATGCATTTGGTTTTGCCTGTATACCAGCCAAATATAAATATAATATATTTATATTTCTACCAATATAACAAAAACCAGCATGATATTTCAATGTTTCAATCATTCATTCAAAATATTACCCAAAATTCTGAAAGGGAACCTATATTTTATGAAACTTTATTACTTAGAGCTTTTTCCTTTCCATTGTATATGACCTGACAACCGTTATAAGAATACCATAGGAGAATACTTGTTTTATTTTAGTCTGGCATAGTACCAGGCTAATTAGTCACTGGAAAAAAAAGTCCATCTGGAAACAATGACACTATTAGCACTATGCTCTCATTCTCTGAGATAATCTCAGTTGTTAATACCACACCTTAAAAATGAAACCAAGGGCAGGCAGAGATGGCTTCTGGTAAAAGGGGCATTGATGTTCCCAGGCACAGCAAATGATGATCCAGGGCCTGGGACCAGCCGGGGGCAAAAGGTGATGGGACTGGAGACCAAGACCCAGTTTCCTAAAATATTCCTGGGGGAAGGGATGGGTGGCTGGGCTGGATGGAGTCCTGGGCCTTGAGCAGGGCTGGGGAGAAGCTCTGGGTGTGCTGGACAGGGATAGTAAGGCCCAACTTTTCCCTCAGAGCCCTGGGCTATTTTGGCTTATTTTGGACCTATAAGAACATTAGCCCTTTTGCAAGACTAAATGAAGTACATCATTTACTTGTCTGTGTTATCAAGTATATTAAGTTATTGATGAATGTACTTGAGAAGAGTCTTGAAAAAAATCTTACTTTTTTTCTGTATGTTACTAGAATGATACCTATGATAATAATAAAAAACCCCTAAAATTAAGTATTTAAAGATGTGCATAAATTAGAATTGCATAGAAATTCCACTTGTGCTGCCACTTATGCTACCATGTGTTTAGAATATTGTCTTAATTAGATGTATGACTAAAATATTTTTAAAATATAACGAAAATAATTTAAAGCTGATTAGTTATGAAAAATAGGAAAAAAGTAGAAAATTTTCAAGGCTCTAGGTTAACCACTTAGGAAAATTTTAGGAAATTTCTAAAGACAATGTTGATGGATCATAGCAGATAAAGAATGTACTTACATTTCTTAATTTTTTTCTGTGAAAAATAAGCAAATTTTAAAAACCTAAGGAATTTCCCTCATTTTCCAATAGAACAGACAGAATAATTTCAGGGCAGGAAAAACAATATACCAAATTCTTTTTTCCTCCTACAGCTCAATACATCTATGACTAAGAAACATCCCTAAACTTTGAGAATCAGGTTACCTTTGTCACTTCTATACTTCCCAGAAAATCTTCACTTATCCAGGTACTCTGTGTAGACAGGCAAAACCAAGTGCATATCTAGTACATTTCATAAACTGCTTTCTGCATTTTATAGAAGAAAATTTGAAGGAAAGACCCATTACGAAAAATTATATAATTTATCTTTTATTCACATTTCTCCTTTAAGCAACCGCTGAAGAAAACCCTTTCATAAAATTAGGCAGAATGGAGAAATGCAGCTCATCTTCTTTTGTCAAATGCAAAACATAAAATTAAGTAATTGATTTTTCTTGATTTTAATTTCCATGAGATGTAAAAATGAATGTACTGGGTTAGATACAAGATTAACCCAGCCCAACAGTATCAGCCCAATATTTAAGCACTAAGAAAGAATATCGGGGTAGAAGAGGAAAAACAATTTTTTTTTTTTTTCTTTTTATGAGGCTATTAACAAGTTTACAGCAAGATCCTGCTCTGAGCCTCTTGAGGCAACATTATTTGTTTTGATATTTCCATGCAATATCCCTGTCTGGATTGATATTCTATGTTGTGTAGTTAGCAGAATTTTCAACACCAAGAATATGGATTTTGGAACTCTGTAATGACTTTGTCATGCTATTCACAGTTTACCTCTGTGTTCTGGGAGCAGCTTCCTATTTTGAATCTGCAGACTGACAATGTCTTTGAAGAATTCTGCATTTGAGGAGAAAGTAATCAATTGTAAGTGGTTGGTTTCTTAATGATATACACGATCTTATGCTTATCATACCTTCTCTAGCTAAATACTGGAGAATGTTTTTAAGTTAGCTATTCCCTTAAAGTGGTTCTATCTTTAACTGTTTAACTCTTTGTCTGTACCTGACTCAGATGGGCTATATACATCGTGGTTAACATATTCAAATGGAGGCCACATAATATAGTTTCTATATCTCATTTCAATATTAGTGCTAATTTTTAACAATTTTTGTCAATAATTCCTTAGTGTATCTCTTTTTTTGACCATTATATGACAATTTGATGTATTTTCATAGAATGCTCTTTGATAACTTCAGGATATCATTCAATAACAGTATTTGTCTGGTTAAAGACATTATCAGATGCATAAAAATAAGAATATTATGTCCTCTGTAAATTGTTTTTACGTTCTTTTTGTGCCTAATTTCATCAACATTTCATTTCTGAGCTTTTCCACACTGATAGGAGTCTTCACTCCTTCATAAGCTACTTAGAACCATACTTCCACAGAATTCACAGAATTCACAGAATGACAAGGTTGGAAGAGACCTTAAAGATCATTGAGTTCACCCCATGCCCTAACACCTCAACTAAACCATGGCACCGAGTGCCACATCCAGTCTTTTTTTAAACGCATCCAGGGATGGTGACTCCACCACCTCCCTGGACAGACCATTACAGAACTTTATCACCCTTTCTGTAAAAAACTTTTTCCTAATATCCAACTTATATTTCCCTTGATGCAGCTTGAGACTGTGTCCTCTTGTTCTGTCAGTGCTGCCTGGAGAAGGAGACCAACCCCACCTGACTACAACCACCTTTCAGGGAGTTATAGAGAGTGATAAGGTCACCTCTGTGTCTCCTTTTCTCCAGCCTTATATTATCATTAAACAGTGTCTGTAAGAAAAAAACCTTATGAATATCTATTTAAAGAGACTTTAATAGATAAAAAGCCCTATACTTTTTCTGCATGAGAGTTTTTGTCCAAGTATGACTTTTGCAGGTGAAAACTGAGAATTAAGTGGAGTACAGAGTTTAGAACAAGGGAATATTCCTTGTCTGAGTTTATTCTGTGAATCTAATCCATAACATTATGTCTTGGAGTTTAAAAACAGTTTGAAACAGTTGGGGGAATTTTGTTAACAATTTAATTTTCCTAATGGCTCCATTATTTTTTTACTTGAAACATTTAGATGGAGTTTAATTTTTTGTTCAATGCATTTTTCTTATATTTTGTGAAAAAAGTTTTGAATAACTGTGGAAGAAAGTGTGAGTAAGAGCCATAAAAATAATCTAGTATGCCTAGGTTACCTAACAACCTGAAGGATTAAAATTCCTGGTTAGTGTTTCAAGCTCAGAATACTCTTCTGTCATATATTTTTCATTTAAAGTAGAATACTCTAGTATGATTTTCTGCACTGAGATAGTAATGATACAAGTTCCTGCAAAACCTTGCCTTGCAAAGCTGCCTACTTGCATGTGTTTGCAAGTGCAGATGCTGTTAATTCTTATGGGATATCCACCCCTTCTTTACTTACATAATGCTGGATTATGAAGCCAAATGTACCTTATAAAGGAAAATTTAAATAATAATCACTGAAAAAAATTCAAAACAGCCTTTACATAAAGCAAAACTCTGGGAACATATCCCCCTTTCTCTTTTCTTTCAGAAAATATATAACCAAATGGGAAGATGCACTCTCCAGAAAGATAACCTGTGTGCCTGCAAAGTTATGCAACAAGCTTATCTTTTCAGGGGCATCTCTGGTAAATGTATTCCAACATTGTTGATAAGTACAAACACTATGAATTAATATTAAAATATGAATTACTACTGCACTGAATATGAATCAGCATATTTACTGAATTTGCTAAAGATTTCCTTGGATGAAGGCATTCGATGAATTGAAAATGAAGCTTCTTCATTATAGCCCAGTACATTGCAACTGGCTTATACACCTCTGCAGAAATTCATTTATATTTCCCTATGCCATTGCAGAATTATAAAAAACCCTCTTTTCCAAACTGTCAATTTATTAAAATAATTATGCTTGAGAAAGAAAAATATAATAACACCTGCACTTTCTGTTCTCTGAAGCATTCATGAGTCTTTGTCAAGGGAGTTAGCTTTCTCATTCACATGCTACTGCAGCTTATTTTCTGTTTATTTGAAATCTTGTACTGTCTTGAGCATCACCTGGGAAATCAAGGTCCATGTCAGATGTGTTGAAGCCCTGATGATAAAAGCTGATGATTGGATGTGACTGAGCTTGAGCACAGTCAAAGGCTGTCTCAAGATAAACCTCTGATGTTCAAAGACTTGGAAGATGAAACTGGTGATGTCCTTACTCTAATTTTTGGAAAGATAAAGCAGATAATATTTTGCAAAAAAATGCCATGTCTCAAAATCTCCATTACTGGGATACAAAATTGCCACAAGAGATATCTTCCTATATGTTCTCAGGAAGATATGCATTAATATTCATTGCAAAATCTTACACATATCAAAAGATATCAATTTTGGATAATAAAATATTTTGGATAATAAAAGAGTAATTATTAAACATGCTTAGCAAAAGAAATAGATCAAACTGAAAAAAAAGAGAGAAAATAACAAAAAAATCACTTTCAAATGTAAATTTATGTTGATTCCTTTTTTTAAAAAACAGGAAAGAAAAATGTGAGGTTTATTTTTTTTTGGCCTCATATCAAAGAAGTAAGTAGAAGTTTTGATACCACAAATCATTTGAATGTAGTCAAAATTTGTAAAAAATTATCTGGGACATAATAGGAGTCTTCTCCTCTATTGTAAGTAGAGCTTTCCAGTTTAATAATCTAAGATCTTATCAGTTACTACCACTGACAGTTCAAATTTGTGTTTATATCTGATTTTGACAAATTCCATGTTAATCAAGTTTGTCCCAGTTTGAGTGACTGTCCTTGCAATTTATAGAGCTGCATCAATGACCTTCTCACGTTCCTCCAGCACCTGGCCCTGTTCTAGAGGGTTTCATGGAAACTTTTTGGTGGTAATAACTTCCTTTAAAAATTCAGATATTTTTAAATGTTATCTGATTTTAATTTTTTTTAAATGTTATATTTTTAAATGTTTATATGTTATTCTAGAACACTATTGTGGAAAAATCAAATACTTGTTTATGTTGTTGTGCTGCTGGGATTTCTTTAGTAGTGTTCAGATATGTTGACCTTTGCAATTACCACTTGAAATTTAGTTAGCCTTAAATTACAATGAATTTCTCTATTTGTGACAGAAACATATTTTCTGGCTTGCTATTTTCTTTCTGGTCTTCTTTAATATATGATGAAAAGATTTAAAGTAGGAAAAGTTCAGGTAACATAAAGTCCTGTGGTAAAAAGAAAGGAAAATAACAGTGAGTTTGATGTAAAAATAATCAGATAGCCTTTTCTTCCATGTATGTGTTTTGAATTAAAAGCCATATTTTTTAGTTTATTATGTTCCTGAAATCAAAATAGTAGAAGAGGAAAAGAAAAAGAAACAAACTCACTTCATCAGGACTTCTTGAAAAGGAAACCTGTTTAAAAAAACAAAGTTCAGCCTAAGAGTCTGACTTGAAAGGAGTAGGATCCTTTACTGAACTGCTGACTTGTTTTCAAGCAGGAAATTGTCCTTTCTGCTTAGAAAATATTCATTTCTGTTATTATGCCCTGAGGCTAACCAATTCCTGAGTATTTGGAGAATGCATTATCAGATAACAAGGTAAATATTACCCACTCTTTTTTAACTTATTTTTATCAAAAAAACCCTATGTTACACTTTTACTTCATTAGAGACAACTATCAGTAATATATCAACAACATTATGTTGGGGCAATCTGTAGATATGTTTTGTTTCTAAGACTATAAACTATATTATTCTCTACTTTGGATGAGGATGATGATCTTAACCTGGTGAGCAGTAGCATTAGTTTTATTTCCAATTTATTTGCATGTCTCAAGTTTTCCCTCTGATACCCAGTCCTGACACAAAATTGTTGTTTAAACAAATATAGTGCATCACGTTGTGAAATATCTAGCATTTTTAACTTCTTAAGGGAAATTCCTGATAGTGGAGTTCTTTTGTTATGTGTTTATCTTTTCATTCACTGATTTTTGCTGATATAGACAACATTATTCAACTGACCAGAAAGTGAGCATGTTCTGAAGCATATGGTGCCACAATAATTGTTCATATTTCAAAAGCCTCCACATAGAAGCATGCTGCTTCTTCTCAAGTCAATGAATGACTTGATCTAAATGCTTTCCTAATGTTGTCTTTCCCTATTTAAATAAATCTAGTCTGCCACATGGAACTTCTACTGAGCTAAGCTTAACACTGTAAAAGAGGTTTCAGGGTTTTAGCATACAAAAGTCTCACATTATGACATTATATATCTCCATGGTTTTAGAAATTAGTCTAAAATAGATTTTTGAGACGACTGCCTAAACTCATGGAGATAAATGATAACTAAAGTTATGAAGAGGTTTCAGGAAATGTTAGAATTTAATTTACACACCTGAAGTTCTATGAAATTTTAGATTAATTAGTATTTTCTTTAGAGATCAAGTAGGGATGTATTGGACTGTATTTTATTCACACTAAGAAGATTTTGAAAAGAAGCTTAGTTCTGGACAAAAACCAAATTTTGGAGGTATTGAGAAATTTCAGCATCTCATTTTCATATATATACCCATTTCTGAAAATCAGCACCATTCTAGATAAAACTCTTGTTATATAATGACTGCTACTGTTTTACCTACAAATATAATTCTTCATTAACATTTTATCATATTAGCCTTCATGCACTCTGAAATATGATAAAAGAAGATGAGTAACTTTTTAATATGACCTTGAACTGATAAAACCTCTGTATCTGTGATAAATGAAAGTTTGCTTTTATAGCATGACTGCACTTTCAGTTGTCAGTAAAATAGTTTTATGAATGTTCAAATGAAAAAAAGCAACATCTTGAAGACTTGCCTAATATTTCATTCATAGTAGGTAGAAGACACATGGCTGGCACAGTTTTATATGTAAGTCATATATCATACACATAAAAGTGCTGTTGGCTATTCATGTAAGTATCAACATAAGAGGACATATCCAAGGTGAATTGGAAAATCTCTCTCGTCATAGCAGTTTGTGTGCTGTAGGTGCTTCTTTCAGGAACTGACAGGCCTAGCGATAAGTTTGGCATTTAAGTATATTCATCAATTCATTTTCCAAGCTATTCAAGGGCATGACACTGAGCTTGTAAAATGCAAATGCTATGAAGTTTCTAATAAGAAAGTATGTATTATTTTTGCTGAATATTTTAATATTTGTTTTATGGACAAGAAAGGGGAAGGAAAATTACTTCTTTTTTTAAAATATCAGGATTCATTCAATTAAGTGTGGCATCACTTCTCATTACAGCCTTAATAATATCTTTAGTGGAATACAAAGTTGTCTAACACTGCTTTTCATGATAAAAAGGCTTACAAAAAGCTATAATATGTCCTTGTATATCTGCAGCACAACACATACCTTTTAGAAAAAAAGAAGCTATTAACTCACCCTCTGAATTACTTAGGAAATAGTTCTGTTGACTGCCCATACAGTGAGTGTGTAACTAAAAGGCACGTGGCTTCAATAATAGAGGACTATATTGCTTCTTTGTATGTAGAGCTCCAGGAAAAAAAAAGTATGTTGAAATATCTCCATTTGAAGGTTGTGAAAGAAAGATAATAGCTAGTTTATTGTGTAGCTTTAATTTTCACGAAGGAGTTTACAGTGGGAAGTAGAAAGCAGTCTCCCATGCTGCCATTTTCAGTACCGTAAGTCCCAGAAGGGAATTTCTTTTCAAACAGGAAAAAGGAGCTTACTGGGTTTGCACTACCGAGCCATCAGTTCCCAGTGGAACCCAGGGAATGAGAAGGAAATTATACCTTCCTTTTGCCTGAACAGTTTGGTGGGCGGGGGCAGAGAAATGGTTTTTGGGAGTTAAAACTGTGATCCTGTTCATTTCACTGAATTTGCAAGCACCCATCTTAGTGTAATAAACTAGAGACTATTCCTCTTGAATAGGTATAAATGTATTTTTCAGGATTGGAAAGCAAGTAAATTCAGGATATTAGGTGGTCTGTAAGTTTATCTAACACCTTGCTTAGAAAATGCTTCAAGAAATTCCTTTCCATACCACATGGTATAACCCCAAGTGACAACTAAGTGTTATCCAGTCACCCACTCCTACCCCCATCCCCCTTTGTTTGCTGGAGCTCAGAGCTTAATCTTTGAATTGAGTACCTATTAATATTGAACATCTCAACCAAGATATCTAAAAGTCAAATTGAATCTCTACAAACACATGCAAATACAGGGTCTAGTTATTTATTTATGTTTTTGTGACTGAAATAGATGGATCCTCCTTTATCAGGAATACTGAGAAGCATTTTACTGCACAGGAATTCTAATTGTGTCTTTCAGCACAAACAAAGGCAGCAGAAGTGGATTTAGAAGCTGGAAATCTAAAGCCTACCTCATAGAGAACTATTTTTAATTTACAGAAAACCTTGGACCCAGTTAGCTTAAAAGTAAATACCTGCAAGAAGCTCATTGAATTAACTAGGAAAGTAACTGAATAGAATCCCTTCATCCTAGCATAATGAGCTCCATATCATGTTACCCTAGTTTTATATGACAGTGCAATATATTAATTGCTTCAGTGTTTATTTATCCTTGTAAGGCAAATGGCAGAGAATGAAAAAAAAAATCCTTACCTTGCAATTTCAGATTTACCAGCAAAATACCTCTTCCTAAAGTTAATATATCAAATGAATTATTTGGTTATTTAAAAAAAAAACCCTACTCTTGGAAAACTCTCACAGTTTTGTATTATCCCTATGGAGTTTTCCTATACATGAAATATCTGAGTATACAATTCTAAAACTCCATCACAAATCTACGCATAAAAGATATAGCATGTTGTAGAACATCATAAGAATTTTGTGCTTTGTAAACTGCGCTATTATTTATCTGTAAAAACATTTACTTTATTTTCTTATACATCTATTATATCTGTTTCAATTCAAAAGACAGTAATTTGCATGTACACATAAAAAAAGAGGAATTCCAGAAACCATTCAATAAAAATTGTTTTATAGAGAACAAGAGAAAAAAACAAACAAACAAACAAAAAAAACCCAATAAAACCACCAAAAAACCAAAAAAAACCAAAACAAAACCCAGAACCTAGAGGCTTTCTTTAAATGCAAGTGGGTTTAAAGGTAAAAAAATTGCTATAAGAAATTCATGGTGCTGGTAAAACTTATTTAACCTAAAATAGGGACTAGAAGAATTATAAAGCATACAAGAGGTATAAAACACAGTTTAGTATCATTTAATGGGTGACTTAAATGAGCACCTTTCAAGTTTTTTTGTCACTTAATACTTTTTTAGGGATTTCTGTAATCACATAAACAGGCACAAGTGAACTTACATCCCATATAAAAAGTATAACAAAAATATAGAATATGCTGACTTGGAAGGGACCATAAGAATCATCAAAGTCCAACTCCTGGCCCTGCACAGGACCACTCCTGTATAGACCCTGTTGTTTCTTTTTATTTCTTTTACATGAACACTAGAATTCCCTTTATTCATATAGCTATATTAATCCCTTCTACAATTACAAAATTTGAAAAACATTTAAAAATTAGTCAATTGGGTTTTCATCTATCTAAAAACAAATTGAAAAAGTGTGGGGCTTTAGGTGTGTTCACTGGTAATCTTGATAATACATTCAAGGAGTGAAATTATGAAAAGAAGTAGTCAGTAGTCTTCCTCAGACTTCAAAATCTAAAAAGACTCTGGGCTATGAGTCTATGACCTGATTTGAAAGATGAGCCCTTATTTGGACTGTGAAAATGGGGAAAGACTCTTACCATGTAATGTTCTTCTCTCTGATTGTTTTAAATTCCATCACTAAACTCCATAACTGAAGGAGAGTATTCTTCCAAGAATAGAAATGTGTTGTCTTATTAGAGGAACCTAAATATGTGGGACAAAATAAGTTGGGTGAATGTGACGTAAAATCATCAACTTTTTTTAACATTTATAAATAAAATAAAATGTATTCCTTCCCATTGGATAACACTCCTTAGCAGACATCTTCAAAAGATTTTACTACATGATGGGAGAACAATCTCTTGAATGGAGTATTTTTACTTAGCTGAAAGATGAAATCATCTTTAAAATTGTAAGGTTTTAACAGGGTTAAAACCAGAAGAACTAAACAGTATTTGATGTGTCACCATGACAAAAACAATTTTCTCAAAAGCGGTTATAAAGAATGAAATCTGCTGTTAAATTGCATAAACTTGTCATGCACTATCACTTTAAAACACAGCTTGCATCTGAATTTGACATTAGGATGACATTGAAATTTATAGGCCAAAAAGGAACAGATGTATCCATTAAAGCAAACAGGTACAGCCAAATCCTTTATACTGCAACTAAGAGGAAAAACACCCACTGGTGCTGTATATAGCGACTGTTTCTTTGAAGCTAATAAAGTGCAAAACTTTCCATGTTGCTCTATAAACCCTCACTGGGGCACTTGACAGTCATAAGAATTAGTGGCTGGATTTAAGGAACACGAAGCACTATTAGGAGAAAAATTCTGCCAAGTACTAAAGGAGTTCAAAAATAGCTTGATTTGACTAATTATGCATAACTGAGTTTTGCTGTGATTGGTATCTACTAAGTACTTGTTATAATGTATGTGGCTGTGGTATACTGGGATTTTTCACAAGGTCTCGGTATATACAACCTCAAATTGGTGAATAGTTTGGTATTTCCCAGGAGAATGATAATAAAGTAAAAGTTATTCAGGTCTTCATTGATCTCTTGGATCTAGCCATATCAGCCATACGCGAGACCTAAATTAAATAACTCAAGTAAATGTCAACTCCAATGTCATCCCTTAAAAACATGTGGCCCAGTCCCAGGTTCTGGCTGATGGCTGAAGGTGTACACAACTCAGCGGAGGCCATGAGGTCAGTGTGCCTTACCTGAGCAAAAAGCAAAGGCATTGACATTGAATGAGCAAGACACAGTCTTTTCTCTCATAAAATTGGAATTTGGCAGTGTCAAGATGGAGATTTAAAGCTGATCTTCTTTCTGAATTGGTGGTCTTCTACTGAGTCCAGGTGATCAATTTGGAAATTTTAAAACTACATGAATTTTTTATAAAAGACAGTTTTCTAGGCAAATCAAGTAGGCAAGCTATAATTCATTTCCATCTCTGCTCTTTAGGTAAAAAACCTCTTTCTAGTATAAAAAGTTCACATTCTAACTAACTAATAAATAATAAGTTTTATTACTACTTATATTATTATGTATGCATTTACTAATTCCTTTTTGTACATTTATAAAGAGTGTATATGTATATGACTTGCAAATATTAAATTTTTGTTACTGAACTTTTTTTCCCAAAATATCCCTTTATGCTAATGTTTTCCAGAATGGGTAGGTTTCCTCTAAGGAACTATTGATTCTATCTGCATAGCAAAGAATCGAGTTACACAGTTAATATCCCTGTATAGATAGAGAAGCTGTTACCTGTGCTTGAACAATTATTATGAAGTCTGATGGTTTTAATTTGGTCTATCAATTTGCATAAAATTTACTTAGCTTTCCTGTGGCCTTTTTCCCAGTTTGATCTATTTTAGTGTCTTAATTTTCAAGAGCATTTCTCCTTGCTTAAAATTCACATCTGACAACACCAATAAACTCTTTGAGCCTCTCTTTTAATTCCTTTCATTTATCTTCAATAAACTGTGTAGGTAGACACAGGCATACACAAAAGCCTGCTTCAAATACAGCCATCTCAGCTCCACAAATGAATATTCTAAATAAAGCTTCCAGTCACCTAAACTGAATCTGAATAGCTGAGGACATTGTTCAGTCTCTTAGTAATAATCTTCTGCTTAGCTGAATACTTTTTTGTAACTCCAGGATTATAGAAAGTTGCAAAAGCAAAAATAACATGTGCAACCAACCCAGAGAGCCCAAGAGTTTATCCTAATGTACCCCATGACTTAATAATTACCGTTCAGGGATGAGCACAAAACACAGAAGCTTCCTAAATCTTAAACTACTAATTCATCAAAGCCCAGCTGTCCTTGAAGTAATGGAGTTTTACAAGGTTCACAAAGTCCCAAACACTTGGGAAACACCTATATTTTTTGATTTTATCACTTTATAAAAGAGTAGTGAGATCAAAAAGCTCTTCAGCTCTTAATTAGGTAATCTGACCCTGACCCCTTACTGTCCAGACTTCATGTATGAATCAATTTTCTTTTCTAACAGCTCCTTAACTGGTTCTGTGCAACATCCTTAGTGTTGAGTGGAGCATTCTTGAAGAAACAGAATAAGTCTGAAGTCCTAATTAAGACATTTTCAGGAAGGATTAACTACTTATCTTAGCTTTGATGTTTCTTAGGCAGAGAAAAAATTAAAAGACAACAACAACAAAAAACTCAAAAACCAAAAAAACAACTCCAAAAAAACCCCCACAAAACAAAACCCCACACAAAAAAACCCCACAGACCAAAATCAAACAACACAGATGCTTCCATCCCTAGGGTAGCCTGGTAGGAAGTTTTATTCATATCCAGCTGCTGCTGCAACTCTCCTGTACAATCCTTTTGATACAGGTGGATTCTCCCTCACCAGAAAAACAGTAGGACATGCTGCACAACCTATTGATTCTTCTACTGCTCTCATCTACTTCTCTTTTTTGGATAAGCCTTTGCAAGTAATCATAAAATACAAAAATAAAGTTTTCTTAAAATATAATCCTGTGGGGCTTTGAGATACAAAAAGTGTCTCCGTTCTTCCATGTCAGAAAATAGCTTTCTCCTTGTCTCTTTTCAAAAAAGTCTTCCACTTGTTTTCAAGCCAGCCCCTCTCCTATAAAGTTCCAACAGTGATGGGTTAGATTTATTATCTGGCCCCAGCCAGGGTGACCCAGGCAAGGTTTTGATAGTGACTCCAGGCAGCCTAGAAGCACAAACCACTCAGTCTGCAGCCCTTGCCCCACAACAGCCCTCCTACTTGCTAACCTCCTTTTCTCAGTCCTACTGTCCTTCCAGATAAACATTCAGTCTGTATTGATTTTCCCCATTTACCACTAGTTTTGTTACATCTGTATGGAAATTTGATATTTCATAAACTTACAGAACCATAGAATAGTTAAGTTTTGAATACCCCTCTGAAGGTCCTGTAATCCCACCTAGTCAGCTAGAACAGGTCGCTCAGGGCTGATCTAATCATGTTGTGAATATCTCCAAGCATGGGGAACCTTGCATCATCTCAGGGTGAGATGTTTACTCTTTGTGCAGCTTGTTCCAGTGTTTGAGCCCTGCCCCAGCAGAACTGTTTTCCTATGTTTGTACATAATTTTCTGGATTTTCATTTGCATTCATTGGTCAGTGGATGTCATGTAACTGAGCACCACTGAACAGAGTCTGACTTCATTTTCTTTAGAAGACCCTCATGTAAGGCATTTCTACACATTGGAGAAATCTCCTTTTAGCCTTCTCCACTTCAAGCTGAACAGCCCTAGCTTTCTCAGTCTCTCTTGTTATGAGAAGTGCCCCAAACTACTTATCCCCTGTGCTTTTTGCTGGACTCAAATCTGTGTCATCATGTCCATCTTGTAATAGGGATCCTAGCACTGGACCCAGATGATTCTCATGTGGGTAGAGGAGAAGGATCACTCTTTCAATCTGGTAGTTGCTCCCTCATGGCATCCAGGAGGCTGTTTGTTCTTTTTTTATCTGCAAGTGTGTACTATTGGCTCATATTCAGTTTGGTGTGCAGCAGGACTGCCAGGCCCTCCTCTGCAAAGCTGTTTTACAGCCAGTAAAACCCCAGCATGTATTGGCACATAGAGTTATTCCTACCCGGCTGCAGGACTTAGAACATCCTTCTTGATGAAATTTCTGAGATGCCTCCTTGTCCATTTTTCCAAGCTGGAAAGGTGCCTCTAAGTGGTGGTACAACCCATTTTTATACTACTGTGCAGACAGTCTCAGCCTTGCACAATGTTACTGATATAGCTGCCTAGGCACTGCCTTCCTTGCAAGATCATACTCTGCAAAGGTTCTCCTGTGCTCCTCTCCATTTTTGTATAGGATCTGGCTGTTTCTCATAAGTTGCCTTTGGACCTGTGAGACCCAGCCCTCCCTGGTGCTATCTGCAGCTTTCATCACTTTGTTATTCAACACAAATATGTTCAGCATTTTTTTCTGTTCTCTCTTTTTCAACATCTTCTTCAGTTGTCTAAAACCTAGTCAACAAAGTAGTTGCTTGCAGTTCTAGCATTACACAGCATTTTAAATTTCTATATATTTAATAATCTGATTATGACAGAATAAATATGGTTCTGATTTCAATATTGAAGATTTCCATAACACTAAATGGTTAAAAAAAAGGAAAGAAATCATGAGAGTGAAGAGGACATTCTGTTCTGTTCTGTTCCATTCAAAGCTATCTCATAGAATACCAAATGAACTATACTCAAATGATCGATAATATATGCAAAGAGTTGTGATGGAATATGTTGTTTTTACTTTAACACAGTATCATTTATTTTCTAAACAGAACCTTGTTATTGAGTAGATGTGGAATTTATTTTACTCTTTTAAATTTAAATTATGTCAGAAAAGAACCAGTGACTTATAAAAAAACATGCTGTATTTCTAAAATGAATCTAAAGACAATTTTCCCTTCTGGAAGGAACCCACTACTAGCAATATAAGGAGAATGATTTGAATGTCAATTACATACCATTTCCTACAAAATAATATGCTGAAGGCAAATCAACATTTAGATCACAGTATCTGCAATGTAAATTAGAAAGAAAAAAATATAGTCAACTATGGTTAGCAAGTGTATTAAGTTTTCAAGACCTTTTTCATTTTTTATTAATTAATTAATTTATACCACCGAGTCAGGAAACTGCTTCAAAGAGACAAACTGATATAAAAATCTGTTTAAAAAATGATTTTGCATCCACAGTGATTTTAAGTACATGATATATTACAAGGTTGGACCAAATGCATATGTAGTCATCTCAATATGTCTAAAGTATCCAAGAAAATCAACTCATGACATTTTTTTCAATTCTGATACTTTTTAATAGCTTGTTAATTTTCTTTGTGGAGGCACAAGCCTTTTGTCCTTCTTTGGACACATTCCAGCACCTAAATATCTTCCTTGTAGAGAATGGTCCAGAAGTGAGCACAGCACTCAAGGTACGGCCTCCTCAGTGCTGAGTACAAGGGGACAATCACTGCCCTGGTCCTGCTGGCCACAATATTTCTGACACAAGTCAGGAGGCCATTGGCCTTCTTGGCCACCTGTGCATAGTCTGGATCATGTTCAGCCAGCAGATCCCTTTCCTCTGAGTAGCATTCCATGCACTCTGCCCCCAGTCTGTAGGGCTTCATGGGTTGTTGCGTCCCAAGTGCAGGACCTGGTACTGCACCTTATTGAACCTCTTGCAATTGGCTTTAGCCCACGGATCCAGATTGGCAAGATTCCTCTGCTGAGCCTTCCCTCCTGCAGATAAATACTCCTACCCTGTGAGAGACTAGAGAAAATGGTTACTGTCTCAAAACAACTGAAATATTTGGGGGGGAAGAGGGGGGCACACACACACTCACACACATACATGCACACACATGCTTCAGTTGTTTTGACCCAGTAATCCTTTTCTCACTTGGTGTTGATGGCAAACTTACTGAGGGGATTCAACCCCCTCATCCAGACCATTCATAAAGATGTTAAACAGGATTGACCTCAATACTGAGCCCTGGAGGACAGCACTCATGACTGGCTGCCAGTTGGATGTAACTCCATTCAGCACACTCTCTGGGTGCAGTCATCCAGACATTTTTACCCAGAGCAGAGTGCACCCATCCAAGCCATGAGCAGCTAGTATCTCCATGAGAATCTCCATGACACATCTTCAGGAGATGGTGTCAAATGCTTTACTGAAGTCCAGATACTCCCTCCATCCACTAAGGATGGTCATGTTGTCATAGAAGAATACCAGGTTCACAAATAGTGTCTATGAACTTGACCTAATAATTTCCAATGGCCTTTTTTGATTTTATACATAGCTTTTTCTTTTGCTATACACTTTAGTTGATTTTGTATTCCTAAAATGCAATATGCCAGCTTAATATCATTCTTCTCACTTGTCGGATGCATCAGCTGAATGAAAATTTATACAGGAGTTGCAGTTTACCATTATATTCACTGATGACCATTTCTTCTGTGAGGTATCATAACATGCTTTCACTGTCTGCACGTGCACCTCTGTGACAACCATTCAAGCTGCTAGGAAGCAATGGATAATCTGTGTGTGAATTTATGATGATAAGCAGCTGATAATTAATTCTCATTGACTTTGTTTTTTCCCACCTGATCTCAGGGTGAGATGTTTACTCAAATATTTAGTGTTGAAAACACTGTGGCAACATCCTGTTAAATTTTCTTCTCAATAGCTCAACCCAACTCACTTTTTCTCAGTTATTGGCAGTGTTCTGACAAGCCTTAAGGAAAAATTAAAGGGTGTCCATAATACTGTGAATTTGTCACCAGGACTTATTGTGCTACTAGCAAGCCAGTAATAAAATACTTTCTTGGCATCTGGGAGTCTGCCATCTTTATTATATATGATGAAATAGGTCATTCCTGCTGGGCTTTAGTGAAGGAAGATTACTACAAAATAGGATCTCGTTGTTTGATACATCCAATCTTATGTACTTCCTCCAGAGATAAGGCTAATGTAATTATTTAAGTTACTAATTTTAGTAACTATTGAGATTCTAATCTGTCAACCTGAAGAAAGAAAAAAATATTTCGATGGCACAGTAATTCTTATTAAAGCCTGAATATCTTTTAATATGACCATCACTGGAAGAGAAATTTTTGAAATGAGAAAATATCACCATCTGCTGTTAATGTCTAAAGAATGCTGCCAAGTTATATAAATTGAGACCCCTTCTTTATTTGGCTTCATCAGCTGCCAGGAGTAGAAAACTAAATTGTCCTTAGCAGACTGCAATGCTATTTTTTTTTTCCTCTGGATGGAGACAGCAAGAGGCAAATTGCTTCATTCAAAATTGTGTAAACAACTAACATTTAAATCTCAATAAAACTTGGTTTTACTATTGTTTTAGTTTCTGTGTGCTTTTGGGGGGTTCTTGCTTGTTTGGTTGTTTTTTGTTTTGTTTTTTTTTATTGTTTTCATCGAGATCCTTTCATTAGAATGTGCTTTTGGCACAGTAAGGCATTGCACACTGTTTTCTTGCCTGGAAGCTCTGGACTTCTGTTACTGTTTCTTCCAGGAAAAAAATCTCAGACACAATATATGTGTGGAATAACAGAGAAAGTACCTCTTCTCAGAAGCTTGCTCATGGCTCAGATAATTTGACATATATTTAAGTAAGACATCAAAGTAATTAGGGTGATGTACTCAATTATGAGCTCTCAATTAAATACTTTAAGTAAAACTTAAGCCCCAAGTTTTGCAGGGAATAGCACAGTTATGCTAATATTCTAAATTCATATCAGCAGACTCCTTAAACTCAGAAATAAAACAAAAATAATTAAGAAAAATAGAAAAGTTTTATGATACATAACGTTTTTATTTTGTAATATAAATTAGGTACTATATTCAGTGACAAAGGAGTTCATCCATATAAAAACCTTACTCCTATAGTTTTAAATATGCAAAAGAATTTTAATTTGCTAAAAAAGAAAAATAATTCCCTTAATTCATCAAGGCAGGGAAACACCTGGAAACACAAAGAAACAACTTTAGAACATATTGGTCCTCTTAGCACCATATAATTACAAAATTTCTTCAAAGGAAAGCTTTATGCTTTATAGTCAATATTATATATCTTAGGAAAAAAGTGCATTTAAGCCATGCCTTTTGACTCTCTATACCCAGTTCCTCCTCTTCACAGAAATGTGCAGATAGAAACTCAGTCAATGCCAAAAAAATCAGCCTATCATTGTACCAGCAAAATATTCAATATGAAAGTATAGCTAACAGAATATTTAGCTACTTCTTCTGAGCTTTTTAAGTTTTTTCTAACACAATGTTTGGTTTTGTTCTTTTACTTTTTTTCACTTTTTTAAAAATATTTTTACTCTAATTTTATCTAAGACAAAGAAGAATATTATCATCAAGTAGAGCACACAGGAACATGATGTAAGATTTTTAAGGTCACATTAACCCTAGGGAATGGTCTGGATTTGTATCAGGGTCGATTTAGATGGGGTATTAGAAAAAAAGGTCTTCACCCAGAGGGTTTTTGAGCACTGGAAGAATATCCCCAGGGAAGTGGTCACTGCACCAGCCTGTCAGAGTTCAACAAGTGTTTAGACAATACTGTTGAGTATGTAGTGTGATTCTTGGGAATTGTCCTGTGCAGTGCTGGGACCCAATGATCCTCCTGGGTCCCTTTCAACTCATCATATTCAGTGATTCTATGATTACCTACTCTAAAAATAATAGTTACTGTAGATGGAACTAGACATTGATTTCATAATAAATTTTCAAGAAAAACTAATCTCAGTTTGATTTTTGTTATTTCTATTAACACCTATTCTACAGGTGTTTGCTAACAAATGAGACCAAACATGATTAGCTCAGAAAGCACACAAATATATGTACATATGAAAAACAGCAGTGAGCAAATTTCAGTTACTGGTCTTAATGTTTGAGTCACTTAGCCATTAAAAATTTCTTACACTCTTCAGTTTCTAATGGGATTAGTTTTCTTAGTGGCACAGAATATGTAATTAAAATGTAGCTATTTAAAATTAGTTCCAAGATTAATTCAGACTTTATGCATTTCACATTGCATGGAAATGGATAATAGGTGGTATACGCATTGACATAGAGAATCGATATCTAATTACCTACAGCACATTCCAGCAAGTCAGTATATATGAGAACCTGAAGCATTTATTTCTAAGAAAATCCCAAGGGTAGATTCAATAACGTTCTAAAAATTCATTCTGAAAGCCATTCGCATATTTATTTTATAAAGATTCCCCTTTCTTTACCCTGGTAATACTTTTATTAGTTTTCCTTGATGATTGTTTTCTGAAAGTTGCACTTAATCATGTAACAATCTCAATTGTTTTCTCTGAAATCAGACTATTGAGATGTGTCTACTCTGTTTACAGCTACATACTAATTCTAGAGAGTAAAGTCTTCAAAGTTTGTATTTTTGCACACTGACTAATTTGCATAAGAATTTACTAGAGAGAAATCCACCTATGCAACACTACTATTGGTATATTCTTGTGCATGCTAAAACACATGCTTAAGTCACCAAAGCAAGCTTAAGTCATGCAATTGATACAGCAACAGGAGAGCGGGACTTGATGCAGGCAAACCTCTGACATAATTCCAGGTTCTGTAGAGAGCTTCTTAACTTGTGCTACACTAAGCTGGAATTTTTGTGAGAATTTCCTTTTTTTTTTAATTTTGTGAAATATCCATTTAAATTCTGTCTGCTCAGAATTTCTAATATTTTAGATCAAAAACTCGATATTATGGTTCCTGAACATGGAGGATCTTGACAGTTTTATTCTTTTACTCTCGGGTGTTGCAGGAAGCCATGGTTCTCCCTTGATTCTACAGCCAAATGATCTTTGTGGAAACTAAATATTGAGAGGAAAAAGACTTGGGTAGCTAACTCCTAGGAGTGCTCCAGGAAATGGATAAAAATATCACAGATACAGAGATGGGAAAACCACACAAAATTATTATTAGAGTTTAAGAACAGTACTTCTCTCCCCTCCTCCTACACCCTAATGTGAGTAAAAAAAAAAAGAGAGAGGTTATGGGTTGAGATAAAACAATTTACTGGTAACAACAATGAGATTAAAAAAAAACCAATGCAGTAACAGCAACAATATCAATAAGAAAAGTATACAAAATTAGGGTGATTTACATACAAATATTGCTCACCAAGCCTGAACTGACATGAGACAATGAACAAAATGATGAACGAACCCTTAATGGTGCCACTTTTCTTCTGAAGCCATGCCGCCCTCCTTCCCAAATGTGAGTATCCCTTATTTCTTCCTCCAGTAGATGATGTAGAATAAAAACACAGACACATCCACCGGGCTCCAGGCTCCATACCCTCATGGCTACTGAGAAAAAAGAATGGTGTCATGGCTGAAAACCACAACAGTTAAGAAAAATAGTTTATTTCAATTTAATTATACAATTATGTTCATGTCTGCAAAATGCTGTCTTTAAAAAGAAGAAAACAAAAAAGAAGAAATATTGTTTCTCATTAGATGAGGAAGTCAATCTCTTTCTGAGCCACAGAAAAGTATTTAAAATAAAGGAAAAAAAGAAAACATAGACTGGGGCTTTTTTCAGAACACAATCTGTATCTCAAGAAAGAAGTGCCAATTTCAGCAGAAATGGAAAATATCGGAGTTCTCTCTTTTAGTGTTCCTTGTTTTATTTTTGTGATTTCCCACCTAGTATTCAATTATGCTAAAATATAAAGTCTACTTCTGTCACTATGAATTTAGATTAAATGAATATAATTGCTTTAAAAAATAAAATGAATGCATGATGTCAGAGTATTGGTTCATTCTATGACTTTTCTTTCTAAGACTTCTAGACTGCATGATTGTGGTCATAAATTCTTTTTTTCTTGCTTAGTATTCTGCTCCTGTCATTCCTAGCCACATGAAAACCCTGCAAATAGTCTACTTGTTATAAACTGTGTGGATTTAAGTCTGTGTCTTTTTCATTTGGTTGAAAGGTGTTCATTTACAGCAGCTTAATTTAATCAAAAAGATGTGCAAAGAAAATTTCTCTTTCTGTGCTATCTTACTTTAGAAGTATTTATCTCTTGATTCTTTAGAATTACATTAATCTAATAGATCAATGTAATTTGTATGACTATGCTGTCATACATTGGAAAGAACTTGCCAGTAACATGAATTCAATGCCCAAGTATGTAAACAAAATTAAAATACCCAGACAAAACTACAACAACTCAAACACATGCCATATTTCTGCTGAAGATTCTAGGTGGAACTCTGACTAAAATAACTGCAGTTTGTTCTGTGTGAAGACTTTTAAAATAATTAATGAAAAACAAAGAAAAGCCCAAGCAAGATGATTGTGCAGCAATAGAATTATATATAATCTATGTTGAAAAATACTACCCAATGAAAAAAAGAACCCTTAAAAGTTATAATGTAGTTGAACTTCTGTGAAACTTACATTTCAGTTAATTACTTGAAAGTTACATTACAGAAAAAAGAGATTTAATCTATTTTATGTTCTAAAACTAATTCTATGCTTGAAAAGTTTCATTTTTAATATACTTCTCATTCTCAGTCAGTCCAGGTCATCTGTCCTGCCCATGCTCTCCTCTGGGTTTTTCAGCAATTTTGCACTGGCAGAACATGGGAAACCGAAAAGTCCTTGATTTAAGGTAAGCACTGCTCAGCAACAGATAAGACATCAACGACGCCAAGGACGAGTCGGAATGCTTTCCATGTTGTATGCTCCATTCTTTCTGAATCCTCACAATTTAGGAAAATGCAAGTCTTTGACAAGAAGCATGCAGGAGATTTGCAATGCAAGGTGTTCCAGAGATGCATTTAATGAGCTCAACTTCTACATGTTGGCTACATGCTGTCAGGAACAGCTCTGATGTCTCCCTGGGCAGAAATCTGATATATAATCCTTTTGGGGAAATCCTGATAGAAAATTTCTTGAAAAGCTATAACCACAGCGTTCTTCATGTGCTTTCAACCACAAGAGCCCTTAAGCTCAAAATAACTCTGGCTTCCACTAATATAAATGATCTGGTGATATATTTCTATATAACATATTCCCAGTTATGGATTTTAGACACAGATTTATTCATTGTCTTCTTAGTCAGGAATTAGTTTGTTTCAAAATTAACAAATAACCATATTAATTTTACTGTTCTCAAAGTTGATCTCTAGGCCAATTTGCTATTGTTTAATGGGTTTGAGACATCTATTTAGTTGAGAACTGGAGCTCTTTTTATGAACTGGAGTAATTAATATGAGATACCCTGAGGATTTTATCTTTTGCAGTATACCATAGCTATAAATTTGGAAAGAATTCCTATTGGGAGGAAATGCCTAAGGGAATTCTGTACAAATAAACAGACCTTTCTTCTCTGCATCTCTACTTCTTTTTTATGCATGATGCATTATATCGCTTGGGAAAATAACATTAATTCAGTGGACAGGGTTATCTGTGAGGTGCAATGCTACCATCAAATTTCATGCTGCTCCTAGATAATAATTCAAATTGTTTTTGAGCAGGTCTTCATCAAGCCTTCTTCCTCACGTCTTTCTCACTTCACCTTGTGAACACAAATGTGTAACTATCTTGCTACCTCAGGAATAAACCCAGTGTCCCCTGAGAACTCTGTCTTACACTTCAAAATATTTTGTGTGGCAAAGTTTAGACTAAATTAAAATTGTAATGAAGTTTTACTGTTTTCCAAAACTGGATTTTTGCAGGATGATTCTATGTATTTTAAACAACTACTATTTCTCAAGTTATTAAACACAGCTGCTTTTCTGCAAGCCCTTTATTTCCCATTCCCCTCCTCTCTTCTTCTTTTCTTTTTCCCATTCTTTTAGTTTTAATTTTCTATTTTTTTTTCTGTTTCTTCTCCTCTTTTATTATTATTTTTTTTTTCCTGGATGGCCTTCTCTGGGTGTACAAAGATACAAAAAAAAGACTCTCAAAATGCAAACTGTTATGAAACCCTATGTTATTTAATTCACTCTGTGTTAGAAAAAGTTAGATTCTAAAATGTAGCATGAATGTAGTTAGACCACAACCAAAAAGTTGTCCAAACCAAGTTTCAGTCAACACAAGAATAACTGCTCTTTCGGTGTCCCCAGAAAAACTTCTCAATCTAATACTTTGGACACTCTAAGGATCTCAAAAGCCATGTAGTCTTCATAGGCAAACAGGCAATTGGACTTGATTAAAATGGCAGCATTTCAGCTAGCAAATTTCAAAGTTTTGGACTAATCTAATAAAAAGGGCTTTTTTTTTTTTTGCCTGTTTTTATTCTCTTTAACAGTGCAATTTTGATTGTAGGAGAAAAAAAAACCCAAACTATTTTCTTTAAAAACATAGGTAAATACTGTATGCAAAAAGGAAGCAGGCTATACCACTGATATATCGTTGTTATTTTTAATTCATGAATTGGCATCTCATGCTTTTCAGGGGACTAAATTGATTTTTAAAATTCTTCTAAATGTATTTGTTTTCTTATTTAATCAGATGGGGTTGGGGGGTCTAAGCAGTCTGCAAGTGTTAGAAAATACACAAAATATGTAAAAGTTATAGATAAGGCAGGTGAAGATTTAAATGTCCAGATGTATGAATGAAATGGAGCTTATTGGCCTGAATATAAGTATCTACAAATGTACTAACAATTTAAAGTACAAAGATATTATCTTCTGTGGTTTGTTTTGGGGCATTTTTGTTTGGTTTTTTTTCCCTTCACAATAAGTTTGGAGGAACAAGGACTGTTGCCCTGTGATGAGGACAATTCCTTCCATGTAGGAAGAGAGACCTTGGAAAATTCAAGTTAAAATGAGGCTTGAGAATGTCTACGACACCTCTGTAGAACTTTAAATGCATCAACAGCTACTTATCTTGGAATTATAAATGTAATATTAATGCAATATAGTTCAGCTTCTGTGTCCTAATTGATGTATGGTCATCTTGGAGAGCATAGAAAGTTCGAAATATTATCTTAGACAGTAAAATATTTTGAGGTATGATCATCTAATTTTAAGAGTAAACTTAGCCTCAAAAATCTACTAAGAGTTGATCTTGAAATTAGCATAAAAATTATTGAGTATTTTCTGCACACAATTACATAGCAATTATTTGGTCTCTGTACCATGCCTGAACTCAATTATTAATTTTATTCTGCATACCCTTAGGATATTTACAAGATCAGAAGTGGTTTGGAGTTTGAGCAGAGCGTACATGTTACACATGTACTTACATATATGCATATTGTGCCATCTGTGTCAGCTCTAGGAACCCTCATGCTTGTCAGAAGAGTCTATCAAAACTTAAGTTCAGTTCACTCCTGCTTTAATTTGATAATTTAATCATCTGAACCTCTTACTACATTTGAAATGAGTCCCTTGAATTTCTATAAAACCATAAATAAATAAAAAATTCTGAAATTCCATGTTTAATAGTGAGTGGTAAGTGATGATCTAACAGCCTTGGTACTCTTATAATGTATTATACAGTAGTGCTTTAAAAATATAATAAGAGACTAAAGCTCTCAGCTGTTTTTAAGGTTAAATAGTTTTACTGCTTTTCTTTATAATTTTTTCTTCCTATTTTCTATTTTCAGCTAGGTTGAATTAACCCTTTCTCATTCCTTGCGCCAGGTGTCATTCACCTCATTATTTGCACTGCTATATCTTTTATCTTGAGCAGAATGCTACTTTGTCAGCAGACAGAGGACAAATTTTGCATCCTTTGACAGAGATCTGTGAAGAGATCTTAGACTTCATTCACCACCCTTCAGTGTACAGAATTCACAGGATGACTGTGAATTTCTGGTATTAAATATGGAGTGAAATCCTTTGACAGTCTTTGAGGTACAGAAGGTGCAGGGACTCTAGTATATGTACTGAACTGCACTGAGTTTTCCTGAAAAGACAAAATGGATACATCCATTATTTATTTTTCTCACACTGTCCTCCAGCTGAGCAACTCTTCCAATTAGCTGATATTTCAACCAAGTGCTACAATAAGATATTTGATCTGGTTTGCATGTGTTCTGACATGCCTTTCTTTTATATTAATTGGAAGATACTGAAATAAATAAAAGACAGGGAAAAACAAGGAAAAATTCCATTTGATTCCTCATTGCTGAAAACAGAGTAAGGAAACCCTAAGCCCCGAAACACCGCAAAAAGAGAAAATTAGAATTGAGACAAAAAAATGACTGTGAAAAGCTAATGTGTGGTAATACATCGGATATAAAGCAGACTAAGTAAGCAGCAAAATACCACAAACAAACAAACAAATAGAAAAATACCCCCAAACCAATGAAACCAAACCTCAGAGAACTACTTAAATGAGCATAAGACAAAATCAGCTAAAATTAAATTAATTTTAAAATTGGGGTTCAGATCAAGAATGGTAGAATCACTTGAAAATCATTAAGTGGTGTCTCCTCTGGCCTGCATGCAAAGGAACACTGTGTTCTACAAATGAAACTTTCACATCCAACCTCATTTAGTAGAATATGGTGAAAGTAGAATTGTCATAGAATAATACAGTGTATTCTGTTGGAAAGGACCCTAAAGATCATCTAATTCCAACTCCCCTGTCACAAGGAGCAGGGACACTTTTCATTAGACCAGCCACATATGGCCCCATGCATTATAACCCCTTGAGCCCTGACCTTCCACCAGTCTTCCCCCAGTGCATGGTGAACCTGCTCATCCCACTGTTGGATAACTTCTTGAGAAGGATGCTGAAAGGAACAGTATCAAAAATCTTACTAAAATCCAGAGAAATCCACTGCCTTCCCTCCATCCAATAGGTGGGTGACTTTATCATAGAAGGGTCTCAAATTATTTAAAAAAGACTTTCCTTTTGGGACCCACATTAACTGTGCTTGGTAATTGCATTATTCTTTCAATGGCTTTCAGTAGCACCCTGTATCATACATTCAATAATTTTTTCCAGAAAATAAAGCTAAAATAACAGGTCTATAGTTACCTGGCCCTTCTCTAATGCTTTCTTTGTCTATTAGAATAACACTGACTGTCTTCCAGTTAGCAGGAACCTCCAAAGAGTCCCAGGTGTCAGACATCTTTTATGAAAAATCCTTTCCTTAGGATTTTTCCTCCTGACAAGCTGAGAGGCCTCAGGAACAAAATGCAAACAATGGTTATCTGCTGCTGTGGAATGCAACAGGTGGATCTGTGATTGGCCCATGTTGGTTGTTTCTAATTAATGGCCAGTCACAGTGAGCTGACTGGGACAGAGAGTCTGAGCCAGAAGCCTTTGCTATCATTCTTTCCTATTCTATTCTTACCTAGCCTTCTGATGAAATCCTTTCTTCTATTCTTTTAGAATAGTTCTAATAAAATATATATAATAAAATAATAAATCAAGCCTTCTGAAACATGGAGTCAGATCCTCATCTCTTCCCTCATCCTCAGACCCCTGTGAACACGGTCACACCCAGGACCTTTGGTAGATGACTGGGAGACGTTTAGCCATAGCACCCAATAGCTCCACACCCTCCAGCACTGTGGGATGAATCCCACTGGGCTCTATGGTATTGTGAGGGCTCAGCTCATAATAGCTGTTCCCTTACAGTTTCAGTGCTCACAGAAGGAAAGCTGATGTTTGCTCACAGTGGATCTACACTCGTCTATCACTATAAAGACTGAGGCAAAAAGAGCATTGAATGCCCCCACTTCTTTTTTAACTCTATCAGAGTCAGATGACCATCTTCATTGACATAGGTCCAAATTTATTTATATATGGCAGTGCATGGACTCAATATATGGTTTATAGATGGGAGACAATTACTTAAAATTTTCTACTATTTCTTGTCTGTCATTTCAATTTTGATGAAACAAAATGTATAGCCAGACATCTTTAACTGTTTTCAAAGGTATGATTATATTGGTAAACGGAAAAGCAATTGTAACAACTTTCTTTTCTGACAGAAATTCTCCCCAGAACTGTCAAGCTGTAAGTAGCTACATGTTCATTTTGGCTAAAATTTCAGAAAGCTGTCAAATACACACTTAGATACATCACTGAAGTCTGAACTACTGACTCATTACAGTTACTGCATAGCAGTTTCTATGTTCAATTTCTTATTTTGTCTTTGACCTTTACCTGGTGTTCCAGAACTAAGAAAAGAAAAAGAAAGGGTTTCTCAAGCCCTTTCCTCAGAGTATTCTCAGTCTAGGTGTATGATGAAGTTAGATAGTCAGTCAATACAGATCCTTACACCCCCATTTACTGAATCTTTGGTGATTTCTGCACCTGAAAGCAAAGCACAAAAATTTGGACAGGTATGTATTATCTAACAAACTTCATAGAAATGCATTCATGCAGTAAAGTCTGTCAGTGAACACTTAACCACCTGGACTGTGCAAATAAGGGTACAAGTAGGCATAAGCAGTAATATGCAACATTTATTTTAAAGAAATTTTTTTTTTAAAGAAAAGACCTACATGTTATACTACTCACAATTGTACAATTGGTATAATCAGTGTATATTATATATCTTATTTCTAAAATGTTTTTCTTGAGAATCAGTGGTATAGAATAATAGTGTATGAAGACTCCTTCTTTTCCCACTCACTTTCTTGCCCTTTCTTAAAGACTTGAACCTCCTTTGTATTCAGCCTGAATGTCTACTTCTAATACTGTTCTAGAGCACAACAATTTACAGGGAATTGAAAAAGCAATTTTCTTTGGACAGCTAGCTATTCTCCCTAATTTTCACCTGCCAAACTCTTTTCTATGAATGTTGACTCAATCAGATAAAATGCAGGCTTTAAAGATGTTTGATTAGCTGCCTGGCTTACCTTTAGCTACTCACTTTGCATGTAAAAGGTCTACATACCCACCATTCTTCACTTTCCACTCTTCACTGACAGAGCTTTCCCAAGAGCTGCACTGAGCACTGTGTGCGTGAGCTGAGGCAATAAGCACTTTTCATTTATGGACTGCTGACCACTTCTGGTTTATTAATAGCAAAATATCATGTACATTACCTACAATTCACACCTTCATTTTTTTTGTATGTTAGATCAGTTCTTTACATCAATTAATTTGAAATCAATACAATAATGACTGAAGAAAAACCTTTACATATTTCTCCTGTTGTACTACCACATAATTCTCAACAAATGAAAGATGAGTGATGTGTCACTTATTTTATAAAATTCAGTTCCCATACACTTAGGGATTTTGCCATCATGAGGTACGCTGAATGGTCTCTTCTTTTGTAAACCATTCTCATTATCTCTTTGGAATGACTCAATCAAGTAGTTTGTTTAAAATATTAAAATAGATGACTCATAAATTTTTACATGGAGTATAAAAGGAAAATGAGGATCTTAATACCTCTAGAATGTTGCCTACTTTTTATTCCACTAATTGGAAAAAAAAAATACCTGCTTATATTCTTAGCTGGAAGCTATTTTAAAATTCTGAAAAATAATTTTAAGTTTATAGAGTGTGGGCAAGCTGTGAATGTGCAAATGATGAATGTGTACTTGTGTTTATATGATTGTAATTGGACATGTTTTAGATATCGAAACCTAAGTTTCTATCAGATGAAAGCAGAGTAAAAATTAACTAGATAACTGAACAACCTGAAAAGCTAATAATCTAAAATTTAATTAAATAAAATTTGTGTCACCCAACTTAACGTAATTGTCCTCAGCCTAGGAGCTGCTTTGAGTCTCTGGAATACTATATCAATATACATATTCAAATTAGTCTTGTTAAACTGTTGTGCATTCATTCAAAGTATTGCCTTACTGCTTCTCTGTGTTTAATGACAGTTAATATATGTTTTCCTACCTTCTGCATCACTTCTAGTGCCCCAATGTAATTACAATTTTTATCTTTAGAGTTATTTGAAAAAGGAAAAAATATATTGCAACTGCCATTATAAACTGAAAGAAAATAACTGAGATTTCATAAGAAAATCTTGGAGATTCTATGCTATGGAGCTTTTATTTCTTTTATTTATTCAGTAAATAATTCTTATACAGTATTTTGTATGGCAAAAGATAAAAAAAATTAAATTCCTGTTATAATCCTATTTTAAACTCCACCCTTATGGCTTCACTGTATGGAGCGGTATTAAACACACTAAAGATTAGAAGTCTAGTTGCAAGCTTAAATTTGTTAAACATTTGCTAAATATTTTTCCACTTGTTCCTGGATCTTGAATAAGTCCTCCACATCTACTCCAATTTTAATTTCAAGTAATTTATTTTTTCCCATTCTTGGTATTTCAGGTGAGAGATATCATATTGCCTCTCCACTATCATTTCTCTAATGTCAAAAGTGACGTCCTTTTGTATCTCTTTTTCTATTTTTTCACTGACTACTTTTACTGGATTTCTCTGTAGGCATTTCAGATTTTTTGGAATGTGTGGTGATAAGGAAAGCCATGGATTTGCAGATGCAGTTTCACTGTTGCCTTGTATATATAATTAATAATACTGAGGTTTGACTCAGTGTGTTGTAGTACATTCACTCTAGGATAAAATTTCCCATTCCATGTCACCAAAAACTCAGGTAGTTTTGTAGTTTGTTCCTGTGTCTCTGTCTGTCTGTCTCTCTCTCTCTGCATTTCTCTGGTTAGCTACAGATAATTATCTGTTTAATGCCATGACTTGCTTAATTTATGCTGAAGAACTCTGCCATGAACGTGTGGTTTTCATCTCAGTTCATCTGAAACGCACCTAAGTATTCTCCCTTCAAATATAAAGGTCAGATTTTGTATTATTTACTCTAAAAAAAAATCAGAAATTGCAACCTTTTTAAAACAAGTGCTGTTTTCAAAGTGCCCTCTTTGATATCAATTTCCACATGATTCTATGTGGAAGGTGCTCTCCTAAAACACTGAAATTCAAGAAGACCATAAGATTTATCTGACAAAACAGAGCATCTACTAACTTAGAGATATCTTGTTAATTACATTGCATTGATAAAAAGAAGAAGAAAAATTAATTTCCAAAGCTTAATTTTGTCTCTTCCTTAACTAGGCATTTTAAGTAGACCAGGTAAAATTTTTTTCATAATCCACACTTCCAGACAGAAAAAATATTTTCATCATCAACACTTTTGTTGGAACAAGGCAGTTAGGATTTATAATGTACACGAAACATGTAAATGTTTATTTCACTGCAACAAATTACTTCTGAAGCAATTCCGTGTTATCTGTAGCCATATATATTTTGGGTCCTTGCTAAAAAATACTCCTACTTTTATATTGCTGTAGTTAGTTCCAGAACACTTTGACTAGATTTAATTTAGACTCTGTTAGGGATTCTCCTTTTTACCACACAATTTAACCACATGTTCTTTTTTTAATCAATATAATTTCTTATTAGAAGCCAACCAAACCTGTCCTCCAGCTAAAGTGATTGTGTGAGGGGGAAGCAAAAGGGTCAGAGCTACCAGTTGTGCCTGAATCATGACAATACTTCACAAGGATTTTTGGTTTTCTGCTGGAAGTTGAACACAAGTTCAAAAAACACAAAAAATTGCACTTGGCTGTCTTGTAAAAGGATAACAAAGCCAAACTATGCGTCTGTGAGTGCCTAGCACTTTGCATAATGGGCTAGACAAATAATTTTTGCTTTTGGTGAGATTTTTTTTTTGCTCGTTCATTTGGGTTTTTTCCCTTTAGGGGCTATCTAAATAGATGAATTCCATTATGTCATAGATAAAACTATGGCCTTTGTGTCTCTAGAAATATTTTTCAGTCGAGTTAGCATGACGGAGGCAGTTTATTTCTCTGGCATTTCTGTTCCATCATTATGTTCATTCCATCATTATTTGCTTTGAAAGCTAGATAGATATTGGAATAAGAGTGAAAAAGATTAATCTTCTCATGAATTAAAGTGTCAGAGTTTAGCCCTCCTCTGTTTTCAGGACTTCTGTGGCGGTATTTTCTTTTTTACCTTTCAGAGGATAATTCTGTGATTAGGTATGCAAAAAACTACTGTTTGATTTTAAAGGGCTGTTTCAAGAATTACCTGCAAATAAGCTATGCAAAGTCTTTTGAAATCAACAAAATACCAGAAATTCATAAGAGCCTAAAGTAGGTCTCTGTGATTGGGAATGAGAATATTGGGGTTTTCTCCTTTTTCTTTGTATTTCTTCTGTTCGGTGGACTGTTTTTGTTTTTGTTTTTGTTTTGGTTTTTAATTATGTGGGGTTTTTGTTTGTTTTTTTGGGGGGGGTTGTTTGTTTGTTTTCTTTTTTTGTTTGGTTTGGTTTGTTTGTCTGAGTTTTTTTTTTGAGATGCTTAGCTTTTGTTGGTTTTGTTTTGGTTTGTTATTTTTGCTATGTTTTCTCTTCTTGGGTTTTTCTAAGGGAATAGCCTGTCTACTAGAATTATATTTTCTACTCCTCAACACAGTGTTGTCTGGTTTAAGACAACTTTACATTTTACCAGAAGGCCCAATTTATTTAAAAAAAAAACAACCCAACTCCTAATCTACTGGTCCTGTCTGGAATAGAGTTCAACTTCTCCACAGAGGACAGTATGTTGCATATTTGTGATGAAAACATCATTGACAACATTGGGATGATTTAGCTATTGCTGGAAAGTTCTTGCACAGTGGTGAAGTCTTTCAGCCTGGAGAAGAGAAGGGTCCAGGGAGGCCTTTTGCCAATACCGTATTTCAGTACCTAAAGGAGGCCTACAAGACAGTTGAAGAGTGACTTTTTGTAAGGGTACACAATGACAGAACAAGGTGTGATGGCTTTAAATTGAAAGAGGGCAGTCTTAGATTAGAGATAAGAAAGAAATTCTTTACTGTGAGCATGGTGAGATGCTGGAACAGGTTTGCCAGAGAATGTGTGGATACCCTATCCCTAGCAGGGTTCAAGGCCAGCTTGGAGTTCTGGGCAGCCTGGTCTAGTGGAAGGTGTCCCTGCCCTTGGTAGGGAAATTGGAACTAGATGATCTTTAAGGTCCCTTCCAACCCAAAGTATTCTATAATTCTATGATTCTTTCTTGACTCTCATGATGCCCTGCCAATGAGTAGACTGGGGACACACAGAGGAGGAACCATTTACTCAACTGATCAAAAAGATTTTCCATGCCATACAACATTGTGCTCATCATTTCAAAATGGAGAAAGAATAAGAAAATGGGGTACACACTTCATGGCATTTGTCTTTCTAAGTAACTGCTGTGTGTGATAGAGCCCAGTCTTCCTGGAGATGGCCAAACATTTCTGTGGATGGGAAGCAGTGAATGAGTTCCTTGTTTGGCATTGTTTGGGCAGCTTTTTGGTTTACCTATTAACTTACCCTATTAACCTAACCTACAAAAATCCTAACAAGGATTTTTGTTTTAACCCTTCTGATTCCCTTCCCTATTCCATCAGAAGGAAGTGAGTGTCTGGGTGGTGCTGAGCTGCCCACCAGGATTAAACCATGACAAGTAAAAAAATACACAATATTAATTTAAATTAGCTTGAAATTTTCATCTTTATTTCACTCTGTAACCAAAGGCAATATTTGAAAACATGTTTTGTCACTGGAAATTCACCCAAAATTACAATGGATAATCCAGGACAAGATTCTACTTCTGTTCTGGACTTTCTTGCCACATAAACATTCTAAGTGCTTCCTCCTTTTGTGTATTTCTCTTGCAATCTTATCTATTTTTCCAATGGGATGTCTTTTCGCTACAGACACTGAACAGATTGTTGCTCTTCATTGGCAGAAGACAGCAAGATGTTAAGAGATCTCTCCTGATAAGAATCCTGAAGGTAGCACAGTATAGAAAAATGGACTACTGAGAAAAAACAGAAGAAAGGTCTGAAGGCTAATGCATCTAAAACAGGGAAATGCAATTTTTCCACCATTCCAATAATGAGATGTTGAATGTATTTTTTTCTTTATTTAACCTTTAAAAATATATATTAAAATAAAATCTTTTTGTAATCTATTTATACCTTACCTAAATATAGTAGCATTAATAATAGTAGAATTCAATTACCACTCATATATTTACATTTAAGAGCTGAGAAAAGCTGATGAACCAAAATTAACACTTTGGTTTGTGCTGATTGAGTTTATGAATGATATACTCTAGTTACAAAGTTGTTTTTATGAAGAGTGTTAGAGGGAACCTCAAGATTATGATCTAAATATCACTTGCATTCAAATTTTTCAATATCATTGTGTTTCCCCAATTGCTACTGGATGAGAAGAAGAGCATGCCTCTAGATTTTTCCAGGAAAAACTACTGGTATAGAGTAATAGGAGCACACATCCTAAGGCACAGATTATTTGTCCCTTTAGAGAACCTTCTAGGGTTCTGTTCTGATGGCCAACTGAACCAATCTGGTTGAATTCAAGAGTTTCCAACACAAAGAAGCAGATGAAGATATTTAGAACTCTCTAAAGAAGAATTAGGTTAAGTTGTGGGTGTCCCACCCCTAAAAGTGTTCAAGGCAAGATTGGATGGGGCTTTGAGCAATCTGGTCCACTGAAAGGTGTTCCTGCCCATGGCGGCATGATTGGAGATAGATGATCTCTAAGGTCACTTCCAACTGAGGCCATTCTATGATTTTGTGGTTCTATGATGCAATGAAGATCTAGAAAAGGAAGGGGACATCACTTAATATACACTTACCTGAGATGACTCCTCAAAGAATCTCATCAGACCAGGGAATGAAGCCACCCTGCGAGATGAGTCTGGGTGAAAATGGGCAGTACCTGAGAGTCATCTTATGTTTAGTGTTTAGCATAAATCAGATAGTC
This sequence comes from Agelaius tricolor, assembly GCF_023055355.1. NCBI lineage: Eukaryota > Metazoa > Chordata > Aves > Passeriformes > Icteridae > Agelaius > Agelaius tricolor. The sequence continues at coordinate 23,152,079 of NW_027269267.1, read as the reverse complement.
TGCTGTCAGAGTTAATGCTTCTGTCCTTACCCTCAAAAACAACCTCTGGGCAACTGACCAAAACCCAAGTGTCTACACCAAAAATCCCTAACTTTAGTTGAAACAAATCTTCAAAGACTAAATTCAGGTTATTTAAATTCCTGTACTTCACACAGTAGGAAAACTCTCTTGAGGTATTGTAAAGAACTTCAAACTGACAAAATGTGCAGAAAATAAATACACTTTAAAATTATTAAATTCTAACCACTGTATTCCTATTTTTTTTTCTAATGTTGATGGTAGTGCATTTTTCAGAGCCTGTTTATTATTTTGGATTTCAAAGAAGTGCTGCAGAAATTAAGGAAAATGAACAATTAAAAGTCATGTGGTGATTCTGCTACTGAACAAATTTTTACAAGCTGAATTAGATACAAGAGGTCTTTCCTAAATAAACTTTTCTATGTTTTATATATCTTCTGAATCATGACTCAGTGCAAGGTCAAAGTTGGGAAATATCACAGTTGTGGATGAAAAGTTGAGATATTAATTATATATTCTAGCCTGTTTTATTGCAGTCTAAAACATTCTAAGTGGTGTTCTGTCCTAGTGTTTTTCAGTTGAGAGTTTTATACCAAGTTTCTCTTTCCACAAGCTTGCACTCCCTCAGTAAGCTTTATTTGTTAAGAATACAGCATGAAATTAATTAGTTTTTCCACCTTACCGATTTAGAGATTATACTGGTAAAATTTGCTAATTGTAAGAAGAAACCCTAGGTGTCTTATCAATCTATTTTTTGGCTGCCAAGGCAACAAGCAGAAGACTTGGAGTTGGCAGCATGATTACATCAGCTCATATCAAAAAACTGCTATATCAAGAGCAAACAAACATGCTTGTAGGCTGCCTTGTATGTGGTGAATAACTACATTAAATCAATCTCAACTGTCTGTCAAAGTCAAATTTATTAAAGCACAACACTGAAAGTGAACTGAATTTTTGAAATCAATATGACTGATGGCTAACAGCATGAGGTTTGCACCTGCATTACATTTTGAAAGACTGACCTTTTCCACAGTCTTTGATTTTTCTTTAATGGGCACCCTTCCGAAACTTGGGAAGTAAGAGTGAATGGCTTCTTAACATTATAAAGCAATACAAACACTATGCTGTTTCTTCCAGAATTATACAAACAACAAATGAAAGCAGAAACATAAAATAGCAGAAATAAGCCCCCATTTCTCAACCTGTCAGCAACATAAAAAAAGCCCCATTAAAGCAGAGTAAGTGGCATACACAAGGGCAGCTGCTGCTACAGGAAAACTTCATTGCAAATATACAGTAAGTCACAGACATTTCATTTTTATTAATTTAAAAATATATCCAGAAACCCTGCCAGATCAATCAAAATGACTCTTTTACCCATGACTTCCAAGCAACTCTACCTTGTTGGCTCCAAAATGCTGTAAGACTATTTGACTAAGAGCTAACTTTCCTTCGGTTCTTGAATATTTGACAGAAGGAATGTTTCCAGAGCTTGGAAAAGATTAGCTTTAAAAAAATTAAACAGCATCTATTTTTTTTTTATTTTGAAAATTTTATCCACTCAAAGTAGAATTGTGTGATTTTATTAGATTTTTTTTCTCCCCAGAGATTATTTTATTGTGGAGTTCTGAAGAAAAGAATGATCTCAAGTCACCTATGTCTCTTTAGGCAAGCAGGAACAACTCAAGGAAAACAAAAAATTAAAATCTCCCATGATTAATAAAGAGATACAAGTCTTCACCTTGTGATGATGTAGCTATAGGAAATTGTATTTTATTTAGTTGTGTAACCACATTCAGGAATTTTTGCCTCAAGACACATTCCTGCTTCTGCAGAACAGTTGTCAACACTTCCTATTGGAATACAGTAGCTGCTAAATGTAAAGCTAATCAAAAATTTTCAGATAGAGACAAAAACTGTGCAAAAATAATTTAGAATAACTAGATTGCTACGACGTCTCTTTATTTAATTATGAATCCAACACACAAGAAATACTGTGTCATTTCTTTCAAATTGATTAAAAACTATAGTCTTCTGGTTTTGAAACAGATAAATTGTGAAGTATAAAGAAAAAAATATAAAAATAATCCCACCATGGAAATTAAATTATTATTTATTAAATAATAATAAATTATATTTTTAATTAAATATATTAAATTGTTATTTATTAAATAAAAACTGAAATCTTCTAAATAGAATTTACATAATATTAAGAAGAAGACATTTGTCCTTTCTGTTATTATATACTTTTTTTTCCTAAAACATGTAAACTAATGATTACAAACCAAAGAGAAATTTAGGCTTATAATAAAGTCAAATATAAAATAGCAACTTTTTCAAAATTTTCATTCATAAAGCCCTACTGAAAATGATTAATACTTAGGGGAAAAAAATTATTGAACCTAGACAATGAACTAAAAAATACCACACTCATAAAAAAATGTTGCAACTTTGAAAATGGTTCCAGGTGGTCTTGCATGAAGAAGAGGACTCAACAAGTTGTCCCCCTAACATCTTTTTCAACCTCTGACAAGCTGCTCCTCTGCAATTCTGGTGAATCTAGTCTCTTTGTTATATAGATAAAACTATTTTTTTTTAATTGGCTATGGCTAATTACTGAGGGAAAGGAAATAATGCCATGTGATCTGGGTAGGGATTACATCATGCATAACAGAAAATTATAAAGATTTTATAAGAGTAATTCAGAAGCTGGCAGTGGGTCAAGCTATAGTTGAGCAATTCTGAATATGGAAATAAATCAAATGCTGCTCAGACACAATTTACAAATAAAAGATTATATATGCCAAGTGCATTATACACTGTGAACAGTTTGCCCAGTTCCTTCTACAAGTGAGTCTAAGCTGGTGTTTAAACATATTTTAAGAACATAATATGCCTCCAGGAGCATGTCGACATGCAAAACATTATCATTATTAAAATAAAACTCTTAAATTTCAAATAGGGCAACTACACTTCTCAGAGGAGGTATGAAGATCTTCTAAATATCAAATACATATATAATGAATAATGCTAGATATTGGCATAGTGCTGAATACCTCATAACACAGAATAGCAAAGAACAATATACTCTTATCCAATTGTTGAAAGCAATTAGTTATTTTTATGATTTCATGGTACTCCTGTAGATGCTTCACACAAATATGAAAGGAGAAGTGATGTTTTTCTTGGATACTAAAACATCAGCGGTTAAGACAGTAATATGTAATTAAGCACATGTTCTGATAAATTTTGAATACTTTTTTATTTATGCTTGGAGAGTTTCTGGGAGAATAATATATTTTCCTATGTTATTACATCCCCACTAACATTCTGCTCTAAGGAAGGACTTGAATTGATACAGATATCCATCTGTTGCAACATACTTTTTTCCCCACAATGGCTGTCACAGGGCTGACAAAGTCACCATGCTCCTGATCAAACCCTACTGAGCTGTGGGAGGTAGGATACAGCCAGTTTACACTGCCTGCCACCTCCATGCTGTGGAATCTGCAGGATTCAGAAAAGACTAAAGGGCAGGTACTACTCCCCTCATCCACTTAGTGCCACTTGTTTTCACCACTCCCTATGATGGCAGTGGTCTCTCCACAAATGGTAGTGGAAAAAATGGTAATAAGCACATGTCAAACAGTAGAGATGCAGGTAAATGGCTGGTCATTTTTGTCATAAGTGTAGGTGGACAAACAACTCAAATGCTGCTTTTACACTGTAGTTTCAGCACAATTTTGCTATATTTAGTGTGCATTTTAGGGCCAGGTTATGAAGGGGAAGTGATGGTGACTGAAAATTCAAGAGTTTTCAGAATGAGGCAGCAGGAGTGGTGATAAAGCATGTGAAGTATAGTGAGTAAATGGAAGTGCGGGACAAAATAGGCCTGGAATACCAACTTTTAGTGCACTGGAAAGAATATGTTGAAAAAGGGAATGAAAGTACATCATACAAGACTGAAAGCCAAACAGAAGTTTCCTTTAATTTTTTTTTTAAATTTGTCAGTGTGCATTTTCTTCTGCTATTTGGCCTCTAGGATCTTAGATTTCTTTTTTGAGCAGCTTTGTTTCATATGCTTCCAGAGATAAAACTTTGGCAGAAAATCCACTGATATTTAGGACCACCATTCAGGGGAAACGTATTACTAAATAAGTCCTGCCATCTAAAGCATTTAGACACCTAGTTCATTCATTTTGATAACAGATAGGCATCCAAGGGTTCAAGTTTGTGTGTTTCCACAAATATTGTTTCAAGGGTGGTTTCACTAGGATAAGTGCCACCATACAAGGTTTTTTATTACTGCAGTTGTAATGATTAAAAAAAGATTGCGCTATCTGACATAGTCATAGAAGTAAAATCTTGTAAGTACAGACCAAGCCCTTGCCTATAGGAACCTAAGACGGAAGATTATGTCTCCCTTGAAAGCACTATGTAAATTTACAACAGTAGATAAATGGAAAAGTATTTTTTTTTTCATAGATTTTCAGAGAGTAATGTAGGCTGGCTGTGAAAGCAGTACTTTTAGAGCCTGAGAAGCTCATAAAGGTAGAGCTGTAGGCCATTAATATAAGCAAGCAAGCATCCAGTAAAATGTGATGCAAATGACATATGAGTTGCCTAGGAAGGCATTAATCAGACTGATGTAATAGCATACATTTTGTGTAAAAGGAGGAACATGCTTTTGGACTTACCAACTTATTTTTATTTTTATTACGTTTTCCAGCTGGCTTACCCTTCTATCAAAATTAATTAAAGCAAAAACACCAATTAAAAAAAAAAAACAAAACAACAAAGAACCCAAAGAAAAATTAAAAAAAAAAAAAGGATGTTAGTGCCCAACTGCAAGCAATGAACTAAAAAAAGAAAATGCCTTGAAATTTGGCTTCTCAGCAGATTCTGGTACTGTACCCATTAGAAGTGAATGTTCAGAAAGGCTGTCACTCTCTACAGTGCCAATCATTGTAAAAGAGAAGGGTAATTTGAAGTCAATCAACCACCACATTTCAGCAAAGAAATCAGATCTGCCTTTTTTGACATTCTATCCAAAAGAAAGTTCACCAGCATTATATTTTTCTTCATATCCTCATGTTATTAGTCAGAGAAGATTTGAGAAATGCATAAATTCTCAGATGAGAAATTATATCATATTTTTTAAACAAAATTAAATGTTCACAAATACTAACTGTCTGCAGATTTGGATGGTTAAAGAAAAAGAGAAATATGTTCTCCATTTTACTATTAGGCTGTACTGTTCATCTTTGTAAGATAATGCTGATAAAATTTTCACAAATTTGTTGCATTAAGAGGAACTATTTGACTTCAGTGTCATACTATCAGATTTCCATAGGAAAACTCTACATAGGGCATGGTTTTGTTTTCAGATAATTTTATCAAACATAATTTATTATGATTTTTATTGTTGCTGTTATCATTATTAACTTGTATCTGAATATCTGCCACTCTGGCTTCCATATGCCTAATGCTATGTAGTATTTAAGAACTGCTTCTCTGCATTGTGTGGCTTTTAAGTATAATTATTGGATTTTACAACAGTAAAGAAAATTCTTGCTATGAATAACACGTAAGTTTTCATGTGCAGCTTTTACATTTGGATCTCAGTATAAAAAAAAGAAAAAAAAGATTATGGAAAAAAGCTAACAAGTTTGAACATACACCAGATAAAACATGCAAACCTGTAAGATGGTAAAAAGGTATAACCTCTGCCCCACTCCCACCCTTGCCCTCCACAGAGGTTTTTAAGAACAGACTCCACCTCTTTGCTGGTCACTCTGTTTCATCTGCATGACTTTTTCCTTCAAGAGATCTCTTTGGTTTGTAACCTCTCTAGTGCAAAATCTAGCTTTTAACAAAGTCCAGAAGTCAATGTCCAACTTGAGCTTCGTGAATCAAGTCTTTATATCACAGACTGTATGTCTATATGAAAGAAATCACATCTTTTCATTTTCTCAAAGCAAAGGGTTTTAGAGGGTGCCTATATGTGTTTGTGTTAATGGTCAGAAGATGAAAAAATCTAATTAAGGGGCTTTCCATGGACAATGTTTTCCAGCATATGACTGGCAGAAATTAAAATTAGTAGACTTACATTCAAATTTTTCTGTATGCATAAATGAGTGTTTTCCACATTCTACTAGTTGTAACCTCAATAAATATGAATAGGATTTTGGGGCTAAAATTAAATCATATCCATTAAGTCTTCAACATTGTAAACATAACCAATTTTTTTATACCTCTATCTAAGAGGAGTTAGACTATCAACACAATTTCATACAAAACTCTTTGTCAAAGCTCTTATTTCAGTGGGGTATAGAAGAATTTTTTCAGGACTTCTCAGTTTTAAAAATTCTTCGAAATATTTTTATTAGCTTAACTTTGTTGTTGACTTGCTGATCCAAATGTCTGGTGTTCATATTCATAATAAATTTGAGACAGTTTTCCAAAATTAAGTCTATGAAGATGCAGTTTTTTCAATTTACATCCAAATGCTCTTTTGATAACATCAATAGGCAATTGAAAATATCCTCCATTTTTCTTTAGCAGAAATATACTCATTTTTTAGGTGAATCTGCACCTACACAGAATCTTATCTAAAGAGTAGCTATCCAGAAAGGAGTAAGTTGCACTGCATGAGAGGAAAAAATTGAAGGAAATTGTTGTTCAAAAAGAGGTAAAAAAAACAACTAAGAGAAATAAAATTCAAGTTTGAGAAAAAATAACAAATAAAAGAGGGAAAAAACTTTGAAGAAATATACTATAATGTGATGCAAACATAGTTTTCATAGCAACCATAACTGGCACATGTTGCATCATTTTTAATGGCTCATGCTGATTAATATTTACTATGTGCTCCATGAAAGTGCACTACACATATGAATGCTGTAATGAAACTTGTTTCAAATAGATGCTTGCCAAATACTTCACATAATGTTACTCAGAAATCTGATAAACTCGGAAAAAAAGCAGTAGAGGCTGTACTGGCTGTTGGGCATTCATCCACCCATTGATTTTTTCTTTAAAATCTGTAATAAAATTAAAGCACCACAAATCACTTACAGTCAATTTCCAGTTAAGACCACATAGCAAATTTTGGTTAGATGACTTTTAATGTTCTGGTCAAGAGATGCACAATTGAAAAATAAATTTTTCACAATTTCCCAACAAGATACATCTTTTTCATCAATATTTAATTTCAAATATCATACAAGCAATCATATGTATGAACTAAATTAGATTTATATATGCTTTAGTACGATTTCTATGAATTTTACCTGAACTTCAAAGTATCTAAAAGTGCAACAGAAACAAAAATTGAATTAGATCAAAGGCCAAAATTGGCTTGACTTCATTATCATACCTCTAAGCTGTGAAAATTTGCTTTTGTTTTAGGTTTTTATAATTTTTTTCTCAGTCTTTTGAGTCTGGTGCTTGTTATCTGCTGTAACCTGGAAAAAAAAATATATCCCTTTACTCGCTTCTTGCTGCTTTGGATTCCTGTAGCCTTCTCTGCTTCCTGAACCTAGAGCTTGAGACCCATCCCTGCAATAACTGAAAATTGATTAGCTCTCAGTTATGAAATCTTCCTGTAGGCTATTGTTTTACAATGAGAACTTCAAATATTATGAATGCTTTCTTCACTCTGTGAAAATAGAACTTGACACTATGTGTGTGTTTTTTTAAATTCTCAAGTTCTAACTTTTAGGATCAAACCCAAGGTACTGCAAAGGTTTCTTTAAAAAAGGAACAAAACTCTTTCTTACCTGACACGTATCAAAGAAGGAACAATCAGTATACTAACATGTTTGCTGAACATGCACCTACCTTATAGATAACAATATTATAAACTGAGTCATTATTATAAATGGCAACTTCAACCATCAAACATCAAGAATATTCCAATTTTTCATCTCAAGTCTCTGAAGAAGAGAAGTATATTGCAGAGTCAATGAGTACTTGCCTAACTAGCTGGGAAGGGCACCAGCTGTGATATGACACCACACTGAACTTCAGCACATGTAGACAGTGCTCTGCAAAGTGTTCAGAGGCTTAAAAACATTTCCATTTAAAAGGACAGTGTGTTTACTAGGTTGTGTCCAAAATAGCATAGTTACTTTTGATATTTCATAGTCTTCTTTTTTGTTATTATGGATGACTGTGAAAGATGATATTTTTATCTGTATTTTCTGAGGTTATTATGACAGTTCATGAAATCTGCCTTTAATAATTTCTTAATATCTACTCTGTGATGCTTCTGAGCCAAATCAGCTGCTCCTGTACCTTCCTAAGAGTTTCTATATGGTTAGTACATTACATTTCATCAAGGGAAAGTCTCTTTCATTTAAAAGTAACTATTAAATTTACTTTTATATAGTTCTATTCAAATCAGATGACTTGTAATGAAAAATTCAGAATTCTATGAATAACAAATTTTTTCTGCTGAGCATTTTGCAGGAAGAAAATATTTTCAATTATTTGGTTTTAGTTTTTATATAGTTGACTTTATATTTTCCTTTTTTACTTTTCTTTCTTCAATAAGTATAATGCAGTAAGTCAGAAAAGAAAAGCAATATGATCAGGTTTCCCTAAAAGCATCTTTCTAATGGTGTGACCCACTCACCACTGCTGGGAAAGTTTCAATGGTCTTTTTGAAATGCATAATTAAACACCTGCTATTGTTTGCAAGACAGGTGCCAAATGCTTCAACAGTAATATTCCTACTGTTATGCTTTTCCAATGAGATGGGAAAATGAAGAGGGTAGAATCCATTTAAAAGTATAAAATGTTTCTATAATATTTTCCATAATAACAAAGAGAATCTTCAACTCAAATAAGTTTAATTTAATTTTATCATCTGAAAAGTAAGGGAGTAATCTCACCTTCATAAGAGGTAAAGTACTTGGAAAATTGACTTCAAGAGGACCCATGATATTTTTAGCATGCTGAGGAAACTCAGTTAAAACCTAACTGAAGATATTCTGCCTGCTTAAATCAAACAGTCATTGACAAGAGGATTTGATTCTAGGAATTCATTTTTTAAAATCAGATAGGAGCCTCATTTAAAAGCTTTTTAATTTTGAATTAGATAAATATTTTTCAAAAATTATTGCAGGTCAGACCATACTTTTTAACAAATTAAATTAAAGACATTCCTAAATTATTTGCAGCCATCAATGGGTTGCACTTGATAATTTTGATAACATTTTAGCATACATTCAAAAGCTAAAATAATCTTAAAGTGGAAAAATGTAAAAATTATTATTAAATACAAGTTACATCAACGTTTCCTATTAGAATAAAATAATTCTAAAACACAGTAAGCAGGTAATACTGTAAAAACACCTAAAATACTATTTTACTTTGTAAAGTAGAGAGAAATTAGTAATTGTGCTTATTTCAACTAGGGTGATATAACTGAACCATAATTTCCACTGCTTTATTGGCCTGTATTAACTTCTGCTATTCAAACTGATTCAGATTCTTACCTGTCTAGAAGAGACTCTGAACAGTTCTAAACAAGACATCAGACTCTGATATTACACTGGGAATATGAAGAACACCTTGTATTTGAGCTGGTGTATATCAGTATCCTCAAATCTTCCCCTATCAAATAGAAGGAAAATTTCGACCATCCACCAAGGGTTGGTAGGGTTATATTTAACTTGGGCATCATTACTAATGTTAGACCATTGGCTCAAAATACCTAAGATAGATAATGGGATTGCCTACAAAGGAACTTAAAAGATGTTGGCACCTGGAGTGTGTCCAGTGTGCAGTACAGAATCACTTTGGTATAACCATCTCTCTCTTTTAATTACAGACAAGGGTTAGGGACCCTGTGATGCAGTTTCGTGAGGGATAATAGGAAGGATGCAGGGGAACACCTGAACACATGCCTGACTCCAGGCAGCATCTTTTTCACTGTCAGCCACTTGGTGGATGGGCACCACTGGGCCCCAGGGAAATTTCTGTGTGCACAGAACAGAAATGGAGCTCCATCTCACAGAGAACGGGGGTCATGGTATTTTAAGTCACCATCAGGTGCTCTGGAGTCTGAGTCTTCTCTCAAAAAGAATCCAAATCCTAACCAAGAAATGAGCACTGTGTTGTGAGCAATGCCTTTTGCACACCTCCTGCTTTATCTGGACACTTGCACAGAAGGGGAAAAAGAAAGGAACAGAGCGTAAAGAAAGCAGTTAAAATTAAGTACTTATGAGTTTTTTCAAAAGAAATGGTCCTTGGGGATACAGACCATTTTGTTAGGGAAAAAAAATAAAAATTCTTTGCTATCATTCTAGGGGCAGGAAGATTGTTTTACTTGCTGCTTCTGGGAGTTTTGGCTCTTGCACCTCAGTCAATGTTAGTGCATTCATTTATCAAACCTCTTTTTAGGAAAATCCTTTAGATATTGCTGTCCTAAACACCATTTCATTGATTTTAAATATGATTTTTCAGTCCTGGGTGCAACAGAGTCTTAGAAAGGAGTTGTGTTTTAGCAACTGGAGACTGTGTCAGAAGAAGAATGCTTTATTAAGTAACCATCCTTACCCATATTGTGAATAAATCCTGTTCTGTTAGCTACATTTGTATGATTATTATTTACATCTGATTGTGGAGTGACAAGGAAAGAAAACATGCAAACAACCAAAACATTTTAAAGAAAATTTAATAATAAAATTTAGTCTACTCGTTAAGTAGACTAATAGATACAGATTTTACAAACATTTATATAACTTTGATACAGTAAAAGCAACTAGTAGAATTTGTTGGCAGAGCTGGTAGAGACTATGTTGAAGCTCCATTCTTTTTGAAAAGCTTTTCAAAAACAAAAGGACAATGATTTTGAGTACCACATCTTTGGAAAGACTGTTAAAAAGTCTTGGAAAGGTAAGATCGTAGACTATATTGAGCAGTGTTTAACAAAACAGAAACTAAACACTGGAAAACAGAAAAGCATCTGTGTTGTCTTAGACATTTGTTGACCATGCAGAGCCTAAGAATCTCCACCCATAGAAAAAAATGCATTGATTCTATCAAAAAGTGATGTGAAAAAGCCTCATTGGCTTTTAAATAAGGAATTATAGAAAAAATGGAAATTTGCATAGACTCTCTTGTAGCTGAAACTGGAATTTTAAAATATCAATTGTCTACAGCAGAAAAACTTGGCAAACATCTGCAAGAAACATTACATCTGTTAATAAATCAATTGCCCTCTCCAAGAATGGCTAGTCAAATCCACAAATAACCCATTATGAAGATTATGAAACTTGGTATGGGAACATCTGGAATGAGAGTGAAAAAAATTTTATTGTGGCCTCTGCCCCTCTCCCTTATGCTTTCCCTTTACAACCATTAATTAATACTGAAGCTGGTAATGGGGAGAGAAGGAAATTCATAATGCAGTGTGTACAATTCCCTGTTCTCCTTCAGCATTAGTGAAATTGTGAGTTTTCCAGGCATTCAGAAGAATCTGAAATGGAATATGTGTGGTGAGTCTCCCTGACCAGGGGAGGTTGGATTTCATGGAGTGAGGAAGAAGCAGGAGGTTATTGGGGTTTTGGCATGTTTTACCCACAAGTCACAGAGATCATGATTATTCCCTAGCTGTGTGGGTGGTACACCAGGCAGGAGGAACATATCTGCAGGACAGGGGAGACCTGCTGGTTATTAAAACTACTGCATTCTCTGATCTCACAGATGCTGTGCAGAAAGCAGCTTGTGCTCACACTGTGTTTGGGAGGCGTAGCTTTACAATCTCTTACATTAGCACCTATAAATCCAGCCAGATTAACCCTTCTTATTCAGGGTCTTCCAGACAGTCTCAAGACTTCTGTAGCAAACTTTTAGGATGCAATATGGAATGTTCATGTCCAAAACATCACACATGCTAAGCAGCAAGAGGGATGTGCGCAGCCAATGGATGTAACTACCTGGAGTGGAATTGTGTAGGAATTAGTGAGTTATAAATGCTGGATGGGATGGATTGGATTGTTATTGTTAAAGCTCCTGAGCATCCCACAGCAAAATTTTCCATCAGGCTTTCAGAGGAAGAATGGTTTATTAAGGTTGAAATGCTTGTGGGGGCTGCCCATACAAGCCTTTTAGGATTTAATTTACTTTGTGGGCAAACAGGGAAACTCCCAAATGAACTTTCTGGAGTGAGAGGCACTAGGCTGCCAGGGTTACAAATAGAATGTGAAAGAATGTGGGACAATTTTTATAAATCTATCAGAGACATCATTATCATTGTCTTCTTCTAAAGTTACTAAAGTAAAACAATAACCCCTGCGAAGAACAGCGCTGACAAAATGTAGACAGATTGGGAAAAAAGAGCCATCATTAAAAGGACTCATTCATCTCATAATTTACCAGTGTGTCCAGTAAAAAGCCAACTGGGCAGTGGCATTTTACAGTTGATTACCAACAATTAAGTGTTAATGCAGCTTTAACTGCTGCAGTTCCAAATATTGCTGAGACAGTGACACTGATACAGAGAGCTGCTCATGCTTGGATGCCTGCTCTAGATTTTAAAGACATATTTTTCATGAGTCTTTTACTTGAAAAGGATGAAGTGCAGTTTGCCATTACATAGTGAGAAATCCAATATACCTTTAACAGGCTACCTCAGAGGTGCAAGCATTCACCCACAATTGCTCACTGCTGCTCTTGCTGCATTTTTACTGATGGTCTCACTCACATCAAATGTGAAACTACCAAAATATAGATGATACTCTAAATGGAGGACATTCCCACAAAAAGGTAAGGGAAGTAACAGAAGCAGTATGAGAAGCATTAAATAAAGAATTTGAAATTCCACCTGAAATTGAGTAAGTAAAAAAGTAAAATTTGGGGGTATTTGGTGGATAACAGGCAGCACAATAGTTCCTCTAGATGCTTTAAGAAAAACAGAATGAATACAGATGCTCCAGCCTAAGAAAGAATTAAAACACTTAATCGGGATTCTATTGGAAAAAAAACAAAAAATACCTGGATTTTCTATCGTTGCTCAGCCACATTAGGTCACACTGGCAAGAAAGCACTTTATTTTACTGCATAGGACAAAGGATGGCCCGTAAACAGGAAAAATTGTGAAACTACTCTTAAAGAATGCCCTAGTGTAGAATAAAATTACAATTAGATCACCATGCTAAAGTCAATCCCACAGAACAGTAAAGGGAAAACCTTATGGACTACCTGGCAAGTTTATTTTACCAGGTCACTCAGACCCTTTACAAGATACTGATACACCCTCACAGATGTAGAAGTAGCCTCTGGGCAGCTAATGGCAACTAAAAGTCAAAAGGCTGATCCTGGTTCTTAAGGCTGATCCTACTCCTTCCTAAGACTGTATAAAATCATAGTGAGTCACATTTCTCATATAAGGAGGTACAGGAATGGGTCCTGCTGGAAGGAATTCACTGTGTATTCCACACCCCATATTACTGTGATAAAAATGTAGTAGCCCTTAGAAGAAGGGCTAATTACTTATTGAAAAAGAGCCTTTAGCCACACATGACCCAGTAGGACACTTGACTTTCCAGGGTACTTTACCCAATAAATATTTGGTATGGGCCCACCAAGTATTCTTTGCAAAACCTGAATCAGGTGTTCCACCTTCCATTGAAGGGAAGCATCCTATAGCATTGGAGCCAGCCTGTTATGTGGTAAATTTACCAGAAATAAGATCTGTGCCTATGAGTCTAACTAAACCTCATGAACTGCTTGGGAATTTACTAATGGCAGTGGCACAAAGCATAGGGTTAGTGCTGGGTGGATTTTTCCTTCTTTTTAATGGGAAATCAGTCTTATCAAAACCCCCTGCGACTTGTATCATTTACTTTTTCAGGAATGATAGCAGGAATGATACCAGGAATGATGCCAACACACCTCCACTGATCATCAAGTTAGCCTCTGAAGGACTGCTCACCCTTCCTGTAGAAGACATCAGCACCAGAATGAACCAAATTGGGAACTTAAATCAACAAGCCCAATCCTCTGAGCTGAAACCCCCACTTTGTTTACCTATGATGAGAACTATGGTACAGGTCATCACCACTCTTAATACCAAATGCATTTATATTAAAATTGCTAATGAAGCAAGGTGTAATTGTAAAAATTTAGGATTTCTGCCTAATAACATGAATTTGAAAGAGGGAAATACCATAATATGTGAAACACAGTCTCTAAGCAACAACAGGGAAATTAATTAGTTTCCAAGATAGCTCCTTCAGAAGTGGAATAGATGTTACAAGGCCAGCAGCTGTTCAGTGAGCATTACAGTGAATATGGAGAGGGAAACTGTGCATATGGAGATATGATGAGTCCACAGTTGTAACTGTGATGATGTATAATGGCATAGCAAAACTTAAACCCTCAAAATCCATCCCACTACCTCCAAGGCTGTTGACAAGACTCTTTGAATCTCATCTCCACAGATTTAGAAAATTAGACCCTTTTCCATCAAATATAAAAGCCAGCAACAAGTGGTATTTAATCTTTCAGGGTCCTTTAAATGAGTGGAATTATCAATGCAGATTAAAATCTCTACAATTAAACCTGTTAACATCCTGTGCAAGGCGGTTATTACAGTTGCATGGACAAACTCTCACCTCACCAAAACTATCAAGGAGAGATGTGGCTAGTACCCTGGGAACAGGATTATGACTATTAAAGTGACATGAATGCTGAAATCCTAGCAAACAAAATAAATTACATGCATAAAAATCCATTAAGGTTGTGACTGACTTAGCATGAATTTCAAAAAATACATATTATGATGAAGAATATTAGTAAATTAAAATACCACCTCAGCAGGTCTTTTTCTTATCTTGAAATAAGAAAGAAAGAATCATTAATAGTTGCAAAACCAAATTTTTACACAAAGAATTTAGCTTAACCTAGATGCCAAAAATCCTCCTAAGTAAAGATGACTGCTGATGTTTTGCTATTGTGTGAGTGGCATGTGGTGCAGAAGTAATTTAAAGTGCAATTCTTCTCAGCAGTAAGTCATTTTTGACATGACATTTATAACATCAGAAACATAAACAAGGAAAAAGAAAAAAAATAAAAAAGCAAATAATTCCATTTAGATAGTTTCTACTGTCATTTTGACTAATCATCCACAATATATTTGTTACCTGTAAAGGAGAAGGAAATATTTTCAGTCTGGGAGGTTTAAAGAATACTTAGCATTTAAATACTTAGCATTTAATTGAAAAGTTTATACAAAAGCATTCATAGAATGATGGATGTTTCACCCCAGAGAACTCATGATTCTGGGACATTTTTACAGCTCTGAAACAAACATTTTGTCACCTCTCATTTTGTGGGATTCAGGAAGAAGCTGAGAACTGTAACGCTGTCCTAGAAAAATTTCAGTGAGAGATTTTTAAAATTAGAATGCATATCACTATTGCAAAGTCACAGCATTTTTTATTGTTGATAATGATTAGGAAAATAAGATTTATATGTTCATTTTTCATAAAAGCAATCAGAACAAATGCCTATGAAAGCAACACATATGCAAACAGGCCTTAAGATACAAGATGACCTGGAAGTTCAAAACATAATTTTTTTAAGTATTGGGATAGAGGTACTATTTTCAAAACATATAGAAAAAATATGAACTCAAAATGTGTACAGTGCATATAATATTGGAGTAGACACTCAGAAAAATTAATTATTGGACTTTAATTTCTCATTTGCAAGAAGATGTAACTATAGCAGGAGGACCACAGCATGACATCAGCAGCCCCTTCCTTTGGGCTCAAGACAGATTGAGGTTTTCACCCAGTGTTACCTCATGAATGCCACTGTCTATTCCAGATAGAACACTGTGAGTAACCAAAAGATGCAGGGCAACCCTTTCAAAATTCTGCTTTAATATATAGAAATCTCATGGTGTAAAAATGTTGGTAATAAGGGTAAAATTCAGATACAGCACAGACAGCAGAGGGCCTGACTGGTGCAACATTTGAAGTATCCAGTGATAACTAAAAGAGAATGAGAGACATAACACCCAGCTGTGTTTGTCTGGATTACATCAGGATATCTAAAAAGGTGTCAGGTGACTGCCTTTAGGCAACCAAGTGGATTCCTAGCTGTTCACATGATTTCTCCTAATGGACAATAGAAATCTTGTCAATACCATCAGTGAATCCTTATTCAGCTTAAACTTAGGTGTCTAGGACTATTCAAAATTTTTAATAAACTTGGAGGTAATTTTAATCACACAAAACCCACTAGAGTTCATTGCCTGTTTGAAACACTCTCATGTTATTAAAATGAAGCCAGATGATTGCATCAACTGATATGAGTTATGATCCTACCTGGAGCACTGAACAGCTCTGGGATCCCCAGCACAGGAAGGACATATACTGCTGGAGTAAGTCCAGAGGAAGGTGATTAATCATTTACTATTATTATTATTATTATTATTATTATTATGTTGTTGTTGTTGTTGTTGATGATGATGTTGTTGTTGTTGTTGTTGATGATGTTGTTGTTGTTGTTGTTGTTGTATCATCCACTTGGATGACTTAAATAATATTTTCATTTCTGCCCAGAAAAATGAGAAAAATAGCAATTTTTTTTCTAAACTGAATTAAACAGCTTTAGTTCAGTCCAATATTGACCTCCATTTGTCTGTACTAGTTGTTGCTTTACCAGATTTCCAGTTCTGATTGTACTGTACCATGTATTTTATCTTTTAGATTAAAATTCCAGGTTAACTGATTATCTGATGGAGTAAAATAGTATTTTTTCTGCAAAAAATATTGGTATGTATCTCTGGAGTCCCAGAGATGTAGAACTTGTGGAAGATATCATGTTTCTGGGACTTTCTCACATGTAGAAGATTGATTTAGCTTGAGAAATCCAAAAGAGAATATTAAACATCTCCAAACAAAGAAAATTCCATAGTGAAAGAAGAAACATCTTTAAATTCTTTTCCAGCACTTGTCATTGCACAGATAAATTCTCTTTATTGAATTTCTCCCTCTGTATTTTAAATTATTTTCTTTAAAAAACATAAAAGTATCATGAAGATCTATGAGCTCAGTTTTGATTGAACCAAGAAAAAAATGTTCACAAATATAGAGAAAAAATTATATTTTGAAAATCTGTTAGTTTTTATTTTGTTTTATAATAATCACAAAGTTCAAACACCTAACATTTTTACCATTAAATTTCAATGTAATTTTCTGTACATGTAAGTTGCATCACTGTCATTATTTCATTAGACATTTAAAAAGGCAATCTAAAGGAAGGGGATATAGCCTACCAACAAAAATAAAAATTAAAAAAAAAAAGGCATTAAGGCAAATTTATCTTCTAGTACTATTATTGTCCTGATGCAAATATTTTCATTAAAAAATCTTAAGAAAATAAATTAAAACCTCAACAGCATATCATAGCACATCAGGTACAAAATAACATTGACATACTGAGCAGGGATAAACTTAAAATAGTTATTTTAGGTAACAAAAATCTGAAAATGATCATACTAATACAGAGAAAACCAAAAATATTTTTAAACTTAAGAAATAAAAATTGGTATTCTTAAACTTAGCAGTAGGAAATATTTTGGAGGAAAGAAGCTTAGAATTATACAAACATTATGCTTTCCCAAAAAATAATAATTACACAATTAACAATGGGAAGATTAAAGTAGCATTACAGGGGGATTATAAATCATGCTGAACTTCAACACAGAGATCTCATCTCAGTTCACAATACAGCACTAAAACTGATATCAACTAGGACATCAGCAAGGCATCTCTATGAAATCACTGTGTTCCAGTCACCCATTCTGATACTATCTGTTTCAGGCAATTTTTTATTCCCTTTTAAAAAAGATAAAAAAGTAATTGTATGGTCTTAGAATTAAATTTTCTATCAAAACAAACAGATTTTCTTCATTTTCCTAATCTTCTTGAATAGTGTTATCACAGGTAGCAATATTGCTCATTTTCATTGTTACTAGCAATCTTAGGTGGAATAGATTCACACCTGTTCTAATTCATTTATTTCAGTAAGGCACTTTGATAGTGCTATCACTTATCTCTAAGGGTGAACATATCTCATTTCTCATGGGGCTTTTCCAATCATTACAGCTGTTACTAGTATTTGGAGGTTTTTTTTTAGTCAGTTAGTTTAGTGAACTTCTTTTCCTTTGGATACTCATTTTTCTTCCTTAGTTTTTCATCAGGGATTTCAGTGAATGTCAAGACAGAAAAGAAAAAAAAAAACCAAACAATGGCATACAGTCTGCTTCTTTACAGATTAGGTATGAACCAGAGTCTGCATTCAAATGCCACTGTAAGAGAGAGGGTACAAAAGGTAAATATTTAATAAGGTGACCTGTCCTCTTTGTCTTTAATGTATTTATATAGAAAACAGTAATTAGTGTAAGTGCAAAATTAGCTAATCTGTAGTTACCTAGGCCCTCTAACTATTCTTTTTCATAAGATTAGTGGTAAATTTCTTCAAAATGTTAACAAATGAGCTACCTTTTCATTTATTTGTAAATATGCTTGACTTGGAATTTGCATTTGTTTTTCAACATGCATTTATGAAATGTATTTTTTCATTATTTTTGTAGAGAAAATTTTCTTTTCTACTGCTTCAGTATTTGGCTTAATTGTGTATCCATTTCTTTAATTTTGATTTCAGAATGTATTTTTATTCTGTTCTAGTTCCTCATATTATACATAATTTGAAACACTATTTTCATTTAGTATCATTCTTCTGTTCTGACAGCTCAGTGACAAGAGTGACTAATTTTTTTCCTGCTCATTATAGAGGTTTTTATTTTTCTTCTTCACCTTTGCATCCACTAATGAATGGTTTGAGTGCTTTCTGACAAAGTTCTGCTTCAATTTCTAGTTAGTATAGAAAGGTTTTGTTGTACTGAAAATGGTTTTCAAGGGCAGAGTCTGACTCTTACCTTGAGAAGATCATAACCAGACATAGCTTCCATTGGAGAAGTCCAATCCATCAAGCATGAAAACTGAACTCCTTATAGCAAAAGTCATTTTCTGCCTGGTCAGGGTAAAACAGTGGCACAAGATAGTCACATGTCCACATAAATCTTCACTCATTGTGACAAGAGAACAAAAATACTGAGTAATTCATCAGTTCTGAAGGATGTGTCCTCTTTCTTATCAATAAAATACCTAGAATGTCTTTAAATTAAAAACCTACATATATAGGACATATATAGAACAAATTTTCCCAAAAACAGCTGTCTAGGACAACTAAAGAGATTGGTTATTAGTGTTTGAACATCATACTTGGAGCTCAATGATTTTGAAAATAGGTTTCTCAACCCTTGACTTATTTGACTGTGAACATAACTAGAATATAATTCAAAATATAGAAATACACAATGTCCTGCTTTCTCCCCTCAATCTGGAAAGAATCCAAATGTCATAGAGATAATCTAGAACAGTATAAATAGGACATAGGATTGACATAAAGGAAGTTGTTCTGTTTTGTTTTTCAGGAAATCACTACAATAAACCAAAAACACAAATTTAAAAGAAAATAACCCAACCAAATCAAAACTAAAAAAAACACCTTTCCGTTTAAGAGTAATTTAGATAAAGGTCATAAAGTTTCATATTTTTATGTGTAGGTTGATGGGTATCTGTACAGTTCCTAAATCTTTGTAAGGAGCCAAAACTACTTACAAAAATACAACTTGATTTGTTACATTACCTGGCAGAACTCACTGCTGTTGTTGGCTAACATTCACAAAGCTGCTCGATTGCTGGCAGTCCTGCAACTAATGAGAACTAGTTCAACGTGATGTCCCTGAGGCATCAAGCTAATATTTTCAAGTTTCAGAATAGTCATTGCAATTTTTTGCCTTGCTCATAGAAAGCCTTATTTAGAAAGCAGTATCTAGTGCTACACAGAAAAATGAAAAGATGGAGGTATTGATCAATGATGCAAAATATGACACACAAAAAAATAACCAAAACCATCTTGGGGGTTATAATTGCTTTTGGAACCCTCTTGCAGTATTTGGGAAGTGAGTCTCAGATTCTTGTAATTCTGTGCTTGAATCCTAGGCCTCAGTATAGAACTTTCATTACTAACAATAAGCATTCTAATTCCTAAAATATCTGCCTAAAGTGTTGTATGATTTTGGTGCATGACTCAAAGGAAAAGTTTGCAAGTGGGAATCTCAACAGAAAAAAAGGCACTGAAAATTTTGAAAAAAGTATGTCTTAATCTGGATATCATACTGGAATTTTTAGTTTAGTATCTTTCAAAAATCTTGGACTATAATTCATCCAGGTTAGATGAGGTGAAATGCAGAAAGGCAGATATGGACTTTGCTTCATGAGGAATGGTAAGAGTTTGAAAAGATCTTCACAGAGAACCTGCAGAAGGAAGACATCATCCACTGCCTGTAGATGAGCTAGCATGGCTAAGGCTATCTAAGGACCATAGGAAGGCAAAAGCTCCCAGGAAAAAGAAAATTAGAATTGTTGGCAGCAGTAAAAATGCTCCATCTGTAGTATCTGCAGCTGTTCACTTGAAAAAGTTCAGGATCTAGGATATGGAGCTGGTGCTATGAGTAGTGAGCAATGAACTTCAATGACTGTTGACTCCTTCCTGCAGGATGAAGAATTATCTCTCTTCCAGCTAGACAAAATATAAGAGATAATAGTGACAAACTATGTCTAAAAAGTTCAAACCCGTCATGAGGAAAAAAACCCAAACTAATCTAGAATAGCCACAGAAGCTGTGTCTGCTTTCATTCAGTTTTGACAATAGCTGTACTTTGAGGTTAGTGTCGGACTTGATGACCTCCAGAAGTCCCTTCCAATCAACATTTATAATAATCTAATATTCTACTTCAGCTGTCATTCTGTAGCTGTGCAACTCTCCTTGAAGTCCCCTGTCATACCTGCCAGGCCCACAGGAGGGTTCAGATACTTTGTGGAATCCAAATTCATGCTAGAAGGTTATGTTTTGTAAAATAAATCAGTCCTATATTAATACTAGGGACATGTCTGATAAGCTTTTTTCTTCTTTTGATAATTCATGTGTCAAAACTTCCACATTGTTAAAAAATATAAAACCTTTAACATTTAGAGACTACAAAGTGAGGTGAACCTTATCACAAGGGAGAGCCTTATGTAACACCAATTTTTCACAGAAGCAGACATGGCACTGAAACCTGTCAGTTGATTCATGGCTCTGAAAACATTTAGTGCCTTCTGCCCAGAAAATACAATGCAGTTCAAATGTTATCACAACATTTTGGGGCAGTGGATTGGCTAGTATAGGTATAGAATTGAAAATCTATGTTAAGGGATTAATAAACCCTTGTTTGATGCAACCTATTTTATTAATTAAAATTAATAAAGAAATAATGCCAAATTAATTCTCAGCAACAGCTATCCTGACACATGGCTTGTGGGTGGCACCCATGCTGGATCAAACCCTGACCAGCATTTCCATCTAACTTCCTTCATGCTATTGAGTAAATCTCCACTAAGCATATGGAAACTCAAATATTTGGAGATGTTTCATCTGCCTGAAAATAGATTAGTACTGATGATGTGGGGCTTGTGCCTTACCGGGCAAAAATTGTCTTTGATGACCAAAGATACATGTATCTGTGGACAGCCTTGAAGTAGCATAGTTGAATAAAGAGATAACATTGCCTAACTCTGTATGTAGCAATGTAATTGCAATCCATTCCATCTACAGAGAAGACCTTGTGGTATTTATACCCAGTGTGAAGGAAGTCTGCTCTTTAGTACATGCAATAAGTTGTTATATAGACAAATGCAGACCTATAATAGTCCACAAATATGCTACCAAGCAGGGTAATTTCCAAAAGAAAAGTTAAAAGTAACTTATTTTGTGTGTAAACCCAAAAAATTCTGCAAAGCTGACATTTCTTGTGAGGGGCTGAAGAATCATAAAACACTTCTAATCATAAACATCCACACTGTACTGAACCAAAATTATTTCAGACTCATTGACATTTTCCTTCTCAGCTTTAGGGTTTTTTCCCCATCATTAAATCAAAAACACTCTAGTCGTTAAGGTGAAGTAAGTTGTCCTTCCATCTGAAAATCAGAATGAAAAATCCAAAACCTTTCAATAAGGTAAGCAAGGTCAGCATATTTCCAATCCCTCATGTATGCTAGAAATTTATAGGAAATTATTTGCAGTGAAAGAGATGGTAGTGATTAGTCTTACCTTGTTCCACATATGTTATTGAAGAGGTGTCAGGTGATGACAACTCATTACCACTTTGCATGGTAAAGTGCTGCATTTGAATCAGTAATCTGGAGGCAAAGTACTGTAAAAAAGATTTAGCAACTTAAAATACACAACTCCACCAGCAGTGTGTATTGTGGAAACAGAAAGATAACACATATGGTAATGGGCAACTCATGTGCTCATTACTTAGCTTTTCCCCTGGAGGAAAAAGAGTTTTCTGGGTTTTACTTTGCAAAACTTAGTCATTTCTTTCTGACAATGCTTTCATAGGAAACTGTCTTAAGGATATATTGGTGTTGTGGTCATCAGCTAAGCACCACACACCTGCTTGCTCTCACCCAACTCCAGGAACAGAGAACAGAATCCGAAGAGTAAAGGAGTAAAAGTGTGAAAAGTCATGGATGGAAATAAAGACAGTTTAATACAGAAAAAAACCTGCCAAACCAAAAAACCTCCAAAGAAAAACAAAACCAGTACAAACCAGTGCATCCCCAGACAAACTCCTTTCATACAATTTAATTTATAAATAGTATATATCAAATATAGTTATAAATAATCTATGACATACATATATAATAGGTCTAAGTATTTTATTTTATATTTAATATAGCAATGTAGTAATATTTAATAATTCTATAAATGCATATTCAAATATTTAGTTATTTCACTTTAAAAAATTAGATATTTGAAATTAAATATATTTAAAATGCAATTATGCATAAAGAAACTGTATTTTTCAATTACATTTGATTGTAATACATTGTACTTGTAACATTTCTAAAACATACTGATACACTGATGGTCTTAATTTTCTCTTTCATTTGAGTGTGAAGAAGAGCAAAGAGATGATTCAACAAGATTTTCTGTTGTAATAGATGCTGTTGTCCTAATCTGTTTCTATTTAACTTGCCTTGTTTTGCTCATTTTTTCCGTTTAAAGGGAGATGATTAACTCCTAGGGTTGTTTGTTTCCTGAAGGAACACTTCCAGTGCAGACTGTCTTATAAATAGAAAGGGAAAAAAAAAACAAACAAACAAACACAAAAGAACCTACTAGAGACAATATCACTATAAAAGAAAATGCCCACAAAATCCTTTGTCATATTCAAGTGCTGGATTGTGCTGCTTAAATATTAGTGCCCAAAAAAAGGCTAGATGACTTTGCGAATTAAGATGCTCTCTTTAATTACATTAAACAATTTTCAACATCACTGCTTTAGTGAGTGCACAGACCAAGAGCACTACAGATGTCTCAAGTGAACATTCAGAATTTACATTCATGCAATTCAGAATTATCTGTGGTAAAGCTGGCTTAATTTACTTACATGACAAGTTCAAATATAGGAATCTATATTTTATATATATACTAATCTGATCAGATGAATCCATGGTCTCCATTTATCTTGATGAAAGGCAGAATTTGCAGTTGGAGCTTTTCTGCTCAGAAAATGCATTTCATTGTATGTTTTGGATACTGGCAGAAAATTCTTTATTTCACTATACAAGATAGGTAAATAATTTCTAGATTCTTATGGCTCTAATTGGATTTTTCCCTAAATGCCTTTTAAATTCATACATTAAGTACAAGTTTAAATTATGAAAGTATTTCTGAAACATATTTAATTTTATTCTGTTTCCACAAACACAATTTTTCCATTAAAATGTAGTAAAAGAGTAGTAAAAGCCCATTAAATTGTAATTTCTTGCCTTTGTAATGCATCTACTAACATTCCAATTACCATAACATTTGTACACAAGTCATCTCTGTCTCCTCTATTAAAGGCTGAGGCCTTGAGATAGTATTTCAGTCTAACATTTAATGATTAAAAAATTGGGGGTTTTTTTCTTCACAAAGCTAATGAAGTATTTTTTTGTGTATTGGCTTACATTGGCTAAATGAAAACCAATCATAATTAAAAACTTTATTTCAGGTACTGTTTACACATCTTAACAGCAGAAATCTACAAAACTGTGCAGCTAGCAACTTCCTTGGTCATCACTGCTGTATCTTAATGTATTTGAAATTAGGACAATGAGCTCAATTTTGTCTACACTTCAAAATATGTGCACACAGCATTTGATTAGACAGAAGTTTGAAATATTCTCCAGGCAAAAAGAAAATAAACTGAGTGCTCCTCTAGTCCTTACAGGCAGAATAGCACTACAAGATATTTAGACTTCCTTTTTTGGGACAGTGTGATCAAATAAAAGGGCTAAAGAAATTATATAGCAAGATATCATAGAATTTGTTTCTTAGAAGACTTAAGGACACACAATCCCAAATTTTATAGACAGAGACAAAGGGGATTCTGTTTTATAGAAACACTTCATAGTATTTTATTTGAAATAAAAAATTAAGTCATGGGAAAAAAGAAAATGTTATGCTTTTGTCATGTTGTGGACAAACTGCACCTACTTGTGCTCCTCAGCAACCAAAATTCAAGTAAATATATGTAAATAACACCTTATTAAAATCTGGCTAAACCCCCACAGTGATTTTATTATTTGTGATCCAGGCTCAAACATAACTAGAGTAGAATTCATGTATAAGTCTCTGCACCTGACCTGAACTTGTACACATTTGCCCACCATACACCTTATGGCCCTACATGTCTGGAATGATGTTGAGTTACAGATTGGGAGAAATTTGTATTTTGATTTTTTCTTTTCCCTTTTTTTTTTTAATTTCTTCACTTAGTTTGGCATCTCATGTGAAAAAACGGTGGGAAATTTTGTTTCTGTTTAGAATCCAGCCTCAGCAGCACTACATTCTGCAAGAAAAAGACCAAAATGGCCTGTGCTGAGGTCCATCCCACCTTCACTAAACTAAGAAATTGGGATCCAAGTTAGTCCAGTTATAACTAAATCAGGTGTTATTTCATTGAAATCCAGTCAATTACTGTAAACAGGTATGTGAGTCACACAGAGATAAATATTTTTATTTATTTCATTTTGATAAGTTATCTAAAAACACCTGTAAACACATTTGCATCTTTAAAAACAATGCTGTTCTTTAAAGAATTTTTTACATTTTGCAGTATAAAGGTCAGATGTTACAGGTTTAAAATGAAGCAGTAACAACATTAACATGGTGTAGCTAAATATGTATACTCTGTTGGTGTTTTTATATAAGGGTTTTCTCCAAGGCTTCTACACTAAAGATATTGTTGCTAATGACACCTGTTGCTACACTTATCTTACTGAAGTAAGTGAGAGCGTGTGGGATATTGACTGTGGTTTAAAAGATAACAGGACAGAAATTATAGGGGAAAATACAGTTATTCTTCCCTGGATGAACGGTGGCCAGCATAGCCAACCTTCCACACACAGTACAGCCTAAGCAGTGGAGACACTGGGGCCAGGCTCTGTCAAAATCAACTGCAGCAAAATACCTCTGCATGGACTGATAAATGTCCCCTCTCCAAGGCTGTCTCAGGTACTATGCTGAGATAGCCACCCTCAAGGTATGTAACACCCTCACTGAGTAAGAGGTGTGAATAAAGTCACTTAAGCACCACCTAAATGTAAAAAAGTAGTATAAAAGTGAGTTGAGAATGGGGAAAAGTCAAGGAAGACTTTGGAGTAAATTGTGGCATCAGTCAATGGGCTGAACCTGTCTTCTCCCCTCTGGGGACATCTACTGGGCAAGAACTGTACTCTATCCATGCTGAATGATTACCTCAAGCTAGCTTTTCTTAGGGATTACAGCTTGTTAGTATATTGCTTTGAATTAGCATAGTGATTTGAATACATTTTTGCAGTCAGATATATCATCAGCAATCCTCAAACCTTAACCTATCACCATTTTATTAATAAAGTGTTATTCTGGAAACTTAATGTGAGTCCTTCAAGAACACTGGCAGTCAGTGACACTGGGTAAAGGTGTGGAGACTCAGGAGGGGGTATCTCTGCTGGCTGTGACTCCAAACAAGTCAAACCAACCTTAGATCCAGTAAACTCCTCAGTGAAGAGTTCTCAAAATGGGATGCTGAAAGACTTGTCAGGCACGAGGGTCAGAGCATTCCTAGGGTGCTGAAATACGAGTCAAATACTAAGGCTTTGAGTAAATCTCTCCTTTTCAAATGACAAAATATGTGGCAGCACTTCATTAAAAGAGCAGATACATTCATTATGTGTGTAGTTTAAAAAAAAAATAGTTTAAACCTCTTTTATAGGTCAAAGAGTATGAATCAGACGCCAGAAAAGAAAGCAACAAATATAGGTGACAGCTGCCAAATATGTTGGGTCTTAGTTTTCCTGGTAGATTTTCAAAAGAGAAAAAGGGACTTGAAAATGGATGATCAGAGAAAATAAGACATCTTTTTACTTAATTTAAAATTATATGGTGATATTGTGGTTTAAAGCCTATCCAAAAGCACCTCCTAGACAAATGACACCGTGACCATGTCTAACCCACTGGATGGTTTTGCTGTCTGATAAGAAGACAAAGCAGAGATAATTGGGCTACAAAAAACAGTTTAGACATGTGCAGGGAAGAAACAAAGAAGTACAGATGAACTCTTAGCAGTTTTTCAGACTTATAACACAATGTGGAGAAGAGAATGTAATAGCAATGCAAGCAGCAACAGTTAACAGGATAAAAAGGTCAAAATGTTAGGCTGGAGTGATGTGACCAATAAACCATTGGGTGGATTCCATGTTTCTCTTTTGTGTTGCAGAGTACAGACATTAGGCTGAAACCATTAATTTGGATCTCTGGATCCAAATGCATCAAGATCTTGAAATAATCAAGATTTTATTAAGCACAAATAACTCGAGATTGATATTATTCCTTAAGTCTCTCCATTTCCTGTTTTTTATAACTCTCTGGGCTGATTGACAATAAATCATATGACAAACAGGGTGGAGGCAACTGCAAAAATTGACATAGAATTGTGATGCAACAAAGAAAAGTTGTGATAAATATGCAATGCCCATGTGAAAAATATTGCAGTCTAATTCTAAGCTTGAATTAAAACTTTAAAAGGCACCTCAAGATTTCTGAAGCTAAGAAATAAAAATGGAAAATACCTTCATCACTTTTGAAACTTTGTCATTGTATTTAGTCAACCTTCCTTCTTAATTAATCAAATAATCAAATAATGGATTTTGCAATCTTCATGAAAGCATTTTGATTAAGAAGTCTCTTTACATGTTAATAGTTAAGAGGTATTAAAATCCATAGGGAGGCAGACAGAGGCTTAAGTGCCATAATTGACAGGATGATGATAGAAAGACCAATTTAAGACTGTTTTATCCCAGGTATCACTAGGCCAACCTCCCCATGAAAATCTAAACAAGATCTTGATATTTATACCAGAGGAAATTCCTGTAAAAAATTGCCTATTAATGTATATAATGGCGAGAAAAGAAGGAATCTATTGCTTCACCACCAGTGCCTTTCCAATTTTTTTCTACTATATTCCCATGGGAAGCAAAATCTCATTTGCATGTTTTATATTGTCCTGTATCATTTACCTATATACATCTGCAGCTTACAGAGATCTGTGTGAATAAATATGATGGTGATAATGATGCAGAAATTTAGACATTTTAGCCCACCTTTTCCTCCTGCTTGAATCTTCTGTGAAGTTGAAATGAAAAGTATGTGACAATGCCACACTTCCAATAGCAACAGCTTGTGCTTTCATAAATAAAGGATTCCGAATTAATTCAAGGTACAAGCAGATGGACAATTTGGCTCAGTTGGCAAAAAACCTGATTTTTGATCAAAAAGATATATAGAGTGCTCTTTTTCTTGACAGTCTTTTCTTCCTAAAATGAAAGTTCATAGAAAGTGTATCTTAATTGTCCTTGACCCTGTAAAAGTCTAAATTATTGACAGTTAGTTAAAAAGAAAATAAAAAAGGAGAAAAAAAAAGCCAAAGACACAACTAAATTCTTTGTACTTTTGTGTGATTTTATGCAGTTATGTGACAGCTACATCTATCAAGTATTTTGCCTTTAGCAATGGATGACAATAGACATTGTGTGACATTGAATTTTCATAATATATACATATATTAAAAGATTCAGAAATAATAAGACAGACTGAGAAAGACTGACAACATTTTAATACTGCCAATTTTTTCATAAGATTTCATTAATACTTTGAACATCTAAGTACTGATTAAGTTTTGTTGGGTTTTTTTCTTAAGAAATTATTGTATTCATTATCTCTGACCAAAATCAACTTTAGGTTAATTACAACCTGTTTCATTGAGCAATAAAATATTTAGACTTATACTGTATATCTAAGGTGATGATTTGGCATACATTTTTACAGTAATACTTTTTGTACTACTCATTCTTGTTGAATTTAGGTAATTTTTGAGTTTAAAGCATTCACAAAAGAATGTGTTATTATCTCTGATAATAAATGTCTTGCTCAACTGCTATTTTAAAAGCAGACTGTTCTTCATCAATAAGAGCACCCTCTTCCTTGTGAGTCTAATGGATAAGAAATTATTTAATTAACTTGAGATATTGTCTTAGTAGAAATGATCCCTTGCATTACTTTTGTCAGTGGAAATCCCTGACTTAAATAAAATATCACAACTCTCTTAGGAGAGTTGTGACATTTTATATCTCTTAGGAGAGTTGTGACATTTAATATCTCTTAGCAGAGTTGTGACAATCATAAACCTATTTTTAACAAATATACTCTTATTAACTGTATGACCTAATAGCTAAATGTGTCTAACAAAAATTCCCCAACAAAGAATGACACTCAATGTTCCAAAACAAATTGGATAACAATTCTTATCCATTTGTGCCATTCTGCCTTCATATATGAAAATAGACAAATTTATTTCATGCATAGTTACTGAATATGGCACATGATTTAGTGGATGATATGGAAATTGAAGAATTTAAGAATTTCCAAGTAATCAAAACATTGTTTGTTTAAACATATTCCTTTCTACTGTGCCCTGTTTCTCCAAAACCAACAACCAACCAAACTCTGGATTGGATGTATTCTAAATCACATTTGAAGACAGAAAAAAAAAAGAAAAATAAGAGACTGGCATTGCATAAATTATTTGGACTACACATTCACCAGTAACATATTTTCTTACATTTCTATCAGTTCGCAATCAACTACAGATAGAAAAAAGACATACACTGGACAGGAGTGTGATTATTAAACTTTGGACAAGACTTACTGATAGTGTGCCTTCAGAGCAGACCTGTGAATGAGAGATGCACAGATCAGTGACCCTCTTTTGGCTGCCATTCATGCATGAGATGAAGGGTTCTGTATTGTCCTGCAAGGAAGCTTATTACAAGTAGATGTTTATATCTTTCACATTGAAAATATTTTGTCACTAAAGGCCAACAATGTCTTCTTTTACTTTTGGAACTAGTCCCATTAAAAATAGTGAAAAAAATTGTATATGCAATTTAATATTCTGTAACAGTATATTATTTCATTCTTCATAGTTTAGAATATAAACATAATATGAACCATTCTTTTTCAGTAGCACGGGAAGTAACATGGAAAGTGTAAAAATATATGGTGTTTAAAGAGTGCAAATGTTCAAATAAAAAAATTGAAAACCTCTTCAGTGATGATGTGTGATTTTAGATTCAATAAATGGAAAGACTATAATTTTGAATGATAAAAAAATATATAATCAAATTTTATTTGTGATATTAGGGTAACAGTGCATTGTCCCCTTGTGAGATAAAGGAGGCTTTATACAGCCCAAATGTTCTTTAGGAAAGCACAGAAATAGAGCCAAAGAAGAATATTTTATATTCTCTTTGCTCCATATCTTTGCAAGCCATTGCCAAAATTTACTTGCCTGCGATTTTGAAAACTGTGTTACATGCAATTAATTTTTAGACTTTGTACTGCCCTCCTACTGAAGCAAAGGTTGAAAAGAAGAACAGCATGTACCATAATGTGTTCTCTTGCTTCTTTGCAACAACTGCTAAGAAATATGACCAAACAAGAATATAAATAATATGAAACCATTTTCTATTCTCCCATGACAGAATAAATGCTATGGAAATCAAAACAAGCTTTGGCTTGAAAACTTCTTTAATAAAGAATAAAGGAGATCCCTCCTGAAGGATGGTGGTGACCGTTCAGTACGAAGCACCGCCTCCTGCCCGCTGTTGAAAACAGAGATGGAGACAATCACTTTGTTGGACCTGAATATGAGAGTTTGCAGAGCGTGGCTCTGACTGATGCATGCTTTTCCTTTTGAGTTGTATGACATGTACGTTGTGAAGAGGGGCATAATTATCGAAGAAGACATTTGAAATTATTATTTGGAGTATTTATTTAGAAATGACAATACTAGTAAAGAGAGACCCACATACCTTGAGTGAGAAGTGTGACTGAAGAAAAGGTAAGCAAAGGAAAGAATACATGATAAAAGGAATAGCAATTAGCAATTTAGATAGTAATGCTTGGTTGAAGGTGAATTTACCTTAAATCCTTTAGGCAATGCCTCAACTACAACCTTTTGGGGGCCTGATAGAAACTTGTTTTTTGAAGAAATTTAATTCAAGCCCTTATATTCTCTATGGGAATTTTTGTAACCTGTTGAATTAACAATAACTGCAGCAAGGTCAGCTCAAGCAATTTTTCACATAATACAATTTAGACTTACTTTTATGAGGCAAAGGTTGAAGTAAAACCATTTATTCACTTATTGGAACCTACTATGATTTGTAAGTATAAAAATGAAATAAGTAGAATTTGGAACCAACTATTGGGGACAAAGTAAGATCTCATTTTGTTTGTGGCAGAAGGTTTCAGCACGATTTGTTGGCAAGCATGCTAATAATATCAGGCACACAAAACTCTGGCCCAATATTGAAAACAGAGAGTTCCATAAATTTTCCTGGAAATAGGTCTGTCAGTGCAACATAAAGCTGCATTTTCCTGATTAGATAATAGAATAGAGAATAGATTAAATTAAAGCAACTCTTTTGTTTCAGTTTAATTTAGATTCTGTCTTAGTGAGTAAATGCTGAAAAATTTGCAGTTGAAAATCCCAATTTAGCCAAAGCCACAGTATGAGTATAAAATACATAATATACAGTATTTTCATTGTATCTTTCTGGCATTTTAGTTTCCAAATCTTAATTCAAGGAAGCATCCAATGTATAAATGCATGTAAGTTCAAGAATTCAGAAATAACTGAAGAAACAGTAATGCTGCAAAATGGTGAGCTCCCATGGAAATCTAGTGTCTGATGCCCTGGTGATTTCAGGTTCCAGCCCTCTCATAAAAGCAACAGTGACTTGAAAGTTAGAACACTGGAATTTCTACTGAGTTGCAGGAACTCTGTCTATCTGGTTATGCAAAAATGAAATATTTAGAAGGATTTTAGATGTCATTTTAGAAGAAACAGAATAGAAATAATTATTCCTGTTAAACCAAAATAATCCCATCTGCTTGTGTAAGTCTAGAATTTTTATGCTTAAAAATGCTTTCTGATAACAGTTACATATTTGGAAATATGACACTCTTGTCAGAAATGAAAACTTTAACATAAAGAAAAATACTCTGATTATATTTTTTGACTGCTGTATCAGAAGAGGTTATCATATGTTCACTTTTTTATTTAGACATTGGACTATAAAGTAGTCTAATACTCAAAGGTAATCTCATGACAATTGATAGCATTTTCCCCTAAAAAATAGAACGATTTTTGTGTTTTGTAGCTTTGCCTTTATTATTTGCTCGTGTTCACTCAGGAATTATATTAAACTCCTTGTATGATTTGTGGTCAGCAAACATGCTAACAACTTGCAGCATGCTATCAAGAGTATCTATTTTAAAGCAATTTGCCCCACAAAGTCATTCACAAGCAATTTACTTGAGACAGCCAAACATAATCATTAACACTCTGAAGCCACTCTGACCTAGGTCACCTGGTAAAAACAGCTGCTTCATAATGATATCCAATTTCCTTGTAAATCCTGTTCCAGAGAAATGTATAAATCACAAGTTGCTCTCAGGCCATGGTAAACCTCCCTTTCAAACCATAGCCCTTCGGGGATTATTTGAAAGCATATTATAAGCCATCTGAAGGGTCAGGTGTTGCCAACTGGGGCATTATAAACTCATTTATACCTGTTTACTGGTAACTGCTAGCAAAGGCTCACAAGTTGGGAAGCAGGAATATAATATACCCATATTTTTTTCAAACCACCTTGGACTCTCAGTGTTCAAATAAAGCAAGAAACCTACTGCCTCTAAACCACAAACAGTCTGGGAAAGGAATTGAGGGGACTAAGCAAAAAGTGACAGGATACTCTGGGATATCCTACCTGGCCCTGAGCTGCTGCTCTAGCAAAATATCCCAGTGTTGCACAGTCCTGTATCTTACTCTCCAGCCCTAGGCTTTTGCTGTGTGTCCTGCACCACCTTACATGTCACTAGTCAATGATATTTAGGCATCTCCATTGCTTTTTCATTACACCTTAAGGGTAAACAAATCTTCCTTAATTTACTGCTAATCTGCAGATACAGCGTGTGTCTAGAATTTTATTCATGAACAAATAATCTTGCTATCCATATTTTGAGTAAATGTACAGATCACATTTAAAGTGAAGAATTTAAGCATGAAAGTAATACTATAAAAACAACACAAAACAAAACAAAAAAACCAGTTAGCGCCAAAGTTCTTGGTGTAAAAATACCTGAAGAAAGGTCAAGAAACAGCAATTACATCAGAAGGTGATATAATTTCTACATTTTCCTGCATGCCTATCTCCTAGTAAAATTATATGCTCAACATGTTCTAAAAAAAACCCATATAAATATATATTCCTCCTAAATCTAGCATGCAGAATAAAAATTATCCTAAATACAGCAGCAGCAGCAGGAGACTGCCAAAATACAAATCATTAGGAAAGACCTGTCTATCTGAACACATTTTGTTCAAGCTCAGGAAAAAAGGAGACTTTATGAACTTTGGAAGAAGGGGACACCACTCAGGTGTACCATAAGGTGAGGCCATGCCAGGACATAATTAGAAGAGGCAAAGCTCAACTAGAACTCAATCTAAGTACTGCCATGAAAGACAATAAAATTATTTTCTCTAAGTGTATTAACAAATAAAGGAGGATTATGGACAATCTCCAGTCTTCATTAGATGCTGTCAGAAACATGAAGACAAAGGATAGGGTTTTCCCTAGATAGAAGTACTTAATTTCTTCTTTGCCTCAGTCTTTAGTAGTAAGATCAATTGTTTTTATATTACCCAGCCCCCTGAATTGGATGACAGGAATGGGGAACAGAAGGAAGCCCCCATAATCCAAGGGAAAATGATCAGTTACTTTCTATACCTTTTGGACAGACACAGGCTTATGGGACCAGAGGGGATCCACCCAAGGTTACTGATGGAGCTGGTGGAAGAACTCAATGAGCCACTTTCCATCATTTATCAGCAGTCCTGGTTGACCAGGGAGATCCTGGTGGTCTGGAGGTTAACAAATGTGAGATGCATCTGCAGTAAGTTCTAGAAGGAGTATCTAGCAAACATGCCTCTTAGTCTGACCTCTGGGGAAGGTTATGGGAGCAGATCATCTTGAATACCACTGTGGATGTTGTCTACCTTGACTGCAGAAAAGTCTTAGTCACCACTTTCCACAAAATTCTCCAGGAGAAACTGGCTGCCCATGGCATGGAGAGGTGGATTCTTCACTGGTTAAAAAACTCTCTGAACTGCTGGGCCCAGAGTGGTGGTAAATGGAGTTAAATTCAGTTGACAGATAGTCACCAGTGGTGTTCCTCAGGGCTCAGTATTGGGACCAGACTCGTTTAACATCTTTACCAATAACCTAGATGAGAGAATCAAATGAACCCTTAATTTGAAGATGGCAACAGTTTGGGTGGGAATGTTGTTCTGTTTGATTGGAGGAAGTCTCTGCAAAGGGATCTGGACAGACTAGATTGATGGGCAGAGACCAATTGCACAAGTTTCAGCAAGGTAAAGTGAAAGGTCCTGCACATAGCTCACAACCCCATGGAGTGCTATAAGCTGGGGAAAAGTGACTGGAAAGTTGCCCAGTATAAAGAGCCTTGTGGGTGTCAGTCAGTAGCCACCTGAACTTGAGCCAGTGTGGTTGCCCAGGTGGCCAAGAAAGCCAATGGCCTCCTGGCCTGTATCAGAAACAGAGTGGACATAAAGACAGCAACTGTCCCCTTGTACTCAGCACAGGTGAGGCTGCACCTCAAGTCTCATGTTCAATTCTGGGCCCCTCACTTCAAGAAAGTTGTTGAGGTGCTGGAGCATGTCCAGAGAAAGACATCAGAGATAGTCTGGAGTGTAAGTCTAGTGAGGAGCAACTGAGACAGGTAGGACTGTTTAGCTTGAAGAAAAAGAGGCTCAGGGGAGATCTGTGTACTCTCTACAACTGCCTGAGAGAAGAGTGTAGCAAGGTGGGGATCAGTCTCTTCTCTCAGGTTAAAACTGACCAGTATAAATGGCATCAACTTGCATCAGAGGTTTAGATTGGATATTAGGGAAAATTTCTTCATCAAAAAGATTGTCAAACAGAGGGCTCATGCAGATGGTTGAGTGACCATCCCTGGAGATATGGTTCTTAGGAACATAGTTTAGTGGTGGACTTGGCAGTGTGAATACTTTCAGTGTTGCTGACTCCATGGAATGAAACAAATAAAATCAAAACAAAACCAACCCACCAACCCCCTCTTTATAAATTTACTTGAAGTGTCTGAGCTTTTAAATATATGGAAAACTCATTCAGATTTTATCAGTAAAATTTTATACAAGAATGCAATGCCTGATATTGCTTTTTTTCAATATCAAACTCCATGTGAGGGAATATTTCTGGGTTTATATACTGCAATGAAAAGCTTTTTAAGTACATAACAATTCAGTGATATCCTGCAATCTTTGTATATCCATTTTCTTCTGGTCTTAGCCAAGAAATCCCATGAACCTCAATGTCAGCAGAATTTTAAAAAGCATAAAATTGCTACTCAGATGTATTTCTTTGTAGAACAGACACCATACAAATTGTTTAAACATTTTTAATCACTCTATTTTTCTATCTGGTATGAATAATTTTCTTGTAAAATACTACTCAGTAAAAAAGAAAAGTATGAAAATCTGGTTTCAGCTGCTAAAAATACTCCTACTGATATTCCATGTAAACTTTTTGGAAATCGTTGGAGGTAACAGATGATGAAGAGGGAGTTTGTTTGGCAAGTTTAGTAGTGCAGATCATTATACTAATTACAGTGCAGTGCAACCAGGCTAATTACAAATAAGTAATTGACAAAACTATTGTTAATGATAGGGGTTGTGTTTTCAGCCTGTTGTTTGTTTTATTGTTTAGTTTTGGGGATTTTGTCATAAATGAAAAGATGAATGCTAGGGTTTGATTTTTTATATGTTGAATCCTTCTTTTAGAAGTTCTTTATTTTTTTGAACTAAACAGTCTTTACTAAAAATATAAGTTAAAATATATGTCTTTCACTATAAAATTTATGTGAATGACCAGCTATATACCTCAGTGCTTTATCATGTTACTTAAAAAATTAAGCTCACAATAGCTAATCAGCAGATTAATTGAGGCTGACATTAAAACACAAAAGTAATCAAAAAGCCCTGTTATTCCTGGATTGATTCAGTTATTTATTAGAATTAATGAAAAAATAAATATAAAGCATTTTAGAAAATATGAATTCAAATAGACTTCAGGAAAGCCAGGATTACATGACTGATAAATGGCAGAAAATTCAGATTATTATTAAAATTTTGCTGAGTTCTGAAGAATGAAAAAGACTGGACAGAGTACAGTGAGTTTTGATTAAATAATAGTTAATGATGCTTCACTATTTCTTCACATTACTGACAATATATCATCCTTAACAACTTAGAAAACCACAAAAAAAACCCAGCAGTCTACATCTAATTAAACTCTTCACTATTTGTAAAAGATTATAGCTAAACTAATGCACCTAAACTGACGTTTTGTAACCTGGTAATAGAGGCATGGTCAAAACGATTGAATGTTTCCAATGCATTCACCCCACTTAGTGGAATGACACAGACAGTGGGATTGAGCACCCTCAGCAAGTTTGCCTATGGCAGACACCCAGCTAATCAGTGCAGTTGGTTTGCTCAAGGGAAGGGACATCATGTGGAAAGGTCTTGACAGCCCTGAGGACTGGAACCATGAAAATTGCACAAAGTCCAGCAAGACCAAATATGAAGTCCTGCACAAACATATGGGCAATCTCCAACTATGATTGTCCTTTTCTCATTTTGTTCCTGTGAGAACACAGCTGTAATACTTCATCCAGCTCTGGACTTCCACAGCAAAAGAAACACGTGGACCTGTCAAAGCAGCTCCAGAAGGGGACTATGAAAATGATCATAGGGCTGGGAGAACTCTCCTGTGCAAAATGGCTGAGGGAGTTGAGATGTTCAGTCTGGACAAGAGAAGGCTCCAGAGATACCTTACTGTGGCTTTCTAATGCATAAAGGAGGCTTGTAAAAAGATGGAGAGATACTTTGTACAAAGGCCTGGCATGCTCAGAAAAGGGGAAATTGTTTGAAATCTAAAGAGAGTAGGTTTAGATTGGACTCGAAAAGGTCACCCAGAAAAGTTTTGGAAGTGTTAATTCCCGGAAGTGTTCCAGGAGAGGTTTGATGGGATTCTGAGCAACCTGATTTAGTAAAACATGTCCTTGGCCATGGCCCTGGGGTTGGGACTAGATGACTTTAAAGATCTCTTCCAACCTAAAAGATTGCATAGTTCTATGATTACATTATCCTATGATTCTACAATTCTATGACAGATCTGATGAAATTCACACTGGTAAACAAACAAAACAAATATTTTGTAATCAGGAACTTAACCTATTAAGTGTGCAACCTATCTGTCACATTTCAAAATCGCATACAAACCTGGGCATGTGAAATGGCACCAGACATCTGTGATTATACAATTAAATAACCTGATGATATGCAGGTGCAAACACCTCTTTTGTAAACTTATGCATCTCAGTCTGAAGATAAATACTAATTAAAAAATTGGTAGCTTTAGCAATGCATATAAATCAGACCAGTGAATGAAACCACAGTGAGGTATTCTATGATTCATTTCTGAAGTTCCAGAAAATGCTGTTCTTGTTTCACTACCACATTAATATGTTCTTTTACTATATTCATCAATACTTTTAAATTTATCCTTTAATTCCCTCTTTTTCATGACTTCTTCTTCCCTTCCTATTGTCAATTCCTATTTAGTGTCACTAACTTTTTTTCCTGATATAATTTTTTTCT
Source organism: Agelaius tricolor (assembly GCF_023055355.1). Classification (NCBI taxonomy): domain Eukaryota; kingdom Metazoa; phylum Chordata; class Aves; order Passeriformes; family Icteridae; genus Agelaius; species Agelaius tricolor. The sequence continues at coordinate 23,114,506 of NW_027269267.1, read as the reverse complement.
TTTTAATGTAGCCTAGAAGACAAAAACTCAGAAAAATAACATAATTTCTTCTGTTTTTCTGTTGCATCTGGGTGTCCTCTCTTCCTTCATCTATTTTGTTTATAAGTTACTCACAGCAGTAAAACAATATTATTGCACCTACAGTGTAAGAGACGATTTTTCTTGGAATTTAAACACTATATTATTTAGCATAAATAGTAGACTGCAGCGTTTAAAATTATTTCATGTACTACACAAAGTTAACAGGGATTTGAGGTAATCCTTAAAAAATTAACCATATTTTAGTTGCTATTCAACATATTTTATGTGTGCCAATTTTGACTTAAATATATATGATTGTAAGTTGATACTAAGCAATATGCAGAGGAGAGAAGTAAAATATTATAAAATACATTGACCAGAATTTTGATCCCAGTTGACTCAGTTTTCTCATTTATAGTGAATTCTAGTGTATTTATTGTTTCTGATTTATATACCATAAGTCAGATCAGAGGTAAATTTCATTAAAACAGTTATGCGGCTAATTTTTTTCTGAAATTTTAAGCAAATATTGGCAATGGACTTTAGTCATCAGTCCAATAAATTCCTTTTTCTTTTTTCAAGGAAGATAACTCTTTTTCTCTTCCTCCAGTCAGATTAGAAATCATTCAAAAACCAACACAATTCACAATTTCTATTTTCACTTGGTGCATATTATATCTACAGAAGTGATGCTATTTTTCACCTTGTTCAATTACTCTATTATCACTCCATGCAATCTGTAAAATAGCTTTTGTTACTTTTCTGCCATGTCTTTCATCGATCAGTTGGCTAAGTTCAGTTTTTCTGAGCTCAGAAAGTCTAAGATTAGACTTGAAGATTTTGATCCACAGAGGAACAAAAAATTTCAGTGACATTAAAGCACCTCCCTTTCATATTAGGTGCTTACTTTCAACATCTGAATACTCCTGAGATTCTGGTAGATATCTGAGTTTAAGTTCCCAAAGCAGAATTTTAAAGATCCTGAGGATGCCCTGCTGTACCATGATGGTGTTAAACAGGTAAGACTGACAGTGTCTTTTAAGTCCCATTCACATTCACCATATATTCTTTTTCTAGGTTGCCTCAAACTTGATCATGTTGCCACATATTCAGCTTCTGTCTCAAGTGTTACTACAGATTCAGCTTTGCCAAATTAATTGAGCCCTATATAGCTATTTTTAGAAGATATGAGCCATTTCCAGACTCTATTTGCTGTGTGGACTACACAGTCACCACCGATAGTTAGAGATTTTATACTTATCTGACATACAGCAACTACCTTACAGACATATGGCTGTACATGTTTTAATATTTTTCCTTTTTTTGTGTCCTGTATTTAAAAGTTTCATGTTTTTTGACTTTGATTTATTAAAGCTTAGCAAATTAAGTAATAATATACAGTAAAGATAATCATCTATTCAAGTAATAAAAGTATTGTACGCTATTTAAGCTATGTAAGAGATTCTAAACAATTTAAAGGACTCTGAAAAATATTGATCTCTGAGGTGACCTCCACCAGACTATAGCTAGGTAAATATGGTAGGACATAAAAAAAATGTGTTAGTGTATGATATGCCTTCTGTTTCCTCTACTTGTTGCCTGTTCTTGCACTTGCTGTTCAGCAGGTTGATCTCTTTGTGCATTTGCAGAATATTTTGGGACATGGTCAGGGAATGATATTTAAATTAAAGAGTTAATACCAATGAAAATATCCTAGTGGAATAAATAATCTACCTTTATTTCATAGGAATATTATTGTCTATGGTTTCTGATACCAATGTACTTATCAACAGTAATTTCTGAACCTTATTCTGTCACCACAATCAATAAATCAAACTGTTTGTGCATCTGATAGCTTATTAAATGCTCCCAGACTTATAATGCAACTCACAGTATTTGTGCATCTGGGGTTGCTATTATGACCAGACTTACAGTGTAGACATGCTGTTTGTGCATCTGGTACCTTGCCAGACTTGTCAAATTGGTCACTCTAAAATATTATCAAAGAAGATCTCCCAGGGATTCTGACAGACAGATAATACACCAACTAACAAGGGGAAGCCTATTGGCCCCCAGGCCTGCTGCATTTGCAGATAACCCAGAAAGCAAGATCTCCCTTTCCTAAATTTTTCGATGATGATGATGATGATGATGATGGAAAACTAACCCCTATAGCACTGAGATGTGGGTGCAAAATATTTTCCTCTTTTGTGTTTTTTCAAGAATTCAAGGATAATTTCAGATTAGAAATTCAACATAATCTGTATTGATACTACTCAAGGGACAAAATGTAAGCTGTTATGCCTTAATGGAAACATAAAATGTTTAAAAGATATAAGTAATGTCAGGATGGATGATAATTTTATGCACCAGACAGGTGCACAACGTAAAATAAAAAAGTATAATAAGAACAGTTCAGGTTGAGAGCACACAGTTAGAGGAAAAAGGCTTTCACAGAATGAATAATAGGCTTTCACAATGGTTTCACAATCCTGCTGAGCTAGAAGATGATTTAAGGATGCTGAAATCACATAGGAAAGAGGAGACAACTTACCTTGACATTTGGCTTTTCTGAGGATGCCTTATCTAATCCTGAGTCCCATAGAACGAAAAATTTGGAAGACGTCATACCTTTGGTTATCCAAAAGCATCAATGGGAATTCACATCAACCTCCAAACACACCTGTCAGGTTTATGGAGCGGAGGGAGATTAATCAGCAAACCTAAAACACAGCTTTCAATTCTACCTTTAACAATAGGTCAATACACAGTGCTGTCTCAGCATGATATTTTCCAAAACAGCATAGTATCTTTTTTAAAGCTGCTTCTATTATTGATGAAAAGTACTGGAGAGTTAACTGTAAAAGGCTCTAAATTAAAAAGTATAACTGTAACAACTGCTGCATAAAGACAGAGAAAAAATTAAATGTTAAAATTATGGAAATAAAATACATATTTTTTCATGTTTATATAATTAAGCTGTAATAATACAGGAATGATGTAATGATGTAATACATCTCTTTTTCTCTTTTTATCCAATCTTATTTATCTCTCTTTAAATATATGATTTTTTTGGAATGCACGCTACTTATAACATGCATTCAATACAAATCCTTATATCTGTATTTAAAAAAACTCAACAGGCATTTGAGTTCTTTAATTTCAACATGATAACATTCCCTTTGATGATCTGTTTCTTACAATACTGTCTGGTGAAAAATGCAAATGATGAAATTAAATTAAATGTCTCAAGGCAGGCAAAGATCCAAATCAGGCCATTCTGCTACTGCTAAGTGACTCCTGTGGTATTCAGCCAGCTTTGTGTGTGAAACAGGCTGTCTTGGTCTGGGAGATGTAAACAGAAAACAATTCAGACACTTTATTTTAGAGATAATGGTGCCAGGGAAAGAAAGCCAATGAATGGCAGTAAAAACTGTACATGGATTTGCACATAAGGTTTTGTACGCTCTAAGCTCAAACACTAAAGTGACTGCTGAGGTTTTGTATAAGCACCCTTATTGAGAAGGGATTTGAGGCTTAGCAGAAATCCTGGAAGGTTATTAAGATAGAGATCGACTTCTGCATAGAATACAGAATCCTAGAAAAATACACAGCATCATCTTGATTTTGTAGCATCTGGCTCACATCATTTTGAGTATTGTCATTCTGTGAACTGAATACCTCGTGTCAGGAAAATGGCCTTGAAGAAGCAAATACCCTGTCTTAACACAATGAAAAGGAATGTGAAATAGGAATGTTAAATAGAAAAATGTGAAATGGTAAGAAAATCAATATACAATTGCATGCACCTAATTTTGACTACTTTAAATAAATTGGAGTAAAATTTGATATTACATGAAAGTAAGATTGATAAATGGCAAGAAGTGTAGGAATAATTGTTCCCTGTCAGATATCTTTAACATTTAACTTCAGCAGTATTGGGGTATTTCTTTAAGCTCCTTGTGGCTGTGCACAACAGTAAGACATTATTTTATAACAGACTTCCATGTAAGAAAAAATCTTTGGACTGTAATTCCTTAGACTAACAGAAGAAACTAAATATGTCTTTGCCATGGGCTGATATTTTGGCTGTGTTGGTCACCTTGTTCTCAGCAGAGAAAAGAATTAGCAAAATTTGGCAAATTACTTTCCTGGCTTCTGGAAGTAGTTCAGATGTTTGTAATTTGTGAGATTCTGGGACTAGACTGAATTAGATCACTGTTACTTAATACTGGCAGCATATCTCTGACTGCTAGCTCAGGATACAGTGTTGTGACCACAGTTCTCCTTAGGGAGAAAAGCTAGGAAAAAAGGAAGAAATACATTTTTTTTCTCTTCTCTCCCTCTTCAGTTACCTGCTCAAATCAGACTGCACATGAATTTCTCTAAAGGCCATGTGGGTTTCTATCTTTTAATAATTTCTCCTAAAAAAACCAAACAAAATCAAATACACAAGCAAACAAACCAAAACCAAACAAAAAAGAAAAAACCCTAAAAACCAAAACCAAAAAAACCCAAACCAAACACACTAACAAAACCAACCAAAATCAAAAACCCCTAAAAAACCCAAAAAACTGATCCCAAGCAAGGAAACAAACAAAACTACAACCAAGAGATTCCAAATTCCTTTAATCAAAGATAAAGACAATCAAACAAATGAAATCATTTTTTCAAACCTATATCCTGTCAAAAGAAGAATTTATTTTTGGTAAAGAAAAAAAAAAGTAGTTAAATTGAAAACTTTTTCTGATTTAGTTAGGAATTAAATAACTAAAGATATTCAGATTTGGTTGAATTTATAGTTGTATTAACTATATATACAGAAATTTTCTTCAGCATTCAAGATGAGTAGGTTGAAGATTGTGGCACAAGTAATTCAAGTAATTGGTATCAAGCTGGGTTTCCTGCATATCCTGCCTGTGGTATCTCTATATTATTACTATTTTCTATCTTTTTAGGGTGGGCTGTTTTTATATTTTTTCATGTTTCCTCTTTTCTTGTCAGTATTCCAGAAAAACCTATGTCTATGAATCCAAATTTGTCAATAGTTTAGCCTTTCCAGCCTGCTGAACTTCTTGACCTGCACAAAAAGACATCCACCCACATATGAAAACTCAGGCTTTGTAATAAACTGGAGTCTCTCCTAAATATGATCAAAGGATTGTAATTTTCATACAATTGTAAGTGTTTTAAAACTTTTTGAGTTAAAATTTGAGAGAGTTTAAAAGGGAGAACATTGAATAAGCAGTTGTATTTGGTCTGGCTGAGATAATATTCCTCACAGCAACCCTCGTAGTGCTGTGCTTTGCATTAATAGCCAGAAAGGAGCTAATAAAATACCAGTGTTTTTGTAATTGCTGGGCAGTGCTCAGCAGCATCAGGGCTGTCTCTCCAACATTTTCTCCTTACCAATAGGCTGGGTGTGGACAAGATTTTGGGGGGGTACGTAGCCAGTACAGTTCACTCAAATTGACCCAAGGGATGCTCCATTCCATATGACATCTGCTCAGATAATGAAAACTAAGAGAAAGAAGGAGGAAGGGTAGGAGCATTCATTATTTGTGTTTATCATCTGGAGAAACCGCTATGCATACTGAAACCCTACGTCTTGAGAAGCAGACTGACACCACCTGTTAATGGAAGCAGAAAGTAAATCTATTGTTTTTCTTTGTTTCTGCACAAGCAAATTTTGTTTCCATTTTATTAAACTGCCTTTACTTTGAGCCATGAATTTTTTTATCCTATTTCTTCCATCCTGTCCTACTGAGAAGGGGCATAATAGAGCAGCTTGGTAGGCACCTGGTATTCAGTCAAAAGTCAATACACCAGAGCAATGCTTTTTATTAAGAGTATAAATGAAACATCATACAGACCTTTCAGCTTCTCCAGTCACTGTTACCACTGAAGCTTCTGTCATTCTGGAGACTGCAGGAGAGATTGGGACAGGGAGACAGAGGTGGCAGCAATCAGAAAAAATGCACTATTGCAATGACCATGCAGAAGAACCTTGAAGACCTTCTGTATCAAACTGTGTTGCTTCATCTTAGGTCACATAGAGATGTTTTAAGCACTTGACAGATCTTTCCTTTTGTAATTTTTAATCTTAATGTATTTTTGAAAAAGGCTGTTGGAAGTAAAAGTGAAATAAAAGAATGTGTATTAACTTCTACTTTTCATTGTTGGAACTCCTAAATGTTGGGAGTTCTACTGTGTTTAGCATTTTGCAGAAATATAATAAAAGATAGCTGCTGCCACAAAGTCATTTATAGTCTGAACTATAAAACACAACAAGCTGGGAATTGGCAACAGTGTATGAACTCATTTTAAGGTAAGTTGCCTTGTCCACAGTGTCTGGGTGTAATGAACCATCATCAGTATTCAGCACACGCTGAGCTCAGAAATCCAAAAGGTGTTCAACATTATCACTGGCATTTCTATATTGCATTGCCTTTGACAGCAGATTGATGATGGTGCTGGAATCATTGTGGTAGCAGAATTGCTTCTCTGTTTTTTATCCAACCCTTATCCTCAGCCCAACTTTGTGTCTGATGTCATCTTCATCTCCTAAGTAAATATGTACAGTCCAGTACTCTGTACCTCAGGAGAGTGGGGTAGACAGGCAGGAAGATGATATATGGGAGCAGCAGGTGGATTTTCCATCTGTTCTCCTTGGAAGAGTCAGGGAATGCTACAGTTGTCAGGCACAGTCACAGACTGAGAAAGGTGAAATGTGAGGAAGGAACAAGCTTCCTTGCTTTTTGGCTGTGGATGAGCTACATGTTCTCAAGTAATTAGTCAGGTAATTAATCACTGGTAATATTTCAGTGATTGGCAGGATGGTTTTGACTCAAAGTTAGATAATTCTCAGCATGAAGCCATGCTTTGGGTATTTAGTCCTAGCTTGCTAACAGCTTAGTCATCTTTGTATCACACACTGAGTGCACATGTGCTCCAGTTCTGTCTTCTCATATGAGGAGTGATATTTTGTCTGATTTTCCTTGGTGAAAGTGTCACATTTCAACTAAGATTTTTCTTAGACAATTTTGGATTGTTCCATACTGATGCCTTTTCCTGGCAGTGACAAATTTTCTGTGACAAATGAGCTTTGTGTTCTGCGTTTTCCAACAATCATTAAATGTTGTTGTTTACCCCGGATCATAGTATAAACTGAAGATAAAAATGCATTAACACTATTTTTTTTAATTCGGAACTGTATTTTAGTTCTCACATAAATCCATTTGTGATTTCCATAGGTTCAACTTGCAGAGTGGTTTTGTTGCAAGCTAAATGTATTCCTTCAGAGAGGAAACAACCTGTCAATCTTTTTCAGCTGTCTCCCAAAGATGGTCTAATCCCTAGTAGGGACATATGTATCCTGGCAGGTATTTTTACACATTTCTAAGATCTCCCTGAGTCTTCTCTTCTCAATGCTGAATGGCCCCAGTGTTTCAGCCTGGCTGCCCTGTCAGATGCCCTGGGCTCTTTGTCATCCTTGTAGCCCTTAGCAGCACACACTTTGGTTTTTTAATGTCCTTCCTATACTGGGGAGCCCAGAAGTCCAGAAGTCAGTGCTTGGGGCTGAGCAGAGGGCAAGGATCACTTTGTCAATCTGCTGGGAGCACTGTGCCTGGGAGCACTGTGTCTGTGATAGCCAGGGAGGTGTATGGCTGTCTTTCCCAAGAAGGAACATGTCTGGCTCATGTTCAACACATCGTCCACCAACACGCACAGGTTCCTCTCTGCTGAGTTCTTTTCCACACAGTTCCAGCTTTTGCTGGAACAGATGTCATTCCTCCTCAGGGGCATTTCCTTTTTCAATCATTATGGCATCACTGTTATCTTCTGTAACTAGTGATGTTTCAGAATAATTTTTTATACTAGTCAGTCTTAAATTTCTTTACTTTGTTTTACTCTTCACTAGATTAAAGAGATTTATAAACTCATAATAAAATTTACCATACTGATTATTCAAAAGGTTTTCAGGTTGATGTTTCCTAAAGAGAAACTATCAATACCTACTGATTTAACTGCAAATTTTCTTTATGGAACTATCACAACATTGTCTTTAGAATGTATAGAAATAAATCCTTTAGGCATGAAAACTCAGCCTCTTTTTTTTTCTGTAGAAACTTCTATAGATTATACACTATTTTTTACACACATTTTAAGGCATTCTTCCCAGGATTATAGTTATCCCTTAAATTATACATCATGACTTTCTCATTTTCAGTCTTTTTTTCATGTTGTATTTAAATTAACATATATACACACCCAGCAGCAATATTGTGCAGTTTACAAGCACAATACCCTGAGGCAGTATATTATCCCTTGGTTTGAACACATATTGAGCTTTTCCTTTTCTTTGTAGTTTAAGTGCAGGTGTTCTACAGTCTTCACCAAGTTTTTGTCATCCATCCTGAAAGCCATCTAGGGCTGCTTTTTTATTTCTCAGGGAAAGGTGGAATTACTGCCAACAGTTTTTCTTTTCTTATCTTGACCTGGTGGCTGAGTGGCTTCTGTGATGGTGCCTGGTGCCTTTCATCCACACTCCTGCTGTGTGAGTAATGCTGAGCCTCAGCTGCAGCACCTCTCCCCAGTCAGTTGCTTCTGTTCTTTTAGCTGAGTGAGGATAATTACTTCACTGGGATACAGTCAGCTCCCACTGAAGTCAAGGGAGCTAATAGAATCTCAAACAGCTAAGAGAAGAACTGCTTTGTTTCATGTGGGGTTAAATACGGTGAAGTTGGTTCAGTGTGATATCCATTTCAAACCACAGTACTATGACCAAACTCAGCCTCTATGATAAAATTCTTATCATCTCATCTTATCTCATCAATTCTTATTCTATGATAAAATTCTTATCATCTTCTATGATTAAATTCTTATCACAGGTCCATGTGTTCCTGAGGTTGCTTTTTCTGATAGTACTATAACTTGACATTAAAAATTATTTACCTGTGGGTTAATTGGAGATTCATAATTATTTAAAAAATAATAGTCGGAAAAAAATCAACCTTTTTTTTTCTTTTATACATTTCTATTTGGGACTGTCATAATATATTTTTAACTGATTATGAACAAAATACATATAAACCATCACAATTTTCTTACCAAAATAAAGTAAATATAGGAGCAAATTGAAAAACCCTCCTATCATACAATAAAATAAATCAAAGAAATATAAAAAATATGGATTTGTTTTTCCTGTACTCCGCCATGTCACATTCAGACAGAAAGACTGACAAAGATAAAAAAATAAACAATGGCACAGTCAACAAACAAATGTGAAGTCCATCATTTTGATATTTCTATTCCCAATATGTATCCTGATATTTAAAGGGAATTGTGGGTTTTCACTGCATTTTCTATTTGAATTGAAATAATGGATGCAGTTAATTCAATCAAATTTAATGAAAACTAAAATATCTCTATAGATGCACAATCACATCAAAATAATATATATGCATGCACAACTATATGTGTATTACATATTGTATACTGATTACTGATGTACTTAGGGTATATGGAGGCATATAAGTTTTTTATTCACACAGATATACATAGATTAAATAAGCTCCTTCTTCACTATATTCCAGACTATTTCAAAGCTATTAGTCAAAGCAAAACCAGCTAAGGAATGGATTTGTGAGATCAGGTAAATATTATTTTCTTTTTTATACTAATCTAGTAGTAATCAAGGTTCAAGCTCTCTGTGTTAAAATCTGTAGAGAAAGAGAAAGAGTAAAAACCACAGAGAATGATTTATTAACAGTAAAATATCTTGTGTGGATCATCATCCAGAAACAAATATAGTCAGACCTTCCTGCATAAAGTTTGTAACTTCCATTTCCCCTTGAAAGAATCACTGTGTGATGATGCTTTGCTCTTGTCACCAAGAATGATCTTCTCATGTTGCTCCAGATTCATTTTACATGTAATTAGTAAGAGCTTCAAATTTTCTAATCAAAGTAGATTGGTAACCACAGAAGCATGCCATCTGTAAAAGAGTAGAACAGCACAAAAATATTTTGTCAGTGTTAATATATCTTTGATGCCACACTACATTTTGTCTTCTTAACTCTTCCTTTTGCCTTGAACTCATTAAAATATATATATTTTTGATCTCTAGAGGAATATTTTAAGATCATTTCAAAGAAATAGTCTACTAGATACTTATGGAAACCATTCTTAACAATGGATTTTTGCAATGAAATTATTTAATTTTTTATGTGAAAAAATCCCAGTAAACGCCCCACCAAAAACCCACATTTTCCTTTCTCATTTCATTCAGCTTTTTCAAACTTCTGTGCTGGGCTTCTTTATAGGCTATATGACAGATTTTTTTCATAGTGCATGTAAACCTGATGGACTAACTGGCTAACACAGGAAAATGACAAACTATATTTTATCACTAAAAGCTCAGCTATTTTCTAACAAACAAAATACTTTATACCATAAAGGTTGTGAAGAATCAAAATGCCTTAAGAACAGATTATTTTTTTTTAATTTTGCATCACCATTTACACATACTACATAGAAAAATATAACTTTACTGGGAGCTATCAGCTGGAGAAAAAAATAGGAAGAGAAACTGCTTTGTGAACCATGCATAGGACCACAGGGAATTCAAAGAGAATTTACTAGATTAATGTCAATTAACAGAATCATTATATTTGATGGGAAAATATTCTCACAGAAACACTCTGGATGAGGTTAGAGGACAGTTCTGGAGCTTGACTAGTCCAACCTCTTCCAGAACAGAACAGGATCAGTTAGAGCATGTTATGTGAGAATATAACCAGTTATATCTTGCTTATTTCCAAGGATGTAGAGTTCACAATCTCTCTTTTCAGCCCACTCACATGTTTGACCATCCTCACAGTAACAGAACTTTTTTTGTCACATTTCTTCTGTTTTGGTTTGTGCCCTCTTGTCCTGTCACTGGACTCCATTGAGAAGAGTCTGACTTAAGTTCTTTTGAGCCTTTCCATCAGGTACTTATACATGTGGATAAAACCCTATCAAGCCATCTCTTCTCCAGACTGAACAGCCTCATCTCTCTCATGATTGCCTTCTATGTCAGATGCTCCAGTCTCTTAATCATCCTCCTTGCTATTTTCTGGACTCCAAGTTGTCTATCAATCCAAGCAGTACAGATATATCTCACCAATGCTGAACAGAAAGGAAGAATTCACTACCTGCTGGCAACAATCTACTTAATACAGCTTAGGAGGCCATTGGTCACTTTTGTCATGAGGCTGCATTACACAAAGTCTTTTTGAATTGTGAAAGAAGGGTTTCTACTTCTATGTTTCCGATAGGACTCTTTCCATTTAGGAATTTTATAAAATATGACTAAAGAAACTGTAACTAAATGACTGAAGAGAGCACATCTGTTGTCGTGGTGCTTTTTACCCCTGCCAGAGGTTGCAATATGATCTCAGGAATTCCTGTTAGCTCTCAGCCTAGAGAAATGAGTTAGGCCATGTAGTTTCCTTTGACCTTATCAGAAACTCCTATGTGACTAATACTACCAGGGCTGAACCAAGGAGTAGGACAAGATATAGCTATCCCCTGGCAGCCTTGGATCATCCCCTCTTGCCTGAATCATCCTGGAGATTTGCTGATGACTAAAGCAATTCTAAGTGAAGCTCTTTGAGCTTTCCTGGACTGCAGCAGGCTACCCAGCACCTCCAAGTGCAGTGCCACCAAGAGCTTGCAAACTCAGGGTTGTGCTACTCACAGGGCAATTTTCAAAAGCTGATGACAGGACTTTGACTCCTATCCCCACTCATCAAGACTCAACATTTTTTACTTGTTGAGAGATGCAAAAAAATCCAGCTTGAGTATTTCACTGAATTCATGGGGGATTTTTAACAGGTATACCTTTGTACATATTACTTTGTGATTGTGTGTATGCTTGTGTGAATTTCTTTATATATGCTGTAGTATGAATATTGTCACCTCAGATCTATAGTTAAGTTACTGCTGTGATTTTAATAAATTCTATTGAATGATTTTGTATAAAATATTCAATGATTGAGTACTGCTGAATCCTTTAAAATTTAACCATAGATCAAGTCAGAGTTTGGCAAGGGAAACCCCTCTGAATCTCATGACTCAGCAGGAGGGTCTCCCTTTCTTTTTTAAACCTCTACCCTTTTGCATCCTCACCCTTTTGCATGAACTGTATAAAGTGACCTAAACTACTCATCTGTGACACCTGTTTAGGTGTTCATATAGGTTACCATTACAGGGTTATATTAATTTCTGAAATAATCCTCAAGTGTAGGTCTAGCAATCCTATTATCCTTGTTTTACACCAGAGAATTCAGAGTAAAAGAGATTAAGCACAGAGCCAAACCCATGGACTCAGTTGCATGGACAGGCTCAGACTGATCTCTGTTCAGACATATGTGCTCCAGATCAACTAGAGGTGAAAAAATTAGTTTCATAGAATTTTAGTATACAATGAGGCTAATGTACAGGAAGGTGGTGCCTCAAGTTTTAGCTTTCATATTTTCCAGGTTCTGTACTGCATTGGTATGTGACTCTGAACTTCATATGAAGTATTAGCAAGTTCTCTTCACAGTTTAGTTAGACAAAACAAAATCCTTTTCTGGCCTGAGAACCAAGGACACCGTAGCAGCTTCAGGCTCAAAAAGTATAAATGACAGCGAACTGAAGAGAGCAAACTGGGAGGACAGGACTTCACAACCTGAAGCTGTAATTGAATGATTACCCCAATATGTAAATGGACCAAAACTTATAAAAATGGGAAAACTCGTGGACGGTCATCCAACTTGGGTCTATCTTGGGCAGAACCCCAGCCAGGCTCTTGTACTGCCCAAGGTCTATCCTTTGAAGGCCTTGTAATAAATGCCTAATCTATCCCTATAACTCTGTCCAGACTCTGTCCCAGGTAGAATCTCTAGGCATCAAAGGTGCTTATCTGTAAGCACAGAGAAAGAAGCATTTAAGTTCCTACATTGATACAAAAATGCCTCCACTTTACACAACTCAAATATTACGTAAAATATAGACCTAGCCAATAGGAAAACATCAAGCATGCATATATGTTCAAGTGCCTAAGTCTTTCTAGAGCTTAGGGACCTGAATCAGTGCTGAAATTTTTTTTTTTATGTTATATGATCATTAGGTATTTGTATTTTAAAACTATCTCAACTTGCAGTTGAAAAGAAAAGAAGCACATGACACATCATTATTAACAGTTTAATGTGATTTTCCATTAAAATAGTGATTAACAGGAGCTCAAATAATTTTAAGATGGACATCTCTCTGCATGAACTGGAGAATAAATATTAGAAACATGTGAGTTGAAGATTATGAATATGAATAACATTATAAATATGAAGAAAATTTACATAAGTATGCTGAAAAAGTCTTATGAAATTCCAGTTCGGTGAAACATTTTTCACTTCTGTTCTTGTTTTGCAGGTCACCTGAAACAAATGTTAATTGTAGAATGGAATAAAAATAATAATCCTGACAACATTAAAATTTAAATATAATGTAAACAGCATAACTATATGACACCTATCAATGTAATTTCTCCTCGATTACTTTCTCCACGTGAAGACTAGGAATTTTTTCCAAATAGAATCACATAGCCATTTAGATTGAAAAAGTATTTAAGGTGATCAGGTCTAATGGCTAACCCAGCACTGCCAACACCACCACTAAACCATGTCCCTAAGTGCCACATCCACTCTTCTTTGAAATACCTCCAGTGATCGTGTCTCCATCCACCAGTTTCTGAGTTGCCTGTTCCAATGCTTGACAACTCTTTTGATGAAGAAATTTTCCCTAAGATCCAGCCTAAACCTCCCCTGGCACAACTGAAGCCACTTCCTGACTTGTCACTTGTTACCTGGGGGAAGAGGCCAGCCCCCATCTCCTGAGAGTCTCCTTTCAGGTAGTGGTGGAGAGTAATAAGGTCCTCCCTGAGCTTTCTTTTCTCCAGACTAAACAGCTCCAGTTCTCTCAGCCACTCCTTATAAGATGTTTTACCAACATTTTTGCTCTTGTTTGGACATGCTCCAGCACCTCAAAACCTGATATAACATTATATATAGTTTGTCCCAAATGTTATATTTACATTAAAGCCTAGTTACTGTAAGTAAAAATAGCTTTAGAAGAAAAAGGAACCTGGAAGCAATAATTTTTAGTCATTGATAGAGCCATATCTATAAGTATTTAAATTGTTGTTTTAATGTGTGGGAAAAATGCAGCCAGATGGTGTCTTTCATGTGCCAAGACCAGAAGCAATATTTGACCAGTACCTTTTGAACCCATTGTTAAAAGTGAAAGTTTAGCTGTGAACCTCTGATACAGCTAGTACTCCATCATAAAATTGCTGTGATATGTCTGTTAAATTTAATGTAATGTGGCACCAAACTGGCAAAAAAATGACCTTATTCAGTAGGCAGTAGATTTGATTTAATCTATGAGACAATGACAGAGAAGCAGATGCAAACATTAGAAATTCTTTTACTCATTTTAGTCCCTGTGAAAGATGAATTTTACTGTAGAATACTGAAGCACCTCAAGGAATGGGGGATGTCTCATCTGCTGGCTGCATTAGGACTTACCATCCCCTTTTCACGCACCATGCAGCAGCCTGAAGAGCAATATTCAGAGCCATTAGCATGATCAATAATGGCAGGGAAAGTCACTTCCTATTAACATTCCCCTCACCATACTTAGGTTTCTTGTGCCTGTAAATAGTTCTCTTTCTACTGACAAGTCAGCTTGGCATGAATAGTTTCAGGGAATCTTAGCTTTGCCTGCAGGACTTCTCCTAAAGTTAAATGTTTTCATCTGAACACTTTCTTCTTTTCAGTTCACTCATTGGCTGCCTTTGCCTTATACTTTTTTTCTTCTAACTTCTTGGATTTTTCTTTCTTTATCTCTGAAAGTATCTAGTATTTTTAGTAAAAATTTGAGGCATTGCTTCTGTTACTCTAACATCACTTCAGCTAATACTATGGGTCATGTGAAAAAATGTCTGTACTTACTTAGAGGCAAATAAGTTACATATCTCACTGTGATACCCGATATCACTTGACTAAAATTTAGATTCCTTGTTCTGGGTTGGAATATATAACGTTGAGTAAGACACTTACACTGTCTACAGTTACTGGTGAAAAACCATTTTTTTGAGAAAGGGTTTATGGAAAAACCCAGGGTGTAACTGAAATGCTTCAACTGTCCAAAATGTTAAACATGGTGAACAAACCTAAGCCATTCCTTTGTGATATTCTTCTCTGCAAAGATACATACAACAAACAGTAGACCTAAACATATCTCTTCTATGTTAGATCAAAAGCTCAAAAGCATGTAGTGAATCTAGCTGGATATTCTGAATGCAGGCAACCGCTGCATTGTATTTTTAAAAACCTTCTTATTAACTGTAGGATAAAAGAATCATTGCTTTTGAAAGATCTTGTTTATCCTGAGACATACTCTCTGGAGACCATTGTGGTCCAGACCTCAGTTGGCCATACTAAATTATATTTGGAGCTAATAAAAATAATTGATCTTTTATATATTGATACTTCTGATCTGTATATAGATTAATATGGTAGAACAGATTCATTCTCTTTTGAATTTCTTATTTTCCCAAATTCACATAATCAAAGTGTAAGATGACATATGTATGTGCAGATATCCATTGAATCCAACTGTTTTTTGTCTATGAATGTTTTTGCTTCCTGAATTTGATATTGAAGAATGAAAATAGAAGAGATTCAGGGAAGGGGAGAAGGGAAACAATGTACTTGTGCTAATTAGTGATGTTATCTTTCATTATTTTCTGAAAAATTAATTCATTTAAAGGAAAAAAAATTATATAGACTAATGGTCCATATCTAGCAATGTATTGTCCTAAATAATCCTAAAATAAGGACATTTGAGGAAGGAAAAGAAGAAAAAAGAAAGGAAAAAGAAACATGTATGAATTATTATAACATCCAAAAACTAAAATGTAGAAGGGGAGGGGAGGGGAAGACGAAGAGAAGAGAAGAGAAGAGAAGAGAAGAGAAGAGAAGAGAAGAGAAGAGAAGAGAAGAGAAGAGAAGAGAAGAGAAGAGAAGAGAAATGTTTCAGTGGGAAGGGACCTATAGTGATCTTCCAGTTTGACAGTCTGACCACTTCAGAGCTGACAAAAACTTAAAGCATATTGTTAAGGACAATTTCTAAACGCCACTTAAACACTGCCAGGCTTGGGGCATTGGCCACCTCTCTAAGAAACCTATTCCAGGGTTTGATCACCATCTCTGTAAAGAAATCCTTCCTAATGTCCCGTCAAAACCTTCTCTGGTACATCTTTGAACCCTTCCCACACACCCTGTCACTGAGTTCCAGGGAGAACCAGGGAGAGTCCAAAAACTCTCCACTTCCTCTCCTTAGGAAGCTGTAGAGAGCAATGATGTCACCCCTCAGACTTCTCTTAGAACTAAACAAATACAGATTGCTCAGATCTCCTCATAGGACATTCCTTCCAGCCTTTTCACCAGCTTTGTCAACTTCCCCTGAATGCATTCAGGGACCTTTGTCCTCCTTAAATTGTGGAGCTTAAATCATTTGACTTGCAGAGTTCAAGTCAAATTTATTAAGCATATTCAAGAAGTATATTCAGTGACGCATTCACTTTTGGGGGTGTAGGGCTATTTATGATAAGGCAGAGCGACTTTGCAATCATTGTGGATTTGCACATTACAGCAAAAGCTAAGAAAAACATCATATGCAAAAATACCTGTGTGTATGCATGATGTCTAGATGAAAATAAAAACTGTATAGAACAAAATGTAAGGAGTAATAAATATAATGAAAAGAATTGTAGATTAAGAGTCATGATAATTGTACATTGCATTACATTTATAATTCAAAAGCCCATTCTTAAGCATTGCTTCTATTATTGTAGAAAAATAAACTGACAAAGTTATGTTTATCTATACAGACAGATACTCCACAGTATGAAACCAATATGATTGGATCTCTTATACACTCTGTATTATTGTGGGTATGCAGTGTGAATACTAAAATAAGCTCATCTTTATTTTTAACTGACTTAGAGAGCTCTATGGTAAAAATCAGTTCCTGTAACACACATATTTAGTACATACTTTATTAACTAAAATGTTACTGAAGAAAGGCATTCAAGAAAATTCTCTTTCACAGACTGGCAGAGCAAAAACATATTCTGAAATGTTTGAAGAGGGTAAAGTATTATTCAAATGAAATAAGGTTTTGACAGAACTTGATTTCATTCAAATTCTAAAAATAATGTGATTTGTCTTTTGGTGTTATTATTGATTTTATTTTAAAAAATAATCAAATAAAGCCAACCAATAGAAGTGAAGTTTTACAGAAAAGATCAGCAAAATTAAATTAAAAAAATCAAAAGATGAACTGGTTTAAGAAGCTACTCAATTAGGAATATTAAAACAGAGTCCAAATGTTTCAAAGACTAGCTAGGGAGTTTGAATCATTCTATCAATTCAATTTGATTTTAAACTAGTTAAGATATACTCAGTGCTGTAAAATAATAAATGTAGTTGAAACTCCTCACAATTCAGTGTAAATATAACTGCACAACCATTTAAGAAATACACTTTGGAAATTATGTAAGAAAAATATAAGTCAAAATTCTAGATAGTATAATCTTAAATATATTTCTTTAAACAGTAGGCTATTTTCACCAGTTTAATTAGTAATAAGGTGGACTGGAACAGCTGTTTTCAGTAATTCTGTATTTGCCTTTTAGCTCAGGTCTATGTTTTTATAACTGGGCAAATATTAAATGATTAGAAATCCATCTGGTGTTCGAAGAAGAGTAATCTACTCTTACCTACACTGATTCACAATTAAAATTTACGGAACAAACCTTTTTCAAGTCAGTTTCATAAGATTTCCAGACTATAAAGCCTCACCTCTATCTTATGAAATAAAGTAACTTAAATTCATTATTGTTTAGTCTACTAGACATTTTCCTGCTAGCCCATGTTCTATTAATTCATTTGGTCATCTAAAAACTACAGTGAATCCTTGGGAAATATGAAAACACATTTGTCACACACTTTGTAAATTATTTTTCTTCTATCTTAAAATTGGCTAGTCATGAATCAAAATATCTGTCCCTACTATAGTGCCTGTCTACTTCAACTTCCTTGAAAGGAATTTCGAATTTTTTTTTTTTTTTTCAGAACATGCCTCAATGACCAATGACTACAGACACCAGAGCTGGAAAGTAGTCGAGCACAAAAAAGACATGAAGAAAAAGACTTTTTAAGTACATAATAAAACTCGAACCATTTAAAATATTTCTGTCTGGCTGTTAGAAAAAGACAATTTTTTTCTGTAGTTCTGCCATCTACCTCTGACAAAAGGCAGCTTTATTTATTTCTGTAATTGAATCAATAGGTCAGATAGTATATACTGACCTATTGATTCAATTACAGAAATATTTTCAGATCTTGTCCCAATATATAGTATATCATTAAAGTAAGGTAGAAATGCTACACAGAAATTTTTTTTCATTATGTTGTAGTTATATAACTCTAAAGGTTCATGAAATACTCACTACTAAAAAGGTTAAATGAAGAATATTCAAAATAAATTATCTGATACACTGTTTAGTTTGCAATAAATAAGCATTTCCACTGCAGTTTAGACACCATGAAGCTATGTTAGAATGTCTCTACATCTCCGCATTTATTACTCTATGTTGTTTTCAGATATAGCTATTTTACTCTAAGCACAACCTTTTCTCTCCATATGAAAATAATTTGTAGAACCTTCTTATGAATTAATTATCTGATCATATTCCAAAGTGCTTTTGTATTTCTGCAGTTTCTTCTTTTATTCTGAAATTCAATCTAAGTTCTGTATTCACATATCTGTAATATATTTGATTTTCTGAGTAGCTCCTAAATATTCAACAGTCTTTCAAGTAATAATAAGCAGACTGTACCAGTTTGGTATTTAGGTTTTGGTAAAAGGACTGCTTACATCTTCCATCAAAAATTCAGGAAAGGACATGTAAACATTTTCTAAATACTAAATACTTCACATCTCTGTCTGTAGCAATATCAGTAAGTCTTCTAAACTTAGCAAGTAGAAGAGATCTCTCACTTCCAGGTATAGAGATCATAATCAGTACATAATGTAGGAAAATTAATCAGAATAATAAATCATTTTCACAAACTTTAAGCCCATGAAAAAAATGATAAATTGATTTTGCAGCATGGAATATTAAATCTCCCCAAGACTGTGTTTGTTCTGTTCATGAGTGCTAAAAGACAGTAAAACCCAGTGTAAGACTGAGCTACAGACAGAGATTAAGAAGTTAATAAACAAAATCATTAACAAAAAAATCACCAACAAAATATCCCCAATTTTTTTCCTGTACCCTTAGTCTAAATTAGAAAAACAAAAAAAAAAAGAGAAAAGAAGAAAATAAAACACAAGAAAACAAAGCAGAGCAAAATCTCATGGAGGAAGGTGATGAAGAAAATAGAAAATCAATTCTCTTTGAAGTTCAAATCATTTCACATAAAAATCTTCTTCCACACGTTATTTCTCCTATCTTTGCACATGTCTGTCTTTAGTATCTACTTCAGTAGAATAGATAAGATACTCCTCCTCACTCCCACCTGTAGAAGCCACTACTTTCTGTGTGTGATAACTGTTATGGGTTTAGCAGTGCTAAAAAAGGAGTGAAGAACAGTGTCACCAAATTATATACTTATTTTCAACAATAAAATTTCTTTGAAATGTTTTAAAGCACTTTTTGGCTGCATGAAAAAGTATAATCACACCAACAGATCTTGCTATTTAAGAGGAGTACCATAAACATTGATATGGTAGTGAGGGACTATGTTTCAGTTAAAATAGCTGCATTTGAAAAACTCAGTTGTGTTTAAACTGATGAACAGGTGAAATACGTTACAAAAAGAAATTCAACTATAAAAAAAAACCAAACCCTTACATATGTTATAGTGCTCTAAAGCACAAATAAAGAGAACATTAAAATTTGTTGTGAACTTTTTGATTTTTTGCTGGAAAATGTTTAGAAAAAAAAGAGATTGTTTAATATTTCAAATGCATTCAGAAAAACAAACAAAATTTAAAAAATATAAAGATTAATACTACTCAGTGCCTCATTCAGAGCACATCTTCTGTCACCCTGACCAAGGTGACATCACCCATCTCTCAAGCACAGTGTGAGTCAAGGCCTTTCTGCATTTCTGGGTCCCTTCACAGTCACTGCCAGCCACCATTCTTGTGTTACATGCAAACACCTTTCAACTCTGGCGCTGGGCAGGAGCCTGATACACTCTGTGCAAGTCAGCTATACTATATGAGTGTCCACCCTTTTCAGCCAAGAGTCATTCTCCCAGCAGGAACAGCTGACAAAAAAATGGTTTGCAGAAACCTTTGGGAGCTTCCAGAGGCAATTGCCAACAGAAATCATGGGTGGGTTTGTTTTTTGTTTTTTTTTTTTTTTAAAAGGAATCAAATAGGTAATTTAATAAATAAACAAACCCCACAAACTGCAGGGAGTGGTCATGGTGTGATGTTAAAAAAAAAAGAGTTCAACCCCATGAGTGAACTCTCACAGTCCTTGATCCTTGATTAAATAAAAATCTGGAAGAAAAAAACACCCAAAAACAAATGCCATGAATTGCTACATGGAAAAAACTGTTAAGCTAGTGGAAAACCAAGCAACAAAGAATAAAAGAAAACACAGGAGGTTGTACTAGGTTTGTGTGCCAAGGACTTGGTAGTGGCGAGTGGGATGACATCTGTGAGAAGCTGCTAGAAGCTTCCCTTATGTCCACAGCCTCTCTAACTACAGATCTAAAGAAACCCCATAAAAACTGAAAAAGGTAGATAAATACTGTCCACAAGTTAAGGAAAAAACCCAAACAAACAAAAACCAAAATGAATAAAAAAAAATTTAAATCTAATCTAACAACAAAAAAAACACAACCTAAAGGAAAACAAAAAAACAAAAAACAAACAAACAAAAAAAAACCTCCAACCCAACAAACCAAAAAACCCCACCAAAACAAACAAACAAAAAAAAACCCAAACCCAACCCAAGAAGCAAATTCTATGATAGGAAAGAAAAACTTCTGAAAAAAAAACCAAAAAAAAAAAAAACTACTTATAGAAACACAACTAAATAAATAGTAAACCAAACCAAAAAAAACCAAAAAACCCTCCTGCAAACTCACTAAACCCACCCCCATCCAAAAAAACCCTAAACCCAAAAAAATAACCCAGCTCAAACCAAAAGCAAATAAAATAAAAGAAGGAAAATCGAGAAAAGGAAATTGAAATAATAAAAAAGCTTCCCACAACAACCACTTATGCACATTTCACATAAACAAAAGAGCAAATAAAAGAAGCTTCCTAGGTCAGAAAAGTACAAATGGTAAAAGTGGCTACCCAAAATATCTGTATGTCTCAAAAATATCTTTTATCTGCTTGCTTGCAACATTCTGCACAGCAGGTTGCAGAGAAAGGCTCTGGCAGAGAATGAAATAGCAGTGCTGAATCATGTTTCTTGTGTATTTACAGGTCTCTTATAACCCTAAAAGAATTCATAAGAGAGAAGACAATAAATCTCTTAAGAAATATCTCACCTTGTTCCACAGTAAGGGGATAAACTCTGACAGAGTGTTTTTAAGATGTGTCTGCTAGGAATTTGATCAGCCTCCATAACAATTCCAACCTCATCCAAACTACCTCTTTTAAATAAATCCTGTCAAGAATTCATCTCATCTAATTTCATTGGGATGACTTCCTTGCCTAAACTTTTGCTTCCCATAACATTTTTGGCCCTGTAGGGTCTGTCTAGCCTCTGGCGTTCCTCTACAATAAAATTGGTTTCTCACAGGTTCTGTGTAATATCTGTCCATCCAAATACAGATATCTCAGGGCAGGGGCTAGAGTTTGGAAGTCAGCTGGAAGCAGTGCAGCTTAAATTAGTTTTTTTAAAAAACAGCCTTAGATTCTTATATTTTGGCAAATGAATTATGCACAGAAGTCTATAGTGGGTCTACACCCACCTCAGAGAAAGTCAGCTCAGTGTTTCATTAGAGGGAATGGGGAGAAACTGTCCATTTCAGGGCATGACTCCTGTGAAATATTTTGAATATCTGCTTTATGAGATTCCACAGAGATGCCTGTTTCTTCACTGACTGTAAATCAGTGACAAACTAAAGTGCAGAATGCAGCTATAGGCATTTAAAGATAGGTGAGATTGCTTTTCAAGGGAACTTCATGATCTCTAGCTGGAAGAACTTACACATATTCTGTACCATAATTCTTACACCTAAATAAAACCCCAGATAAGCCCCACTTCAGGAAGTACAAAGACAACTCCTACACAGAAACCCTGTAAATTGTTTTCATGATGACATGGTAACTGTTTTTCCCAGAAGATGAGGAGACAGAAATTTCTAATACATTTTTTTACTGTCTTCTGCAAAGTTCTGAAATTATAGAAGCCTTTGTGACTTCTGTGTTTTTCTGTCTATCTAATCAAACTGAAGATTTTTTCAAGGGTTATAGGGGCTATGATGAACTCCTAATTGAACCAACAGATCATTGTCAAACTCAAAAACATACAAAACAGCTTTTGAAGTGAATGGGCTGGCTGCAACATTCTGATCTGCCTACATTTTATCAGGGAAAAAAATAATGATGTCAAAACCTGTGGTGAATCTTCTTTAAGAAACATCATTTATTCACAGGTCACACAGACAGCAACAAATTTTTAATGCATCTGTGAATAAAAAAGGAGTACCCTGTAAGCAACACAATATAATTTGTTGTAGACTTGCAAGAGGCAATGGAAAGTCTGCCCTATATTCATGCCCTGTTTATTTGAAATCCACAGTATAAAGCAAATAAAAACTGCAGGAACCGAGAAGCGTGACAAAATTTCTTCTTGCTTGCTTATGTCTGCAAAGTTGCTGACATTTTTGTGGCTAGATACTCAATTTTTAATTATTAGTGCATTTAAAGACCATGGATGCATCTTTTTAAAAAATCTTCAATAACTTTTTAGCAGTTTTTTCATGGCATTAGGGAGCTAAGGCATTAAGTCCCTAAAAATTCACTAACAGCATAATTTTGGCAGGGTTTTCTTCAAAACAGTAGAATTTAACACTTAAATTTATATTTATGAACTATCCAGTACTTCCTGGATATTTCATATATTGTATTGTTATTTGTGTTTGCACACACTGAGAATTTATTCTTTCCTACAAGGAATGTGAAATTCCTGACAAAATTTTGACCTCTTCCTCATACATTTCTACAAAAATTTTTTGCTGATAACGGTCTATATCAGAGAGAGTTTTAGCAAATAAGCAAACAACAAAAAATGAAAGAAAACCCCAAAAAGTTCCCCAAAAGTTCCCATAACACACAAAAAAACCCCCACAAATTCATAAAAAAATCCCCATAATCCAGTTAGATACAGCTTCTCATAAGAGTAACCCAAGTATTTGCTCACTCAGTGATAAAAACATATCTTCATTGAATCAACATTTTTAGCCTAAGAAATAGAAGTGCATGAATAATGACCAGCTGTGAGTCTAATTCAGTCCCATCCAAAGGATATATCCTAGTAAAAGGGGGCTTGAAGTCATCTCAGACAGAGCAAGGGGAGAGATGTTAGGGAGCAAAAGATACACTGATGAGAAAAAGCAAATTAAATAGTATTTTTCATAAATCAGCAATGATCATTTTAAATGTAAAGAAAATGTTCTTATTACTTACCATGTTAAACAATACACATCAATTAAAAAATGCTACTGAGCAACAAGACAGGTAAATCCATTAGCTAAAAGGTATGTGTACAAAAAGGTACACATAAGTAAAGAACTTATATCTTTAGAACCATAAAAAAAATTTCTTTGATGTCACATAAAAATTTTCTTAGTTTCAAACAGAAGTTTATAATAACATTTGAGTGCTGACTAGTACTTTGTTCCCACAATGTTTGCTTATCTTCCTTGATTAAGTTGATCTAACTGGTTTCAGCCAGTCTAGCAGATCAATTTCTGACAAAATCCAAGGGTAGCTGTGAATATTGCTACATTTTTTAATACTGTACCCTCTTCATTTAGATCTCAGTGCAGGTTTCTTCTCTGGATGAAGATAATTAAATTCACACCTCTCGCCTCAGGTGAATGACATCCACCAGAGGGAGGAGCAATGGAATGTAGAGTCAACCTAAGGTATGAACCAACCATCTCAAAGAGACCATATGATAATCTTCAGGATGATTCATGCCAGATACACTGAGTCTATGCTGCAAATCAGTATCACATACCTGCAGAGTCCAAGTCTTCTAATTCTCTGTGCAGCCACAAGCAATCTCTCAGCATATGCATTTCAAGAGCAAGATTAGGACAGCCTGTCCAAAAGGAAATGCAGCTGGGACACTGCTGCATGTGCAAAACACTCTGACCTTCTAACACTGTAAAAGGAAGCATTCACAGCTTCCTCATGGGGCTGTTTTACTTTACATCATGTCATAAACCTCTAAGCAGTTCTCCATAGTAAAATCTGAGAACACCCCCTAGGCATTTTAGTTGCTTCTTTTCTTGAGATAATTTTGTATTTTATTATATTGTAATTTGGATTATATTGTATTAAAGAACATATTCTGTAGAGAATTAATCCTACAAGTGTGAAGGGACATCCTAGTTTTCTTCATAGATGAGTGCTGTTCGTGGGGGAGCATCTTTGTGGGTGCAGGCAGGTCACTCCTTCGTGGGTCCCGTAGGAGCGGCTCCACCTCGTCCACCGCGCGCACGGTCCCGGATGGATATCGGTCACACCACCAGGGAGAAGGAGGACTCGAGGCACCGGTGCAGGTCCAACTGGGTTCATTAGAGGATGTTCTGAGGGTTCAAGGAGGGGAGGAAAGCAGGGGTCCAACTGCAGTTGAAGGGAGCCAGTGTCAGGGTGAGCGCCAGCCACGACCAGGGTTTATAAAGGGGAGAGGGTAGGCAGGGTCGGGGTACAAATCAACCAGTGGGGAAAGGGCTCAGAGGAGGGGACAAGGTGGGGTGATCGGGGGTACACCTATAGGAATGTGGGGAGAGGGTGGTCTTGTGATGAGGTCCAATGGGGGAGTGGGGAACAGGGAATATTCCAGAAAGGGAGGAGTGGATTACAGGTGATTGATGTTTATATAGTAGAATCCTCCCAGAGCGCCCCCACCCCATCTTCCCTGTCCCCTCCTCACACAGATGAGTGCTTTAAAGATAAGGGGCACATTCACACTTGATTTTTTTCCTTAAGAAGCTAAGATTTTTAAGCTATATGAGCCTTTAGTAGCACAGCTGAAGCAACCTTTTTCTACAAGAGATGATAACATGCTTACAGTTTCTTTCTTCCAAGGGTTTAGTAACATCTAGGTACCCAAATATTTCTAAGGTGTGTATGAAAGGTGATCAGGGGTGTTCAAGTAGGTAATATATAATTGTACATGCATCATTTATATTGTGTATAATTTATATTTTATAAACAAGTAAAGGTTTTGGACCAAGAATGTATTATCTGAGCAAATAAAGGTGTGTTGAAATGAAATTCTGCTTTCCCTGAACAGGAAGGAAGTATTCCTTGTTTTGTTAAAATGCTCAAAAGGCAAGTCTCTCTGAGAGTCATCAGGGTATTTTTCTACTGGCCAACATGTAAATTCAGCTGTCACTTAATGTGGTATATTAGGTAGTTGCTTATCTTTGGAACCTTGTGTTGGAAGTTCAGGGCAGTACATAGAACAAATTCCTAAAAGGTGAGGACGAGAATCAGTATGAAAATGCTTGGGGTCTAAATTTATTGCTTCATTTTTCACATGATCTCTTCTTTTAAAGAAAAATAAAACAAGAATGCAATTGTGCTGGGCTCTGGTAGCTGTTCATTGATTGAAATATCACCGTTCATAAGGTAAGCTAAAAGGAGAGATGGCTGTCAATATTAATGCATGACAAATTCTATTTCTATTTTTACTTTAATGAAAAAATAAATAGATCTGATTTACATAATCAGAGTGATAATCTTGTATATTTATAACAAGCTATCTAAAAAGAAATATAATTTCTAACTCCATGTCAATATTTTTTCCCACTGCATTTAAATATAAAGTGTTATTTAAATACAGGATGTCTATTCAGCTAAGCAGTCTTCAGGCTGATCTGATCAGCTGCAAAAACTCTGTATGGAGACGACTTCAGCAGGTCCAAGTGTCCACATCCTGTCTTCCCACCTGACCTTTACACAGAGTAGTGGCAGAATTTGTGTATATGTTTCCCCAAGGGACTGTTTTCACTACTTACTGCTTTCTAAGTTAAATCATTGGGATAAACCACCAATGGGTTATTGGGGTGCCTTTTAATGTGTCTCTAAACTAATATAAACTATTATTATTACTAATTTCATTATTGTTGTTTTTGGCTTTGATGTTATTATTATTATTGTTGTTGATTTTTTATTATTATTATTGTATTAGCTGTAGTTATACACGTTACGACCAGCTTTTTGTCTTCTATGCCCAAGGTTCTGTAAACATTACTGTTGTTAAGAGTGTCATTTCTGCTTCTTTGTTTCTTTCTTGTGCATGTCTAGAAAATATGGTCTACTGGTTTTGGATAAGCCACACCTATGATTATTATCTGTGTTTCGTTTCTTTTCCCATCCCACATCAAAACCTCTTTGTAGGTTAAATCTGGGCAGATGTATTCAAGATCTTACTACTCTCAGAAGTGCATTTGAGTAGTCTTCCTTCCATGAAGTCTCAGAATAGATCAAGAATAGTATAAAAAACCTCCTTCATATGGCTATTTTTGGTATCACTTTAGTTCCAACTAAATAGAGAAACACTCAGAAAGCTTAGTTCTTTGCTCTTAGTTCTTCTATAAAAGCTTATTTTCAAGTTTAGCAGTGATGAAGAAATACTTTTGATCTTTTTCTTTGTTTTAATGTGAACCAATTTGTGTTTGGTTGGTTATAAATAGCTCTTAAAGGGCCACCAAAATTCAGTTTGTTCACAGTGTCAATTCTGAAAAGTGTTCTAAGGACCAAAGCAAGTTCTTATACATGATTTCCACCAAGAAGGACCAGGGCTTCTGCAAACATCATCAAAGTTCAGTAAACATTCCTCGGCCATAAACACATTTACAGCCAAAAAAGATATGTCTGATTATATGGTAAAGGAATGAAGACTCCATTCAGCATCCAAATGTTATTTAAAAAAAAAAAAAAAAAAAAAAAAAGTAGAATCCAGGCAGGTTAGTCTTGCTGGAAGTCGAACTAAAATTCATGGGTTACTCTTTGTGGAAGACTCCAAGACTCCAAGGGATGTGTTTTTTTCTTGACCTTCACACCTGGATCAGTTTGGAATAATTGAAAAGACTGTGGAAAATATTTTAATATGTTGTAAAGAAGTAAATTGAAATTACAAACTGGGATATAATTATTACCTCAAGGCCAGGAAAAAAGCAAACAGTGTAGCAAAGTAATTGACCATCTCAGTAAAATGCCAAAATGTTCAAAGCAGTATAAATCCTAATTCTTATGTCAATAAATTATGCACACATTGTTTTTCTTACCTCACTTTTACTTAATATCCTGTTATAAGCTCCAGTTCTTGGTCTAAAATTGTCTTTTTTCAGCTTTGAAGAAGGAGCAGAGCAGGGCATTTGACCCCTATTGGGAGACTGAGTCTTTTGGTCTAAGTGACACATTGCTTTAATTTGCAAAAGCCCAAACATGATTTTTCATGCACACCATGTAGCTATCCAGCACATGTTAAGGAAGAGCAAAGCTTGCATTTCCACTTACTCAGCATACCAAAGAAGATTACAATTACATTACTTGTAGCTTACAAGAGGATAAATATATTAAAGATGCTCAATTACACATTGCAAAATCAGTTCTTTCAAAGAAAGAAAGAAAGAAAGAAAACAAAACCAAAATTCAATTAATCAAGTCACTCTTGAATGATGATTTACATTTGTATGTCAGTGATTATCATGTTCTTTTGGTCAGCAAACTACTACTTGCCTGTTTGCAAACTATTTTTTTTGTTAGGGAGATTGTTACAAGCAGGTGATCAGTTTAAAAGAAAATTCTTTCTTTTAAAATACTCTCGCAGTTGTGGAGAAAACCCAGCAGAGGTCTACTAACTCATAGCAGGGAAAAGCATTGACCTTTTCTCCTTTCTTAAATCAGAATTCTCTAAGTATATACAATAATTGGTAGAGGGAAGTTAAGGGAATAGTATGAGATTTATTCCAAAAATAGATATCAAGCATTTTATGAAGAAGAGTAGTAAATATAAAATGTGGTTGATATATATTTGAGTATATTCAGTAAATAAGATACTACTTCCAATGTTGTGTCCTAAAGCATTTTCATGGATCTATTATGAAGCAATTAACAAATGAAGGATGCACAGAAAATCATTAGCAAATTTGTTCAAGAAAGAATTCCCAAACAGCCACATGTTTAAATGCAGTGGAAGGGCAATAATTCTGCAACTTAATTCTAGCAGTGGTGCAGATGTTCAGCTATGCTCAGAATATAAGTTCAGGTTTGTTATTATTGCTGTTTCTACCAGCATAGCACAGTTTTATAATCAGTTCATTCTGGGGAAATCAATGCTATCTGTCAACACACACATTTTTCCTATAAAAACAACGAGTAGTCTCTTAGGCCTTCTTTTGGTAGGCAATCTCTATCTTAAATCTCTACCCTACTAAAGATATTTAATTGCAACCAAAGTTTTAAATCACCCATCACACCTAATTTGGCTGAGATTCGTACATATGTTGAGATATTTTTCTTTTGCTGCTTGAGGTAATATAATCTAATTATTATTGACTCAAAGCCTGTGAGATTTAAATCATTCACCTTAGTCTTTCATCTTATCTGATCATCTTTAGTCAATATTTTAGAGTTTTGTCAGCAAGTAGCAATTTATTTACTTTTCAGTGAGATAATGCTTTCTTTTTTGCCTGCTCTCTTTCCCCCTATGTTTTGTTATCTCGCTCTTCCTCATTGTTTCTCACCTCTTCTTGTGTCTCATTAGATTTATGGCATCTTCTGTAGGGGCAGAGGCATTAAACCTGAAGCAAGGAACTGTGTGCTTCAAAGTTATTCTAAATGTGTTTTTACAGAGCGAAGTTGCAAAGATGAACTGTCTTTCTCTCCAGTAGAAACAAAATTCCTCAGCCATGCTCGTTGACAATGATGAAAAATTGAAAAAAGAGGAAAGCTATTTGCAAGAAAACCTCTGGCAGGAAGACAAGTCTCCTCTTGTGATTCATATCTTCAAGGAAACCACATAAATCCAGCAATGAGACAGGATTCTCTCCACAGGAGACACTAGGGTATTAGCAATGCTATAGTGGCATGTAGTACAGCAATTCATAGTTATTAAAGACTTCTAAAGACACAGATATTTAGATCTCTCATAGTAAAGAATGTGCTGAAGTTATTTTTTTTTATTTAAAAGAATGTGAAAATAATTTCCTATTTTGCATATGTTAAAAATACACACCTAAGGTAATAGGATTCAAATCACATTCAAAGCAATCTCTTCTTCACAGGTATTGTACATAAGAAAAAATACCATAAATTAAACTCTTAATAAGTTGCCACTTCCCTCACCAAAGGCATAAGATACCTTCAGTCATTATAAGACAGAATTTTCCTTGACTACTGAAAATTGCTACTGTGTATCCTGTTGGCTTTTCTCCTTCCTGGTATTTTTTCAGACAACCTGTGAGATTGATAAGGGAAAGGACATCTGTAAGAGTAGGAGGAAAAAAAGTCTATTTGAGTGCAGTGTGAAGAGATGTCCTGTAGATTCTTCCAGAATACTAATGTGGCTCCTGACCCCATGTTCTGATTCTCAAATAAGGAATGCTTCTCCAGTAAGAAGCAGCAATTTTCTTTTTTCATCTATGGACATACTTTGTAGCACCTCTCCAGCTGTTACATTTACTGTCCATCTGCATCTTTTACAGCCTCCAGAAATCCCTTTATTTTTGCATCCTGGAGTTAAGATGATGCATTGTCCTTCATCATTCACCTCACATAGCTGAAGCTATTGATGCAGACCTAAGAAGGTTTACACATCTTGGAAGTAGTAAGAACTAAAAATTCTGAAAACCTGTAAAAGCATTGTCTCATCATATTTTTTAGTTAACATGTCTGGACTGTAGCATGTGGTGGTATACACAGAGGTCCCAGGAAGAGGGAAGAGACGAGGATCTGACTCCATGTTTCAGAAGGCTGGTTTATTATTTTATGATATATATTACATTAAAAGAGAATGGTATATTAAAACTATACTAAAAGAATAGGAGAAACGGTTTCATCAGAAGGCTAGCAAGGAAAAAAGTGGAATGGAATGATAATAAAATCTTGTGACTGACCTAGACAGTCTGAGACAGCTGGACTATGATTGGCCATTAATGAGAAACAACCACCATGGACCAATCACAGATGCATCTGTTGCATTCCACAGCAGCAGATAACCATTGCTTACATTTTGTTCCTGAGGCCTCTCAGCTTCTCAGGAGAAAAAATCCTAAGGAAAGGATTTTTCATAAAATGTGTCTGTGACAGTAGTGCAAATTTACTACTATGTAGCTATACTGAGTACTCAAATGCCAAATTAATTAATA
This sequence comes from Agelaius tricolor, assembly GCF_023055355.1. Taxonomy (NCBI): domain Eukaryota; kingdom Metazoa; phylum Chordata; class Aves; order Passeriformes; family Icteridae; genus Agelaius; species Agelaius tricolor. Next base: position 23,083,742 of record NW_027269267.1, on the reverse strand, counting down.
CTTTAAAGGAAGATGTACTGGATTTATTACTATTCATAATGGACATGTAGCATAAATCGTTTAATAGAAATCTCTATTTTTCCTTGAAAATTTCTTGTAACATACTACATTTCCTCTCTTATTTTAAGTAGTAGCATAGGATAATTCATTTTGGAAGGGAGTTTAGATAGCAGCCATTGTTCACCTTCTAGGTGCAGATCAAATTGCTGGGGGATTTGTTCAGCTGGGCCTTGAAAATCTCCAAGATTGTAGGATTTCAGGGAGAAGAGATGGAGAATGATGTTGGATGAAAAGGATAGACAACACAGCAGTTTTTGAGAGCTGGGAGGTTCCAATATTTCATTATGTTTATAGTAGTGCTTTTCACCCTTATATCTAGGCAAACAATCTCTATATGAATGCATTAATTACCTGTCATTCTTTCACCATAAATCTCACTAAAAAGACAAATCCATCTTAGTTATAACTTCACAGATGAGGAGCTGCTGTTTGTTGGTCCCCAAATCATCCCTTCTCCAGGTTGAACAGGCACAGCTCCCAGCCTCTCTTAATGAGATATGTGCTGGAGCTGCTTGGTGGTTCCCAGCTGACCTAAGTAAAATTTATCAACATCCCTCTTGCATTGCTGGTCTCTGAACTGGATACTGCATTTGAGATGCACTCTAACCTATGACTATAAAAGGGGATAATAATGTAAAAGGGGAGTTGAGTGTTCCTGTTGACAGCACCCAGGGTACTGTTTTCTTTACTGCCAGCCATGTTGCTGACACCACAACCCCAAGGCCCTTTTCAGCAGAGCTCCTTCCCAGTCAGTCACTCCTCAGTCTGTTTCACTACAGGTTAATCCATCTCCTATTCCTCCTGCAGATCTGTTATAAAGATCACAGAAGCCATAGGATACATTTCTGAGGAACTCCACTTGTAAAGAGAGAGTTGCAAATGTTGGAAAATTCAAGATAAATGACTGTGTCTCTCCCTTTATCTGCAGGCCTAGCTATTTCATAATGGAAAGCAGTGAGATTGCTTAGGTGTGATTTAGCCATGGTACATGCATGCTAAGTCTTCTAGTCACCTTCTCCTTCACATGCTCAGAAATGTGCTCTGAGAGTATTTTCTCAAGTACTGAAGTGAGAATGACTAGCCTGTGTTTTTCTGGGTTGACCTTCTTGTTCTTTTCTGAAGATGTGTAAAATATATGTCCACCTGCAGTCACCAGGAACAGATCCTGAAAGGCCTGACCTTTCAAGACAGGAAAAAATACACCTTTCAATTATAGCTACCAGTTTGGTCTGCTATTTCAGCCTCATCCTACATAGTACATGCATACATATATAGTATTCTGAAGGAAATTCATTCAGCCACTTGATTGCAATTATCATTATAAATTTTTTTTCCATCTCTCTGTTTTTCAATTGGGAATTTATCATCTGCTCTGATGGAACTAAATAAAGAAGGATAATCCAGTCTGAAATTCCATGAATGTAGAACTTATTTCTTCATATTCAAGCTAGGTAAAACAGTTACATAAAAGGATAATCATGGTAATTTTTGAGTCTTTCAAGACAGTTGTACTCATTGCATTAAGAATCAAGCAAAGATTTCATTTTCCCATATGTTTTAAAATGAAGTCACAATCCGGACCTGAAGAGGGGATCTATGTGTTTCTATGTGTTTTACAGTGTAACTAAAAGAAACAACACAAAATATTCCATTAGATCAGGCGCATGTAGAGATCACAAACCTGTACTAGATGTTGTAAGGATCTCTGATGAAAGATAAAAATGTACAGAAAATAATGCTTTCTTTCTTTCTTCTCATGGGCTCAGTATAAAGAGGTTTCTATAGATGTGTATCAAATACTTGGTGCAGGCATAGAGGCGTTGGGGCTATTTACATAAGCTTTAAATACAAAATGCTATAATGACAAAAGAACTGATGGCACATAAACCATCTTGGACTAGAAAAAAATAGTTCTGCCTTTTCAGTGTTTTCAGGTTCAGTGTGTCACAAACACAACTGCTCCTAACATTTGTAAGCTTGGCTATGTGGACCACTCATGCCTTTTCTGTCTGTGACATTCCTTTTCTGCTCTGCATAAACATGTCTTGTATTCTAGTGGTTTGAACAAGCCCCTGATTGTTGAAATCTCCTGGAGATCGATGTTATCACATGGTGTTGAGTTTCTGTATAAAAGATATATATACTTTGCTGTTGTTAGTATGCACATGCACGAGCATAATAATTTTTTCTATTTCTCTTCTGTATTTTGAAAAAAAGAATGAGAAACATCTGTAATGAGTTGCATCCCATATGTTTCTAACTTCAGGTATAAACTGATCTAAAAATAATTCTGTATCTTATAGGACTCTGAGACACAAACATTAGAGTTTATTTACAGTGTCACGTTTATACAACCATAAATATATGTTTGTGTACATAATGGATATATATAATATATATGCATGTTGATTCTTCCTTTTTCTTCTTTTTAGACTCTCTAGACAGATGAAGAAACATATATTTTCTATTTAATTGCTGCAAAATTGAAACTTCTGAATTCTATTTACTGTATTCTGGATTTTGGTTTCAATAACTTACCAAGGGATATGATTTCAACTAAGCTCTCCACAGACTTTGATATGGAGACATCAAAAGCCAAATTGATCTGTAATTTCTTTATAGAGATGAAGGAAAACAAAAAAAACCCCAAAAACCAAAAAACAAAACCCAAAAAAACCAAACAAAACAAACAAAGAAATCACCAAAAAAACAAACAAAAACCACAACAAAAAATCTCAAAAAAAACCCCAAAGAAGCCTCCTCCCCCCCAAAAAAAAGAAACAACAAAGGAAAGAAACTTCTATGTTGTTTCTGCCTAATTTGGCTAGTGTTGTCCTCATGATGTATATTAGATCTGTGGAGAGAGAGCAAAATTCAATCATTCCTCAGGCAACTGGGTTGCTTTGTTGTTTCACTGATTTATCAATCCATAATGCTGGAGAGAGCAGGGAAAATGGGATTATAATCAAATAACCTTGTTCCTTATAAATAAAAGTGTTAATTAGCATTTTAATTGTGGGACTTGTGCACTGTGGATGGCATGGTATATTGTTCTCAGCAGCACAGCACTTCATTTTGAAGTGCCCAATAAGTTAACATTAAATTTAATTACTTGCTCTTCTCATTATGCTTATTAATATATGAAAAAAAAAAAGAACAAAATATATGGATAGCTCAGGGCAAAACATGTTCTCCCTTCTTGTAGAACAGCAAGCTTCTCACACATTTGACATACAGACTGATAAAACCCAGGAAATGTTCTGGTCTTCAAGTGAAATATGCTGTCTTCCTTCTTTACCTAAAAGTCCTATGCTTTTTCAGGGAGGGTCTAAGTCATGTCTCAAAAATCTCCTCTCAGAATTCTGACAGTCAAAAGAAATTTGTTCAATCTACTTATCCCTTAAGTCATGCATCTAGATACAGTATTTCATGTGAGGATCTACACTGAAAAATTACAAAGAGAAATCCTTAGCAGAAATAATCCAAAATGTGGATGGGGCTTTTTGTTTGGTTGCTTTGGTTATTTTTCAATCATTATTTTTCCCCATCTCATGAGATCTTACAATAGAAATGCAAAGAATATAGAAAAAAGGACAGAACATATGCTCCCAATAATGGAGGTTATGGTACTGACAGGAGGTTGGGATCATTTACAGTAAAGTATCTAATTATCTACAAGGTAAAACTTAAAGCTATTATCAAATAATATATCTAAATCCATTTGCCTTAGCTGGCTTTGCATAAGTAAGGGCCCTGCTTCCATTCATTGAGATGTATCTGTCTCAGCCTGAGTGTTGGCACATATTTCAAGTAATGTAGCAGTACTCCCTTTCCAAAAACAGATTACAGTCAAGTGAATCTGCAACACCTATGAATGATGAAGATAAACAAAGGTAAACCTTGTCCCACCTTGACTGCAGTGAACTTCACTGTACTGACCCCATACTAACACCTTTGGGATAAGTTTGAGAAAGAGAGGTAATTGGAATTCATAGGGGCTCTTAGACCATTGAATGGTTCAGTAACCCTGGCATTAATTTATAAATTGCTTTTGCTTTCAAAATACCATGCACAGAAGACTATTCAAGTAGCTTAGGGAATACAGCTGCCTTCACCTCTACTCTTTATTTAAAAAGAAATGACCTTGCTGTGTTGAGTACCTGCCGTTAACGTCAGTAAAGATCTATCTGAGAAAGGACAACAAGGATAAAACCTGTTAGATAATTGTGAGAAAACAAATGTGCTAATTTTTCTCTGAAAATAAATTTCTATTAGACTGTCAACCTTTTCATTCAATTCCTTTAGGCTGTGCAATAAGAAACCAATTTCTTATTAGAGTGTTTAAAGAAGAGATACCTTGCAGTTACTTACCTTCACAGCCAGAAATTAAAAAAGAAAACAAACATGTATAGAAAAACACCAATTCAAACAAAGGTAGGTTTGGGAAAGGCATCAAGGAAATTGTCAGTCCATGGGAGGTTAGATGCAGCATCCCTGGAAATATTTTACTTAACTAAAAGTCTCTATCTGTTACTGAACAAAACACAAAATAATACAATTTAAGGAATAAAAGTAGAAGGGAGATAAAAACTGGAAAGAAACTCTGCAGGTCATCTAGTCAGCTTAGTTTAGTCAGCTTGTTTCCCACACAGTTAAATTCAGTGTTAGAACAGGGTACTTCAAGGCCTTGTCCAGTCTAGACTTCCATCACAAGATTTACATAGATATTTCTAGACTAGGATTTTCCTGGAGTTTTCTCTGCCTTTATGAAAAAACTAATTTTCTATATCTTTTATCACTGCATTCTCCCTCCTGAGCTTTGGCCTAATTTCTTTAGTTTTCCTTTGCTGCCAATGCCTTTACAGGTGTTCTTGTAGTCTCTCACACTGGAAATCTAACTTCACCCCTTCACACCTGAATAATGTTTCTGTGTTCTTCTCACACATCTCAGATTTCATCTTCTGTGAAGTTCTTCTTTACATCTCAACCCAGTCCGGAGTTCCCTGTGCAGCCTTCCTTCTGCTACTCCTGCTTAACTTTTGCATATCAGAATGGTCCCTGTCTGAGGGCTTATGAGGATTCCAGGAAGATCAGACACATTTCCTGTGTCCTTTTGCCCTGCAGAGAGCCTCCCATGGGATTTCAACAACTGGTTCTCTGGAAAACCTTTGACTCTTCTGAAACTGAGATAGTAATTCTGTTTGCCCATCTCATTTCTCTCATGATCTTAAATTCATCCACTTTCCTGTAGTTGACATGGCTGTACCTGATGCTGACAGTGGCTACTGCTAACCAGCATAAATATTTTCTCAGTCACCTCATTGTTTCTATATCAAGAAACTGTAATTAGCACAACCCAAATATTCACCACCTTGCTTGCACCAAAATATTTTGCCCACTCAGTAAATGTCAAAATGGTGATGTGATAATCATGAAACTTACACTGGAAGTTGAAAAACAGCTTCCTCCTCTTTTTGCAGGGACTTGCCAACAATCACTGACACTAGTATGTCCTCTAGTTTGAAGCCACAAGCCAGGATCAACTCACAGCCTTTACTAGGACAAAGACCCATGCATTCAGATAGTTTTCCTGTGTAAGAAATAACTCCCACTTCCCAGGTTTTCTCCCTCCTCTTTCCATCAATAACAGCACTTCAGTTATTTGAGCTCTATTATCTTGTCTTTTTGGAAGCTGTTCCTTCCCAGCTGTCACCAGGGCACACATCTGGAAAAAGACCTTCTCATTTAGCCAGAAGTGACAATTTCCATGCTCTGCCTAACCCCACATAGATGTGGGGTCAACTCTGTTTCTATGTAATGTTCTGGAAGTTCACCAGCTGTAAATAAATGAAAATATTCTGTATATAATCAATCTGGAAACTTAAAATAGGTAATAAATGTAATTTGAAATCTAATTTCAAGCTTTAGGCCAGTAAAGCAAGGAATCAAATTCATCAAATCAACCAAAAGCCAAATAATTTGAGAAGGCTTCTTGAATCATAAGAATATATGCAGAGGATGCTATCTCATAGTGCCACATGTACACTAGTTAAATGGTTATGTAAGAGGTGAGGTCAGCGAGTTGGATTTCATTTCTGAATTCATGAGACTAATATACTTGTTATTTATGGAAGTGGAAATAAACTTCTGATTAGATGATAATACAGAGTAGTCATATATAAACACTAATTGAAATAAATATAAATAATTATATGGTATATAATAAACATTTTAAAATGTTGCAGAAAAATTCCCATCCCTAAAAGAAATTTTGTTCTTCTTGGACATATGACTGAAGGAACACGGTCCTTTGGAGGAAAGGAAGAAAAGGCTGAGAAGAAAGAAATTTTGCTTTTTCAAAATTTTTAGTGTGACAAATGTACCAATCTGGCTTGATTTTCAATCTGGTTAATTTTGTTTGGAGCTAAAATACTGCTGTTATACATTGAATCACAAATGCCTATTCACAAAGGAATTGCTAACCTAGAGGCCAGTAAATGCAAAGACAAATACTGACCATTTTCCGGTATTCAAGATTGGAGGATGATCTACATAACCATCTGCATAATGAAAGATTGGGACAGTGATATAGGACTCAAATTTTAATTTTCCTTTACTTCTTCAAATTTAAATTTCCTTTTACTTCTTTCTTCAGGGAAGAAAGACTTTACTTGCAGGAGAACTGTAAATGGTTTCAAAATGTTAATCACCAATTAAGTGATAATAGTTATGACTTCATGCTAATATCCCCATAGGTTAAAAACCCCTGAACAGTAGTCCTTCATTTTCTAGGTGCAGCACTTTTACTTAAAAGAGTGAGGAACTTCTTTTTCTATGACAATACTGTGGGATCATTCCTACCATTAATTGGACTATATGCATTGGGGCTACTGCCTTCATTTACTTTTAAATCATAATTAACTTATTAAAAAAATACACAAATTTTAGTGCTGAAATTTATCTTAGCTGTCTTAGTCATAGCAATATACACAAACACATATAAAATTGAAATTATCTTCACTGGGATGCACAGGTGTGTATATATATTTGGTTAAAGCATCGTGTAATAATGCCAAGGTTGAGGGTTTGATCTCCATATGGACCATTCATTTAAGAGCTGGACTCAATGATCCTTGTAGGTCCTTTCCAACTCAGAATATTCTATGATTCTCTGGTTTACCCTGACAGTATAAGAACAAAAATATAGTAAATTAAACCACAAAAATCATAGCAAATAATTTTTCAGTTTAACAGACATAATAGGAAATATTACTTATAATGTGGTTTATCATGAATATCTGCACTTTTCACAGTAGATTTGCATACAGTGCTTCTGCAGAAATTATAAACGGTACCTCAATTTTACTCTTAATTTTGTGGAAAAACAAATTATTTGTTGCTACTTTGTAATCAGTTATTAATTTTTCATGGATGAAATGAAAACAAATGGAGGAAGTGAAGTTACTTATTTTTAAAGAGGGCATTCCCACATTTCTCTTTTTCTTCCTTCTCTAAAACATTAAATCATATCATTTCTTGCAGAAAATATTCACAAAGATTTGTTAAAAAACCCATCAAAATTAAATGTAACATTTTTTGTCTAAATTCACAGATTACAAACATTTTCTTGAAAGCTAAACCTAAATTTGTTTCCAAGAAAAAAATTGTTCTGCTTTAATAGGATAGTTTTTCTTTGAATCAATATTAACTTCAAATTATTTCTCATGTATAGGGAAGGAAATCACGTGTTCCAAAACATTTTAATTTAGTTAGTTACCATTTAAATGATTTTTTTCAAGTAATCAACAACAAAACAAAGTTACTTCAAGAAGGACTTTTAAAAGTTTAAGTAACAATTCACTCATGTTCACCAGTCACTTAATTGGTGACTGGCACATTCAGCCACAAGACCTTGTTCTCAAAATAATGTAAATTATTTTCTATGTCATAAAATGATTCATTTGGCAAAACATAAAGAACAATACTGACTTATTTACTAAAATAATTCTATACAAGACTAGTATAGGTAATGGGTTTTTAGAATATCTTTCAGTAGGGCAAATCTGGAGTACCAAACCTCTTATTGATCAATCATAATTTAAATTTAAAAAAATACTGCTGTGCATATAACATAGAATGTAACATTTTCATCTGAGCTATACTTTCATAATTGAAAATTAGAAAAAATTGTTAGTAGAAAAGTTCAGCAAAAGCAGTATGAGGTGTTTGTCCTCAGGGAAAAAAAAAATTAATTTTATTCAATTTCCTTAGATGATATTCACATGTGTTTGAAAATAGGTTCACCCCTCAAAGTAAAACAACAAACAAACAGGCAAGCAGGAATTTATTTCTGAAGTGTGGTAATTCTTTTTCTATCAGTTGAAACTAAAGATAAATATTGCTTTGTTTTCTGTTTAAGAATCTCACTCCCAATTTTGCTAATTTTCATCAAGTTTTATCACCATTGCTATTTACTTACAGAACATTTAAACATTTTTTTCTTCTTGTAAAATATTACATTTTTACATTTGGTATGTGTTTCTTTTGTTTCGGTTTTATTCTATTCATAAATGGTCACAACTTCCTATTGAGGTGGGAAGGTATTTGATCAAATCAATCAGAACTGTATTTGATTGTGTATCTTGACTTTTACTGTGCAAAACAGGGTGTGGAGCAGGTGTAAAGCAATTTTGCAATTAATTGCATGCTGGATATCAAGATAAATATATATCTAGAAATGCAAAAGAAAATCTATACCCCCACTCCCAAAAACCAACCAACCAAACAAACAAACAAAAAACCCAAAAAAACCCACTATATTAATGTGTATAAATGGAAGTCAGGCTTACAAGATTTAGAGTAATTCTTTCACCTTGCTCAGCCCTGAATGGGTTTTGGTGGAGTCTGATGTTCTGTAACATAAACAGAAATAAGTAAAAAAAAGGTAACAGAATGTCATTAAACATGCCATAAAACAAAATAGCAAAATACATGGGCTTATTTAGTTGGAAGGCATGCTTGTCTTCTAATATGCTTTAACTCCTTCAAACTGAAAGGTAATATTTTCTTTTCTGTGTGGAGTGGATTGCCTGAAAAGATGTATTTTCTCCTGGAGGGCAGGTTAGGCAGAAATCAGTCATCAGTGATGAAAAAGCCCTAAGGGCTATAGTTTTGTCATCAGGAATGACTGTTCCAGATCTCCTTCAGCCCTATGTGTCAGTCTTTGAGGATGTTCTGACCCCAGAGTCAGATCAGTCTCCACCATCCCATTACCATGGTTCTAATAAGTACTTACAGGGCTCTGTCCCAGCCCTCATCCTCATCCCAAACCCTGCCCTGCTGCCTTGATGAGTGCTACAAGGCAAAGCTTTGCTGAAGGGAAGGAATGGCATTGCTGGCCACATGGCACACCATCACTGAAATGGAGAAGTGCTCCTATGGCTTTGGAAATGTCTCATAAGTAAATATAACATTTTTATCTGCTACTATGCTATGTCATAAGGGAGTACATGACATCTCTTAGGTAGATGGAGACCTCTCAGTTGTCAAACAGTTATCAAATTTTTATTTTCTTAAGACCACAGGCTGAAGATGAAACCATCTGGAGGTTTACTTTAATATCATCAGAAAAAACTAACAACATAACTGCCAGAAAGTTGTCACTCCTAATTATTCTATTTCGTGAAGAGTCAGAAACCAGTACAAAATGTTCATAAATATCTTCTAAAAATACTTGTTCTGATACAGCACTCATTAACAATATATGTTAATAAAGATGTAAAAAATATATTGTCCTTCCTTCACTCCTAGATTTTCAGATATCTATTATTTATTGCCCAGGGATCTCACCTGGCTAAGACATATGGATAATCTTACACATGCATGCAGCCAAAGGGGCTTCTTTCCCATATCCTCTATTGAAAGGAAAACAAGTTTCTGTCTAAGCTATTCTTCTTCTGTCATGTAATTTGTGGAACATAGACAGCCTGTAGTTTCCAAATCTTTTCATGAATATGAAGGAACATCATAAATAGGGCATGGTATATAATATCTCATATAACTTATAAATAAGTTAGATATAGAGGAAAGGTAAATAAGTCAAATGTAATGTAAATTGATATGATTTGGTTTTTAGCTCAGGTTTGCTGGATTCTGGATGTAAAATGAATTGAAAGTCTAAACTGGAGTGAATAAACATGACTGCACTATTAGTGGTGTTAAGCTCCAAGGCAGCCATAATAGATGTCTTGAGTTTCCTCTCTCAGTTCTGTTATTTGCCTGACCATCGAAGATTAAATTTAAGAGAATTTTTTCCACTTCAGTTATCTTTCTGTAGAGATTGTTTCAGGTCATAAATAAGAGTATCATGTTATACCTGCAAGCACTGCCACTTGGTAGTGATAAGCATAACCTATCTCTTGACAAGCTTATAGAATAATTTCCTAAGGGAAGGATTGGAAGATCAAGTTCTTGAGGTATTTAAAACTAAAATATTCTGGGCTAAATTCTGAAAAACGCAGTGATTGCTAAGTGGAAGCCTTATTTGACAAGAAAATCAGATACCTGCCCAGAAATTTATCATATTACTGATATAATTGTAGTAACTTGTTTCTAATTATACATCTGTTTTGGTTTTGTGTATAGGGCAAAATGTCCCAGAACTATTAACTAAGTATGCTCTTCTATATTTATATTCTTCATTTTTGAAGAAAAAAGATATTTTTTTAAAAAAGCTAGTGAAAAAAATTTATATGTTCTCTGCATAACTGCTATATATTTTCTCAAATTTAATGGGATATATGAAATTCCTGTGCTGCTGTCTTTAAAACATTTATTGTATAGTCAGGTCAATCACGGGATGAACAGTGCTGAAAAGCATTACCTCCATGTTTCAACCACCAAAAATGTGAAGAAAAGCAACTTAATGCTTCTTAAACAAGAGTAAGGATTTTTAAAGGGTAATTTGTTCCACAGTAACTATTTGGATAGCTTCTCTTATTCTTCTATGAATATGAGAACAGTGTCCATCTCTGTCATTGATTATTTTAAAAAATCTGATTTCTAGAATATTGTTAATGTCAGTTGAATAATGCCTTTTCCAAATTAAATTTTATTACAGGGACTATTTTACCACGGTGGGACACTCCTTTGCTATTTAGTCTTCTGTAGTAGCTTAATTAGTATTCATTTTGTATGAATGAGTCGAGATACAGAAAGTAGCATATACAGCATAACACAACAAAGACATCTGCTTTCTTGCCTGACATTCTTGGAATTCTTAAGTGGAACCTTATGTCCAATAAAAAAGCATTACTCAGCCTCTTTGTTGTTGTTGGTTTTGGTTTTATTTTATTTTATTTTATTTTATTTTATTTTATTTTATTCCCAGAGGGAATACTTTTATTGTCTTTTGCTTTTAATAGTAGGTAGCACTCTGTATTTTCACAATATTTGGTTGATGTGTTTTAGGTGAGAGATATATAAACAGATATAGTCCATTTCAAAATGACTTCTGAGAAAAAGAATTCTTAAACAATTACTTTTTCTTCATAATTTTTTCTAAAATTTATTTATTTTGCAGAATCATTTATTTTGGAATGGTACCTATTTTCCACAGGAAAAAGAACCCTAACGTTTTTTAGGGGGAAATATAAAGGAGTTTATGAAAACACTGCCTTCAGTGTTTTCACTGAGTGATTACATACATTTTACCTTCATCACATTCTGTAGAAATTTTCATATCTTGTGTTTTAGCATGTACATACCAATAGACATTTTTTCCCAGTACATGGTACAATCTGTCTGTAACTGCTAATAATAAGTGTAACATATATGCTTATTATTATTTACTTATTTTCATTCATTTATTCTATGGGGAATACACAATTTTCTCTTTTTCAGTGATTTGAGGTGGTATTTTTTTTAACCCCAACAACCCATAACTTGGAAGTTGAATAATATCAAAGTCCCAAGACTGGAATTTGTTTTATTTTTCATTTGAAGAGGTAGATCTTTTCCTGAAGCAAGACTCTGCCTTTTTAAAAAAGTGCTGAAGTTTTTTAACTACCTCAAAATCCAGGAGAGGGGTTTTTTTGTCTTGTTTATGATTTGGCTTTGTGTTTTGCCTTTGAGAAAAACATTGTTGTTTTCAAAGACAATATGTTTTATAGATGGCAAACACTGTTAGTCTCTGGAAGCTGTCAGTCTCTAAACACTAATATTTGCATCGTAAAGTGCTATATTGCATTGAATTAATTGTTGTCCTCAGATAGAAAGTCAGAACTTTAACAATTGTTTCTTACTTCAATATTACATTATTTGTGTGGCTTAATCCTGTTAAAATCTCCTAACTTCACCTTAAAAGGAAGCCATGAAGAGTAGAAAAATAATTTACTTCAGGCAAACATAAAAATTTCAGGTTTTTAAAAGATACAATTAAGTATGTCAGGTAGCATAGCTTGAAAGAAAAATGTGCATAAAGGTGTTTCTTGCTTCCAGTCAGGTCTGGGGTAATTTTTGCAGGAACTGGGATAAGGTATGGGTAAGACCCAGAGATCATTCTATACCACCTCATGTCATGGGGGAAGGGATTCTCTCTCTTCCAGGGAGAAAGGATTCTTTCCAATTGAGCAAGAGTGGTGGAAATGGTGGTTGACAAATGCTGGTCCCAAGGTGGAGACAGTGATGGGTGGCACTGGTCCCAGGATGGAGGGAGTACTCAGGAGGGGAAGGGGAGGGAAAGGAGAAAGCAAATGACACATAGTTTGGAAAGTTTTAGTGGAAACACTAAGCTGGGGAGTACCATTTCTAAACAACAACAAGAAATAAAAGAAAAACACATTAAATGAAAACAAACTGAAAGTGGTCCAGTGCATAGAAAGGTTTCTTTTAAAATTATATTTTTCTTTACTTATTAATATTTTTTCCCTTTAGTTCATTTAAGCAGCATAAAAATTGACCAAGACTGACTCTAATTGTGACTGTCTCTCAATCATCAAAGAACCAAAAATTTTAAGTAAATGTATGACCTCAAGGAATACAAAGTGAGAACCAAGGGCAGTTTTACTAGTAGCTTTCTTGCAAAGCTGTCATTGATTGATTGTCTTTCTGTACGTCTCTTGGCAAAAATCAATGCTTTTCTTTAACTAATGCAGTCTTTGGAGAAAGAGAATACATGTTTTGAATATTGTAAGGCTCCACCTAGCTGATAAATTATTGTTAAATTCCTGATGTATACAACAAAGATTTGTGATTGTGAAAGTAAATGCTATTTTAAATTACTGTTGCTATTAAATTTACATTGAGTATTGTATGTGTACATGCTTTCATTCACAAGACATTTCTCAGTAGTTTGAAAATAATTGGGACATGATTGGTCCATGAAACTACTTTACTCTATTGTGAAGCCCTGAAATATTTCCTGTTCTGAAGACCATTGACCTCCCTACCTAGCACTTTACCACTGGCTGATTCAGTTAGCAGTTTTATGGCTACAGAGTGTTTTCTTTAAGTTTTTGCATGCTATTAATTTTAATAGAATTATATTCTTACTTAACATTACAAAAATTCAAAGGGATATTGATATATATGCCAAAATATAGTAGAGTAATATGTATGTCAAATTTTCAGAAAAAAAGCAGTAGCTTGAGAACATAGATTGATAGACCAGCATCACCATTCACTGCATGTGATTAAATTAAGAGTGATGGAATTTAGGCAAATAATTTTCAACCTGCTCCTTGGTTACTAAAAACACATTATGTGTGTTTTTACACGTATTAAAACACATTATGTGTGTTTTACACACTGGAAAAATATTTATCATAGGATTACATATATATCAGAGAGTAAATTAAAACTAAAGTGGGATATTTCAAATATGTTTGTATATTAGGGGTAGAAGATTTGAATGATGCAATTATGGCTAAGTACTATTAAAGAAACAGAAAAAAAATAACAAAGCTATAACTAGCCCTGCAATGTCATAATGTGCAATTTGTTGACATCAGATCTTACTTTTGGGGCTTTATTTTCTGTCCTATTATCTTGTTTCTGGCAGTATGATATATTAAACTGCAATAACGGCATTATTTTCCCCACAAATATCATCATAATTTGAAGACAACTAGTTGTGGCTTGAACTAAAACTAAAAATTTGTTTTCCCTTCCAGAAAAGGACTCCTGTTGGTATATTTTAAGTCATACTCTTTCCTTATATAAGGATCCAATTGTTAGAATTTCTTGTTAGACTAATTAATATATTAAGAATGCAATCAAAAGATGAGTGATCACTACAGAAATGCAAACCACCAAAATACAAGCAGTCAGTTCTACCATGAATTATTATTAATACAAATAAATCCACAAACAAAGCTGATGTTTTTCTTTATGTTAAATTTTGATTCTTCCTACTTATTTTTACACTGATTCATTGGTGTTCTACCTCCTTTGCTGGGAAGGCTAAGCAGTTTTCTCAGTGTTCCATTTTTTTCATGGCTACTTACATTTCAACTTGATACTTGTTAGTAGAACATGCTGTTCTTCCTCTGATTGGTTCACAATTGGTGAAATTGTGATTTTAATAGCCTTTTTTTTTGAGTTTATTTTTTAATAGTATATCTGGTTTTTTTAACTGAAATATTTGGCTAAGCAATTTACTTCATTTTAGGTTATTTATATTCTTCTAAGGTTTAGCTTCCTAAAGTATCATAGAATTACTCAGGATTTTTCCAGAAATCACCCTTATGACTCAAGTTTCCTCTAACGAAAGGAGATTCAAGTTTCCTCTAACAGAAGACATAGATTATCTTGCAAAATACATGTGCTTCACTTAACTTCAATGTAAGTTCAGTCCTTTGCTGGATAATGACAAAAATTGCAATTTATCAAGTCTCATGATTTAGTATGCCTTTTATAGCAGTCAGAAAGCTTTTGACTTGAATGACTGTGAAAAATTCACAAAATAATTAATTTTATTATTAAATAAAAAATCCCTGAGAGGAGATTAAATTACATTAAGTGGCATTTACATGCATAATGTTCACATGGAATTATATTGGAAAAAATACTGCTTTTCAGATTAGGGTTTTTTTTGTCTTTAAATCATTCAGGAACATTTAAAATAGAGTAGTCATCAGTTATTACTCTCTATAGGACTGTGTATAAATGTAGCCAAACAAACTATAGAGATACAAAAAGTTTCTTTATTCAAGGTAGTCACTTTGTGTAAAAGTGGCCTTAATATGTTGTCCCTGGAAGATGCATTAAGAGCTGTGAGGTTTATGATGGCAGTCAAGATTTAACTCTTTCAATTAAATAGTAAGAGGGAAACCACCGAAAATTGTGTCTGGAACAAAATTTATTCTGATACTGACTTAAAATCAAAAAAAGAAAGTCATATGCTTTCATTTTTAGTAGACGTAATTTTAGAGCATAAGACTGAGCATCACTTATTCAGTAAGGAAACATTAAAATATATTTAGAGACTATATGGAGTTTTCATTACTGAAATCTCATTAACAGGTTGAGTTTCATGGTACCTCACTAATAAATACTGATAGTCATCAGAATGGATTAAAAATTACTCTATTCATTTGTATAGACAAGTAAGAAAACATTCCACTTCTTCTTGCTTTAACATTAATCTGGTTAATCTCTTCCATCTTTACACATTGGAATTCCCTTGCCTTTTAGGGATGGACTTAGATGTATCTGTCCAGCTGCCCTCATACAGACCTCTAAAACTCCCTGAAATGCTGTAGTGAAGTATCCTTGGATACTCTGACACAGGACATGCACCAAATTCTGGTCCTTTTGGTGGGGTAGTGGGACATGAAGTGGAGTACAAAATGGTAAGGAAAAATGAGCTTGCACAAGGGCAGTGAGGCCGAGCTCATTCTATCCAGGACAGTGCTGTTGATTTATCTGCAGCCAGCTGGATTTTCATATTGCCCATCTTGCACCAACTGAAAGTTAGAGTCAGTCTCAAAGATAAAAATACCTATATTTTAAATGTCTACATGTAAGTTAGACATTGAATAAATGGAAATCTATTTATCTCACCTTCTAGCTGCTACTTGGGTATGATTAGGTGAATGGCAACCAGTGACACAGCATCTAGATGGATGCTCCTCACTAGTGGTACCCTCCAATGTTCCATATTGAGCCCAGGTTTGTTTAATTTATTCATCAGGGACTTGGATGAGAGGGCAGATTCCTCCCCAGCAAGTTCAGTGACAACAGAAACCTGGGAGGAGTGGCCAATGACCCAGAGTGCTGTGCAGTCCTTCAGAAGGACCTCAGCAGGGTGGAGAAATGGGCAGGGAAGAACTGCCTGGAATTCAGCAAAGGCAGGGTCCTGCATCTGGGGAAGAACAACCCCCTGTGCCAGGACAAGATGGGGACTGACCTGCTGGAAAGGAGCTCTGTGGAGCAGGACCTGGATGGCCTGGTGGACAACAAGCCAGCAGTGAGCCAGCAGTGTCCTTGTGGCCAGGTGGGCTGATGGTGTCCTGGGGTGCATCAGGAAGAGCAGTGCCAGCAGATCGAGGGAGGTGATTCTGCCCCTCTGCTCAGCCCTGGTGAGGCCACACTGGGAGTGCTCTCTCCAGTTCTGGGCTCTCTGGGACAAGACAGAAATGGAGCTCCTAGAGCTGGTCCAGTGGAAGGGAAAAAAGATGGTTGAGGAATGGGAGCATCTCTCTTATGAGGAAAGGCTGGGAAAACTGGGCCTGTTCAGTCTCAAGAGAAGACAACTGAGAGAGGGCCTGATAGATTATGTAAGTATCTGAAGTGAGGGTGTCACGAGCTAACAGCCAGGCTCTGCTCAGTAATGCCAAGCAATAGGACAAGAAGCAATAGCCAAAAACTGATGCACAGTAAGCTCCACATGGATATGAGGCAGAACTTCTTTACTGAGCATGTGAACATGCAATGGAACAGACTGTAAAAGAAATCTCTTCACAAGGCTCACTGCCATATGTCTTGAGTTTGTAGGCATAAAGAGGAATACATTGACAGGATTATCTTTTTCCCTTTCCAAAACTGTTCTTCAAGACAGTTATGTTGAAAGATTCAGATTCTGGACACGCTCTGATCTGTCTACTGCATTCTGTGGGGCAGCAAAAGTCCAATATCTCAAATTATGTGAGAAGTATTCTCACATAGAATTTTTTGCACTGAACATTTTATTTCTTGAGAAATTATAATACATGTTAGTTTGACATGTATTGTGTAATAGTTAGAACATTTCAGATAGAGTGAAGGAAAACTCTTTGAGGTTGTTGGAATATGACAAGAAAAGACATGAAGAATTGTCTTCAGGTATTATAAGCAATCACAGCCTTTTCAGAAATGGATCATATTTTGCCTCAGAACTCTTTATCTTCCTCATACTCTGTCATATGGGAAGACTGTTCCACAATATTAGTACTTTGACAGCTGGAAAATACCCGTTCCTCTCTCAACTACACTCATGATCCTGGCATACCTAACAAGTGTTCAGTTTAACTCTTCCCTTCTTTCTTTGTAATATCAGTTTGACACAATATATTTTGCTGTTCCATCCTAGCATTCTTTTCCATCTTGAAATCTCAGCAACGCAATAATAATCAATATAGATGGCGTTTTCTACTTCCTCTTTGACCATTACTGACATTTTTCTGGTTTATAACAAAATATGTTTTTATTAATCTTTACATATTGTACTTTTACACATTACATACTGACTTTGTGATTATTCTTACTCAGTTTAATCATTCTATTACTACTATTCTTAGTGTCATGATTCTTTTGGTGACATTTAGATCTTCCAAAGTAACAGTAACTACTAGTTTTCTATCATATCCACCAGATTCATCAGTGGTTAATTAACAAATGCATCTTTGAGAAATATGATTTTTTCTTTTTCTCCCTCCTCCTCTCAGTATAATTTTCAGTTGTTGTTCCATTTATTAGTCCTGAGATAACAGTAGCTTCCTATTCTTGCCCCTCCTCTCTTCTTCCTATGTGATGATAATTTTGACCTAGACAAATTCTAATAATTTCATTGATGCAGAAATCAGTAAATCCTTTTGTTATTGAAAGTTAATGTTTCTGACTTGCATCAGAAATTGAAGAGTAATAGGTTTCACTTTGTTTGCAAGGAACAGTTAAAAACCCCAACTTATAGAACAATCTAATTTAATAAGAAAAATTCTTGTTCTGTTTTTATAGTTGGGGTACAGTTCTGTCTAACACATGTGAAGGCCATAGGGTAAAAAATATCCAAGATTTTTCATGAATTTATTGTGAATCTGAGGACCCAAACTAGCCCTTTTAAAAAGAGAGCAGGTTTGTGAAAGGAAAATAAGGATAAGCAAAGCTGGAAAGATTTTAATAAGTTTAATTATAAATAATTATTAAAAGCTTTAAAACTCTCTAGAAGCTAGAAAAAGACTTGGTTAGAGAATTATTTTAAGTACATAGTTCTTGAAAATCTATTTAGCTCACTCTCTAATAGCTGTTTGAATATGATTAGCTGAAGTGTTCTATCTCCATCAGATAGGATTAATTTATCCATAATTAGCTATCTAATATTGTTTTCCAGATCTAGTACTGTTTTTCACTCAAACTTACAAAGTGTTTGAAATACAGCAAAAAATGGTTAGTGAGTATTTGAAATATATAGTTCTTAAATTTCTACAAATTTTTCATTTTATTTAATGGTCTCGAGTGAAATGGATGAGTATAATATTAATCAAACCTATATATGGCAGTTTGCCAGCACAATCAGAGTACAAATATCTACAAATTCTACAAAATTGAGATGTTAGTTGTTGTGGTTCATATGAATCATGATTTTATAAGAATTCCCAAGAAAACAGATGTGAGAAGGTTTCAAATCACTGCTAATATCTGACCACAAAAAGTAATGAAAAAATTTCTTTAAAGTTTCTTTTTATCCAAAGATACCTTGGCACCAAGATATGAAACATGGTTTGTTCTTTAACATCCTTTTTTAAGCCCCTAAATCTAAAAAAATTGTTCACATACTTTACTTTTCAAGCATATATTTTGTTTGTTTGTATCTTAACTGAAGACCTTCAAAGTCCTGCCCATAAAAATAGCAGTTGAGGACCTAAAGGGAGATTACCACCCCACACCCATCATCAGAGAAATATCTTTTGTCTTAGTAATCAGATGTCAGTTTGCCATTTATAGATATCTTCCCAAGCAAATGCTTTTGTCATGGTTTGACACTGGCACAATGCCAGTGCCCCCATGAGAATACTCTCTTCCTGGTTTCTGCTGTGAGATGTGACCAGGAATAAGCAAAGCAGGCTCCTACTTAGAAAAAAATAATTTATTAACTAAACTACAAGGGAAAGGGAAAAAAAAAAGAAACACACAAGGAAAATGAAAACTTCACAAATACATCTCCTCCTCCTCCCCACCAAATTCCCAATACAATACATCCCCCAAATCATCGACTCTCGGTCCGGCACCACCCTTCAGAATACTCAATCCTCAGTTCCTCAAGAGGAGAAGGAGTCCTTCTTGTGCCAGTGGTGACCTCTTCCTTTCATGTCCAGCGCTCTCACCACTGAACACGGACCAGAGCTGCTTCCAGGGTCGACTTTTAAGGATGCTTCGTCCCACTCCAAAAAGGCACAGTCTCAACTTTGGGACATCTGTCCCCCCCATATTTTTTCCCCCCTGGGGCCGAGGGGTACCCACACCGAACCCTCTTGGTCCTGAGGCATTGCCTCCCCCTAGAATGCAGTCCCTGTATCACAAGGAAACATGGCTCTGTCCATGGCTACACAAAAAGAGTCCAGCATAAGCTACTCCATCATCTCTTCCACCTGAGTTCTTCTCTATTTCTCTCATGGCCCATTTCCTCTTATCTCATCTCTATCTCTCTTCTCATTCAGCTCCAGGAGGATTAGCATTTGTAAGGTTTCCATCATCCAAGAAAAGGGTTAAAAATCTGAGGCTCTGTCTGTCCAGAACTCCCACGGCTGCCCTGCCGGGCACCTTCTCACCGCCCCCCCTTCTCCTTCTCGGCTGGCCACTATTCAATTTCAAGGTGGCACAGGCACAGGCACAGGCTCTCTCTCTGTCTCTCCTTGGGGGGAGGAGGTGGCTGCCCGATGCCTCTCAGTGCTCCTCCACCCTCCCATCCTGCAGGGGCCTTCCCCTCCCTTCTGTCCAGGCCCGGCCTACCTCACCCGGCCCCATGGCTGCCCCTGGGCCTACCTCACCCGGCCCCATGGCTGCCCCTGGGCCTACCTCACCCGGCCCCCATGGCTGCCCCTGGGCCTACCTCACCCGGCCCCATGGCTGCCCCTGGGCCTACCTCACCCGGCCCCATGGCTGCCCCTGGGCCTACCTCACCCGGCCCCATGGCTGCCCCTGCCCCACCCAGCCCGCAGCCGGGCAGGGCAGCTCTGAACCTTTCACTGACCGGAACCCAAGAGAGCCTCCTAGGGGAGAGCCCTGCTTTAACCCCGTGTTCTCAGAGGCAGATCCAATGTCCCAATGGCCACATTAGGTGCCAATATTAAAATCTGAGCATCCATTGGCCTGACCATAGCATCCCAGAAAACATATTTCCTGTCAAACCACCACAGCTTTACTGTTCTGCTAAATTTTACAACACACAGCATGGTCTAAGCTGCTCTATGGTGAACTGTAAAGATACCTTTCAGAAAACAACAGGAGAAGTATTTGTGGCCACATCAAAACCATCAAAACCAACCTTTCTTTGGAAAAGTGTTTGAAATTTTTGATGCTAAAATATCAGGGGTGTTGTTCTGGATAGGAGCATCAGAGATGCTGCAAAAAGCCATTCCTCTTGAAGCTGTCAGGTGCAACATAGATACTGTGAATATCTGGAAAACAAATCTGAAGTACTATGAAACATAAACAGCATTCATCAACTCGTTTTTCAGTGCCAACTTTTATATATCTCAGAAATTATTACACTATTTTTCATTGTTCCTTCACAGATGATAATGGAATAATAAATTCTGCCACTGATGCTAAATACTTACACAGTAGAATCTGCCAAAATCCTGAATTAGCTGAGTTAACATCTGTTAAACTGCAGGCGTCAGATAAATTACTTAAAATATAAATAAATATAGCTCTGAATATGCTTGGAATTATTCTATATTATATATGCTCCCTTAGGCAGACAAATGTTTCTACTTAAAATTGAACCATAGTCACACAATACTACTTCCAGACTTGTTTAAGATGCTCAATGATAAATAAGATGCTTAAGCTTCATTCACTGCCATTTTTCTCCTGCTTGAGCTCTGTTCACTGCTTGCTTTTAAAACTCATTGAGAGCAGGTGATAGTCATGCATTCTCTGTCAAAAAATAAAGCTGCATATCTTGCAATACAAGACAATTTTGTTTGTAATGCATATATTGTGTCCTTTACTGAATGATATCAATCTTTATGGATTAAATAAATATGTGAGAAGCTGATTTATTTCTCTGCAGTTATGTCACAATGAACTAGTAATTTCATTTGGGTTACAACTTTGCCAATCAATAGTGTTTCCTCTATATCAGTAATAAGGTGCAGTGCAATCAATTAATACCATTTTTATGCAATATCCTTAGCTGTGTCCTCTATACAGTGTTTTACGCAATCATTGATACAATCTTGATTTACTTAACTAACCATCAGCTACAGAAGTTGCAGGCAAAATGATCAAGTGAAGGCATTGGTACCTCTTGTGACAGCCATGGATGGTTCCACCACAGCTGCTGAGAGGTGCCTGACCTCTGTGAAGATGTGGCAACCAGAGACAAGACATCTTATTCTTCCCCAGCACCAACTGCCACATTTTGAATAGCACCTTGTCTTTCATCAGGCATTCAGGAAACAGAATTCAGATTTTGGCAGTGCCTGATGGACAAACAAAAAGGCAACACTGTTTACAACTCCTGACTTCTACCAGAGCATTGCACTCATAGAAACTGTAAAATGTGTTCTGATATCTATTGTGTTTATCTTGAATATCCCTGATAGAACAATAATTGAAATTATGTCCCTGAGAATTTGGCAAAATAGAATGACTAACAGAGATTAAGATTTCTCTGCATAGGCATATAAATTAAACTGGAACATGACATATGTGACTATGAAAGCATTCAGAATTCATAGAAAAGAGTAACTGCAAGATGAAAAAATATATATAATATACAGTAAAGTAATCAAATGCAAATATTCAGCTGGGGCATATCAGAGTCTCTAAAGTATAGTCAGATATATTGATTATAGAATCAATATACTGATTCTATAGTCAGTATAGAAGAAGGAAAAGAAAATCAGCAGAAAGCATAAAGGAAGTAGCATAAAACAGATCAGTCAATCTTGCTTAAATTTTTTAATGAAGAAGAAACAGTACTGCAGGACTACAACAGTCATTGATGTAAAGCTGACAATAAATTGAATATAACAAGGAACATGGAAAAAAATTGCTGTCAAAAAAGATGTGTTTCCTAATTTTCTTTCAGGGATACAGAGTTTTCTTCCAAAAGTTGAAAATAATATTTGGCAATTTATTCTACATCTACAATTCTATATCTACAATTGTGACTCATACCATTAAAGGACATTTCATAAAGACATAAAGGTTATATATACTGACAGATTTGCATTGCCTGTTGCCACATTTTACCACAATATGTTAAATAAAAGTGGGAAGTAACCATGTGTGTAATATCACAGAAGGTTAAAGGTTTTGCATGAAATTCAGAGGTCTGAAACATTTTCCAAATCCTGTGCACCATCAGTGTACATTTCTATTAGGAAATGAAGATAACAAAATCAAGTATCCACATTTAAATAAATAGTAGTAAATCAGCTGTGGAGGTAACCTCAGTTAAATATTTGCACATTAGAAAAACTAACCCTGTTCCCAGAACGCTGTTAGAATTAATCAAAATTGTCTTACTGAAACTTTACTGAAAGGAAAGTTTGCATAGAACACAAAGCATGGAAAATGTCAAGCCAAACAAATATTTTTTGAACACTAGACACTATCTTTGTGATTATAATATAATATTATTAGAGTCTTTTTGCTTTGCATAAATTTCTGCAAAGGCCTCCTAAGAGGTTTGATTGAGCACACTAAATAGAAAACTACTGAAACAAATAAAATGTTATATGTATTATTTTATTTTATTTTATTTTATTTTATATTTTATTTACATACATGATCTGAACTATTTAAAGATAACATCATTGTCATCAGAGATCAACTATACAGGAATAATACTGACAAATGTGGAGTATCTGTTACCAAAACTGAAAAATAATGAATTAAGAGGGGCATTTAGGTTTATTTTAGTGGAGTATTCTTGATTAGTCATAAGATTTTTTTTAGCATGAATATTGTGTTCTAACTAAAAATTCCTTTTTTTTTCCTTTCCCTGTAAGAAGTAACTTACGTAGTACTCATCGTTGGCCACTGAATGAAAAGATGTTTTCCCTTTTCTGGTAAAATTCTAATTATTTCTTCTCTCCTGCTCCTTCTTTAGCTTTTCTGAGAAACTAATTTTATAGAAAATCTGTCAAAAGTCTGCTGCCTTAGAAAAAATTCATTGTTCTTTGCCTTATAGCGTTTGTTTGCTTGTTGGCTACTGGGCTGTGTGTGTTTTTTGAGCTCTAGTTATTAAATGCTCCTACAAAAACTTGTCTCACAAAATCCTTAAGAATTTTTATTTGACAAAAGAGTCTATACATTTGGCTTCTACTAATGCTCTTCCCAGTGTAATTCAAGTTTGTATCATTAAAACCTTCATCATAGGTTTAGAATTTAAATCTAATAATTCCTGAAAAAGCTACAAGAAATATTTTTTTTTTCTTCTGGGATGATGCAATAACTTTCTTAGCGAAAAAAATGTCACAAGAGGCTCCAGTAATTTTATTTTTTTGTTCAACTATTTTTTAGTTTGACTGATAATATGATCTCTTCTCAATTTTATACTTTTAAGGGGCATCTACATTTGCATTTAGAAGGACTTGGACTAACTTTTTACCTGCCCTCTCTTGATCAACATTAATTTCTGTTAACAGTTATGTTTAGGAGGTCATAATGACATATGTGGCTATGTAATAGAAAATGTGAAATCCAGATATGTGGTAAATATGTAAAATATCCTACTTTCTGTGCAATGTACACATAGGAAATAACATACGTACAGTCCCTAGAAAAATTGCAGTTAGAATTATGTGTGATTGTACTTAGAACACAAAACTATCACTTCAGAAGACTGTTTCCAGCTACATATAAAATTGTATCAATATTGAATTATTCAGAATGTGATTTTCCATTCATGATATCTCCTCAGGTTCAATTTATTAAAGTGCGGGGAAAAGTGGTTGAACTACTTCCAAGAACAAAATAAGCAAACAAATTAGGTACAAGCTAAATACATCAAATGAATCTAGCTCTAGGATGTCTTGGAACGGGGGTAGGAAATTTTGCAGAGGGATCAGATACCTAACAAATATTGATCATTTACTCTGCTGGTGACTTCTCCCTTCTGTTATTAAACCTCTTCCTTCAAGTATCTTTATACACCGATGAGATTCCCCACAAATCCTTCTCCAGGTTAAACAGTCTCATCTGCTTCAGTGTTTCTGAATCACAGGAGTGATGCTCCAGTCCTTTTATTACTTTAGTGACTCTTTATTGGAGTTTCACCTGCAGCTGCATCTCCCTCTTGTTCTGAGAAGCCCAGAACTGTAACTTTTGCCATTTCTCACAGGGTCATCTGTCTCATCCAGCAGTTTCTCAGGTCATTCCAACAGTTTTGCATGTTAAAGTAAAGTCTGGCAAGGCATATAATCTTCTAATGTAGTCCTACCACATCTAGTGCCATTTCAGCACTATAATGTTTCAGAAGCATCTTTATGAGCCTGACAATTAATCTTCTAGATGACTAAGTCTCAATTGATCTATAGATTTCCTCAATCAGCTGATCTGCTGTCCAGATTCCATGAACAATTTAACTTGGTGTTTTGATTCACTTGCCTAATCAGAGGCATATACTATCCTGTGAGATTCCCTAGTATATGCACAGTACTTGTGTTATCTGACAAATTCCACAGAGAAGTAAGGTGAGACAGAATATCTAAGCCATTCTTGAATGGCACCTGTAAGCCAGCAAAAAAAGGCATGTTAAAAATAAATTAATGGCTTAATTTCTATTTTATTCAAATTTATAGCAGAACTTTAACTTACACTCTCCCCAAGTTTCATGCAATTGTCTTATTTGTACCTAAATTATAGCTTAATCTTGACCCAGATTCTGCCTAAGGAATAGGATTGAGACTCCAAAATAGAGGGACATATCACCATTTTGAATGCAAGATGTTCTGTCTAGTCTCTACTTCTTGCCTCAGAAGGATTCTAATTTACTTTAGATCTTGTAATACATTTGTAGAAATGTCTGGTTGGAGGTAACAAAGTAATTAAATAGTAATTTTGACTTGAGAGTTCCTTTGATAGCTTAAAACATGCCAATTTCCTACTCATGATACAGTGCGTTGCATCACTGTCATGTCCGTTGTTTCTCTTCTACAAAAAATAATTACTTGTGTTAGTGCTAATAATGTAGTAATTTTTCACCAGCCTTAAAATTTGCCTTTAAAACACATATATGAATGTTTTTCCTAAATGGGCAATTTTAAATGCTCTTTTTTCCCTCCATTTTTTTAAATATACTAGTCCCTACTTAATCATAATGATTTTTTTTAATCTATGGGCTACACAAAAAATAATGGAATTAATTTTAATTTAATTAATTATTTCAGTGTTTGTTGAATTATCTAAACCAATATATTTTCTCATTTGACAGACACAGCTGTGAGAGCTTCATTTTTGTATGTATACAATGAAAGGAAAGGATTACTGTGCCACAACTTAAATGCAGCACACAAAACTCTTGAAGGCTTAGGCACATAAGCCAATAGTCCGAAGTACTAGTTTAGCAACTAGAGCTTTTTGAGAGAATTCCCTTGAGTATATCCCATAACCTCCAGCAACTGGTATAGAAAGCAGAACAGCAGTTCTGTGCCATGACATGTCTTTTAACCCAAATCTCAGATGAGATGTTCATAATTAGGCAAATTCCACTCATAAATCTGGGTAGCTACAAATTTCCTCGTTTTTTGGATAGTTTACACAACACCAAAAGCATTACAGCCATCTTAGATTTGACTTAATGATACAAGTTTGCATTAAAGTTATATTTATATAAATTTGATCAGTGCTTTAGTCTCTGAAATGGCTGTACACCTGATGGTTCTGAAACAGAAACTGAGTGCTAATATGCCACTGAGATTTAACTAGTATATCTTAACTGTCATTGGTCTGTGCTTACTGACTATCAAATTTAGAGATTTTAACTGGCTAATGCACAGCTTGAATAGTAAGTTTACATAATCCTGAAATCTATCACCTAATGTCTTTATAGTTAAAA
Source organism: Agelaius tricolor (assembly GCF_023055355.1). Lineage (NCBI taxonomy): Eukaryota > Metazoa > Chordata > Aves > Passeriformes > Icteridae > Agelaius > Agelaius tricolor. The sequence goes on along the minus strand of NW_027269267.1, from coordinate 23,057,191 downwards.
GGACACATATCATATAATTAATTTCATCCAGATATCATAACTTGAAAGACAGATGAAATGTGCCTTGAAGGAATCTCTCTCCATTGACAAGCTCAGGTTACTGCTACTCTCCATTGAATAATCAGCAGACCCAAGCTTCAATTCATTTTTATGCAAAAACATCTGTGCCTTTTAAGGTAGTCCAAGTTATTCAAGCAGTTGGATTGTGCTGGCATGTGTGATCCTACTTCTGTATTGCTTTGTATCAGCAGTTAGAAGACAAGGCTGTGAAATTTTGAAACAATTAAAACAGATGCTCTTAAATTTAGTTAACTAAACTGTTCCACTTGAATGAGAATCAACTTCTGATTAAGACAAGAGCAGATATAGAAATGTAGATATGTACGTGTAGATATAGATGTAGGATCTATTTGGCTGCCTATGTGTAGGTGACTGATGGCATGTGAAATGCCCTACAGTGCAAGCTGATTGTCAGATGCCACTTAGAAGTGAGTTGCACTTCCCATTTGTCTCAGATCATAGATGATATATCCTGAAGATATGCTGAGGCTCTGCAGCATCTCAGATGATGTAAAGTGCCTTGTTGCTCAAGGACACATTGCTGTCCACCTGCCCTTTGATGACTTTACCTGATGGAGAACCCCTAAGTTCCCTGAGGAAAATTCTCCCACAGGTTCCACATGTATTTCGGCATAACCTGGGAGTTTCACTGGCCTTGGTGACTGTTTGACAGCAGTTAAAAGATGTGGACAATATTTAGCTTGTATGATGATCTCAAGAAGAAAACAAACAGCAAATTGGCATAAAATATTGTAGAAAAACAATAGAAAATGCATTTTCTGACACCGTATACAAATAATAAAGAAAGCTCGTCTATGTGATCAGGCAGGACAATAGAGCAGACTGAGTTATATTATTTCTTCAGAGAGGGTGCTTTTTAACCAGAAAGTTATGAAATTTTAAACACCCTAGTGCTACAGAATTTATATTTTCATTGTTTTGAGCATTTGACCGTCTTAAAAACCTATTTTAAGAATTGAAAGAAATGCCAACAAACCAAACTGAACTTAACTGCTTCAGTGATTTAAGAAAAAGTTAAAAAAAAATTTGTAATATTTATTCCAGATAAAAAATTACCAAAGCAGCACAGTTTATAAGAGTAGTTCATCTTGTTCATAGGTTATAAACAAGAAATGAATAGAGTTGTTAAAGTTGGTATATGTAAGAATAATTCAATATAATCAAACAAAATGAGAAATTAAAATTAAGACTAAATGAGGAAATATTTGCAAACACTCAGATCTATTAGACATATTCCCAAGGGAAATTAAAGAAAAATTAATGTTGAAGTGGTTTAAAACTCAGTTGGACAAAGCAATTAAACCAGGTGTATTCTAATATATTCAAATACAAGCAGTTCTGTGAGAAAAAAATATTTAAGAGGCACTAAGGTAGTTGGACATATTGCTCACACCGATATCCAGGGAAGTACTGGTTCTGGCACTCCATAATCAATCACTTTGTTATTTCAATTAATAATTTTTTTTTTATGACTTCAATTTATAAATTACAGATTTGAAAGAAAATCATGAGGGAATTTTGATGTAAAGGCTTAATTGCAAATACCTGTCTACCTCATAAAGGTAATAATTCTAATTTAACATAACACAAATTTAAACTGGGCAATATCTTTAATAATATCAGATATCAGCATTTCTATAATGCAATTAAATTTTAAGTTCTGATTGTAAGAAGCAATTAACAAAATTTTATTATTTCTTCAAACAAAACAGAACTGAATTTCATCTTTGGGAAAAAAGCAAAAACAAAAAAAAAACAACAAAAAACCCCACCTCACACCAAATGACAGATTAAATACATAATTTATTTATTAAAAAATACTTTGTCTATGCAAAACACATGAACTTAGGGTTTGGGGTTTTTTTTCATTTCCTTGATAAATAGATGCTAGAGAAAAGTCTGTTGGTTCCTTAAGTTCTTCTGTTAATTAGAGAGAGAAAATTAATTTTCCATTTTCTTATCCAGTTTAACATGAATTACCCAAATATGGGTACAAATGAATAGTAGCTTTTCTTCTCAATGTCAGAATTTTTGTTTGCATATCCATGTCTATCCTCATAGCAAATCATTTAATAAAGTGGTCATTTTCCATATGATAGATAAATCTAATATACTCTTAAACAGCAAGAATTTTTCTTTTTCCAAAGTTGCTGATGCATAGTCATATTTAACAAAAAATATTTCTATTCAATTAAAATATATTTATTTAAATTCAGTGATGAAACACAGGTGAGAAAGTAATGGGAAAAAAAGACTGTTGTTTCTCATGTCTTCTAAAATAAAAATAATTCCATATAGAAAACATTTAAACATGAGCAAGATTTGCTTGCATTCTACCTAGGTTCTGCTTGGAAAGGATTAATAGCTGAACACTTCTGTAATTTAAAAAAAAATTATAAACAACTGAGAAACAATGAACAAGGGAACTGGAAAATCATGATCTGAAATTATAGATAATTGCCTGGCAAAGCTATGGAACTTCTTGTTTTATCCCTATATTTTGATGGACTAAAGAAATTCATGGACAGGAGACATTAAAAAGAAACAAAGATTTAGAGTTTTCAAATCCTGAACTTATATTCAGAAATGTCTTTCAGAAAAGAAGATTCTGCAAAGATTTTTTTTTCTGACTTTTTTTCTACTTCTAGACAGAAATTGAAGTCTACAGAAATATTCATAAGCCTGTAATTTAATTTAAATCCAAGTGAGCAATCCCTTAAAATAAATCTTGTTTAATTATTCATTACCTGGGAATTAATGGGAATCTAAATTTCTGCCTGTAATATTATAATTCTTTTATATTGTTTCTGTTGTTTTGACTGCTTGTTTTGGCTCTCACATCAGAAATAAGTATATAAAAATTATCAGGAGAAGTCATGTTGAATACAAATCTTCCATTTCTAAAGTAAATAGGACAGTGTAAGTATTGGATAAAAGTTGAACAGCAACACTTTTACTCCTTTTATAGATATTCTTTAAAGAATGAACAATTTATCTTAATTTTTAGGTATTTATGGAAGATGTAGTTATTCATCTGCATGAGTAGGTTTCAGCTTCCCAAATATGTCTACTTTGAGGCAAGTAGAAAAAAAAATCTGTTCTGGTACTTCTCTTTGGTGTCTCTGGTTGGCTACATGGGGTCCCCCCAAGAGTTGGAGCTGGCAGAAGAACTTGCTGAGCCACTTTAAGTAATTTGCCAGCAGTCCTGACTAACCAGAAGCTCCCAGCTGACTGGGAGCTGGTAGCTATGGTGCCCCTCTGCTAAACTAATCGGAAGGAGGATCCATATAACTGCAGGCTTGTCAGCCTGACTTCAGTGCTGGCAAAGGCAATGGAGCAGACCATCTTGGGTACCTTCATGTGGCACATGCAGGACAACCAGGCAAACAGGCCCAGGCAGGTCCTGCTTGACCAACTTGATCTCCTTCTATGACAAAGTGACACACTTAGTGGATGAAGAAAAGACTGTTGTCTACCTGGACTTTAGTAAAGCCTTTGACATGAATGTCTTTCTCAGCATTCTGGAGAAACTGGCTTTGCGTGGCTTGGATGGATGCACTGCTCCTGAAGGCAGGATGGATGGCTGGGCTCAGACAGTGGTGCTGAATGGAATTATATCCCTCAGTGAGCCAGCCACAAGATGGATTCCCCTGGGCTCAGTATTTTGGAGATCCCAATTTATCTTCATCTACGATCTGGATGAGGGGATTGAGTGCCTGCTCAGTTTGCAGATGATACCAAGAAGGGTGGCAGTATTGCACCACTGGAGGGTAGGAAGGCTCTGCAGAGGGATCTGGATGGGCTGGATCCATGGCCTCAGACCAACTGTTTGAGTTCAATGAGGCCAAATGTCAGGTGCTGCACTTGGGTCACAACCACCCCATACAGGCTTGGGAAAGAGTGGCTGGAAAGAATTTATTAGGCTGTAACTGTCAATAAAGTATAGATATTAAGCTCACATATTAATTCCTACTTCACTGAAGGCCATTTAAACAGAAATCCCCATCCCTTGTAGTCTGGGTGTGGAATATCCATCCAGTTTTCTCTATGACCAATAGCTTCATGCCATCTGCTGCTCTTCAACGTGCAGTTTTCTTCTGAGGTCTCTTTGTGAGTATCTTGGGCTCACTGTCTGAAGGGGAGCATATATTCAAGCAACTCAATCATGTCCTTTATATCTCCATAATATTTTGAAACAAGAGAAAATGGCCTCAAGAGCATCAGGGGAGGTTCAGGTTGGACATCAGGAAGAATTTCTTCACTGAAGGGGTGGTCAAATGTTGGAATGAGCTGCCCAGCAAGGTGGTGGAGTCACCATCCCTTGAAGTGTTCAAGAAATGGCTGGACATAGCACTTACAGCCATGGTCTTGTTGACATGGTGGTGTCCAGTCAAAGGTTGAACTTGATGATATTGGAGATTTTTTCCAATCTTAATGATTCTATGATTCTATGATTCTATGATTAAAAATATAAAATATCAAAGGACTCAGACAACTTATAATTTAGTTATCCAATTAAATAATTTATTATAAAATTTTAAACAAAATGCAACTAAAACAAATCAAGGTTTATATCTAAATGCTAAATATAAAGTAGAAGGCATTGAACTCAATGGAAGCAGTCTGTCTGTCTTATAAAGCCCTTCTATCTTTAAAGCCCATAAAATACCCATTTTCAAGAGCAATGGTGGAAATAGTGCATTCAGATTTTGGATACATGATCCTCTTCTGATTTTTTAAAAGCATAATCAAAGGGTTATTATTCTCCTCTTTCTACCTGATAAATGAAATACAATTAAAAAGATTGAAAAAGCATAAAATAATATAAATTCATTTCCCCTGTGTCATGGTTTGACACTGGCACAATGCCAGTGCCCCCATGAAAATACCTTCTCCCTGGTTTCTGCTGTGAGATGTGACCAGGAATAAGCAAAGCAGGCTCCTACTTAGGGAAAAAGGAACCAGAACTTTATTAACTACTCTACAACTACAGATAAAATAAAACACACACATAGGGAAAATGAAAACTTCACAAATGCATTTCCTCCTCCCCCCACCAAATTTCCAACACAATACATTTGTTTCTCAAATCACCAACTCTCGGTCCAGCACCACCCTTCAAACAATCAATCCTCAGTTCATCAAGAGGAGAGGAGTCCTTCTTGTGCCATGGGCTTCCCCTGGAAACACAGTCGAAGCCTCGTGTGTTTCCGTGTCACTCGTGGCACCGCCCGGAGAACATCTGCCGTGGTGACTTCTTCCTTTCCATGTCCAGTGCTCTCACCACTGAACATGGACCAGAACTGCTTCTAGGGTTGTCTTTTAAGGATGCTCTGTCCCGATCCAAAAAAAAAAGGCACAGTCTCTCCTTTGGGACACCTGTCCCCACAATCTCTCCTTTGGGACACCTGTCCCCCCCATATTTTTCACCCCCTGGGGCCGAGGGGCATCAACACTGAACCCTCTTGGTTCCGAGGCCATTGCCTCCCCCTAGAATGCAGTCTCTGTGTCACAAGGAACTTGGGTCTGTCCATCTCTCTTCTGGGACACTTGTCCCCACAATCCCTCCTTTGGGACACCTGTCCCCCCCATATTTTCACCCCCTGGGGCCGAGGGGCATCAACACTGAACCCTCTTGGTTCCGAGGCCGGCATCTCTCTTTTGGGACACCTGTCCCCACAATCTCTCCTTTGGGACACCTGTCCCCCCCCATATTTTTCACCCCCTGGGGCCGAGGGGCATCAACACTGAACCCTCTTGGTTCTGAGGCCGTCATCTCTCTCTTTGGGACAGCTGTCCCCCCCATATTTTTCACCCCCTGGGGCCGAGGGGCATCAACACTGAACCCTCTTGGTTCTGAGGCCGTCATCTCTCTTCTGGGACACCTGTCCCCACAATCTCTCCTTTGGGACAGCTGTCCCCCCCATATTTTTCCACCCCCTGGGGCCGAGGGGCATCCACCCTGAACCCTCTTGGTTCTGTCCATGACTATACAAAAAGAGTCCAGCAAAAGCCACTCCATCATCTCTTCCCACTAGGATTCTCTCGCTTGCCCAGACCTCTCTCACACTGGCCCATTTCCTTTTTCATCTTCCACTCTATCTTCTAGGAAAGGTCAATGTTCTGTGAAGTTCTCATTTTCCAAAAAGGGGTTAAAAGCTCCTACAAGCGGCCGGCTGAACCCCCCCCTCTTCTCCGTCCCAGCCGTGCTGCCGGCACAGGCCCATGTTTATCAAGCTTCAAGGTTACAGTCTCAGGCAGCAGCTCTCTCTTTCTCTCTCTCTCTGTCTCTCGGGGGGGGGCCTGCCCGATAGCTCCCGGTGTCTCTCTCTCTCTCTCTTTCTCTCTTCCACCCTTCCACCCCGGGGCTCAGGCCTACCTCTCTTGGCCACATGGCTTTCCCCTCCCCCTGCCCAGCCAGCAGCTGGGCCGGGGGAGAGACCCGAACTCTTTCCCGCTGGAAACCCAAGAGGGCCCTCCCAGGGGAGAGCTCTGCTTTTAACCCCGTGTTCTCAGAGGCGTGTCCATGTCCCAGTGGCCAAGTTAAATGCCAATATTAAAGCCTGAATATCCATTGGCCAAAAACACAGCATCCCAAAAAACACATTTCCTGTCAAACCACCACACCCTGTATTCTAATATTCTTTCTAATAGTCTTTGAAATTCTAATCTGCTTCATGCCTCTAAGACGGAGATAGGTAGAAAAATCACATAAAAGAAATTATAAGTCACATGAGACAATGCCAAACCTCCTCAGAATGCATTCCTGGGCTAAGACAACCCTTCAGGCATCTGGTAAAAAAAGTATGCTTTCCATCACACTTTGTGAAAATCACCAATTAATTAGGAAAACTCCAAATTTACAATTTCAATTGAAACAAAACATAGAAGCAAAATCGCCAGAACCCAAAAATTCTGGGTAATAGATGGAAGGTGAAAAGACACCATGGATGTTCTTAGTTTAGTTAGATGGGAAAGACTATTTCTGAGAATAAAATACACAACAATATGTAACTTGTTGAAAAGGTTCCTAGTTGGAGTAAAGATGAGTCTGGATTAGGAAACACAAGCTCCTGTGTCAATTTAACTGTGTTCCAATGCGATGAAGACAAACTATGCTCTATGCCATATTAGCAAAAGTGTACCTGGAATATTGAGGGTAGTGATTATTCAGCATTCCACATATAAGATAGCCCTGTTCTCCCCATGGAGAAACTGGGATAAATCCAATGGAATAAGTCCAATGTAGTTCACCAAGATGCTTAGAGGAATGAAGTTCTTGCAGTATATGAGGAGGGACAGAGACAAAGAACTGGTCCTGCACTACTTTGAGAAGGGAAGATTAAAGGGAGATTGCTTTCTACAACAATTTAGCAAAAGACAGCAAATGAAACAGATTCAGATACTGATTGCATGATTCTAATCAGAAAGAGATTAAACTGAGCTGTGGGTGTTTTTTATTTTTATTTTGTTTTTCAGGAGAAAAATAATGGATACTTAAAAAATTATAGTATTTTTAATCAGTAGATTTTTAGATGAGAATATGATTCCTTGCTGTTCGATGGACTGCACCACATACCCAGTAGCTTTCCTAAAATTAGAGAGGACACTTCAAAGTTTCCAGATTCCATTGTGGTGTAAATAATTTAGCTATAGCTAACACTGATTTATACTTAAGCTAGAAAAATACATGTGTTTTCATAAACACATATGAAATTGATTTATGGAAAAAGAAAAGTGCAGTGGCTAAGCAGGCTGAGCTCTCAGGCTCACTTGCTGTTATTCATGGGAAGGAAGAGACCATTTTGCCATGGAAAGTGAACATGGTGAATACAAACCAGCTGTAGCTTTACTTTCAATATTAATGTAAAGGCTCTTCATCAGATTTGTTATTCATGGGAGAGTTTCATCAGCAGAACTTCCCCAAGGAAAGTTGGGTACATGGCAGAATGGCTCACATTTTGGAAAATATTAAACAAGGACACAATGCATGGATTTTATGTCAAAGAATAAGACTATGCTCCATTTGGCTGCTTTCTGTTGTCTTTAAAATAAATGTACATGTGTGTGTCTGTATAAAAAGACTCATAGTTTTGTTTTCAGTCTTTCTTGGTTTTTTGTGTGTCTTTATTTTTTTGTGTTTTGTTTTGTTTAGTTTATTTGGGGTTTTCTGTTGTTTGTTTTTTTGGGGGGGTTTGTGGGTTTTGGGTTTTTTTTTAGTTTTTGGGGTGATTTTTAAAGACTATCCGCTCTTTTCAGAAATTTGCCATGATTTTGCAATTGTACACAATTAAATCATACTGTGGAGACAAGTTTGTGTTTTAAGCAATTTTTCTCAGTGTAATTTACAAAAACAGTGTAATTTAGTAAGATTTCCTTAAACATTTCAATTGTACCACACAGCAACTACAGTCACCATTCTCCTCTGTAGCTTTTCCTTTCAAATACCGTGTAAAGCAAGAAACTGTTTCTTGCAGGAAATCAGGAGATATTTTTATTTTATTGGAGAATTGGCTTGTGATCTTGTCCTTAGGCAATTTTTTTTAACTATTTATCCTTAGAGATGCAAATATCAGTATATTCTCTATTAGAAAGGAGCAACAAACAGCACCCAAATAGTGGTGAATGACACTGTGCCATGTAGTGGGATTTTATTTTCCCTTCCACTAAGTTGCTATATATTCTCCTGAACAGCCCTTCTTTGCTCTTCCCTTTGGCTTATTCCATTATTAATGAAAGTGATGTTTCTCAAAGTCATTTACAAAGAGGAGTCATTGTAACAAAAGCATTTCTTTGGCCTACTCCCTGAGTCTTCCCAATCTTGACAGAAATCTGACAGAGCAGTTCAGCACCAGATAAAATGGACATAGTGTGCTTCAATGATCCAACATATAAAATAAGTACAAAAATAAACAGCCTGTCTTTAGGCAATTTTTTGAGGCAAAGAAAAAAACACAAGCAAATCAAATAACAACAATACAAAACAGAGAAAACACCAGCCCACCATCCACCCCATAGGAGATAGTGGAGCTTTTAAAAGACAGAATTCTTGAAAAAAATCTTTCTTCTGCACTCTTATTCATCAGCATAAGTTGAAATATGGCTAAGAATACCTTTAAGCCAAATATCTTTATTTATGCATTATTGCTGGAGACTTTAAGGTTCTTAAAATTCTGAACTAGTAGCAAGGTTTTTTAAATTAGTAATTCTATTATTTTTAATATTTTTCTTATAAAATATTTTTAAAAATAATGATCTTTATTGGGTTTTTTATACATGCAATGAAAATCTCAGCTCTATAAACTTAAAATTAATTCAGGTAAGCTACTGTGTTGAATTCAGGTAAGCTACTGTGAAATATTTAATTTAGATTTTGGTAGACATTCAATATATCTTGATTCAGAATCAAGGATTCTATTACACTAATTGGATTTTTTTTATATCTTAAGTAGACTGTACAGTATTTTCTTGCTTATTTTCAGTTTTTCTATATTTACAAGGGTTTTGATTTATCATTTTTATATATAGGTCTAGGATTAGTTGTCTATATATTAATGAACTAAATTTTGTTAAAATTATACTTTATTTATTTACGTTATTTTTTTTATCCATAAAACATTCAATGTCAGTCATTCAGAACCATTTGTAAATGATCCCAGAAAAAAAACCCCTAGAAATCCATTTATGACAATGAATCCCAAAAATCTCTAAAATTCTGAGCTGTAGGCAATCCATAAAGTCCTCATAGCTGTCAATGATGTCTTAATTTGAAGTAAGTTAAACAAGAAAGGGAAAAATATGCAGTTCTCAGTGACAAAGGAAAACTGAAGACTTGTGCTGGTTGCAGGTGTGTATAAAGATTTTGACTTGAAGTTTTAACTTTCTGAGTGTACATCTTGTGCACTTTGACACTTAGTGCATAGGTAAATACAGTTGCAAGCACGTACCATAATCAACAGATATTTTCTTACTATATTTCCCATAAAACTTCCCTTTCAGAATTTCCTAGCATTTCATTTCTTCAGTATAAATCTAGGAAGAGAGTTTCTTTGTGTTTCAAAAAAATTCTGTCCAGGCTCATTTAGCTCAGATTCTGTGTTGAGTACATCATAAACAACTTAGACCATTAAAGCAATTTTAATCCTCAAGGGAAGCAGCAAAGCATAATTTTCTTGTTCTTTAGTAAGTTCTACCTAGTGAGATACAACATAAATTTCTTTTAATTGCCACTTTATATGTAGCATAAATATCACAGCTGAAAACAGTTCTTAAAAATAAATTGACATCATATATCAGCTAGACAACTTGTTTTAGAAAAATCTCATTCTAGAATTCACTTTTTTTCCTAATCCTTCAAAGCTAAAAAAAAAAAAAAGAAAGGCAAATTAGTTTTCAGTAGATAAAAAAGTGAATTAACCTGAGGATCCTCAAGGGTTCTTTGACATGCTATTTGACCTCTAGAAACTAATTTGTTTTTAAACGGTCAGATTTTTGAGAAATAGCTGTCCTAAAGAATTAGGCCCAGGTGACGTGCTGTAGGACATCTGTTGTATACCCTTAGAGCTTTAAGAGATAAACAGGAACAGTCGTGTCAAAGTGCATCTTGTTCCTTCTTTCCCCATTACACTTTTGTAGAAAGGATGGGTGACTGATATCTGTGGTTTTGAAAAAATACAGCACATATAATAAAATGCAGAAGAAGTGGAAGTGTTAGGTCTCTTATGTACTTAGACTTTGATGCAATAATCACTAAGAGATATTAACATCCTGGTCTTGAAGAAAGCAGTTATGGTGTTTTGGTCTGAAGAAATTTTAGCGACTTTCATTAACACAAATGATTTTATAAGATAAAAAAAATCAAAAAACTATTATATGTATTTGTTGAAGTTTCTTCAGATAATTCTTTCTTTAAAAAAAAATTGAAAATATTTTCAAAGGGAGAAGTTACTAACTTTTCCTATAGTTAATCTTGTGTACTATAGCCTGAGTTCATGAGTGATGTGAGTATGCAGGAATATTTCAATTTAGCAAATACAAGTTGCTAAATAATTCTAAGTTCCAATGCATGGTATTTAAATAGAAAACTCTAGAAAGAAGCTCTTCCAGATGTTTCCTTTAGTTGCAATTTAAGTAGAGGAAGAAAGTTTCAGCATTTCACTTATGAAAATAGAAATACAGAAACAACATTTATTTATCAAGTCAGAATGACTGAAATAAACCATTACAGAAAATATTCCTGATGCTGCTTAAAACAGTAGTAGCTGCTCATCTGAGTCACAACAACAATCCTTGCCCTTTTTTGTACAAATATATTAGGAATGTATATGTCTGTAGAAGAGTCTAATTAAATGATCTTTCAAGTTTGTGTTATTTGTCCCTAACTTTTCATGATAAATTCCTTTTATCCTTTCCCCCTCCCTCCATTGTCCTTCCCTCCCCCTTTGAACAGTCATGTGCCAAGAATATTTAAGCTGGATATTAAATTAAGTGACCAAATAAGAATTTAATTTATAATTAATAAGAAAGTTGTTCAGTGCTAATTTAGTTATAGTATATTTTTAGATAAATATTGGGAGGCTATTTTGCTAAGTAGGCTCTTTCTTGCTAATTTTCTAGCTTGAACATATTTTTTCACATCAGCAACTTCAGAAATACCCTTGAGGGAGCTTAATTTCCTTTAACTTTTTTGACAAATAGCAGGTTTTTTTCCTCCCATATCCCAGTGACTATTCTGAGACAAAAGCATGAACCTCTCTGAACAAAACAATAATGTGATGTTTAGGTTGTTTAAACTCATGAGTTTTTTGAACATTCATAAACCATTCTATGCTTCAACCTCATTAAAGCCTAAGAATGGAGTTCTCCTCTTTTACATGAATCTAGAGTCAGGTTAGAACATGCTCTGTAAGAACCCTTTGATACTGTAGTTCAACCCTCATAATCAGAAAAGGATATGATGAGTAACAATAAGCAGACTATGTGTGAAATAAATAAACAAACAGAATATGGCAACAGAAACTGGAAACTCAAAGTAGCTTACTTACACATACCACATAGTGCCGTACTTACACATACAACGTTTCATGTTTCTATGAAGATCTTAATTCAGATGTTACCACTCCAAATACAGCCTCTAATTAAATTTGGTAAGAAAATAAGTCTTCATAAAGAGTACAATTAACTAAGTAGGGTAGAGAAGGAAGGAAGGAAGGAAGGAAGGAAGGAAGGAAGGAAGGAAGGAAGGAAGGAAGGAAGGAAGGAAGGAAGGAAGGAAGGAAGGAAAGAGAAAAAAAGACATTCATCGAGAGACAAAGATTTTTTTGAGTTGGTGAATTAAATGACAATTGCAACATTTTTCAGCATTTTCCTTGTTGCTCTTCCCCTTTTAGAGACTCCAGAGAAGTGAGTAGAGGTTGCACACCAGAATGAAGGGAGTCATTGACTTCCTACTATTTTGATGTTCTCTATTGGAGAACCTTGAAATTCTTTAGAAGTAGTCCCTAGTAAGATGGTTGTAACAGCCATTAATGTTTTGTAGAAGTAAACATAAGGTCCTGAATAAATAAGAGATACTTTAACAGAGAAAATGTAGGAGAAAAGCATGGTCCGAGGCCTGAAGTGTTTCCAAGGAGAAGGCACATGAGTGTTGGGTGGAGCTCTGTTGCCATTAATGTTTTTGGTAGCTTTGCAGAAGTGATGGACTGCATGTGAGAGCAGACAGTCTGAGTCTGAACCCTGGCATTCTGAATATGCAAGTGAAAATGCAAAATTATAGCTGAGTCTCAAACTATTTTTACATTCATTACATTCAAAATTTTTAATTTTTAATAATGAGATTTTGCAGATATTTAGTCACTGATCATTTTGCCAGTTTTGATTAATTCCAATTTCAAAAAACAAAATTTTGAATATGCATGGAAGAATTGGAAATTAGGCTTGCCTTCACTGGTTTACATCAATAGTTTCTGTGACAATGATTATTAGAATGAGTCCTCCCTCAGAAAGTTTAGAGTACTGTAGGTTGAAGACATGATCCAGGGTAAGTCTGTGTGTTTCCTCTAGAGACGGTTGGTACTTTCATTTTATTTAGTGTATGCTCTCAGCCTTCCAGGATTAGCCCTTTACTTTTGTTGGAAATTTTGTTTCAATGAACCAACTTGGCAATCAAAAAAAGAAGGCTCTGCCTTTAAAAAGTAACTTCTACTGCTAGCAGATACAAACTTCTCTTCCAGAAAAGGAAAAAAAAAAACCCAAAAAACAAAAAACCAGAGGGCATTGACCCAAGTGAATGAAAAAATCCTCTTTTCTAACTAGGGCAATGACAGTGATCCCCTGTGTTCCAGGAAAGACAAGATTAAGATATAGATAGAAATTTTTCTGTCTCTGACTTCCTTTAAGAGAAAAATTTCTATCCCTTCAGACTGCTATGATAGCTTTGATAAGCACATTCTGAACTTTTTGAGTATGAGAATTTGGAGGCATCACCCAACATGCTCGTGTCTTGCCAGAATGTACTTTTGATTTTCAGCTATAATGGTAAGCTGCATTCCCATGTCTTGAAACAGAAATTATTGCACACTGCATGAACAGAGTTAAAATTAATGGATGAAAAGATAGAAATCCCACTTTGTATCTGGAGAAATAAAATCTCATCTTGAATGTGTTTTGTTTACTATTGCTGTCCTTGCATACATAGTTTTAGTAGTACTATGATAATGTGATAAGGAAGAACTATGACAATTTTATTCAGAGAACTGGATTTTTAGAAGTATTTTAAATACAGATTTTTTTTTCCTACTCTGTTGTTCTATTCTGGTAACATGACCTACATTGAAAAGTCAGATATTTCCTTGCTTCCTTCAGGGGTTTTATTCCAGTACAACACAATATAATCTGAGGGGAAAAAAAACTTACACAAAAAGAATCCTAAATGTGTTGAATCCTACTCTCAGCATTGTTTCTATTGCTGAGCTTTGTTTCTGTTGAACAGAGGACAGCAGTGTCCCCACTTCCAACTCTTGGCTGGGCACAGCATGTCCTGAAGTTCTTTTTATAGGTGTGTGCAGGAACACCTGTATAGGAAAAGAAGACAGTGCGTATGTTCTAAGGAATGTCATACATTCTACCATGTGCGCCAAATTGTTTTCCCTTGATAATATAGAAAAAAACCCTTCTCATTTAACTTTCTAACCTCTTTCTAATGTTTTGCTCCCAGAGAAATATTTCTCTGGTAAAAATCAGAAGGATAACTTTGCAAACTATAGAGATTAATAAAATTAGAAAAACAGTGAGATGCCATTGTCTTCCAAAACCATATGAATATTGACAGAAGAAGAATCTTATTTAAAAATATTTGGGGTTTTAAGATCAGGAATAATGGTCAGATACATTGAGGTATATATTAAAAAAATATTCTCTGTCTCCTTTTAAAAAATAAAAGATAATTTGCTGTTGGTCAGACTTAGAGTACTTTGAATGTCTGGCATGTTTGGAATGATCATTGTATTTTCTTTCTCAAGAGGGCATGACACTATTATTTTTTGGGCTGGACAAGCTGCCTTGCTTTAATGCCTAATAGTATGAGAGAAAATTTATAGAAATGGTGGCTATGAAAATACACTTTAAAACTGAAAATAATACCTTTAGAACTTACTCATCTGAAAGACAGTTATTACATAGTCTCAATATTTGTAACAGTAAAGAAATAAGCTAGGAATAAATCACAAGGCATTTATGTTATTTTTGACAATCCTCTAATCTTGCTATGCATCTTTGCCTTCAGCCATCCTGTAATATTCATTTGGCAAAATGCCAGCAACCTAATTTCTACAACCATTCATAATATTGTTAAGATGCATTGATTTTTAAAGTGCTTTTTACTCAGCCCTCACAGAAGTTATCACCTGAAAAAAAGGGTGGTACAGAGATCTTAAATTAAGCCTAGAACTTTATTTGAATTCTCTGTTATAGTTTTGTTCACATGATCTTCCTCAAATGGATGTCAGTGAGGGAGACAGACATGAGGTGGCTCTATCCCTCAAAGAGTGGCATCTTGCTTTAACGAATGAGCCAAACCTCTTATGGGATTTTTTTTACTTTTGACTCAGCCATAGAAGTGCAGAATTCTTAGGAAAAAGCTGTACTTTGCTTTATGATCCAGAAAACAGTTTGGCTGTGTCAGCTTGAATGACAGACATGTTCAGAATTGGAACTACTGTAAGCAGATTTACTTACATGATTTTTAAACCTGCAATAACATTGCTCTATCTGCCCAAACAGCTGAGGGAGATTAAAATGTTAACGATAACAGATAATGAAAACAATTATATTTTTACTGTCTTACATTATTGTATTAGGGAAAGCTACTTATACATCCTAAATTTGTGTCTAGTCCATATTATAGCAGTCTTTTCATTCAGAAACAGTATAAAGCCAGCCAAAAAGCATCAGGAAATAATTGACTGAAGCAACAGGTCATATGCTGGGGTGATAGAAGAGTAGATTTAATTCTAAGATTTGAAATAGCTGCTGGGAACACGAGGCACTGATTATACATGTTTTTTGTATTAAAGACAAGGGTCATAAAGAGGAGCATAGGTTAGGAAGAAAATCTAGAGGAAATGTAACTGACTGGGGAAAACAAGAAGAGATTTTTAGAAAAGGTGTTTACAATTAGAAAAATTAATTCTACACTTTTCATTTTCTTTTTTTTTTTAAGGAGGTAATTTACATACACTTCATAACTTTTAAACTTCGTTAGTTTTGTTTTTGTTCTGGTTTATTTCTTTAGGTTTTTTATATAGTTTAATCCTGCAGCCAGAGATCCTGCAGAGTTGTACCAATAAACCTGTAATAACATTGATTCTATATGCACTGAAAATATATGTGGAATAAAAATGGTAAGAAATTATCATATTATGACTACATTGCAAATCATAATATGAATAAAAGCACAGCTAAAAGTTGAGCACAGGGGAAAGATATAATTTTTATTTTAATTTTTTTTTTCTTAACTGAATGTTGGAAATTCCAATTTTAAATTTGTATAGATGTCAATAGAAAGAATTCTAGATGGAATACTCAGTCAAAATTCTGGTTCTGCAGGCTTATCTCTCAAAAGATCATCTTATTTCCTCCTTAGAAATCTGAAAAAGATTTGTACTCCCCCAGTTGCAAATATATACATGCATATATGCAAGCACATATGCATATCTTATTGCTGTTTTCCTAGTATATTTGTATACTGGAGAATATAAAAACTTTTTTATTATAACCTTTCTGCAATTCTTCAGCTAGTATTACAAAAGATTTTTGCTGGTCCATGATGAATGATGCAACAAAAACATACGGATGTCCTCTTAATTTTTGTTCATCATGTGTGAGGGACATTTACTAGAACTTCACTTAGCCTTCCAATTTCTGAAATACTTTGTTGCTGCCGCTTGGGGCGTGGCATCCTGGGTCAAGGACGGCTCTGGGGCAGCGCCTTTGCCACACGGACTAAGCACACGCACACACCAATGTGGTGGACGGTGAAATGGAGTTTATTAATGGTTGAACCGGGTCATTTATATCAGGGGTTAATGGTCAAGTAACGCTAAAAGGGGAGGGGTTCTGCCCGAGCGTAACATCGCGATATCTTGAGCGTAACATCGCAATATCCTCCCACATTACTTAATCCATTTGTAATTATTATACATCTTTCTCTGTTCGTTGGTGGTGTGCAAACACAACCTCAACTGTTCGTCTGTCTTCTATTTTTTAAAACCTCTAGAAATATCCCAAAACAAAGAGTGTTGTGTGAACCTGGTGGCTTTGAATGGTAATGAGGCAGCTTCCCTAGGTATCATTCTTCCTGAGATGCTGCCTGCAGAGTTGCTGTCTTCACTGGAAAGATGACATAGTTTATTCTGGGCTGATTAACAGCTAGAATCCATCAGGCTTTCAGGCCTAATGGCTTTAGAAGAGGGATATAAATTCCAGGCTTTGTCCTATTAGGGAATGTCATTCAAATTTCTGATGTTGTCTGCACACACCTTTGTGGCTGCATAAACAGCTGCAAGGGTTCTTTCTAGGCACTCTGGCTTTCAGGCCAGCTACCTGAGCTGCCTTGAAGACAGGACATAGGTCCCACAGAAAAGCATTTTAGTTCACTATAAAGGTTTATGTACAGCTGATGTTAGCAAATCTATTACTAAAAAATTAGTGCCATTCTAGCTGAAATTTTCATATAGCAAATTAATTTTCAGCACGTTACAAAGTATCTTTAACTAAAACATTTTTTTTGAAACACATATAAGAAATATTAAACATTTTCTTTTTTTTAAATTAACTACTGTTATTATTAATTAATAGCAATTTTAATGAGGATCTTTAAAATATGTAGAGAGCATATTTTAAAACTTGGTATATGTTATGCTATATCATTGCCAGCATCACTGATTTCTCAACACAGGTGGGAAACAGCTGTCTGAGAAATAATAACTGATAATATTTTTCTTTTTTTCCTTTTTCACACAAGTAATTACTAAGGAAATCAAATTTCTGTTTAAAACACACTACAGGAGGATATATGCAAGGTACTTAAAAATTCAAATTTGGTTTGTTATTAGTGGAATGTAGTTCTCCCTAGAGAAATCAATTTTTTCATAAAAATTACCTCTGTAAAACTCAGTTGTTCCCACAATCTTGTTTATGCTCAAACAGAAAACACACTTAATGTATAAAGTCAAGAATTCATTATTATTATTATCATTATTCTTTCAATAGTAAAAATCTTATTGAAAAATAATTTTTAGTACAAAAAATGACAAATAGTAATACTTAAAATATTTCCCTACAGAGAAGATCTCAATAGTAATTATCATACCATTAAAATTGTAACTTAGCTATTTATAGTTGCCATTCCTTTTCTTGAGGTTATGCCCATCTTTTCATTGCTCTCCCAGGTTAAAGGCAGCAGTTTCAGCTGCTGGAGAGGGAAGCAAATACTTCCAGAGTTCTTCATCAGCTAACATATCCCATTGATGTACATGCTTCCTTCCACACTTCAGGTGTCACTTTCATGTGTTTGTTAACAGTTTTTTACTTCACTGGCCTCCATATTACATCTGATTCTTGTATATTTTAGACACCATCTCTTCTTTATCTTTGTTGCCACTAAACCATTTTCTTTTCCTCTTCTATTTACATTTCTTTAACTGACATTTTATAGTAGAGGATATGTATTGTATTTAAATATCTGTATAGAGGCTTTGCCCCAGAAGTCCCGCTTGCCCTTGATGGGCTGCAGCTGTGATGTCCTTAATTGGGCTGCAGCTGTGACCAATGAAGATGATCGGGATAAAAGGGGGCGGGTCAGCCAGTCAGGGAGAACCTTGGAGGAGCTCTGAGCTGGGAGAGAACAACATGCAGAAGGAGGAGTCCATGCAGTGAAGATCTGCAGCCATGAGAATACATCAGAGAGGTATGGACTTTAGAAGTCTAATAACAATAATATGGGACTCTAGAAATAATAGAAGAACAACAACATTTTATTAATTACTTTTATTTGTGGGCTTTCCAGTGCCAGACCTATACTCCATGTCCTACTTCTTTACCCTGCACACTCCTCTCAGCTTGTCAGGGCCCTTTCTGTTGTGCATACCAGGGCAGGATTTCTGTATACTAAGTCATTGTGTAAATATTACCTGTAGATCAATGTTTATTATGGCTGTAAAGCTCTGTTATCTCTATAAAAATACACAATAATAATGCAAATTAGCCATAGATACGTGTTCAAGTAGAGAAATTATCATCACACCTATACCAAGTTAAACAAAACTACAGGCATATAGAGTTCAGACAGGGCAAACTTGACAAGACCAGTCCTGGGGACTTACAAAGGTAGTACAACACCTATGGCCTGTCATTAGCAGTGGCAGCATTACAGGGCTGTGGAAGGTCAGACAGCTATGGAAGCTGAGCTGGGTAGTGCTGCAGACCTCCTGGCCCTGCTGCAGTGGAAGCCATGGGAGAGATAAACTCCAGGCAAGAACAAAAGTGAAAACATCATGTCTGGCCTCTCTGACCACTCCGACAAGAGAAGATGTAACAAGGACATTGCTGGCACAAAAGAATGTAACAGGGGCTTGCTAACCAAAAATATTGTGTTGCTAAGGGAACAGGGGTAAAGGGGTCTGAGTGGAAAATTTTGTATAGAACTTAGAGAACTATAAATACTGGTGATTAGTGTAATAAAGTGACTTCTGCTTGCATAGCATTGTCTGTGTCCTTCAGTCAATGCACAGGACTACACAACAAACAGATTATGTATCACTACATTTCAATTTAATTCCTTACAGGAAAAAACCAACTTTTTCAGGACTTCTATATGATGAACTTTACACTCTGAGAAATTAGCCTGTCTTAAAATTATTTTTCTGTCGTGATTCTTTTTAGGAATTCTTAAGCAAATAGGTACTTTTTTTATTCTACCAAAGGAGAATAAAAAAATAATGAAAGAAATAACTCACCACTGGTGAAAGCTTGCATATTACCAGGAATAATTGCACAGATTTTGATTATTCCAAACTGGAAAGCTGATAAAGTAAAGCAAATGTAGTAAGAGGTCTCGACAGATGATACAGATATTAGTTATTCTATTGCTGGAAAACTAATTTCAATATCTGAAATTCTTCTGAGGTATGGTAATTTTATACACCTTAAACCTCTGTAAGGTTTTAAAATGGTAAGAGATTTCTGAATTTTATTTTTCGTCATGGTTTTAAAGATTCCAAGGACTATTTGTCCAGGTAGATAATGGGCAGAGTTTGCTAGCCTGTTAGATACATTTAATAAGAAGATGGTCATACATTACTAATTTGTTTAATTTTCACCAGTACATGACAGTGCGACTTGAAAATAGCAGAGCTGACTCAGACATCAGTATATCCCATGACACACAGCAGTGCATAAAGTATTCAGGAAAAAAAGATTAGGATATGAGATACTTTGGATTGGGTTCTTAACTGAGCAACTGAATTCATATCAGAGTGCAATAGAAATTGTATACAGAGAGAGCAGGGATAAAGACATAAGCTGCATTCAACTGTGATTGATGGGAGAATTCAGTAATGCTGCACAGTGCAAAGGATGAAGAACCAAGATGGAGATAATTATCACTCATAAATTTAATAGAAAGGATGAAAGTTTATAGAAAGTAAAGTGTGAGTGAAAATGGACACAGGTGAAAACCAGTAAATATAGAGTGAGTTTTGACTAGCCAAGGTTTTGCACATTTTAAAATGTGCACCATTTGGCCATATCCTGCTGATGGACTTTTTTCCACTGAATTTAGTGACAGGTTGCACTGCAGGCAAAAAATAAGTGAGACAGTCCTTGGTATTTTCTTATTTCTTATTTGAATTAGAGTGTAAATTCTCTACTAGTGACACTAGTGATAAAGTAACTCTTCTAAAGGTAGCATCCCTAGCTAATGCATCATACAAATTTTTGAATACCAGACAAATATTTATGACTTTTTATCTATCAAAAATTCAGCTGACCTTTTCCCCTTGCAGGAATACACTCAAAAATCATCCCATTATTAGCATTATTTACATATATTTTAATTGATTCTGAAGAATTAATTGTGTTTTGTAGAACTGCAGCATCAATACCATACTTTAACAGCTTAGAATTTGGATAGCAAAAGTACTCCTTGTAATTGGAAAGTCTTTTATGTTAAATTCTTTGAACATTACCCCTTTTGGGTCATCCAACACGGACCCTTAGAATCACAGACAAGCATAGTTTATCCATATATTTCTGAAATATTTTAATATTAGATATACTTCTTAATCCATTTCAAATTATTTCAACTGTTGAAGTTCCATTTCAACAATATTCCTTTAATTTCCATCCTAAATATATGTTCACAGACAACATAGCTTTTTCTTATATCGAAATTGTTTGCATGTAGCTCTTCACTCCTTGCAAAAAGGAATATTTAAAATACTCCTAAAATTAAATGAGCATTAAAATTATATAAATATTGAAGTGTAAATCAACTCCAAATTAATTTTTTTTATTTTCCTCTTTCAGTCTCCTTCTTTTTTAATCTCTGCTTCATTTAGGCAGACAATTAGTTTGGTATTAATTAAAACATACTGCTGGCAAAACTCTCAGTTTTTTTACCTATGAATTGTCTTAGAGATGGGATTATAACCAGAAACAAGTTTGGAATGGAATTTTACATAAAAAAGGGTAAATTACCGATCCTCACCCCTAAAGCAGAATTGAAACCTTTTTTCTAGTAAGAGGGTTTTGGGTTTTTTTTTTTCCTTTTTATTCTTTCACAGGAAGAAAGAAAATCTGTATTGATTCAAATATTTTTCATGGAAGTGTGAACAGATGAGCCATGCCTCATCTGCAGTGGCTGCCTGATTAATGTAGGATGGGATGTTTATAATTTTATTCTGGTGGATATGGCTTTTGGAAGGAAGGCTATTCTAATCTTTCTTGTCTGGGCAGATACTCTTATAAATAACAGGGTCTGGATCAAAAATGGCTCAGCTGTAATGAACTATGGAGTTGCAACAGGGTTAGGTTATTTTTATGCATTTCAAGTTTTGGAAGAGTTAGTTTTCTGTTGTGTCTTTAATTTACTGTGATTTTTTTTTTTTATATTTGTGCTGATATCTGACATTCATATACTGATTCTGATACCTGTATTATTCTTATACTGTCCATAAAAGCCAAGTTTTAAATAGTACTGAGTTTTTAGGCCTAGCAGGAAAGGAAGGAACATCTGAGGCCCAAGTAGAGGACCAATATTGTATGACTCAATCAGAATCATAAATTATTTTCATTAATTGCTACCATATCATGTAGAAGACAGAAACTTTGTTTATAGTATGGAATGGAAATCAGCATTTTATTTGACAGAAGATATACACTGATTTTTATTTTGGGAGGTTTTTTTGTTGTTGTTTGGTTTTTGTTTTGTTTTTTGGGTTTGGTTGGTTGTTTTCCATGGGGGAATTTTTGTTGTTGTTTGGTTGTTTGTTTTGGTTCAGATTTCTTCTACTGAAACAAGAAAAATAGAGAAAGGGGAAATGTACATGAATCTTGAATGTACATGAATCTGTTCCTTTCACCTCTAGTATAGTCTGTCCATAGGCATTGAAAAAGTCGAGACCTGTATGCCCATTGATCAGTTTGGAATTTTCAAGTTTTTATGCTTTTCAATTTTTCATGTCTTCTTTTTGTCAGCTCAGTGGTGATGTAAGAATGAAATAAATTTCAGGAAATAACAGCTATATTAAATTTGGATTTTATGAAGCATCTACTAGATTTTTTGGCTGTATATTAAACTATTTAATTTCTAGAATATCTTTCAGAAAAAAATAAAACCTTTGCAATTAAAGGCTTTTAGTTGAAGTAAGTCAGTGGACTTTTTATTTTTCACCATTTAACTGGATTCTGTCAAATAAAATCTGGTAAGCAATTATTTGTTTTCTTTATTTTTCAATTCCTGCAAAAAATAAATAGGCTATTTGGAAGAAAGATGAGGTCAGTATTTGGTTAGCCCCAAGGATAAATGCTTGCTCTTGCTTCAGTTAAAATAGATGAGGATATTCAATTATTGTTGCTATGTTGGTTCTTTTTTAAAGTTGTCTAGTAAATAAAAAAGTATAAAAGTATTCTACTTTTACTTTCCCAGATACTAGACTGAAGAAGTCCTTAAACTTCTTTTATAATGCTAACTCTCACCAAGGTTTATAAAGTTGTTTTGGTTTTTTTTCTTGCATTGATTTTGCTATAGGTTTTTACAAATTTTTGGGTTTGTTTCTCCATTTGTCTGTTGTTGATGTCTTTTCTCAAGTTAGGAGAAGACAAAGGTTATAAAACCTTGATAATATTCTTCCAAAAGCCATTTGATAACTCAAAAACACTATAAAAGAACAGTACACAGTTATTTGTGAGTGAAGTGAGAAAAGCTGTTACTCATAACTGCAAATTGTGTGCAAATGAAGGAACCAAGTGCAGAAGTACTTTAGCTAAATCTGGATTGCTTTTTGGAAATTGGTTAATATGCAACTAAGGTAATGTAGGCAACCAAAACCAAGCTATATCCCTAGGCATTTTCTTTCAAAGAATTATCAAAAGCATCATGACAAGGACTGCAATATTTATGATGATAAAGATTATGGTATAATACATTTTTTTAAAATAGAACTTTAATATCCCTAGAAGAGATAAAGGAATATGCTCCTATTTAAAGATGCTTTAGGCTCTGAAAACTATTCTGCTATTTAGGAAGCTGGTATTTTTCATCTGTGCTTTAAAATACAGAGCAAATATAATTAGAAATAGAAATGAAAATTTTCCTTTGTTAAGAACATTGCTTGCAGTACCTAATTACATTACACCTTACATAATACTGTTTAGAGTATCCAAGCTTTCCCTTTCTGAACTTCTCCCAAAGCACTGATCTCTGTAGAGTTTACTCAACTTAATTATTAATCTGTCATAATTTTAGGTTTCTCTAGTTTTTTTGCAGGAATTAAGTTTGTACTAACAACCTTCTGGTTGTTAATTGTCCTTATATATGATGGAGTATCATAAACACCTATGAAATCAATATCTTAATAACAATGTAAGTTTTTAGTATAGTTGCCACCATTTGAAGCAATACATGATCTCTATGTGGTATGTTGTATATCCAATATGTTGGGGTTTTTTTAAAGTGTTATAGTTCTATAATATGGCACAAATTACATTGAAATTCTCTGCAATAACTTCATGCATTTCTATAAATATGTCCATACATACCTAAAGCTCAGAAGGAAAGAGCTCTAAGGTAAATTTATACTTCTGCTACCATTAATCAGACCCTTCAGAAGGAAACATCCAATTACTGTTCAGCCAGTTCTCTTTGGGACCTACTTCTTTTGATCTTTTATAGCAGCCTCTTTCCATTCCAGTTCCCATTTCCACATCCTCCCTGGATTATTTTCCACATCAAAGGATGTCTTTCTTGCCTCTGTATATTTCTCAATTTTGATCTCTCCACAGTCATCATGAGAGAGACAAAGAAGAAAAACTAATACTAATAATAAAGTATGTCAACCTCTATTTTAAGCAATATGCTGGAAGCTGTATCAACTAAAATACTAAAATTTTGGTTTACCAAAAATTTTACCTCAAGAGAATTTTTACAAGAAGAAATAAGATTACTCATTATGAATCTGTTGTTTCCCTTCCATATTTAACCAAACATCAGTAATTGTTGTTCAGTTGAGAAGTTACTGTCATGAGGAGGAAAACTAATAGATATTTTTACCTCTAATGCTTTAATAAATAAAACCTCTTCCTGCTTATTAGCTGACAAGTACGGAGTTGCTGTGTTTTGTTCAGCTGATTTATTTTGATAGACTGTAATTCAGGGAATAGGAAAAATATAAAATGTCCTATATTTTTAGGATGAGATGTGGAAAAGAGCAAAAATAGCTATTATACTCTAACTGCATTATGTTGTGCCTTCACCCCAGCCAGCAGCCAAGCTGCACCCAGCCACTTGCTCACTCCCTACCACCAGGATCGGGGGGAGAATTGGAAGAAACAAGTGAGAGCTGTGAAAGCTGTAGGTTGAGTTCACATGTGAGACTCCCAGAATGTATGGAGGATAACTTCTTCAGCCAGGTCACAACCCTTTTAGAAGGAACAGGATCCTCAGGGTCACCAGTGTAAGTGAACTGCCTGTGGGTTCAAGACTGAAAGCGGCCTGGATTGCTGTGATCACACACTGGTGGAGTTCATAGTCCTGAGGGGCAAGGGTCAGACAAAGAGAAAAGTCAGGACCCATTCCAGCTCTTCAAGGATATACTGAACAGTATTGTCTGGGAAAGTGCCCTCAGGAACAAGCAGGCAGAACAGAGCTGGCATTTTTAAGGATGCCCTCCATAGTGCAAGTGAGGTAGTGATCCCCAAGTGCAAGACATTGGGCAAGGAAGACAAAACACCAGCACAGTCAGGAGGAGCAGGGACTGGTATCCTTTTATTATTGCAGGTCATTCTTGGGTTTCCCCAGGATTCACTTAGTTCTTAAATTTCTTATTTTGATATTGGCCTATCAGACTATGCAATTGCCATTCAGAGTTGGAAGTAGTCTAGTGTATTAAGACTTCTGTTCATAAAAATTTGATAATTTTCTTTACTATAGCAGAAAACATAAAATATAGATAGTGTAGAAAGAGTCATTACTGATGCTCTTGGTGGTGTGGACACTCATGAAAGCAATCCTATTGTGACATGAGGCCATGTTCATTCTGCTAGGAGTTTGAAGTCTGGATGAAGCTCCAATGTTTTGTATTCTAAAAAGGACTTACGGACACACATGCATGAAAGTGGTGATTGCAAATACTGATCTATTACTCAATATTGGGACAAATTTTAATAGGTTTGGAAGTTCTTTATTTATGACATTTTTTTATATTTGATACTTCTTTTTTTTATACATACATGGATGCACAAATGTTATCCTAAATACTCTTATACTCTTACTGTAAAATTGCAAAAAATTGCTTGCAAAACACAGCTAAGTTAAAATTAGCACTAATCTTGTATTTGGAAGAATGAGATGCAGGATTTGTTTGCATTTTGATTTTTTTTTTTTGTATTTAAAATGCTAACTTAGTCACAGTATTATTAAAGCTTCCTAGAGTTTTATTGATCATTTAATTTATCAACAGCTTGGAGGAAGAAACCTGACAAAAATTCTATACTTGAGTTAGTAAACTAATGTATGGGACTTAAAGACTGAATTCAAGGAACATATTAATGTTTTATAAAATCCTCCCAAGAAACAAAGATTTTATCTGTATTAAGTTTGGAATAAGAGAGAACATGTATTTAAGTTTTAACATGAAATCATGAATTTGTACCTCTAATGTCCTCTTCCTAGGACAGACTGTACATTAACTGTTTGAGGAGCAGTTTTTGAAAGCATTAGTCAAAGCAATATTTGCAATAAAATTTCTGACTACATGTCTTTTAAATGAAAAATGAAAGACTGTTCTTGTATTAGACATCTTTGTTTGCTTTCTGAGAGTGGGATTATTTTCCACAGTTAAAATTCAGGGTATTATATTGTTTGTTAGTTTACAGTTTAGTGGATTGACCTAAGTAGATTTGATGTTCATACAAGATTGAAATGCATGATGTCCTCTAGGAAGAAAACAAGCAAGAAGTTAGAAATAAGCTGGAATTAGAACAAATGTCAGCCCATAATGCACATTAAAATGCAATTGTGACCTGTGTACATGTGGTGCATGGTGACGTTGTCACTTCCATGAGACCAAGGCTTGAGGTTCTTCTCTCTCCAATGGGAAGATGTGCAAGGAATAAAAATGGGACCTAGGTGGAAGTATAGGGCACCAGGACTTACCCCTACCAACTGTAAGGAGTGGCTGAAAAAAGTTAAAGGTAAAAGGATCTCTTCTCTCTAAAGGAAAAAAAGACAGCATTTTCCCTGGGAAAAAGAAAAATAATTTTTACTACAAAAGTTTTGACACTGGTACAGCTCATGTGTGACAAAAAGAAAAGCCTGGGAAGTGGGCATTTTTCACACCATGGCTTCCATACTACTTGAATGTATGAAATGCCTTCCCTGGAAATGGAAATGTTAGTGAGGAAGGTTAGTGCACATCTTTATGATGTCTTGATGAAGGATCTGGACAGGAACAGTATATCAACTGAGACAAAATATACATAAATCCAAAACTCCAGTTCCAAACTCTACAATTTGAAGGAAAATACTGCCTGAATACTGACTGTGCAGGCCTTCTTCTAGTAGCCCCACAGCACATGAGACTCTGGCAATAGGCTGGAGCTTCATTTTTCTCTTAATCTTCTGATTCCTTTCAGCTTGCACTATATTTCCATAAAGAGTGCTTTCCAGTGAAACTGTGCAGGTCAAAAAGTATTAAAATATGTTTCTGTGGAATACTGCTGTGTTTCACGGTAACAGAGTTTGGAAAAGATAAAAGAGTTTTTAGGCATCCTCTCACAGAATCACAGAAACATAGAATCAAGTAGTCTGGAAAAGACCTCTGAGATCATTGAGTCCGACCTGTGACCGAACACCACTCTTTGTCAACTAGACTATGATCTAAATGTCTAATCCAGTCTTTCTTTAAAAACACCCAGACATGGTGATGGCACCATCTCCCTGGGCAGTCCATTCCAATGTTTAATCACTTTTTCCATGAAGAAATTCCTCTCAATGTCCAACCTAAACCTCCCTTGGTGCAGCTTGAGACTGTGTCTTCTCATCCTGTCAGTCATTGCTTGGGAGAAGACCCCCACTTGGCTGCAGCCTCCTTTCAGGTAGTTGTAGAGTAAGGCCACCCATAAGACTCCCTTTTTTCAGGCTAAACTACCATAGCTTCCTTCACCATCTTTGTCATCCTTTTCTGGACTTGCTCTAGCACAAAAATGTCCTTCTGGAATTCATGGCCCTACAACTGGACACAGTAATTGAGATTATACAGCACATTATGTTTATTTTTATGTAAATATATCAGCATGTTTTTACTTTGTATGTTTTTTTCCACAATTTCATCAAAAATTGTAGACTTTCCAAATTTAACTGTTTAGAAATTCTGACCACATTTCTTTAGAAATAAAATTATTATTTCATTGCTTTAATTAATTTTTCCATCCTGTGGTTAAAAGATTCCAGCCCTAGTCTATCTCCGTAAACTTTTGCACTTTCTGGACTGCACATTCATGTCGCCAGAAAATAGTCAAAATATCTTTTTATCACTATGACTCCCTTTTTGTTGTGAAGACCCTTGCTTCAGGCAGATTCTAATACGTTTAATTAAATGTCATTAGGTGCTCTGCAAAAATATTAACTATATGTAAAAAGAATTTCTGAAAGCTTGGTCAGAGCTTCGTTACCTTCATGCAACATTTCATAAAAATTGTACATCCCCAGAATTATCTTTTATAAATTGCTCTTCAGGAATGTGCTAGGGAATTGCAAATCTGGTAGTCAAGTGGAGGAAAGGATACCACAGATGGGTATCCTTGGATCCAGCATGTGTAATCCAACTAGGCACAAACACACACAGTACATACCTGTGGATATACACCCCCAGCCACACAGGAGCAGCCAGTATTCAAATCCAGACAGCACTGATGGCTTCATCTTGTGCTCCTCTCTGTCTAATTAGGATAAAGGTCTGTGTTCTGGTTTGAAAGCAAAACCAGTGAGATACTCCAAGTCAGTAATACAACTTACTAGGAAAAAGCAACAAATTTTAAAAAAACAAAATACATGCAATAATACAAAAGAAAAACCACTGACAGAGTCAGAATATAACCTGACACCCTGTTGGTCAGGATGTTGGTAGCAGTCCAGTTGGGTTGGTGGCAGCAGTCCTCCTGGCGTGTTTCTGTTCAACAGCTCTTGAGGATGGGAATAGAATAAATCTTTATATTGTAACCTAGGACAGTCTGTCCATAATGCAATTATACACACATAGGTGCAGTGCTCATCCTCTAGCAACAGAGCTCAAACACTAACTAGATGCCCCTGGAAATCAGTGTTCTCTCCACTTCAGGGCCCCTGTCATTGTGCAGAGGAGTAAGATAGAGCAGGACACAGTCTGGGACCCCCACCTGTCATCAGTCCTCTATGCTCCTTTCTCTGTGGACCTTAATCTTTCTGCCAAATATACTAGCAAAAAGTACATTATATTTTGATTTTTTAAAATTAAGTATTTAGCCCTCTGGTTTCTTAGGAATATTGAGGGCACATAAATTCACATTTTAAAATACAGTCCAATTTATTAAAATTTTAAAGACATTGGAAAAAGGCAATACAGGGATAAAATAAATGAAAAACATAAATTTAAAAGATTTTTAGCAGGCAATATAAATATTCCTTCAATCTACCCAATGTTTTTAATGTTACCTTTTTAATATTTTTTTCATTTTCAAATTTTACACTTCCAAATAAGCCAATCATCCCCCAACAACACACACACACACTACCCCTCCAACTTAGAAATACATTTCTTGATGCTGTTTAGGAAAGAACTTATCAAGATTTTTCTTTAGACATAATACTCTTATGAGGCTTAGAGTCTGTCATTGACTGCCTATTTCAGGAAATATTTTGGAAAAGTGCTGTGAACACTCCTGTTTGTATTGCTCCTGTTAATTTTGGTAGCCTTTGGATTGAGACCACAAAGTTCTCATTATTACTGCAAGTTTGTTATTTGATGAATGAACTCTGTGGACAGTTTATGAAAGCAGCCAACGTGTGTGTCACTCACTAGATGTGGAATTGTTCAAAGGATTGCAAAAGACTGACAAGCACTGACTGTGTCACAATGAAGTCTCTCCTTTAACCTATTATGAATTAATGTTACCTATATTCTGAAACAGTGATGGAAAATAAAATATTTGTCCTAACTCCCTCATAATTTATAAGCTTTTCTCTTACTCTCTTACTTTCTCCCTTTACCATTATCTCCTCAATGAAATAAAAGAACTTGTTTACCTATTTGCTGTATTGTCCTTTTACTCTGTCCCCATCCTTTATACTAATCTATGTCTTTTTTGTCCTTGTTCTCTATTTCATTTTTACTCTTGCTTTATAAATCTTTTATGGAGTTATTCCTTGTCTCCCATCTGAAACAGTCATTTTTAAGCTAAAAGTTTCCAGCTTAACCATTAGAAATCTTATGTAACTGCCAATGTCAATGTTCTTTCACAACAAAAGCACTGACCACTTATATAATTTGAGGGCTTTAATCAAGACATATAAGTCCATACACCCTTGATCTACAGAAACTAAAATTCATCATGTGCAGACATATTGCACCTTTTTGTTTCAGCAATAGAAACACGAGTCTTAGATACTAAAAGAAACCACATGATGAGATTAAGAATTAATAATTAATAATTTCAAAAGCTGGGAAGATAAGCAGGCATATATAAATAGGACTTAAAATTGACTGGACTATTCCAGTCTGAGGGGCAATGTTAAATGATTTGGCTGATTGGCAGCCCTCAGTGGAGCCTAACAATGAACTGATGCTGAATAAGAGGGAACCATTAAAATGCCATCATTAATCCAGAGAGACTGTGATTAATCTCAGGGCTCTGCAAGAAGAAACATATTGAATTTCAGTTCAGCAAGTGGAATTTTTATCATTTCCCTCTTCATAGCTCTGGGGAAGCTCTACCTGGAATAGAATGCCATCCTCCTGCCCAGGCTGATTTATGAATGATGTTGAGTGGCCAAGCTCTGTTGCTGAGGTGGTTAAGAACCTGATCACCTGATGTTAAAGGAGAGGTCTACTGAACTCTGTGAGCAGAGGCTAGGGGGCAAGGCAAAACCTACATAAATCTTCTTGAAGAAATGAAGCTGATTAAGCCAAACTTTTCTTGTAATTGACAAGCAAAACAGAAATGGGACATTTTTGAGGTTTGTGTTGTTTACACTGGACAATAGGACACAAAAATTCACCACTGGCAAGTGAGTGCACAAGTGCAGAAATAGCCTAGCCAGAGAGATTGTGGAGATGCACATAATTCAAGGTTTTCAAGTCCTGGCTAGAAAGTTTTCAAGTCCTGTTGGTTATGAGTACTCATCTAAAAAGTCTACTAAAAATTGGAATTTTGATTAGATTTTTCCTGGGTGAATTGATCTTGAGTGGAAATCATTGGTGACAGTTGTCTTTCAAGCAGAAAGTAGGACTCAGATATCCTGAAGCTCCTTTCAGTGATCATTTATATGCTTCTACTATTTTAGGATTATTTTTTTTTGTTGTTACATTTTTACAAAAATAATACTCATTTTAATGTAACCTTTCACCATCAATAGTTTCACCTTCACCTTCATATATGAAATATATAGTGATCCTAATAAGGGGAGAAAGGGCACAAGAGAGAATTAAAGGTAGAATATACAATTCCGTCACAGGTTGAAAAACTATTATTTTTTTTTTTAGAAGAAAAGCAACAGAGCAGAGATGACAGAAAAATGTTGTCCAAAGGAATTCCAGTTTGATTAGCCTAACACCAGAATAACCGAACAGTTATTTCAGAATTTTATGTGAAAATAACAAAAATGAAAAATTACTGTTAATGCTTTCAGAAATATCTAATGAAAATTAAGCATCATCAAGTACCTTTTTGCTGTTTGCTTCTGGATGGATTATAAAGGTGTATAATAAAATCTGAAGATAAAATGTATCTAATTAGAAATACATTTCACCTTTTTATGTATCTATTCAATTGAGTAATCAGTGCTTTTAGATTAAAAACAGTCTTGCTGATAGCTCTCCAAATGCAGTTGTTTGTAGTAACATTGCTCTTTTATCTTTCCCAATGCTTTCACTGCTACCCAGTTTATAAAATGCCTCTGCAATAATATTTTCATGTGACACACATTTATAGGCCAGAAAATAAAAAACAGTTATAAATTTTATGGAGTGATCCAAACTATTCCAACTGTTGAGCCAAACATTTTCGTAGAAGAATCTTAATATAATAACATTTTTGGTGGAAAGAACATAATGGTTTTAGGACAAGGAACTTCAGGCGAGGTTAACAACAACTCGGACAAGGATTTGAAGGTGCTCATAAATGGCCATTTCCCCATGAATTCTATGCTGTTCCGTGTTTTTAGCTGCCATAAAGGTTACTGTAGTCTTCAGAGAATATTTTTTTAATAAAAATTGAGAGGAAGAGATTTGGAAAGCTTGTTTCTACAATGTTAAGTCTGATTCAGATGACAAAACTTGAAGAAGAAATATAGAAGACAGTCAACAGAAGAAATGTAAGAAGTATTTAAATACCAGGAGAAGGCCTTAGCTGTGAGACTGGACGTCTTCAGTCTGGTCATTTTGTGAAAGAAAGTATGGGAAACATAACTCTGTCACTATGCAGAGTGCATAAGTAATTACAATCCTTTTTTAAGTCTTGCAGATAAAGGGATGACATGATCCAATGCCTTGAATTTAAGGTGAGATAAAATTAGGCTTTAAATAAGATATGATTTCCTAGCAGTGAAGATAATTAAACATTGAAACCCTCACCACAGGTGGCAGTGGATAAGCCAAGAACTGGAATTTAAAATTAGATCAGATAGCTTTCAAGAAACATAATTTTGACTTTTGGAATCATTCTGCAATAAGCACCCACAGAAGGTAACTTTTGATGATCATAGATTTACTTTTGACACTCATGTTTGAACATAGGTTTGCATATGAAATGAATCGAATATTATAATTAAGTATATTGAAAAGGCAAGGACACCAATATTTAACTACATGCAGTGCTCTCTTCTAATCTGATCCCAGAAGAGAGTTTCTACTGCTGTTACATCTAAAATTTATTTAGTAAGCTTAGTTTCCTATCCTTACATGGGAAATCACAATTTTATTTTTTATGAGAGTTTGTTTATAAGCTGAGCAAGTTTATAAATACCTCAA
Organism: Agelaius tricolor; assembly: GCF_023055355.1. Lineage (NCBI taxonomy): Eukaryota > Metazoa > Chordata > Aves > Passeriformes > Icteridae > Agelaius > Agelaius tricolor. The sequence goes on along the minus strand of NW_027269267.1, from coordinate 23,024,612 downwards.
AGAATGGAAGATCTTTACGGCTAAAGTACAAGTACATGGTATGTGCGTTCCCTAAAAGTAAAAAAAAAAATATAGGTCAGTGACTAAATATGTCACTGTTGCAACATCTAATTCAGCCAGAATGAACCTTTGCCTTCAGGACCTAATCCCTGCACAACCAGGCAGGCAACTATTTTCCCAGGACACCTGCCCCTCTTCCACCGCCTGTGCAATTCCTTCTTGCCCTTAGTTTAGCCAGCAGGTTGATTCAGCCACGCTGGACTTTTGCCTTCTTCCCTGATTTCTTACACTCGAGGACCTAGAGCTCATGTGCTCTATGGAAAGTTCACCCAGCAAGAGAGGTCTGTCTTCAGGAAAATAAGGTGTTACATTCTTCTTTATTAATCTAGAAAATTGAATCTTTCATCAGCCATGGACTTTGATCCAAGAACTTGTGTTGTGAATTCTGTCCCATTTTTTATCTCCTACATCTTTTTTTCCAAACAATGAGTCATGCAGCAAAGTTACTTCCAGAGGCTATGACAAAAATCTAAAAAAATTTAAATACAAATTTTCTTGATGTTCAGCTTTGAATTGTGTATATATATTTAGTGCTTATTTGTATTAGCCTGTCTTTTCACTGCAAATCTGAACTGATTTTTCTTTTACTTTTGACAGGGTAGATCACAACCAAAAATATTAATTCTTCTCAATTTGTACTTTTGGCAAGCAAGGTGAATTGCTTCAATGACCCAAAGGTCATTAAAACATTTTACAATGTGGGTAAAATTTTACTCCACTACAAATATCTAAAAGTTAAGATGCTCAGGACATGATAAGGATCTCAATTCCCTGTGAGTGGTGGAGAGACCCAGGTGATGTTTTAGTTCATTCAAATCAAGGTGTCTGTTTTATTGTTTTAGTCATAATTTTGGATCTGAAATGTCCTGAAGATGGCTATACATTCTCTCAAGCTTAAAATACATCCATAAAGACACAGAGTTCATTGTCTTTTATGGAGATAAGAACTTTTGACAAACTTTTCCATTTGCTGAATAGCACATTTTAATTTAAGATGCACGTTGTTATTCTCTAACTGAATTAAATCTGCAGTAATATATCTGACAGGCTGCCTGGGGTTTCTGAATATTGATAAACAATAGACTTGAGCTAGATTGGTTTTCCTTCCCATAGGCTGATAGCTTTTTACTGAAAACCTAATTCAGAGAAACAGACAGGATACTAAAAATCATATAAGCAACTTGGCATTGACAGAGAACAGTAAGACAAACAAAACAGATACAAGGAAAAAAAATTAAAAATAAGATCAGATTCATCTTATCCTTTGCAGCAAAATGTAATCATATGAAGATGACTTCCTAAACTAATTGCTGATCAGGGAAATGAATCATGTTTTCCTTTAAGGATTCATTAAAACCATGAAGATAAAATGTTAGGCCAATAGTCAGTCTTTTGCCCAGCTCAGTCTAGATGTTGAGCACTTCTGGAAACGATGTATGAGTCATAAAGTTTTGATCATCTTTATTCAAGTTTTGATGCATATTTGACTTCCTAAGATTTGAAGGTATTTTGTAATGGGGGTTTATACTGTGTGTACTTCACATATAAACCAATATAATGGCTGGGAGAGGGGAACCTGGAAGGAAATTTACTCTTTTTGTAATTAGAATTCTGTATACTTAAGTTTGACAACTTACTGCAGGAGACTATGGGACTGGCTTTAACATTTTATTCTCAGCACAGTCAAGCCATAGTTCTCAATTTTGCCAACTGAGGCTGTGTTTGCAATCTATACCCCATGTTTTGTAGCTAGCTTTCTAAAGGAATCCAAATTGAATTCAGTGTCTCTTGCATAGATGTTGGTATCTCATTTGCCTGTAATGAGACACTTTCTGTTGCTGGATTAGGAAGCCTCTTCTAAAGTTACATCAGCCTTCTAAAAGACAAAGAAACTTGCTAAAAAGAAATATAGAGTGTTTTTTCCCAATTTTTAAAAAATATTTTATATATAGTCTAAAGCATTATACCAACATGTGTGATCTTTGTGTCTTCCATAATGTTAACGATGTATCTCACACACTATAATATACAGAATTATTTTGATTCCGATAAAAAACCAGAAAATTATTACAGATCTACATACTCACATTTTGTCAAGAAATTTTGGTTAGCAAATCTATTCTGGTCATGTTGAATGAAGAATATGTGTTACTACCCAGTGAAATGGAGATTTTGTCTAGATGTTAGTGAAATAGTATACACAAATGTCTGGGTTACAAAGAAGGGGGAGAAGTTTAATGCTGTGTGGTTTTGTCCCTCTCTTACCAGAAGGTGAGGGGGAAGGGTAGTGGCTTACTTGGAGCTTAATTTCCTTCTGCTCTTAAAACTAGCATGTCTAATTTGAACCCAATGTGGGTCTCAAGAGGGAGGTTGAAATAACAATTTTGATCAAAGCATTTGTGCATCAGGTACAGGACATTTAGTTCACATCATTGGATTGATCAAATTACCTTGTGGCAGAAGGGGAAGTTCTGAAAAGTCATAATATGAAAAAATAAATTGAAGCCATGTAATGACTGAACTTATTAAAGACTCTTATTTGTTTAAATATGATGTCCTATGCATTTATGTTATTTGTGCATTCTATGACTTGTATATCATAATAAACTATGAGACTTACTTCTAAAATGCCCAGTTACACATATGTAGTGCAAATCATCACCAGTACCATATAAAACAATGTTGGCAGATTTTTATGAAAACAGGGTGATAAGCACTGGCAGCAACAGACCTAAAAACTGAGACATGATGGGGCAGATCCAGGGTGCAGATAAAAAGGGCTCCAGCTTCTCCAGCTTTCATTCTTGAAGGAACAATTTGTTCATTCAAAAAAAAAGTAAGATTTTAAAAACAGCATTGTCTTTTGTGATGGATTTGCAAATTCTATGTCATTGAGAAGGGATGGAGAAAGGTTTTGCTCCCAGGTCATACACATCACTTCTGCCACATCTTCTGTCTCACACTGATCCCTTCTCTATAGGACACATGAAGTTCTCTGACGTGGGTCTTTTCCATGGGATATAGCTCTGCAGGAATTTCTGCAGAAAGAATCCATTCCAAAGTGTACAGTCCTTCAGGAACAGATGTATCCACTGTAGGTCCCCCATGGGCCTCAGTTCCTGACAGAAAACTTGCCCTTGCAATAGTCTCTCCATGAGCTCCTTATGGATGTCTGTTCTGATGTGATCCTTCATGGACTACAGAGAAGCAGCCTGCTTCGCCATGGTCTTCTTCTTGAGCTTGAGGGGAATGTTTGCTGTCATGCCTAGAGCACCTCCTCCCCTCCTTCACTGATCCAAGTTTCTGCTGGGCTGTTTCTTGCATGTTTTTTCATTTTCTTGCAGAGCTACCATACAAGGTTTTTTACCCTTTCTTAGATATGTTATCAGAATTGTGCTATCAGCATTGCTGGTGGGATCAGCTTTGGCCAGTGGTGGCTCTGTTTTGGAGCCAGCTGAAGAGATCTGTGCCTCACACAGGGGTAGCTCATAATCTCTTCTCATGCAGGACACACCTGCAGTCTCCTGCTACAAAAACTTCATCATATAAACCCAGCACTGCACTGGATTGAAATAAATGTTTTGTAGTGATGAATATTAGTAATCTATCCTCAATAAGATGAAGATGTGAAGAATAATAGAGTACTAACAAGCAAAAGTATTTACAAGTTCCTCTATCTCACTGCATTCTTCACAGTCCAGTTCCCCATTAATGATAAAGAACTCTGATAAAATTTGCACAGTCTAGCTTAGTTCTGTCACTGAGCTCATTTCTACAATGTAAACATGTAGAAACACAATCTTGTGCATGTTAAGTTGAAGAAATCCAAGATTGTTGATAAAGTTTTACTTTGCTTGCCTTGCTTAAAGCTCCAACACTGTCATTGTTCAGATAAAGCCAAAGGAATTAAAAGCTTTTATATATTTCCATAAGTCAACTTTTGGTATGAATTTACTAGAGAAATACATGATATCATAAATTATCTTCAGGGGAGATTTACCGTTTCAAAAATACATATTAAAGGACAAATGCTGTTAATAAATAGTAGAGCCCAGTTATTCCACAGTGTTGTGTCATATTCATTGATCAAATAGTTACTAAAATAAAATGTGGTACATATTTAGACATTGTCTAGGTAAATATCAAAACTCTAACAGAGAATTTGGACAAAAAAAGTAGTTTTGGAAAATGTGGTTAGACCTTGGTCAAGAGCAAGTGATAATTCACAAAAGATTTCAGATTAACTGGGGGAAAAAGGAGGAAAAAATTAAAAAGAGAGCTGTTAATGAAATACCTGGATAAAGGAGTGAAAGATTATTGTCTGTATTATTGTCTATAATTATTGTCTATAATTAATAGACAATATGATTCAGTCAATGATTCACTTATGACTTGAAGCTAACATTCCAAAAAAGGGAAAAATTTGCAAGGTCACCGGCATCCAGAGAGCTCCATTTGACTGGAATCAGTGCACAGAAGGTTTACAAAATAATAAAGATAATGGAGATTTATCTTGATGGAGGAAATAAAAGCTTTGGCTCATTAAACCTGGAAAATTAAGGTCCAATCCAATTCTTACATGACTGTTCAATCTAAATATATGGGGGTTGGGGGGTGGGTCTGGAGAAGCAGAAAAGATAAACACTAGGAAGATATGTGAGCTATTTAAACTACAAGTAAAAAGAATAAATGGGTATCAATTTACCATGAGCAAACAGAATAGAAATTAAATGCTTTATTTACTATCAGAGTAGTTATGAAAGTTTTCTAATGGATGGAGATTTCTTCAACTGTTGTTAAGAAGCTTGTTTAATTTATAAAATGCATTGTATAATATGCTTGCCCATGAAAGAAGAGGACTACAGCCAGCACTTCAGGAAAACTTTTTCAGTTCAACATCCCAACCTACTGACAGGAGGGCATCTCACAGTACCATAAGCTCATTCCCACCCCCAGCAGACAGTAAAAAGTAGGGACTTCACCCCCTTTCCCAAAGCATGCATACATCTCTCTGGAGCCAGTAAACAGTGTGCATCACAAGTGCTGTAATTCATTCAGAATATTCCTGCCTGAATTAGTGGCCTTAAATCTGACTGAGACTCATTTTTATTGACACGTTTTATAGCCAAACTATCATGTTACATGGTAGGTGAGCTGCCTTTAACTTGGTGTAGACTAAGCTTTTCTTCTGCAGCTCTGTGTAAAACTGAGAATATACTTGTTACAAATTCAAAAATTCACTGAACAATTAAAATTCACAGTCCGTATGTAAAACATGAAATAAATTTAAAATCACGGTTAGTCCACTGCAAGTCACTTAAAGGTCCATTGTGGAAAACCCAAAAAATTACTGACAGTACTGGAAAATAATTTTGTATTTATGGACTGGGAGTTGCTTCTCAAATTGTACATACACTCCCAAAAATGTGATAAAACTTCACCACTCGAAACACTGGTTTCTGCCCCTAGGACAGAGTAATGCTGTGCCCAGGGCTCCATTCCATTGTAATGAATGTGCATGCAATTTGTAACAAGCAAAGAAAATGATTCTTCATAAGCATTGCAAAGGCAAGACAGCAGCACAGAAGTGAAATAAGTCAGGGATGCCTGACTGCTTACAACCAGGTTTACTTATCATACATTGATATATTTTATTTTAATATTGGAGCAAGTCCAGAGTAGGGCCATGAAGTTTTTAAGTGCACTGAAAGCCCTTCCCTATGAAAACAGGCTAAGATATGTGGTCATTTCAGCCTGGAAAAGAGAAGGCTGGAAATCTCATAGCACCTTCCAGTGTCTGACGGGAGCCAGTAGGGAAGCCAGAGAGGGACTCTTCACCAGGAACTGTAGTGACAGGACAAGGAACAATGGTACAAATTGAAAGAGGAAAATTTAGGTTAGATATTAGGAAGAAACTCTTTATTGTGAGGGTGATGAGACACTGGAAGAGGTTACTCAGGGAGGTTGTGAGATCCCCTAGCAGTATTAAAGGCCAGGCTGGATAAGGCCTTGAGCAACCTGCTCTAGTGGGAAGTGGCTCTGCCCATGGCAGGGGGGTTGGAACTAGACAATCTTTAAGGTCTGTTCCAACTCCTTAATGTTCTATGAGTCATTCTATATACACTTGCAATTTTTTTTGAAAATAAATATCCACTTAGGTTTCATGAGCTAATTTAGATCTATCAGGCAACTCTTCTAATGCTTTTTTTTAAATCTTCAAGGGCTATTTTCTGCTAGTCTAGAAGTTGCAGAATTTCAGGAGACTTTCCTTATGGAGTAAATACTAATACAGAAAGAGGGAAACTAAATACTACAAATCCTTTTGCTTTTCAGTATAAAACCCCAAAGTCAAGGTTTTGGGAAGAGGAGACTTGACAAATAGTATTTCTTCTAGATCTCAGCAGAAGTGACCATGACCTTGGAGCAGATATTTATTTTCCCTACCTGAGCATCCCTAGCCATTGAATAAGGGATTCTGTTTATTCCCTTTCCTCAATCATGAAGAGTAAATTCCAAATTAAGTGCTGCATGAGTGTATACAGTATGACAAATCATGCATGAGTTTTGTTGCTTGGGGTCTTGATTATTTATATATTTGGACATTGTTTCTTGGTCTTTGTTAAAGTAATCTAAATGTTTAAATTTTCTTTTTCATTTTAAGGAATTCGCAGCAGAACTGAAAAATGGCAGAAGGACCTTTACAGAATGTAATGAAAGACATTTCAGTGCAGGTAAATAGAAATGTTATCACCGCAGTAAAGAAATAAAGATAATAATCCCTTACTAGACCTAACAAACAACTTTCAATATAACCAAACACTTGGTTATACATTCACTGAGATTCTCCTGTTTGTTCAACAACTAACTTGCAATTGCATGTGGATTATAATTAAATCTGGCAAGCTGTCTGCTGTGCAAATAACAAATGTAGTTGCCACAGGAAGCTTTGAAAATTTGAAGTGAAGAATATACCATAAAAATAGGCACTATGATGGGTATACTGCTCTGTTATGTTTTGAGCTACCAGTCTTTGATTCGGTAAATTTTCTTATGAAGGTAAATTTTTAAAACCTCAATAATCAAAAAATGAAGCAATCTTCTTCTTATAGGGTTTTGAAAAGCAATTCAGTAAAAAGATATTTTCTTTTTCTAAACTTTGATTGTATAATTTTTTTTCAATTTTTATTATAACTAAACTTTAATCAGACTCACAATCTTCTAAATACTGCTACAGACACTAAAAATTCGAATACAGCAACAATAATACATTTCTGGCTCTACAAGAGAAGCACTAAAGGTATTTTCATATATATAGATTTGCTAGGTTTTTTTCTTTTTGGGGTCAGAATTGTGCATTTAAAGAAAATCCCTCAACTGCCTCCACTCATTATGGCTGAAATAAAATTAAAAGGTGCACCAAAAAGTGCTGTTTAATGCTCCAGTTGCTAAAGAACATTCAGTCCATGGGATCAGACCAGAGCTACCACAAAATTACTGCTATGGAATACCTATGTCGGTCTGCAACACCACAAAAATTGCCTCAAAATACAAATTGTCTGCAGCTGGCAAGACTTTGTCTCTGGTTAGCCATTCTCAGAATATCTCATTCTGAACAGGAGTGCAATGCTCTGATAGAACTTTTCCTGCTTGCAGAAGAGCAGAATAACTATTTGTTTCTTTGTCAGGATTAATACAGTAATTTCAAATTTTTATGTGAAGTAATTTCACAGAATCACAAAATCACTAGGTTGGAAGAGAGCTTCAAGATCATCAAGTCTATGTCCCAACACCTCAACTAAACCATGGCACCAAGTGCCACATCCAGGCTTTTTTTAAACACATCCAAGGATGGTGACTCCATCATTTCCCCAGGCAGACAATCCCAGTACTTTATCACTCTTTCCATAAAAAAACTTTTTCCTAACATCCAACCTATATTTCACTTGGTGCAGCTTGAGATTTTGTCCTCTGGTTCTGTCAGTGGAGAAAGAGACCAACCCCCACCTGACTGCAGCCACCTTTCAGGGAGTAGAGAGTGAAAAGGTCACCCCTGAGTCTCCTTTTTCCAGGCTAAACAGCCCCAGCTCCCTCAGTCTTTCCTGACAGAACTTGTGTTCCAAGTCCCCCACCAGCCTTGTTCCTCTGGAAGTGCTCAAGTGTCTCAAGGTCCTTCCCAAACTGAGGGGCCAGAACTGGACACAGCACTCAAGGTGTGGCCTCCTCACCAGTGCCCAGTACAGGGGAAGAATGACCTCCCTGCTCCTGCTGGCCACACTATTCCTGATCCAGGCCAGGGTGCCCTTGGCCTTCTTGGCCACCTGGGCACACTGCTGGCTCATGTTCAGCCCTCTGTCAACCAGCGCCCCCAGGTCCCTTTCTGCCTGGGCACTGTCCAGACCCAGTGACCCCAGCCTGTAGCATTGCAGGGGGTTATTGTGGCCAAAATGCAGGACTTGGCACTTGTATTTATTAAACTTCATTCTATTGGACTCTGCCCATCCATCCAACCATTTCAAGTCCTCTGCAGAGCCCTCCTACCTTCCAACAGATCGACATACACTCCCAGCTTAGTGCTGTCCACAAGTGACAGAAACAACACAGGAAACTACATTTTTGCTTTGTATTAAAAAAAAAAATTGAATTATTTTAGTTATTTTTTCCAAATATCCAAGAACATTGCTAAAATATGATGGTTTTGTAATATTTTAATTAATGGGATTTAGCACACTACCCATATATTGGTTTTTCAATTTATTTCTGTTTAGTTTCAGAATTTTTTTGATGTTTCTAAGACCCAGTGTGAGTTAACTGGGATCTCCCCTTCAAACCTTAGAGTGCTTGAGCCAAAACTTCCTTCACTCTGCAATACTACTCTTAGAGTTGGTGCATATGTCTTGCCTTTAAAAAAAGCACAACACTTTTTCTTTTGAAGTTCTTGTAATGCCAATCAGCAAATTTTACCTTTGTTGACCAATAGGTAATTGACTGTAGTTCTTTCCAGCAACAGAAATCATCCTGTCTCTAAGAGGACTTATATTCATGTTCTCCACTTCCCAAGAACATATCCAAATTATCCATGTGTTCTAGTCAGGAAATAATTTATAAATGATACTGTGCCACTTCTGTCTGTCAACTTTTTGTGGCAAATGTTCTGGGTTTGGTTTTCTTGGTTGGTTTTTGTAACTTTCTGCTGCTATGAATGGGTAAGTTTCAGATATCAGTTTTCAACTTAGTTTATAAATATTGCTTGGGCTTGTTTGTGAAGTGTTAATGGTACCCTTAGTGATATTTAAGAAGGCAATGTTTGTTCTTAGGTTTACTGGTTTTGGCTGGGATAGAGGAGTAACTTTTCTTCACTTAACTAGTATGGTGTAATGTTTTAGATTTGTCAAGAGAACAATGTTGATTGCACAGGAATGTCTTCATTATTTAATTATTTAGTGCTTATAAGGCATCAAGACCTTTCCTGCTTCTCATGCTGCCCCACCACTGCTCATGCTGGGGTTGCACAAGGCTTTCAGAGAGATCACAGCTGTGACAGGTGACACAAACTGAAGCTGGGGGAAGAAGGAGGAAGGGAGTATGTTTGGACTGATGGTGGTTTTTTTCTAAGTAACAGTTACACTTGATGGAGTCTGGCTTTCCTGCTTGTCCATGAGAAGAGGTGAAAAAATTCCTTGTTTTGCTTTGCTTGCATGCAGAGCTTTTGTTAATTTGTTAAACTGGCTTTACTTCCGCCCTTGAATTTTCCCAGTTTTACTCTTTGGATTCTCCTCCCTATCCCACTGGGCAAGTGAGCAAGTGGCTGTGTGGTGCTGAGCTGCCCATCAAGACTAAACCATGGTAGGCAACTGTGTTCCTTAGTGTTCAATAAAGAGGCTTACTGTAGAATAACCAGCATGACCTTCAGTTGGTCTGAGTTGGATTTTTTTTGGTTTTTTGAAGACAGCTATCAAGGGAAGCACAAAATTGCAACTGCAGAAGCAGATGGTCACATGATGAAAAGTACTTACTGAAACATAATATAACACCGATTACATTTTAAGTGTAAATCCTGATCATGTTAAATAGTGGTGCCAGCTGTTTCAGCCTGCAGACTGCACTTATTGGTGTACCCTGGGAATCAGCAGGTGCTGCTTGCTCTGGTAGTATCAAATTATGAACAGAAAGTTTTAAATGGACATTTCAGCTCTGGGACTAGCATTATGTGAGAAAATGAATTATGAAAACCTGAAAAAGGAGATATTTAATGGAAAGTTTTAGTTTTACTAAATTAAAGTAAGAAAGTGGAGTTCAATTTCTTTCCCATTCATCTTTTCTAAACTTTTTCTATTGCACATTTATCTGTGCCTATTTTTATATGCAAATATGATCACTTTCTGCAATAATCAAATGTAAATTGCTATATATAGTGTTGACTTTTGTTTGCTATTTTTCTATAAAATCCACAGTCACTGTCCTCCAAATGCTGTTATGGTGGACTGACCCTGTCTGGATGTCAGGTAACCACCAAACTTCTTTATCACTCCCCTCCACACCTGGATAAGGGAAAGAAAATGCAATGAAAAGTTCATGAGTTGAGATAAGGACAGGGAGAAATCACAAACCGATTGCTATCAAGGGCAAACCAGACTTTAATTGAATTTATTACCAGTTTGAATCAGAGCAGCTTTAAAACACCTTCCCCCCACCCCTACCTCCTTCTTGGTCTCTACTTCCTCTCCTCCAGCAGTGCAGGGAGACAGGGAATGGGGGTTATGATCAGTTCATCACAGGTTGTTTCTGCCACTGCCCAGGGAGAAGAGTATTTCCTCTGTTCAAACATGGGGCCCTTTCCATGGGAGATGGTTATCCATGAAATTCTGCAATGTGAGTTCTTTCCACAGGCCACAGTTCACAAACTGCTTCAACGTGGGTCACATTTCCACAGGGTGCAGTCCTTCCAAAACAGCCTGCTCCAGTGTGGGTCCTGCAGGGAATCACAAGTCCTACCAAGAAACCTGCTCCAGCATGGGCTTCTCTCTCTGTGGCTTCGCTGGTCCCCACCTGAAGCCTGCTCCAGTAGAGGCTACCCAAGGGGTCACAGCCTTCTTTCAGGCATCCATGTTCTCTGGTGTGAGTCTCCTGTATGGCTGCAGGTGGATCTCTGCATCCTTGTGGATCTCCATGGGCTGTGGAGGCACTGCTGCTTCACCATGGGCTGCAGGGTGATCTCAGCTATGGCACCTGGAGCACCTCCTTGCCCTCCTTCTCCACTGACCTTGGTGTCTGCAGAGCTGTTCAACTCACATATACACATCCTGCTCTTCTCTGACAACAATTAACTTCTGCACTGTATCTTTTGCTTTTCTCCTTAAAAAAACATGACAGGCTTAAATGTTGTAGCAGCCAGAAGGGGGCACGACTAGGACTTGGAGGTTTTTCTATAGAACCTCACATCATTTTCCAGAGTTGGGGAAAGAGCTCCCTTCTGGGTCATATAGTGTGGCAGAGGGAGCAGTCAGGCACTGTCAGGAGTTTTGCATGGGGGATAAGCAATAGTGTGTGGATTCATCCACCCTTTTTCTTGCACACTCTGCCATTAGCATTGTTTCTATTATTGCTCATTGTCTTATTTCATTGATGTTTTCAGTATATTGTTTTTATCTCAACCAGTGATTTTTATCTTTTGTGCCTCCAATTCTCTTCAGCCCACTACAGCAGGAGGGTAAGAAGGAGGTAGAATGACAGAGTGGCACATGGTTTGGAGTGTTTCAGTGGGAACCTAAAACTGAGAAATATGTTTCTTAAATCATGACAATATTTTATTGCAGAGGTACATCTGCCACCTCTGATGGGCTTGGCCTTGGATGGTGAAAGATTAGTCATGGAACCAGCTGGCATTGGTTCTGTCAGACTAAGGGAAATCTTCTGGCAGCTTCTCACAGAAGCCACTCCTGTAGAACCCCTCCCAAAACCTGGCCACACAAACCAAATATATTCTATCTCTCACACAAAAACCCCCAGTCCTTGACTTAGGATAAACATGACCTACAAAAACCAAAACATCAGTGTGTTAGCAAAATTTTTCTCATTCTGAATCCAAAACACAGCTTTATACCAGGTACTGAGAAGAAATTAACTATCCCAGCTGAATCCAGGTCAATGGTAAATAGAAAATCTGTATTGCCTTAGTCTGATCTAATTTTTGCACATTTTAATGTATGTTAATACATCAAGGTGTAGTAAAAACCACACAAGAGCTACTCAGGAGCATAAAAAACAATGTAAATAACTATATTAGGCCAAACAGAAAAAAAATCAGAAAAAAAATCCCAAAACATCCCAAAACCCTACAAAATTTTCTCCTTGGGGAGGGTATTTGTCATCAAAACTAACAATTCAAGTTGATTCTAAGCAACTCAACAAAGTGCAGAGACTTTATTTTGATTTTTTTTAACCTTCTCTTGTATAGCTCACTCCTTTTCTTAGGAACCATGAAGAATTCCCTAGAACACAAGGAGATGAATCAAACCCTGAAACTTCTGTCTTAATGAATGTTACAGAATAGAAATGCACTTTTCCATGAAAGATAAAATTTTACATATATATATATATATATATGTGTGTGTGTGTGTGTGTGTGTGTGTGTGTGCCCCTTATTGAAGAAATATGGATTTCTTAAAATCTTATGGAATTAATGCTTTTATCCAGGGAAACAAAAGAAAAATTATATATATGAATCTTAAAATTTCACAGTGACCATTTTTGGGATGTATAAGGGAAAAATAATCCCAGAATACAAATACAACTTGTTCTCAGTCACTGTTTAAGCAGCTTGCTTAGTGTCATAACAATTTTGTCTTACTCTTTATGACATCGCTGCTCTTGTCAATCACATTTAAGCACACTACAATAGTGTCAGCTTTTAATTTTAGAACATTCATGCCCTGAAGTAGTGTATGCTCCAAATATTGCATGCAATTCCCTGGTGACACTGTTCTGAGAATCTAAAAAAACCAGATCAACCTTGGATTCATCTGGAGGTGACAAGGAGGTTCTGGTAGTACTGTGTGTTTGTACTTAGATCCAAGTGTTTTCTTATTTGTGTAATTGTTCTTTTAGATACTTACATATGAAAAAAATGCATTTTTGTTGGGATGGAAGATATTTTTAAATATAAACTGAATTTGACTAAAATAGCTCCAGTTAAAATAAAATTAATAAACATCTCAATACACTTTTGCTGGAGGAAATGTTCCAGAAATATAGAAACAGTGAGACACCCAAATTTGGAATTGAATTAGAATTTTTCTTGTTGTAGACATAAGTAATGTAACAACAAGAAAAATGCAAAACTGGAAAAATTTCATCACTTCCATTATGAAAAAGAATCAGAAATGTCAGGTCATTCCATCAGTGATATGTGGCATCATGACAGTGTGTGTAAATATGATTTACACATTTTCATTTGTTCAAGTTATAGGAAGTACATTTGGTTTGACCAGAGCTATTTTCTGTGATTTGACCTAAAAAAAAAGTTTCCTTAACTTTACAACCAGTAAGTTTTCCACACAATTAAAGGAAGCATTTTCTCAACAGATATCATTGAGATTCCACATTTGGAAGTGTTTCATTTATTGTTCCTTTGCTTAGAATTAGCAAATGGTTAATTAAAGTCATTAAAGAAATGATTGCAGAAGAAGATACTGACTTATTTTCTCCAAACAAAAAGTACCTGTTATACCATAAAGTTAACAGTAATACCACTTTTTCTTCTCCCCACTGCAAACTGTGGCTGTCACAATCCCAAAAAAAAAAAGGGGAAAAAAAAGAAACAGAAGAAGAAAAACCCAGAAACATTTCTTTCTGCATATTCTAGTATGAAGGACACTGAACCATTTTTCCTTTCAGTATTTCATACAAGCTATCAAGAGAAACTCTAATTGAAACATACATTTAAGGCATATATTTGAGCAATTTTTTGTTAAGTAAAGTACATGTTATATATCAAATATCATGTCTCTAAAATCAATTGAAAAAGACCTAGGAATTACCCTTTTTATTGAATGTTATGACTCTATGACCTTATTTTGACAGAATTTGTAACAAAAATAGTATAGCATCTAGAAAAGCAGAAAAGGATATCTGAATATTTTTGCAACTTCTTATTTTCACTGGAAACTTTTAAATTTGGTTATTTTGCTTATTTTCTTCTCATTATTTTACATTATTTATTAGTTTTATCTCTGATTCTTGTATTTCATATTGATGGTTAGATACCTGAATGAAATTTCTGTCTAATGAGACCTTTCCATTTTTACTGTAAATATTGTCAAATAAAGCAGTAATATTTTATTTCACATGGTGTTCTTCCCCCCTCCCCCCTTGAGTGCAAACTTCAAAGAACCTATTTTTAATTTGGAATATTTTGGGGTTTTTTAAAATTATCATCACTTTCTTGTTCTCATGTCAGTTTTCTTCCTTTCTTCTTCCTCCTACATTGTGAACAAATTTAGTATAAAAGCTGAAATGGAATGCTATTATAAAATAATGTTACCATAGCAGCAAGAAGTAGCTTTGGTTTCTCACCTATAGCAAAAATAAAAGGTGAGTTGTGCAGGATTCTTATCAACTACAGAGAAGATAATCAGACAAAATCAATCTTTATCAATAATGAATGAGCTACTCATATACAGAAAAAGCTGTGGTAGTAAAGAAGCCATCCTATTATTTCCTGGGAAACTAGAAGTTGTTTGAAGTAGTAAAATAGCTACTGCAGAACTTTCAGATAAAACATTCTTATTTGTAATCTCTGATATTAGCAAAAAGATTATTGATGCTTTGTTGAATTCATAATTTGCATAACAAAATTGCTGTAGCACCTTGGAGGGTTATCATATTCATCATATGTTAATTTCTCAATCAAGATATTGAAATAGGTTTTTTTTGGTCTGTTCTTGACAGTTTACATGTATAGCATCAGTGACTGGGGATATATTTGGAACAAAACAACATAACAGGTTTTGGTGTTTAATATACTCCAAGAAATCTTTATTCTACTTACAGAGTTAATTTCTGAAATTTGGATATTAAATTCCAGCCCAGAGCTGGAATCACCCAAACAAAGATCAATAATGTGATATTACTAAGTAAGTGATGGTAAATTTTGAGTGCCAGGTGAATTAAAATTGGCTTATAAGTAAGTGATGAACCAACTTTGAAAAATTAAGCATATACATATTTTTTTAAATTTTTTTATTTTTATTAATGGATGGATGAATATATGTATATTATCTATCCCTTCTGGAAGTTTCTACGTGATCATGACATGAAAACCATAATATGTCTTTAGCAGTCAAAAAGATCCCATATAGAGGTGATAATTTTAATGAGTGTCAGTTTTTCAGGGAATCACTGGATTTAGTCTATTTTTGAAAAACTACAGAAATTTGACCGTGCAGAAATTATTGTATTGGATTCCATGCGTATAGAATTTCATCTTTCATGATCTCTGTGGTGTGAATCAGGCCCAAGTATTGTCGCTAAGAAGTTTCAAACAGGTGTGTCGTGATTGAATAAACATTACTTAGAGATGAGAACATATATCTGGTTTTTTTGCTTTATAAAGCAGAAACAAAATAATACATTTTGATCACAAGCCAGAAAGATTCAAGGAAAGTAGATTTAATTATTCAAGACCTTCATGCTAGAGTTCTCTGTAAAGGTGATGGGTCAGGTAATTATCCCCTTTAAGATTATTAACAGAAAAATAGTCATTCAGCCCCTTATAATTTGCTTTCTAGACACCACATATTTTCATTTGCAGATTTAACCTAGGTCATGGTTTAACCCCAGCTGGTAAACACTACAGAGCTGCTCGTTGACTCCCCCACCAGCAGGATCAGGGAGAAAACTGGAAGGGCAAAAGTTAGAAAAGCCGAGATAAAGACAGTTTAATAGGGAAAAAACCCATGCACACAAGCAAAGAAAAACAAGAATTAATTCACTGCTCCCCACAGTCAGGCAGGAGTTCAGCCATCTCCAGGAGAGCAGGCACTCATCACATGTAATGGTTATTTGGGAAGACAAATGCTGTCTCTCCAAACATCCTCCGCTTCCTCCTTCTTCTCCCCACTTTATATACTGAGCATGATGTCCTATGATCTGGAACAGTCCTTTGGTCTGTTGGGGTCACCTGTCCTGGCTGTGTCTCCTCCCAACCTTCCATGCACCAAAAACTCCCTCCCCAGTGTGGTTGTACAAGAGGCAGAAAAGGCCTTGGCTCTGTTAGCCCTGCTCAGCAATAACAAAAACATCTCTGTGTGATTGACCCTGCATTCAGCACAAATCCAAACCATACCCTCATACCAACCACTGTGAAAAAAATTAACTCTACCACAGCTGAAAACAACACAACTGCTATTATATATTTTACTTAACCCTGTGACTGGGCACAGAGGAAGGATTGTTGCTAAATAAGGGTTGCCAAAATTTAAGGATTGCTCTTACAGGAACATGTAATGAAAAACTAATTTACTAATTTTCCATTCCTTCCATTCTACTAGGAAAGAGTATTTTGGTACTTGTTTTTTTTTTTTTTTTTCCTACTCCAACTTCTACTTTGTCAAAAGAGACTTTCTTAAATATGGGAGCATAGTAAATGGTGGTTGCAAGATCCCTCTGGGATCAAAGATTCTTACTCATTTCAAATAACCTTATCATATATAGTCCCATACACATTTAAATCAATCGCCATTTTAGAATAATTTAGATACATAATTTTAACTACAAAAAAATAAATCCAAAACAGTTTTATTGCAGGAAAGATAGATGAGATATCTGTTTTAGAGATTCTTTCCTCATGGAAGCATGTCTGTGATTTTCTAGAAAGGTATAATTGAAAAAAAAATACAAATACAGTAACATAATGATAATGAAAATTGCAAATTTGTTGTTCTTTCCAACTCTTAGAACTCCTTTAAATATGTTGCTACTCTTGTTTCTTTTGAAGACTTACCTATTTTTTTCCTTCTGTGGTAAACATGCTCTCAATTTCTCAATATGGGCTTTTAACAAAAACAAACAAAAAAATACACTGCCTGTCCATTCTCTTCTCTGCCATTTTTACATCCATTCTCTCTTTTATCTTCAGATCCACTGACCAAATCTTTGCCTTGACTTCCTCTGTATTGAAGCTCTCTTTCATATCCTATTTTACCTGACATCTTTTCTCTTGGGCTATCATCCATCTCAGCCTGCCTGACATTTCTTTCTGGATGGTTCACTGTCAGCTCAGTGTGAGTTTGCGAGAGACAGAACTGCCCATTACTTTCCCCATTTTTTTTGTATTTATCATATGCCTGGAAATCATAGAGTCTCTGTCTATTTTAAGTTCTCTGCATTTCATAAAAATTGACAACTATTTTTAAATTTCATTTAATTATTTAAAAAAAGCTTAATAAGTGGAAAAGAAAAAAAAATGTTTTTCCTGTATGTTGATATTTTCTAATTTTCAGAATACTGCTCTAAGACAGCCCTTCAGGCATTCTAAAATGAAGATGGCTCAATTTTGATTGGCTATCACAAAATTTCTGACTCGTCTCTCATTTCTGTAGGTAGCTGCTCTTTATAGCCTTCAAAGTCCTTCACAGTTTCATTGTGTTTTCACGTTAGATTTGTCCTTATTTACCCTTCTACTGCTTTCTATCTAAACAACTATTTTCCTTTTTTCCCAAACTGACAGCATTTCCAAAGTATTATCCTAGCCTTTCCCATTGTTATATATAACAGACAAAATGTGGATGATTAGTATTTCAACATGCTTCCAAGAATTAGACTTCAAACAGGTCAATATTTATGGTTTCAAATGTATTCTGGTTATATGATGTTATTTTAATCCTTTTTCTTTCCCTACTTAAAGTATCTTGGATTGAATATTTCAAAATGCTGTCAATCTACATTTCAAAAAATTAGGAGCTTTGTATATATTAATATTTTCATATTTCAATATAATAACTGATTTATAATTACCTGGTAGTGCAATGTAGATGTGAAAATGCTTCTAATAAATTTCTATTTCTGAAATGTCCTTTGCTTCAAAGAAAAATCTAGTCTATTTCTAAATAGTATAAATATTTTTTAAACTAGATATAAAAATGTTGTAACAGATGTACTCCTTAAAATATTAAGTCTTACAGAGAAGGCTTTTGTCCTTCACCAACTTTCAAACCATTTTCTTGCAAAACTCTCTGTTTCTTCTGTCTGATTAGCACCTTTTATACTGGACTGATATCACAATAATATGATTCAACACTATTAAGGTACAACATATGTATCATAAGTTTTCAATTTCTATATCACAGCTCAGATGTTCAAGCTTCAACTTTTTCTTGTAACTCAAGTAAGTTAACCATCCATCTTTTAACAAAACGTGATGATTTTGAATGCTTCCACTGTTATTAAATAGTTATAAATGCAAATTTATGACAAGGAACTTTTCATAGATTTAATGAGAATACACTTCCTAATCTAGAACCACTGGTTTAGTCATGCTTCTTGCTTCACATTTGAATTCCCAGTAATGTTTTTGCTAGTGTTTTTTACTTAGAGTAATAGCATGATAAATAAATAACATTGGGTAATTGGAATTAGCATATCTTTCCCAATTCAGTCACTGATAATTCCATCATCCCTTATGTTCCTCAAATCCTCATGTGTTTCCTTGGAAGAAGATGGCAAGAGATCTTTTATAAAATCTGATTCATCTGACATACTGCTGTGGTTTATCCATGCTGACAACTAAGCCCCACATAGCCATTTGCTCACTGCCTGCCACTGGGATGGGAGGAAAATCAGAGGGGTAAAAGTGAGAAAACTCGTGGGTTGAGTTAAAGACAGATTAAGGAGTGAAAGCTGCAAAAGCTCACTAGCAAAGCAAAACAGGGAATTCTTTCACAGCTTCCCATGAGCAGGCAAGTGTTCAGCTATTTCCAAGAAACCTGGGCTCCATCACACTCAGAGGTCACAAATGCCATCACTCAAAAGGCCCCCTTCCCCTTCCCCTTTCCTCCCCTAGCTCTATTTGTTGAGCAAGATGCCATAAGGTGTGGGAAATGCCTCTGGTCAGTTTGGGTCGGCTGTCCTGGCTGCATCCCTTCTCATCTCTCTTGCACTTTTGCTTTATTTTCCAACAGTATTTAGACTTGATCAGTACTGCTTTCTTTGCAATCTAAGAATACCTAATGGACATAACTGCAATGCACATTCAAACTAGTACTGAGTATAAATATTAGTAAATGATAAAATAATCACTGCAGAGATGCAGAGATATTGTATTTTAAAACCCTTTAGAAAAGCATGTAAAGCAACACTAAAAATTGAACTAATTTTTAGCTCAATACTGTAGCTAATTTCTCCATACAATTAACTTCATAACCAGAAACAGGCACATAGTTACATGGGGAATTGTAATCACAATTCTTTTATAATTTTTTATTTTTCTGTTTTTCTCTTTTTTTCCAATTACTACTAATGTTACTATTATAATTTGTATTTCTTGATACACGAGTATGAATAATCAGAATGTAAAAAAATAGTGTAACTTTAATGAGTACAAAGAGAATGCTATACATAGAAATAGTTTCTTAAATACTTAGAGGTTTTGCAATTAACAAAGACCAACTTAAATACTTGGAGGTTTTGCAATTAACAAAGACCATGAAATTAAGATTGAATTAAGGTCCTAAGATGAGCTCTTTTAATTGTAAACCTTAGAGTCAAAGAGAAAATATATAGAATCACAGAATCAATCCCAGAACGGTTTGGATTGTACTTCATACAGAGTTGTTCCTGTCTGTATGCCAGACATCCACCAAAGCCTCTCTCTCACACCCCTGCAGCTGGACAGGGGAAAGAAAGGGTAACATAGAATTCATGAGCTAAGACAAGGACAGGGAGGCATCACTCACCAAATACTGCCACAGACAAATTAGACTCAAATTGGAGATATTAATTGAATTTGTTGCTAAAAATATCAGAGCAGGATAATAAGAAGCAAAAAACAATCCCTCCTGGGACCCTGATCCAGCATAGAGCTCACGTGGGGTCAGAGCCACCTCTCAGGAATCCACCTGCTCCTACATAAGTCACCTCCACAGGCTGCAGGTGGATGTCTGTATCCTTATGGACCTCCATGATCTGCAGGGGCTCAGCTGCCTCACCATGGGCTTCACCATAGGCTGCAGAGGAATCTCAGCTCTGGCACCTAGACCACTTCCTGCCCCTCCTTCTCCACTGACTGTGGTGTCTGCAGAGTTATTCCTCTCACATATTCTCACTCCCCTCTTCTCTGGCTTCAATTGCATCTACCAAATAAATCTTTTTCTCATCTGCTGAATTAAATATGTTTTCACAGAAGTGTTACCACTATTTCTGATTGGCCCTGCCTTGGCCAGCAGCACATTTGTCTTGGAGCTGGCTGGAATTGTCTGTCATGGACATGGAAGAAGCTTCAGTCAGCTTCTGACAGACACCACCCCATGTAGCTCCTGCCAATACCAAAACCTAGTCTGGTCCCTTGCTATGGGCAGAGGCATTTATTACTGCATCACTGTCCAGTCTGATTTTGAACACTTCAAGGAATAGGGAAATTTCTTCCTTATATCCAATATAAGTCTACTCTCAGTTCAAAATTATTTCCCTTCTTGTGTCTCTACAGACTTTGGTCACTCCATCTTTCTAATAAGGCTTAAGTACTGAGACGCTGCAGAAAAGGATCTGAGGGTTCTGGTCAACAGCAGGCTCAGCAGGAGCCAGCAGGGAGCCTGGGCAGCCAAGTTTGGTGTATCCTGCAGTGCAGCAAACACAGCTGATCAAAAATTATTATTATTATCCTACTGTATTCAGTGTTGCTGTGGCCTGATTGCGTGCAGTTCTGGGCATCCAGAAGAAGGGCAGAAAAGCTAGGGGAAGGGCTGGAAGGAATGTCCCTTGAGGAACAGCTAACTTTGGGCTAATTAGTTTGAAGAAAATTAGGCTGGAATGACTTCCTTGATCTCTACAGCTTCCTGGGGATTTGGAGAGAGAGGTGTTGAAATCAAGTGACAGGACACATGAGAATAAACCAAAGATTCATCAGGGGAGTTTTGAGCTGGATATCAGGAACACATTTCCTTACTGCTGGACATATTTCCTTACTGGGAGTGTGGTCAAACCCTGGAACAGGCTTCCTAGGAAGGTGGTCAATGGCCCAAGTTAATCAGTGTTTAAGAGACATTTGGACAATTCCTTTAATAATGTTCTTTAACTTTTGGTCACCCTAACTTGGTCAGCCATTTGGACAGGGTGATATCTGTAGGTCCCCACCCAGGGAGCTCTTCTGCTCAAGTCTCTCAAAAGCTCTTTGGAGGACAATGTTTTGGTCCTCCGAGCATGTGCAGGGTTTCCTCTAACAAGTTCATGCCTTTCTTGTACTGGAAATTGCAAAACTGGACACAGGACTCCAGGTGGGTCTCACAAGAGTAAAGTAGAGGGACAGGATCAGCCCCCTGGAGCTGCTGGTCAGGCTGCTTTTCACACAGCCCAGGATGGAGTTGGTTTTCTGGGCTGCACATTGCCTGCTCAATGTACAGTTTTTCACTTACCAGTACCTCAAAATACCTGTCTACTAGGCTGCCTTGTACAGGGTACTGCAGATAACTCTGACTTGCAGAGCTTGTGAAAGCTTATATGATCTGTTATCCTAATTCTCAAGAGGCAATGTTTTGAACATATTTTGAAAATAGATCTATCCTTTTATATTTTTGGTTTTGTGTTTGGGTTTTTTAAATTTTCTTACACAAAATAAGGCATGGTGGTTGTATAGTCAGGCTATGTCAACAGAATCTACTCAGTCACTCTCTCCCTTTCCTTATATAAATGTGTATGTATACATGCACATATAAATACATATATTTGAAAGAGTCATCCATATTAAGCCAGGAACAATAAATCTGCCAGTTATAATAACAGATGTAAAAAAAAAACTGTATTCATGTTTTTATTCCCATATTTGTAGATATAACATCTTGATTTCTGAATAAATGCTGTGACATTAGAAAAATAATATTTCCTTTATCCTAACTGAGCGGCACTTACATTTTCCCCTACTGCAAGGATTTCCCGTTTTCCCCTTTTTACCCCTTTTATAAGGAAAGGACTTTTTCAGCATCAAAACCACACAAAAATAGTCCTTAAAAAGGTTAGCTGCTTACCTAAATAAATTGTTTTTCATACATCTTTAAGTATTTCATGTAGACTTTTTGTGTATGTTCTCCTGAACAAAATATAATCTAAGTGCCTGCTTTAAATGTCTGTTTAATGTGACCATGACAACATTTACAAGCTTACAATAATTTCAGTGTATTAAAACATTTAAAATCAATTTTAATGAAACATTAATTTTTATTAAAAACTCCCTAGTTCTTGTGAGTAGCTTCTCACATATTCAGTCGATTTATCGTGTTTGTATAATGTGTCATTACAACAAAAAATGTTGATAACGATATGTAAATAATTTGGTCAAATTCGCATCCTTAATTATCCATGAGGAAGTGCCATGCTAGCAATAATCTGAAATAATGTCTTTATAGCAGTCTTTATTGCTTTATTATTCAGTGATTTTCAGGATGTCTCAGATTCTCACTGCTGACCATTGCTGAAAATAAATAAGTTGCATTTAACACCGGAAACTTAGGAATCTATTGTTCATTAGTCTTGCTGTCCCTTTGTGCACCACATTATTTTCAGTTCTCCTACACATATACAACTATTCCTTGACTTGAGCCACGCAATGAGATTCCAGGAATTTGAATATTGCAGCTGACTAAAACTACTGCAAATTTAGGAAAGCAGTGAAATACATAGGTAGTTCTCTCTGATATTTAGAGCTGTTCATTTGCAATTCATATTCTTGGTATTATCTTATTTTAACAGATATCTGGTCAGTCAAATGCAAACCTTAATTTAAAATAAAAGTGTCCTTTAAATATAAGACACCAACCCCACTGGCATTATTCCATATATGTTTCCTTCTAAATAAAGTTGAATAAGATTTTTTTGTTATTAACTTTATAAATGTAAGAAAACACAGTTTTAGACAGAGCAAATAGATGACAGTAAAAATATAAAAACAACCTTGTTCAAAACATTGGAAAAGTTAAAATATCTTTACAGAAAAGAAAATACAAATACCTATACAACCAGGCAAGATTCACAGAAAACAGAAAGAAAAAGTAATAGGAAAAATAATTCCAACTTTCTTTGGGAAAACAAATTTTTACTGAATTTGTTGATGTAGTTGCTGTCTAATCCAAGTCTTCAGAATATAATTAATCTCATGTCTTAAATTACTGCCTCAATTTATAAGATCTAGACTATTCTTAACATAGTCTCCCACTACTCATGGTCTTTAATGGATTTATTCCTTCCCACATCACATTTTTGAAAGACATTAAGGAAGGTGTGACCTTTCACAGGTACATCTCTGAAGGGATATAAAGTCACAAATTATAGTATTGCTTTCCATTTTATTCACTGAATAGTAGAAATGTGGGTAAAATACTATACCTTTCAAAAGAAGACTGACTTGTGTCAAGAAGAAAGTTTCATTTATTTTTTTTTCTTAGAAAGACAAAAGAGCAATTTGCAAAACTTTATATATGCTTTACTTTTCCCTATATCCATTCACAGAGATATAGAAAAATGATAGTAGTTTTTATTATTAAATTTTCTGTATGTATGAAGGGTCAATGAAGGATTTATTTATGCAACATTTTGGCACATATCACATGCTGTCAGTGCTGTATCTGGACACATTTATGTATTTCTAGGAAAACCAAAATGGCTTTTTTGGGTTTTTTTCCCTGCTTTCTAATTCAGTGAAAGTTCATATATGCCATTAATTGTGAGTAGGGACTTTAAAAGCTAATGTCTCAAAAATTGGTCTGAATGTGCAGGTAAGTGAGGGACACGCAGCAGCAATTTTAAGCGTCAGGTCAATTTTATTAACGATTATCAAGAATTACGTGCTCTCATTCATCCTGACATCATGGACATTTAATTAGTTCCAGTGTACAGGAACACACTTCCACCACATAATCAATAAAGTATGGCATATCATCTTTAGTTTAATTTCCTCAGGGGTGAATTAATTATTTCATATTATATTCTTCACTGTGGAGAGTCTAAAATCTCCATTCTTCTCCTTCCTTTAGTGAAAAAAGTCTTGTTTTCATCTGCTTTTGAAATGAACTATTTAACACTTTTTTGGTTCAGTAATTGAGCAAAATGAATTAATATTTTTTGTCCAATCACTGTCCTTTGCCTTTTTTGTCAAAAATATGATTCCACATTGCTTCAGACAATGATGGCCAGGTTGGAGTTGTGGTTGGTGTACCCAATTCCCACTTCTATAGAAGTATTTATTAGAAAAAGTTGGGGAAGAAAAATCTTTTATTATGTCAGAACAAGAAACCTTGAGTTCTGAATCTTGAGAAATCCAAGCTGAAGTTGTTTGTACTATGGAGATAATAAAATAGCCAAGTAGCATATAATCACGAACCAAGCTAGAAGACTTTATGTCTTCCATGCTTAATTAAATATAAATGCAACAGCATGCAATTTCTTCATGCTATGCTTACTAGGAATTAAGTGGTATCTCCAGAAATTATGGCTATTACTGGCAGTATAAATTATCTGATTTCTTCATAGTAAGGTAGAAAATTTTTCAAACTCCATTTCATAGAAGATACAAAGAAACTAAAAGTAATCCTATGTTACATGTATCAGAAATTCCTTATATAGTATAGCATTAATATAAGAAAATCTTGGTATCAGAAAATGCCTTGTATCAAGTCTACACTAGTCAGCATTTTCTGGGGTTTTGGTTTTTTTATTTGTTTACCTGCAGTTAAGTTGTTCCTAGTGAACAAGTATATGGATATATGTTTGTTTGTTTCTATAGGTAGGTGTTTTTGAGTGATTTGCAAGAAAATTGCCTCTTCAGAGATTTTAAATTACACCTTGGACCTTTACAGTAGAATAATAGTATTGTAGAATAATAGAATAAGCTGGGTTGGAAGTAGCCTTTAGAGATCCTCCAGTCCAACCTCCTTGCCATGGGTAGGGACACCTTCTACTAGACCAGGTTTCCCAAAGACCCAAATATTCTGACCTTGAACATTTATGGGGATGAAGCTCCACAACTTCTCTGGTCAAATAGTTCCAGTGCTTCACCCCCCAAATAATTAATATATAATATAATATAGTATAATGTAATATAGTATAATGTAATATAGTATAATGTAATATAATATAATATAATAATAACATAACATAACATAAGGTCTCCCCAAAGCTTCTCATCTCCAGGCTGAGCAACCTCAACTCTCAGACTTTCTTCACAGCAGAGGTCTTCCAGCTCTCTGACCACCTTGTGCACCACAGTAGTGGAGTCTTTTGCATTAGTTGAACATTTGAAAATCTGCAAAACTAGAAGCACCTACAGAATAAAACTCTGGAAGGAGAAAAGCAAAACAAAATCAATAAACAAAGAAACCAAAGCCCCTTACAATATTAGTTCAAGCATCTCATACTACAATTGCCTCATGTACAAAACTGAAGAATCTGTTCTATTACTCCTCAAACTGGCAAACAACAGGTCTCAGACAAATGTGTAAGTGGAAAATAAATGTCATATTTTAAAAATATGGCATGTCTGGAGAATTTCCATCTAACTTCTGGAAATATAAGAGTTTAAAGTCATTCTTCTTTTGCTGTTTCACATTTCTGTGGATGCTTCCATTACAAAATCTGCCTAATGCTGAAAATTAGAATTCTCCAATCTGTGTGAAGTTCTGCAAACAATTTCAGGGGGAAAAAAACCCCATATTTCCAAACACAGGCAAGTAGTAACAAAGAATTACAATTCAATGATAATATTTTTATGTTTTCTTGCTATTTGCTTTATTTATCATTAGTTGACTTCTTTCTTCAATTCCTCCTAAGCAGTTAGAATACCTTTTAAAGTGCAATTATTTTGAATGATAAATCATGCCATTATTGTTTTTCAATTCTACTTATTGATAATCATTATAATAAAAATTATATGCAATACTTGGATAACGCAAAGAAACATGAACTATATGTTGTAGAACCAAGCTAGTATTTTCTTATTTTCAATAAAAAAGAAATTGGTTTCAAAAGTTACCTGGGTGTATTGGCAAACCAAAGGTAAACAGAAGTTTTCTGACTGAGTCATATTGCTGCAACACTAAGGAACTACTGGAAAGTAGAATAGTTTTTGCTGTGAGAAAAATACAGGTTTTGTGTTTTTCTTGTCTTCTCGTCTAAAACAAAGTCAAAAAGAATAGAGGAAGATGATTTGATAACAGGTGTCTACAGGTCTGCCTCTCTTCAAATAAATGGAGCTCTGGTGAAAATAATGAAAATTTTGCTATCAGACACAAATATACAATAAATGGTATCCCAGCTGCTCAAACAACCTATACAGTCATTTGGTGCTAACTATGTGTGGTGTTTTGATTCTTGTATGTTACACCAAACAGTTTGGAGCTGTCAAAGGACTTTGATAGTTGTACTTCAGTGTGAAGAGAAAAATTCACAGACATAATTTCAGCAGCTTTTAGAAATTAAAGTTAGCAATATAGTTGCAAATATTTGGACTGGACATTGTTGATAAGGTAGATAAATGCAGTATATATAATTATGTTCCAAGAATAAAATGTAGAATAAGCATAGCAATCCAATGAGCTCCTGAAAGATTTCTGTTTTAAAATCTAGTCTGGGGGCACCAATCACCTGGATGAAGTACACATTAAATCTCATACAATATCACTCTATGTCTTGTTTTATCCAACCAATGTTGCATCTTGAAACTGAATTAATTGAAAATTGTTTTCTTCAATGAATTTTATTCCATGTGTTACTGATATATTTCACTGTTTGAAAAGATATTGAATAACATAATGAAGAGACAAAATAAAATATCTATGACAAGAAAGATTTTGTTAAGTGGATTTACATAAGCCATATATTTATATCAAGCTGTTCTCATCTTACTTGCTATCAACTCAGCCACACAAAAATAAAACATGAATAGCAACAACAAATGTGATGTATTTTCAATGTTACTCTAAAAAGGTAATAGTCACAATTACATGCTACCTGAGTGGCATTGATACTTTCCTGAAAATTTCTTCTTGACAAGTTAAACGTCACATTCATTTTACAGTGTATTACATTACTTTGTGTACTTAAAGCTTTCAAGAGCTAAGGCATGACATAACATTTTTGCAATACTCTTCAACATGTTAGCAAAGAAATTTCTCCTGAAGAAGAGGAAGTTGTTTGTGAGGCCCTGTGAAATATATATATTTCTGTATTGTGAAAACAAGGACTCCATCCATAACCCACTGTATTACAGTATGGAGACCAAAAGAGAGTAAGTCCGGCGAAAAAAAGTTCAATATTCATTTTTTTTAACCTCAGTATAAAATGTCAACTCTGGACAGGAGGAGAGCAGACTTCAGGCTGTTTAGGGAACTAGTAAGTAAGTCCCCTGGATAAAATATTTTTGTAGATGCTGGCATCCATTAGTGCTGGTCACTTTTTAAACATCACCTCCTAAGGGCACAGGAGTAGGCAATTCCTAAATGCTGCAAATCAAACAGAAGAGGAAGAAGGCTGGCTTGAATGAACAAGATTCTTCTTTTGGAATTAAGATGGAAAACAAAAATTCTTGTTCAGTGGAAGCAAGGTCTCAGACAAATGTGCAAGTGGAAGCAAGGTCAAGTTATGTGGGAAGAATACAGAAATGCTGCTTACCACTGGAAGGAGAAAATACATGTGGCCAAAACTCAAATTGAGATGAAGCTGGACTGAAATGCTGGGGGCAGTAAATAGAGTTTTTTCAAATATATTAATGGCAAAAGGCAGTGTAAAAATAACATCACTTCATTGCAGGATGAGGATGGTCACCTCACAAACAGGGACATGGACAAGGCAGAGGTGTGTTACACATTCTTTGCCTCTGTCTTCAATATGGATGACAGGCCAAGGGGGTCTCAGTGTCCTGTGAGAATGACCAAACCCAGTTGGCACATCTACCTTGGAGCCAGCTGGATTTGGCTCTGCTGGACACGGAGGAAGCTTCTGGTGGCTCTCACAGAAGCCATCCTTGTAGCCCTCCTGTACTAAAACCCTGGTCATATAAACCCAATACATGTACAATTCTAGATTAAAAGTAGGCTTGTTCTTGAATCTGGTTCCTCAACTTATCCTAGAGCTATGATGGGAAAAGACTTTACACCTCCAGTTTTCTATTATGTTTCCTGTTCCTTCATCATCCCTTCCATTTTTCTCATGCTAAGTGCATAAATACACTATCCTGACAATCTGTCTGAGGTTGTTTAGCTCACACTGGTAGCCACCAATTCATTCTGTCTGCAATATGCCTTATCTTACATTGTATCCAATATGGCATTCTGCTTCTTCACAAGCTTAATTTAGTACTCTGCTATTGGGAAAAAACTAAAAGTAAGGGGTGCTAAATGATGAATAGACTCTGAAACTGGTCATTTATGTCCATTAAATTAAAGCAATATACAGATTAACAATACATGTTAATGTCTTGGAGAGGGCAGTTTCAGTTGCACTTCAGAGTTTTTCTGAGTGGACAGGTATCCATCGCTAGCTATGCTAAGAAACCTGAGAAAGCTGAGACAGTGAAGAGTACATAATCTTGTTTTGAGAGCCCAGTTATACAAGAAAGCTAACAAAGAACTAACTAGAGGAAAATTATTCATAGGCAATCAAATTATGTGCATAGGCAATCAATTATGTGAAAGCTAAAAAAGAGATAAATATGTTTTCTTGTCCAAATATGTTTTCTGGTAACTCAGAAGCTATCAACTGAGAAATAATAATTGATATTGCAGTCATAAACTAAAAAGAATTTGTACAGTGCATTTATTCACTTTGCAACTTTCAAGATAGTTCTTGTACCACTGTTACCTTATTTAAAGCCTGAGTTTGTTTAGCTAGATTAAAAGTAGGCTTTTAATCTAGCTTAATAAAGCTTTCTGCCAACAAATCTAATTAAATTTTCTATGCCTGATAAAATAATGTTTTCCAACTAACATTCTTTAAGTGCTTGAAAACCATCATTGAACCACCTGCAAACTTTTATTAACAAACAAGTAGATCAGAATCTCTGGGTTTAGATTTCGGGGGGAACAAAACCTTGTCAAGAATCCCTATGACTGTTTCTTTGCATCTGTAATTTTTGCTTGCTATTTAGAATAGGAGATTTTAGTGCCAAAAGGAATGATCCCATGTTGATTGTATACGAAAGTACTGAATTTTTCCTCCCGTGCAGTTACATTTTTATTCCTATTTGGATAACAAATTGGATAATAATGTCACTAGTTGCTTTTGTTTTGTTGATTTTCGTAATTACCACAAGTCTTCTCTAAGCCACTGTTTTCAGAGAATATATGTATAGAAAATATAACTGTACAGAAAATATAACTTGTAATTCATTTTTTTTCTTGCAATTGTGTTAGGAGAAACCTTGTTCCAGTGCAAAAGGCTTACTAAGGCACTCAGATCACTACATAATATTTTTTCCCTGTTGCTGAACACCTGAGTCATCTCCAAATAAAATGTGTAAATTATTTTCTTTCATTTAATTGTTAAGAATAATTAATGAATGGTTAAGAAAAATAATAAAGATCTTCTTAAGTGTCATGTCTTCATTTAAGTTTTACATTTATATTGAGGCAAGTTATTTAGTCATTTTTAATCCCCATAAGCAATGTCATCTTAAGTTCCATTCTATCTTTTGCTGAGATATGTGTGATATGTAACAGATCAAGTACTTTGTGACAATGAAAGTGAATCACATCAAAACTATTACAAGCACAAAAAAACAAGTAGTTTTATCAAAAATGTTACCAAAATAATTCTGAAGGATGTTTTTTGGTTTTTTTTTCTGTAAACTATACTTGCTAAAATAATTTTCATTGCTGTTCTTTATTTATTTGTTCATTTTTTCAGTTTTAAGGTGTTCCTTATTTTGTCCAAGATCGGTATTCTGGTGAGCCAATAGCTAAGTAAGACGCCTATGTAAACATTTATAAACAGTGTCACACCAGCTGTCTTTCAACACTAAAATATTTCTAATATCTTATGACTTACTGAAAACCTGATTCTATTGAAAACCAATTCACCTGATTCTTTTGAAGCTCTGAAATGATAATTACCTCACCAGTAAAAATGTAGTGAGACAAGATGTCACATGCAATCATGGTAGACCATATATAGTGAACCTAGAGGGTTGTTGGTTGAGATTTTTGTTTTGTCAGTTGGTTATGCTTGTTCTGTTGTTTTGGTTTTTTTTTTCTACAAAGTGGATTCATTTTTTTTTCCTGGAACTGAAAAGAATGTGATCTAACATAAATTGTGCCAAAAACCCCACATATATCAAACATAGCAGTTGATGCAGACTGCTAGAGTGAATTATTTGCCTTGTAATCAGTATGTGTTCTGCTATTGACTCCCATCAAGACAGGATTATATTCCTTTTTACAGTAAGATTTTGATGTGTGAGACAGTTTGCTTCTCTAGAAATACATAGAGGGGGTTTTTTAGCACTTTTATGGATTCTTTGTTCTCCAACCTGTAAAATTCTTTATCTGGGGAGTTGTAGAAGGCCTAGGAAAAAGATGAATTTACTTCATAGTTGAATTGTTTCATAAGTCTACTAGTAACAGTAATAATAGTAATAGTAGTTACATTCAAGCAGCTTTCTGTAGTTGGAACTCAATTTAATCATTGTTTGTCTAATCTAACACAGTTACTTTGCCAAAAATCAGTCACTAACTATTGCTAAACCCAGTCTTATTTAAGATACAGGTATATTTGATTAATCAGCCTCATACAGAACCTTTGTGAAATTGTTACTAAACATATACAGAGAAACAGAATATCCTATCTTAAACAGATAATTAGCTGCAATTCTTGGAAAAAAACTCCAAAAATAAAAGGGAATGTTCTTCTAATGTCTCTTATTCCCTTGAAAAGAGAAAAGGGTATGAAATTATAAAAGAGCACAATATTCTTGCATTTAGTGTCTTATTTTCTTGCAGGGTCATGAAAAACCCTATCTTTAGAGATTGAGGTGAGTGGAAGCTTTTTTTAATGGAACTGAAGGTCACAACAGATGATTTAGTAGTTTTATTGCCACTGGGAAGAGAGCTCAGTGTAATATCAAAATGAAACAGCAGTACAAGTGAAAACAAAAGCAATTATAACATACATGATTTAGGGTCATGTTCCTGTGTTACATTTCAAATCAACTAAACTAATCAGTCCTTGGATTGTATTTGTTCTAAACCTAAAATTCCCTAAGGCTAGTTTGACAAGCCTAGAAAGAAATCAATTCATGAGTAAATGATAGCTTAAAAAAACACCTTCAAATACGGATGAAAAGTATATAATTGCATCATATTAATTCAAAGCTACATTTGTCATGAGAAAAATTCTTCACATATTCACTAAACTATAATCTTGTTAAGATCTATAAACATATATAATTACATTTTCATTTTGAAATAATGCTTCACTTACAAGATACAAGTATGATCAAACTGGAAAGTTTTGTTTTCAGCAACATTGATTTCTACTGGTTTCTAGGTAAGTTCCTTAAAATCACCATCCAAAAGTAATACTGGAAAAATGGAAACTCACTCTGTCTCTTGAACAGACTATGAATATCTCAGGATATCTGGAATCTGGACAGAGCCAGAGCCAAAGTGTATATACATATGTATGTACACATTTTCAGAACTAATCATTCAGCAATAACTTGATAATTGTCATACTTATATTCCATTAAGGTTAATGAGATTTAAATACATAATTAGTACCTATGTTGTACATAATACATCTGCAGAGGGATTATCACAGTATCATCTAAAATTAAAATTAAAGTTTTCTTTAGAGAAATGAAGAATACATTGGACTTTTTATATGAATATTTAAAAGATGAAAGATTCCTTATGCTCTGACTTTGTGCTCCCTATTTTCTTCTTTTTCCATGCACTGTTGAGAAACACCATACAGCCAGTTTCATCTAGATCACTAACATTTAATGACAGCTAAAACCAGGTGATTGTCAGCCTTAGTGAGTGGCAGAAGAAAAGGTATTACTTGAATATTCTATCAAATGACTTATTTTTCATAGACTGGTGAACACACATTATTTACTTGCATTTCTAAACACATAATTTTTATACAAAATACCTATGATCTACAAGGCAAGACAAGGAATGAGCAACATTGCCTTTGCTCATTCCTTTTATTTTTGTTATATTGAGTCAAGTGGTTCTCCTCTGGCAAACCTCCATTTTCCTCCTTTTCTTCTTTGCATTATTTTTTCTAAGAGCCTCTACCAAAAAATCTCTGCTGAAAGCTACTGTTAAGTATATGAGACTTTCCAGAGAGCAAAAGAACTTGCAGAATTAATAAAACAGAGCTACTGACATAAAAAACTATATCAATTGGTTTAGTATGCATCAATGCTATTGGAAGAATTTTCAGCAGAGGCGCTGATTTGGCCAATTAAGTCAGTATTAACATTAACTATATACCAAACATAAAATTCTACAGGAAACAAACAAACAAAAAGAAAGTATCTTCCCAAAGTGGTCTGTGGCTGTTGAATGCTACTGCCACTTTTTAACCACTTTTTATGTCATAAGCAATAAATTAAAAAGAGTCATAGAACTTGGCATGGGCAAAATATATTTAAACTGCAGCTCCTAATACACTTTTATTCTATTAGAACTGCTCTTCTCAATAACCCTTGTGCCCAGTTTGGGAGACAGGCTGGGAGCTACTCTCAGTAGGCAGCTTACTGAAGCCACACTTTTCAGGGCTCTGAGAGCTTAGTGGCATGGCTTTGGCCAGTCTGAAAAAAGGCTGCAGTGACAATGAGTGGCCCCAGTAAATATTTAGTTATTACATCAACAATCTAACCTCAATAACCTTAACCAAAAAGATAATTTGTGAGAAACTTCAAAGAGTATGTGAATAAAAAAAAAAATAATCCTAACACAAATGGAAAGAAAGAAAAAGCATTTTGTACATTGGAAAAAACTTATCTTAAAAAACCATATTTAGAAAAGTATAAAGAATAAAATAACTGGTCTGAGTACCTATTGTTTTCTGTCAAGTCCAGCATGCCTTTGTTTTTGTAGTTACTCAGAAGAATGTAGACCAACCTTTATGGGGTTATATATATTATATATATATATATATATATATATATATTATATATATATGTGTGTTGGGTTATATATATATGTGTGTATATATATATGTGTATGTATGTGTATATATATATATATATATATACACACATATACACACATGTATATATGTGTAGAAATATATATATTATATATGCACATATGGCATTACTATGACAACCTCTTTGTTTTACAACATTCATCAAAGATAGTTAAAATTATGTCATAACAAGAAAGGAAACCATGAGGAAAAATTAAGAAATATAGCTATAGACAAACAAAAGAAGGAAAAAATCACCTTACGAAAGTTTCTATTAATTTCTTATCTTTTGAATTGGACCTTCTAGTAAAGTCATATAAATAGGATGGGGAATTAGTTATGAATGCAGAAGTATAAAGATACTTTAAAGAAGCAGATTAAAAAAGAAATCCAAGAAGATGTATGCTAAGTTTAAAGGCTTCCCTTGTAAAAATCTTCAAGGGAAGTCCAAATTTTTAGCAGATACAATAAAGATATGTCTGCATTTAGAACGTCAGACTACATAGATCAACAGGGAAGTAATCTGTGCCTGGAGATGACTGTTGAATAAGATGGTTTTGAAAGAGAGCATTCAAAACCTCATTAAAAACTCAGGCTATTAAAAGGCCACCAGTAGAACTAATGTGATTTTTTTTCAGGGCCTCAACATTCTGTGAATGATATGGGAATGACATGATCCACAAATATTATTTAATTGAGAAATGATAGTTTCTGTCCTAATTGTTGTTGTCCTTAGGTGAGAGTGTTGAGGAGGAGGGCAAGGAGAACTACATATCCTTTTTCCTTCACTGATAACATAGATTGTGAGTGAGTTTTCAATAATCACCTTATTGATGTATCTGAATGAGCATTCTCATTCTCCATTAGAAACACTGAAAAGAAATTGAAAGATTATAAGGAACTAGCATATTTTTTACCAGGCTTGAAAATAGGTTAAGGGTACAAAAAAAAAAGTCTACAGTGCTGAAGTAAAAGAGAATCTGGAAGTAGTGAAACTGGATGAGAAGTTACATATATTTTCATTAAGGTTATAGTCAGGATAGAGATAATTTTAAAAAATTGGAAGATTCTGCTTAGAGTCCAGCCTACTTTGAGGTAGAACAGACCATCCCTCTGTTCTTCAAAGAACACTGAAGACTTTCATCTCTAAAACTTATGTATGCGAAAATGCTTAATAAAAAAGTCTCAGTTCATTTTCATCCTAATTCATGCATCTTTACAGATTTGATGATTTCAGTTCTAGCTATTCCCTTTGAATTATCAATCTTCAAAGTTTTTCCTGAAGTTAGCTAGCTCTTCACCAGATGTTTGCACATACATAATATAGTATAAAACAAAGAAACCAGAAAAAGCAGTTTCACCATAAATGTTTGTAGTCCCAGGTAGACAAAGAATATTTCTTATTCAAGACTTTCCACGTACAAGAAGCTGTGTGTTTCTTGTTTGTCTTCAATCCAGTTCAGCTAAAAATATAACATTTAAAATCAAATAAAATTGATAGGACTCATATTAACTATCTTCTGGGTGGTATTCAAGGCTTTTAGTTTTGTTTTTTTTTTCCTCCTTAAGAATCAAAATTTACAAACTTCACTGTGACATACCAGCCTACTAATTCCCTAAGTCCAGGCTTTGTCAAAATGGCTGATGCTTGTTCTCTTGCTTCTTTGTTCTGTCCTGCTTTGTTATGTTGAACCATGAATAGCCAAACTAAATAACTATGTATTTTGTACCTTAACTCACATGATATGCTGAAAACAAAGTAGCTGATTAGTTGAAGTTTCATTCAGATCAAGATGCAAATATGTGGATGATTTCTGAAGAAAATGCTTCTTGGTCATCTTTGCATCCAAGATGTATGCTCTTCACTGAAGATAAGAGACAGATTATTTTCTTGATCCAGTTGATTTTGCAAGTGCTCCCTGAGTGGCAGAGTTTTGCTACTGGAATTTCAGGTAGGGCTATTCTGCTTATGACTATATTTAACTAAGTGTCTGTACTTGAACCTGGAGCATGTGTTATATTCAAACAGAACTTTCATGAGTCAAATTAAAGAAAATGAAAAGCTGCATTCTTTTTACAGTTTACACAGAAAGTTTTTAGATACATAAATAGAAATAGCTTACAAAGAAATTGTTTACAGATATAATCATTTGAAAACAGAACTGAAAAAATAAGGCTTGAATGACTTTCAAGAACAAGCAGCAGAGAAAATTCCTATCTAAAAGCTCTGATACAATCAAGCAATAGAGATTTCAAGACTGCATGACCACCTGACATTGGGCATTAAAAGCCAAAGTATTAAACTGTTGAAACCCCAAGAAGCCTGAGTCATCTTGTTAAGTGCTGGATTTGTAACTATTTTAAAAGATAAATCTGACAGAATCTGTGTGAAACCTTTTGGAATATTTTCCCATCAAAATGCAAGGCTTCGAACCAGTCCAGACATGCAGCTTAAAACAGTATATTCCTTAACTGGTAATTGGAACAGCTGTAAAAACCAGAGTGTGCAAGATTTGAGCTGAGAAGGGCTAGCTGTGCAAAAGATAGAAACAGAAAAGATTAAAACAGACCCTGACAGATGGGATTCTTTTTAATACAATGAATCATAAGCAAACAAGGAGGAGCTTGCAGAAATGATTGAAAGAAATTGTGTGACAATATCTATCCAAAGAACGTGTAATCCTTTAGTAATCAAGGAGTCAAAAAACTGTAAAGAAGAGTAAAAGCAGAACAAATATTAAAAAAAAAACACTTAATGGATAGAATTTCTTGAACTGAGTATTGAACATATTTTCTTTTGGTGTGATATAAATTGGTGCCATTTTGAAGCAATTGCATAACAATCAAAATGGAATCAGAAAGTAAATGGACAAAACAGAGGCTGCCGCTGTGCTGGCAATAACAGTCATGTTCTCATTTCAGTTGACACTGTCAGATGGTACAGCAAGCTCCAGGACTAAAGTGTTATATGTTTGGTTCTTATCAACTGTACAGGAGAGATTTTTCTACTGTGAAATACTGCATTACACATTTTTAAATGATGATCAGAGTTAAATTTTTAAGTAAGGGCAGAGAAAAGAAATTGTCACATTTAAGGCTTAACAGTCACGTTTATGGCACAGTGAAATAAAACTGGGTTTGATCTACAATAAAGATTTGCACTTGAGAATTCACTCATTGCCTTTTCAATGGGAGGTTCACATAACATTTTTCAAGATCTCTTGAAACATTTATTTTTTAAAGTTTTCCTTTTTTTCTGTCTCTGTGACTAGATACAGAATAAAATTTAAAATAAATGTCATCATTGGCCTTTTGAAGTTCTTATCTTAGTTCTGTTAAAAGAAATGGAGATAAACAAAGTACCTATTTTTATTTACTTTCTGTATTATTTGAGCCATTTTTCATTAATGCCCTTTCTTAAAACATCTTATTTCTCTTCAAAACACAATTTCAAATAACAAATCATTAATTTTAAGCATTTCTCATACATATTATTATAAATATTGTTCAGAGTCCATGAACATTTAGGAACATAAATATTTATTTTTATATTAATTCAATGTTCCTCTCTTTTTACAGGAAGGCCTCAAAAATAATAAAATCTCAAAAGAAGGATTGAGTATTTAGAGAAGAATGAGTTATTCAATCAAAGCTACATCTTATTTCCTCTGTTTAAATATATGCGTGTGTGTGTGTTTTCTTAAACTACCACTTGAAATACTACTAAAAAATAGATGTGATTTTTATTCTAAAATTATTTGCAAAGTTTTATCTTCTACATGCACAGCTGAGCTATAATTACTTAAAATAAGTTTAATTAACATAAAAAAGGAAGTACGAAAGAATTGAAAGTTTGCTTGTATTATGATAATTTTCTGAATATAGGAAGTAAAATTGATTTTATATAACATAGTACTTGCTGAGAATACTAATCCTGATGTATACAGTAAATCTGATGCAATCAAGGGAAGTACAATACTTTATAAGATATGAGAATATGTAATTTCAGAGGCTTATATCCTCTGTTCTTAAGCTTCATACTTAAAAATTGTTTTGACACATTTGCATTATACCTTCATCAGTCTGAGTTACTTTACTTTTCAGCCTAAACTTTCATTGTCTTCTATTATTGGACTGCAAATTCAACCTCTACAATAATCTCTGAGTAAGCATTGTCAAAAATATCTATGTGAATTTTTTGACTATTAAAAGTATTTATTAGATTTTTCTCTGTATCTACTGGAAAAGAAATATTTCTTTCATGAGTGATAGAGCATTCTATGAAACTTTAATAAAATTTGCCTGAAGAATATTGCAGCTAAACATAATATAAAAACAGAGCTATATTTTACCTTGGGGTTTTTATA
The DNA here is from genome assembly GCF_023055355.1 of Agelaius tricolor. Lineage (NCBI taxonomy): Eukaryota > Metazoa > Chordata > Aves > Passeriformes > Icteridae > Agelaius > Agelaius tricolor. The sequence continues at coordinate 22,986,795 of NW_027269267.1, read as the reverse complement.
TGCTTTATTGCAAAGAAAATACAAGGTTGCTATCAAGTCTTAAAGGAAGTACGTACTTTCTCATTATTAGGTTTGAATTTTAAGAAAAGTGTAAAAAATAATCTTCAATATACTATTTATAGTATATTGATAGTATAGTATTTATACTATACTATACTATACTATTTATATACTATTTATATACTATTTATAGTATAGTATTCATCTGTCCTATGATAGTGAGAAATACATAAACACATGAACATACATACAGAAACATGAACATATAAAAAAGAGTGAACTTTTCCAGAGATTCTTGGATTTCAAAATCATTGCTCTAAATACAAGCAGCAATTGGAAAATATATATTCTTAATTTATCACTCAAATTATTTTTTTACAATTTCATCATCACTGTCTTTAAAATGAAGATTTGTTTTGTTAGTAAATATGCCTAATTCAATTTTTTTTAATAATTCAGACCAAAATAAGAATAGAAAAGAAAGTTTAAAAAATTAAATTTTCCTTTTTCCTAAGGAGAGGCTATCAGTCAGAATATAAATTGTTTATTGCAATTTACATCAAGATGTAATTAGTTAAAAGAGAAGTTCTGAAACCAGAGTTGGTATTAATGAAGTTTTCTTGTAGCAAAAACCTACTTTTAATCAGATTTCCATCACTTGTGTACCTCTCAAGGAAAAAAAAAACCACAGGAAACAGATATAGGATTAAATACTCTGATGTATGATATGGGGCATCAGCATGCTATCATAACACCATAAAGTATTTTTCTCAACTTTGAACTGAGTCTGAATTTGCCTAGTTACCCAGTTAGCAAATTTATAAAAATTTGCTCATACTTACAATATATTTCACTTGAAAGTGAAACATTATGAGGCATTAGAGTTGACAGTGAAAGAATGCTTATGATGGAACATTTTTTTTAATCTAGAACAATCTTGTCACTCGCCTGACAACTGAATTGCAAGTGCAAATGGGAAGATATAGATAAAGGTCCTGACACTCAGACTTGTTATTATTATCAGTGTTTAATGACACTTTTAAATAAGTTCAGGTAGAATTATGCTTTAAACAGAGGTGGGATTCCTTTAAGATGTGGTGTCGTAGGTTTTTTCCAAACATCACTGGGAAATGCTGTTGCTGTTAAAATCTAAAGGCAAATATTTGATGAGAAAAAGGAACTTTAAACTCGAAAAATGTTTTCATTAAATTGCAAATAACTCTTGCTCTGAACAAGACTTACTATGAAAACTCTTAGACAGAAGACAAAATATATGTTTTTCTTTACGTCAAGTAAGCACTACAACTAGTTCTCTAAATTGTTAAAAAAGGCATTAGGCTGTGGAATTTATGAACACAGCCTTGAATACTGTGCAGGGATTTCCTGAAAATGTAGCTAATTGCACAATTAGACCTGAATATTTCCTCAAATAGATAATTTTTTTTTTCCATAAAACCTAATCTCTTAAAGAATTTCTCATCAACACTAAGTAATTGTATCATGACCAAGTAGTAGAAATATGATATTAATCTTGAGTACCACATTCATATGTCACTTAATATAAAATATCAACTTGATAATAAGTTAGTATCTACCAGAACCCACTCAGTCTGCACCTGAAAGGTCCTGACAGACATTTTCTAAGTAACAGTTCTGTAAATCATCCGTACACTTCAAGCATATGTGTAAAACAGAAAATAAACACCTGGGTTAGGTAACACTAATGCCTTATAATATAAGCAATTCAATCCTAATAAAATAAGATTATAAAACTCTTCTTTCTTTTTTTGCCAAAATGGGGGATGTACTAGAGAACAAAATATTGAGGAAATGAAACTATATGTTGCATGATATTTTTTCAACATACAGATTTTCTCTCATAGCCAGAGATTTATTAAACTTTTCACTTTATCAGCACTGTTATTGAAAAGAGTGTGGACTACTGTGCCAACTTTGATATTAGGATAAAACTTTTAAAACAGTCAGTTTAGTTGTTATTTAGGATTTGAAGTTACTGCAACATTTTTAGTAATACATGTGAAGGCTTTGTAAAAATTGTTGCAAGAGTTTTCTTTGGTCTTCATAATAATTTTAAAATACAGATAAGAAAACCATTTGAAATAAATTTTTCATAAAGACTGAAGCAATTTCAGCTTCTTCCAGTTCTCCTTCTTTTGGTGATATTACTTGGTTAATTCTTTGTCCAAGAATTACATTCTACTTATTTGAAGGTTTCAAGCTTGGGAAGGTGGGAGGCAAGGAGGTGGGGTGGCAGAAAAGACAAAATACGTATACATAACTTTTTTTAATGTGAATTAGAAACAAATTCCAGATAAATTTATATCTGCTAGATTACAATTCAAGCAATTTTTTATACATTCAAAGGTAGAGAAGAGTTCCAGTGTGAAATAAAAGTTATTTAATTGTTTCTTAATTTTATAAAGTTTATTTTTCCTCCTGTGCTTTCTAAGGGTATTTTCAAAGTGCAAACAAACTGGAAAATTAATTTGAAGCAATTACGAACTTCAATATCATTACAGAAACAAGATAGGAAAAAATTAACTATGCATGTCTTCTCTGTAGTAGATTCAAATAAAGCCAAATCCAAAATATTCTTTAAAATGTTTCAAGAGCTGAAGCCTTTTCAAGTTAGATAATGCAGGACAAAAAGAAAAGTGACAGTATATAGCCTGTCCAGAATTATCTGTAGAGGCTATTTTAATGTTATAGCAAATCTGAATGAATGTCTTACATACCAAATCATGTAAGATTATAACACAGTGATGTCTTTTTAAACAACACCATAAAATAAATAGCAGATTTTTTTAAAACTGTTTTCAAAACTTTGTGCATATTTTGTCCAAGACTGCTATTATAAACCAATTACTGCTGCTGAAATGGATATTGGGATATTCAAAGATCTCTCTGCAGGCAGAGTAAAAAGATTTGGTGCACCTGTGGTTTAAACTAAATCACTCAGTGGTTTGTCTTCACTGTGATTGTTTTCGCAAGAGAATTGAACGGATAAATTAATATGAATGAAAACTGTTCTCAAATATCAAGCATAATTTTCCACACTGTTGTGGTTAGATGTCTTTGAAAGTACTACAGTAATAGGAATGTACCCACAGAGAGACAAAGTGGAGTGTTATATTCTACTACAAATTACTCTGGGAAAAAAATGTCTAACATAGATATTAATAAAAAAAGGAAAGCACAAAGAGTAAAAAACCAGCATATATTTTGTTCCTTAGGATATTATTTTTTGTAAGGGTCCTATTAAGTGACACTGTTAAAGAATGTGCACTTTTAAGGTCAACATTTTGAGATTCTTACAGGCATTGAGAATTGGCAAAGCTTTTCAGGCTTAATAAAAAATATTTACACACTGTGAAGTATTAGAATTATGTAGATTAAAAATTGACAGGTATTTTTTATCACTGTACACTTTTTATCACTGTACACTGTATACTTTTATCACTTATACTTTAAAATTTTGGTGGGCCCTGGCTGAGCTTGCTGTAGATATAACCAATGGATGCGTACATGCTGGGCAGTGCCACCCAAGTTACTAGTCAGAAAGGAGACCTATTTTAAACTGGAAGTCAACAACTCTGACCATTCAGATGTAGTGTACCATGAGATGCTTTCTCCACAAAATGCCCAATCTCCCTCCCCACAGCCCATACCCCAAGTCATTCTGCAAAGAAATGCATTAATAAATATAAAAATAAGGTTTTGCCATGGTCTTCCCTTAACTAAATTCATGATCCTCTGGTTTTCCCTCTCCATTTTTTGAACAGCTGTACAACTAAGGGTCTGGTATTTGTCAGCTTCCATATCACAGCCTAGAATTTGGTTATCAGCAATCAAATACTGTGCATTTAAGTTCTTGGGGTGTTCCTCAAATTTAGCTAAGAACTAAAATAATATATTGATGGTTGTCTTGGGTTTTGTTTGGTTTGGTTTTGGGTTCAGCTTTTTCTTCATTTTGTCTTTCCTCTCAAGTACATACAATGAAACCTGTAAGAAACTTGCAAAATAAAAGAACACATTTCTTTTTCTAGCCTATTACAAATAGGCTAGAAAACTGTAGACAGTGAGGTAACTTAAAAAGTGATAAAATCAGGAAACAAAAAGACTAACTTTTTCTCAGACTGAAACAGGGTGCCTCTCAGTTTGCTGAGGCTCCCTCAATGCTGCCAGCTCTATGGATTTCAGACACAGTGAGTGTTTTAGTGACACTCCATCTCACTCTTTTGAGTGAAGAACAACTGACTTGCTGGCTTTATGGAATTCTTGGAAAATAATCACTGTTCATGCAGAATCCTCTTTGTGTGAAATACTGAGCAATAATGGGAAGATAATTTAAGAAAGTCAAATAAGTCAAGGCTCAGGATGTGTAATACCGATGTATAAGACTATTTCTGGTTGTGTCAATATTGACAAGTCTGCTGTTCATCAGTGAGACCCAAAACTTCTGAACTGCTAAATCTAGTGACTAAGGATTGTTTGTGCCATATGACATTCTGGGTCTCTAATTTGCATCCTAACTTGGAACATTTGTAAATAACCATTTTAGCATGGTATTAGCAGTGGTAACAATTTCTATAGATAGTGGTCATGACTGTTAATCTCCATGACCAATGTTAAATCTAAAATAAGTCCTAAAATAAGGACTGACCTATCTTTTATCAACTATTCTGATACAGAATTTATTTGAAAGTCAAAGTCAGTGATATGAATTTAGCCACAACACAGGTCAAAGTGCCTTTAGCTTCTAGATCTGGATTGTTTGGGGTTTCTTTTCTGTATAGCTTTGGTGGGCAGAGGGAGGATGTTGTTGTATAGTTATTTTTAAAATTACATCAGGAACTATTGCTCAAGAAATTAGCTTTTCTTTGTATGCAGTAGCTGTTTGGGTAAGAAGTTCAGCTGTTTATAAAGGATCTGATTTGTTCTATTATTTGGTTATTGGCTTACAAGCCTTCAACTGCTCTTGCTAATGTATTGTTTGGACCCAGGAATTTCTTACTTATGCTATGTTATGAATCCTTCACTTTGGATGAACCTTTCACATTCAGAGAGTGCTGATGTGTCTTGACTTCCAGACAGGCAAGGGCACAGTGGAGGGCTGCCTTGCCAGACTGCACAGCTGCACTGGTAGCTACTGCCAGCTCCACAGTAACTTCAGTGTAAATAAAGCAGTCTCTGAGCAGTTTGAATTTGTTGCTCAACGTGACATTAGCTCAGTAGTGGAGAGGCATTTGAGCAGTTGTCAGCCCTGGAAGGCACACCTGTTTTCCAATGTTTGAGACTTATTGTTCTCCGTATTATTTTTAGAGTCATGAGGTTCAGAGTCTCTTGGATTCATGTATCTCTCATGGATCATTTATAATATCTGCCAGATTTTCACCCTTCCCTTCTCGTATAAAGCATGATATGCATGATTTTGAAACTTCAGTAAATCCTGTTTAGTTTTGGTTTACATCAGGATTGCATTCAGAGTGGTAGGTCTAAAGCTAGATCTCTACTTTCTATTTCTGTTCCTATTTACTGTGAATTATCTTAATAAATTAAAAGTTCTATTAACTAATTTATGACATATTTCATTGCAAATGATATCAAACTATGTTTTTATTCTCTGCAATTTTTCCATGTGATTGTAAAGAAATTAGTGCATCTCTGTTACCATTGTTACTCTTTGTTATTTATTTCTTAATCTGGTTTTACAATGTAATGAAATGGAGATATGAGAACATTGTCTATACATACAAGAACATTGTATATATACACATCTCTTTATTTAAAGTAGAAATCTGTATATTATCTTACTATATACACAGTGAAAAAAGGCACAAAAATCTGTGAATACCTTGCTTTTGTGTCATGCCATTCAAATAGCAAAAGAAAGAAAAAAAATTTAATTTCATTTCTGATGGAAAAGATTAAAGAAATTTAATAACTCAATGAAGCTAAGACAAGGCAAATTTGCTACATGTCAAAATGTAGAGAATATAAAGCCACAAAAATGACAGCTTAATCTCCAATAGATACAAGAAGGAAAAAACAGGCAATATGTCAAGGAATCTAATCAATAATATACAAATCTATGACAGAGGTATTAGTTGGTATAGATAGAGCTGGAAATACAGACGAGGTTTAAAGAATTGATAAAAGGATGCAATGAGCAACTGTATATGAAACCTAAGGAATATGAAGAATTTACATGAGAAGGCATTACCATAACTATAAAAGTAAGCAACATAATATGTCAGCCTACTGTCTGAACATGCTTGCTAGGTTGCACTCAAGCTGTACAAGCCTTTTGTGAAGATTTTGATGTATCACAGGGATAGCTTTGATATATTTAGCCATTGGGGTGTCTCAGTAGAAAGGTTTCTCACAGATTCTTATATGAGAATGTGTATTTTTGCAGGGGTGCATGTGTGTGTACATGTAAGGCAATGGAGTTTTCAAATGCTACCCAAAGCAAAACCAGTCTAGGTTAGTCATGATCAAGACAATGATGTAAAGATTTGGGGATTTTGCTGATTATGTACAAACTGATAGAGACTAACATATGACTACTTTAGCTAAAACTGAAATGAGGTGTACTGGAGAAAGCTTCTTTGCAACATTTGCTCCCCCTCATGCCATTTTCTGAGCCATATTAACTAAATATTCTTTACTCCTTCATACTTTAAGCAGTAAATAAGACATACTGGTCTTTATTTTCATGATATTGTCCCCTCAAACATCAATGGTGTAATGCTGCTGTTACTAACAATACCAAGTGTTGTTAATAAGGCAGAAAGAAAGAAAGATTTTGGTGAGTTTTTTGAGGGTATGACAGGGATGGGCCCTGCTATCTTCAAGATAACATCCACCAAATGTAATGATATGAGGCATCACATGCAAAAAAGTCATAAAAAGAGCAGAAAAGTAGGAGAATGAAATGGAGAAAAAAGAATTTGAGTACTTTAGTCACATTACCTACTTGATGTGTTAGAACATGGATAAATGTCCTGACCCTTTGGCAGCAGAGTAAACACTATATAAATCATAGCCATTAAGCTAATTAAAATTATAAGTGGTTTTGCAGTTCCCCCTTGTATTATTTGAAACTAAAGGAATTCTTGTTTTTTTGGTTGGGTAGTGGTTTTTTGTTTGGCTTTTTTTTATATGTGAATGCATAAGACATTTCTTCTCACTTGGCATTTCAAACAAGAATAAAAGGTTCATTTGCTTCATTATTTTTTTCTGTGTAAACTAAGCATTTAATTGTAATAAAATGCACTCTATTTCTCCCTAATATCCTGTTAATCTTTCATTTTAATGCTATAATCCCATCTAAACTCCGGCTCCCTTCAGCACAAAATTTCACTTTTCACTTTTCCCTCTCTTCACTAGTGATAGAATCAGAGAATAACTTTTGAAACAAAGAGTTATCACTCATTATCTAATGTTAATGGAAGATATGCTTGGGGAAAAGGGTTCTACCTCCTAATATCAGTTTCAGTATTGAGTCTGACAGGCTCTCTATTTTAACTATGGTGGGGTTTGTTCCATGGAATTTTTGTTTTGTTTTCTTTTTTTGCTTGAAATCTCTTCATTTAAAAGAGTCTATGAGAAGTAACATCTTACTCTTATACCAGAAAACAGTGGTACTCAGCTTTATTGGCTCATTTTTCTTCATGTACACTCTTGGTGTACAGGTCAATATCCCTAAAATAGTTGTATCTCAATGAGCAATATTCCTCTGAGGTTCTTTATTGATTTTAGAAATTAATATAATGTAAACTATTTGCATAGAATACATTAATAATGTGTTACTGTAGAATCTGTAGCCATTTGGGATTCTGCAGCCAACTGTCTTTTTTAAATTAACTTAAATATAGTACTTCAATTATCTTCAATCTAACACTGTCCGAAATGAAAAAAGGGTTTTCCAAATATCCCAGCTGCATCCTGTGAAGACAGTTTTTACCCTATAGTTTCCATTTCTTGAAGGATACAAAGGTTTACCATATAACTAGAAATTCAAATAAAAAAAAATCAAAAGAAAATGCAGGCCATACCTAGGTACTTAGGCAAAATAAGCTGAGTAAATCAGTATTGGTTTTACCCACCTGGTCAGATAGATAATTTTATAAAGAGACCATATATCTTGATGGCTTACTATTGTAATATTTCCTAAATTAATGACCTTGCTGTTCCATAAATTTTATTGTATTCGGGATTTTAATAGAGGGTCACCAATGTCAGCATTTCTTACTAATAACTGAAAAATGTAATACCAAATTAATGTTCAGAAATCTTTCTGCTGGAATTTAATGAGGGTGAGATGGAAGACACCAAGTAGATTATTTGATGCTTGCTGAGAGTTAAAAAGTGAGAATGGAGAGAAATACTAACCTCTCAGCAATCATAAGTCTGTCTCTAAATATTTGCAAATCTGAGACTTGAATTCATAGCTTGAACCTCAAATACATTAGTCTCAGTCTTCCCCTGGAGTTCAAACAATAGCCTCTTGTTTCAAAATAAGATGAAGAGAGACTCTAGAATTTACACTTTTCTCATTAGAATATTAGTCCAAGAAATGAGAAATCTCGCAAAGCTACCTCTCTTTAAGTACAGTATCATGAGATGGCTTCCCTTAACTTCAAACTTATCTTTGCTTTGACACTCAGATCATCCTTGGAGGTAGAATGTGTATCAGACTGAGAAAGGCACAGCACTAAAGTCTCCTGAGTTTGTCAGGAACATCCCAATCACACAGATACACCCGTGTGTGGCACTCACATCAGCACCAGTATGACAGGTCCTGTGGCCATGCTCAGTCCCTCCTTGCAGTGGTACTGATTTAAACCAACACCTCACAGGGAAAAATAGAGATATTTCTGTTGTGCAGGTCTGAGTAACAACACAGGAAGAATTTAGGTTCTCAAAATAAGTAGCATCCAATGAAATTCATTTTTGATATAAAATGAATATTTTTCTAAAACTTAAATATTTAAGGAAAAAAAGTGAAAATTATACCTTAGAAATCAATAGCTAGATTCCAATATTATATACTACAGTTTTCCTTACTATTTTTTATTTCCAGTCATATTTAAAATGTTTGTGTATATCAATTAATAAATGCAAATCTGCAATTGTCAAAGTAAAATCTTAGCAAGAACCAGCTTTTCACTTTCTGAATGCTATTGATTAGATTTATTTCTATCTCAACCTCTTCTTATCCTTTTATTAATTTTTTTATCCCTCATCAAGTTAAATAAACGTAGTACCTTTTGAAATTGAGTGACCAGTGCTTGCACTTGGTGAATGCACATGCACGTGACCCTCTAAACAAAAAACTAATAAAATTTCTGCACCATATCATACTTCAACCTGTATATTCCACATTTTGTAAAATAAAATAAGATGAAATCCATTAAGTTGTTTAATCTATGGAAATATATGGAAAGCACGTGTGTGTAAGAATTGCTGGAAGAAAAATGTGGAAAACTATACAAACATAAACTTACTGCATAAAATGCCTGGATTGGCCTTGTAAACTACAATACCCTCTTTCAGGAAGGCAGAATGAGTGGATGACTCAGTAGTCTGCGAGTAGCTTTTTGACACTCCTGTTCTAATTTGAGACTAGAAAAGCCTGCATACAACCATGGGTGAGGCCCTGCACCTTGCTTCAGAAGCTTTGCTATGGTAAAATATAGAAGAAAGAGTAATGTAATGCATAATAGCAAGTACAGGTATCTTTGATAGACATTGCATTGATAGATGTATGCTCAGAGAGATCTGATAACTGGGATTCCCTGAATGATCTGGACAGGGAATCTGGATATTTGTCCGATATCCAACAATATTGGACAAAAAAATAAAGTTGTTTGGTTTTGAGGTTTTTTGGTTTTTTTGCTGTGTAGTCTTAAAAGTTTACTGCTTCTTATAGCATAAATATCAATAAATGCTGAGAGAGGGACAGGAAACAAAAACACTTGTTTATAAATGGATGCTTTGTTTCCATTTTAGTCTAAATTTTGATTTTTTTTTTCATCACAACAAAAATATTAACGTATCTAAAAATCAATTGCTAGCCTTTCTTCTTCAAGTGTTTGGAATCAGATTCTCAGATTTATTTGAAAAACTCAAAACTCTAAAAAACCTGCCATTAGAATGTAATCATTCTTTACTATGACAACAGGATAATCCATCAGAAGCATATTTCCTGGTGGAAAAAAATGTATAAAAGACACCATTTTCTACTCAAAATGCCCCAAAATATCTTCTCTTAATAGTGTGTCTTCTTATTTCACACTAAAAATCAAGTCAGGAGAAAAAAATGAAATATGGAGTTTTCTGGGGAGTAGTCCTTAGCAGAAATAGTGTTCAAGGTGCAGTTCATCAAGATTTTACAGGGAATAACTATTCAGCTGATTGTTTAAAACCAACCATTTCACAGAAGCTTTTTCTCTATAAGGCTAATTGCTTGCAGTGGAATTGTCTCAGTTAACTACTTCTTGTGTCTTTCCACTGCTATTTTAACAGTGTGATAAATTTAACAGAGATTGTGAATGCTATGAAACTGACAACAAGAAACTGCTTAATAACTTTCTCTTGATATATTTTTAACTGAGATGTAGCTTCAGTGACTTAGAAACATTCTCATTAGGACAAAAAAAAAGTGAACATGAATCTTCAGTCACTAAAAATGATTAGTCTTCTTCACAGTTCATAAAACATCTCCATCCAGTCTTTAACACTAGTTATTTAATTTATTAATTATTCATCTTCTGTGTTTATCATTAGTTTTAATTCTTGCTATAAATGAGTGTGACAGTGCAGGAAATGAGGGGTGGATAGGCGAGGGGAAGAAAGCTTAACTGCTGTTCTTAGCACTATCAACTAATCACAGGATATGAAATATTTCAAGAAATAAAAGGAAATTGTTCCCACTCATCTTTTCTTTATTCCAGAAATTATCTCTCATAAGGGAAGCTACAGTCAAATATGAAGACATCCCAAACAAATAAAACCACAAATAAATGCAAATCCCAAATAAGGAAGCAAATTGAAAAAAACAGCATCAAAACAAAACAAAACAAAAACCAACCAACCAACCAAAAAAACAAACAAAAACCAGATGGAAATTGAAAGAAGTTACAACTCTGCTCTTCCTCCTCCTCCTAAAAGCAAAATGAAATAAATCCTCAAAAATAACCAACCCACCTAAAAATCCATCTTTCAAAACCTCAAACAATAAAATGTCCTATCTTTTGTTATAGATTAGGAGGAACTTCCTGCCCTGGGAGAGTTTGTAATTTCATACTTTGGGTTTTTACTCTGGTTCATAGACATCCCTGATTGCTGAATGATCATTTTTCTTGATGTGAAGAGAAAATGGCACCACCAGAAAAAATTACTCTGCAGTGCTATCTCTTTATACTCATCCCAGATGATCACAGAACAGGGCAAATTCTGCCCTCCTATTCTTTTTTTTTTTTTTCTCCTTTTTTTGCCTCCTCTCAGGATCCCAAACTCCATCATTCCATGCTCGTCACAGCGAAGATGCATTCAGCCTTTCTATCCCCACCAAGTTCATTCTGGTGTATAAATATCAGCTATTGAGTCCAGCAGAGCAATTCTCTCCTCAGCTCTGCAATCTCCTGTGCCAAGATGTTGACATCAATGAACTCTAGAAATTTTCTGTCTTATTTGTGTCATGCTGTGCTGTTCTTCCAGCAGATATGGGACCAGGGCCTGTAGGCAAAGGCTTCTTCCAGTTATTGAAGAAGGCCTCACCAACTTCTTCCTCCTGACTGGTGAGTCTGTAGAAAACACTCAACACAATGCTGCCCATGTTGTTCTGCCCATTAATTCTGATCAACCAGCTCTGAGTTTGCTCATCACCCATCCTAAGGCAGAGCTCCAAACATTCTCACAGTTCTCCTACAAAAAAGGAAAAACCCCCTTCTTGCTATCCCAGCCCATCTTTCACAAAGGGACTGCATCCATTCATGGCAGCATGCCAGTCATATGAACTATGCCACCAGAGTTGCATGATCTTCTTTCACACAGACCTCTAATTCTTTCTTTTTACAAAAATAAACCTTGTAAGTTTGAGAAGATTCCTATTCCCAAATGATATATTTTTTAAAGGCTCTTTTCTTTATGAGACTGTAGAAGATACAGACTCAAGTTCCTGCTTTCTGTAATTTGAGACTAGCTAAGAAATTAATTCACATATTATTACAAGATATTTAACACTTTTTATCTTTGCTGACAAAGGCTGTCAACTGTGTGGACTGCCCCACATGGAGCTCCAGTCCAGAAGCCAGGTACCACATTTTAAATTGTTTGATCACCAGCTCCTTACACAATAAAAATTATACATTCAAAACACTCCTCCTCTTTACCATGCTGCTCTCTGAAACCACTGAAGGAAAATCTCTTTGTGTCATTATTAAAGAGTCCACAAAAGTTGTCAAAAGAACAGAACCTGGATACCTTGGAATGTCTGAGAACTGCCTAAGAATAGAGTCCTTAGAGTAAACAGGTCTTGAGGCTGACCAGCTCCAGCAGGTCAGCCTCAAGATTTTGGTTTTTGGTAACTTCCTCTGTAAATGCCTGGTTTTAAAATAGTATCTGAATTCTCTTAATCTCTAGCTGAGGCAAAGCATTAAGTTCAAGTTCTCAATGCTTTCCCTGCATTTATCTTTAGAAATATGTAATATTCTAAAATCAGCCAAACTTTAAAAACATTTAAGAAGTTGTAATATTTATTGGTAGTTACTAAAATAAAAGTCAAAGTATGCATATGTTTGTGAGGAATACAGTCAAAGATACAGATAAGATATTAGCATTATCCCTCTGTTGTTTATTATGTAGGAGATTAAAAAAATTCCAAACCTCTCTGAATATTGTCTTTTAGTAGGTTTTCCAGTATTCTATCATCAGGGCACTAAGACATCCATCCAGGTGCCATTGAAGCTGGTAGAACAGCTGAGCAGGCATATAGTTATGACTGTTTTTTATAGGGATATAAAGCTGATCATAGCTGGTCAATAGTTGAGAGAGATGGTAAAGATCTTGGTCAAAAGTATGAAACAAAAGAAAAGTCAGAAAGATGGCTGAATAATTAGATATAAAGGTTTACTATTGTCATTGTTTTTGTTATTGTCATTCTTCTTCTGGTTGTTATTGTTATTATTCTTGTTGTAATTTGTTTTGTATTTTTGTAATTCTCAATGATTTTGAGAGACTGGAATGATAATGGCACAAATACTCAGGGTGCAAGCTGGTGGTGTGCAAACTGCCCAGGTACAGAGGGTGTGAACACCTGGCACCTCAGGACAGGAACTGAGTGTTGACCAAGATAAGGGAAGGGGCTGCTAAGAGGCAGGCTGTGCTCTTTAGCATGCCAAAGTCCTTACCCAAATTGCTCAGCTGTGAAAATTCCGTTGTGGAAAAGAATGGGACATTCAGAGGTAGCCTGAACACCTTTATCCCATGGACTCATGGACCATAATGGGCCATAAATTATTCAACTGCTGATAGGAGGCAGCTGTAACAGCTTAGATCATCAAAGACTCTGGGAAGTGTCCAGTGATCCAAAGTATTACATCATCCACTGTAAAACTCCCTGCTCTAGGGAAAGTACCTGTGCGTTCCCACCTTAACCTGAGTGAATATAAACACTATGGATGTTGTATTTTGGTGGTTTCCCACATGGGTTCAAGATTATGACTATCGCTTTGACCATCGAATCGCTTTGACATGGAATTTGCAGCTATGCAGTCTTGTTGCGCCGTCCACTGGTGGTGGGATCTTTCTACTCTTCTCCAACTCTTTCTTTTCCTTCTCTGTTTTTTTAAGTGCTATTTTTATGCCTTTATATTTTCATATTACTATAGATAGTAACCAAAATGGCTACATACCTGTTTTCCAAATTGCTCTAAAATAAACCCTTCATATAAATATTTGCAAACATCAATTTCTCAGTGTCATTTCCCTCGAATCTGTCCTACGGGATCTCTAAACAAGAACCTGATTTACTCTTCTCTTCTGGAATGGGTTGTAACATTGTTATTATAGACTCTATTGGTAATCTGATTTTGTAATTTTCTAAATTTTTTTTTCTCCAAAATGGACCTGTCCTAAGAAGCCTATTTTCAGGCTGAAAAGGACAATGTCTTTTCTGTGTGTCTATGTCTCCTTCCTGTTTCTTTGGAAGTGCTAGAAAACCTAGTATCTGCTGTAATTTCTATTGAACAGGCCAGCAAAATCAGTACACCTTTGCAATGTTTCAGGCTTTCATTAAATTAAAATGTGTAATATTATGAATTTCTTTGTTTTGCTGCTCATGGAATCTCAAAAATCTTACGCTGCCACTGAAGAATTGTTACTGGTGCTTAGACTCTAGGTTGGAAATTAGTTCTGTAACTTTTTGCACTACTGTTTATGGCTTATAGATAAAGAGAACATTAAAAAAAATTGCCACAAAAATCTTGCAATACCCAAAACTTTTAAGTAGACAAAATATTATTTTCAATGGTCTATGTGAGATGGGCAATGATAATTGTGATAAGCTCTCAGCTTTATGCTTTTTGTACTAATAGAGATTTTGTTCCAACCCACAACACAGAACTGTGTCTCATTCCAGTCAAAGACCCGGATACCCCAATTTTAAAGCCATTTTTGTTTGTTTCTGGAGCAGTCAGAGCTTTTTCAGAACTTGTCGAAATCTGTAGCACTCACTTCCAGTCAAGATACCAAACATATTCCTGCAGCTTTCTTAATTTTTGTGAAAGTGTCTCTCTTGGGAGATGCCTAAAGAAGAAATATAAGATGACAAGTGCTAGTTGTATCACTTAGTGTGACATGCACTGATATGATGAGGACACAGGGCAAAGGTTTCTGTATAGATCAGATGCAGGTTCCCGAACAGACCAAAATAAAATCTTAGCAATTGCTTTACACTGGCTCATGTTTCCAAATATTATTTTTTTCCTACTAGGAAAACAGCTAGAATATATTTTTAGAATAAAATTTAGCAACAGCCCTGACATTTCTGGGTTTTCTATACAGAATGTGCATGAAGACAGTCTCTAGTGTGGCTAATTCACACAAACAGATTGGTTCATTGTTGTGGTGCTCTGATAGCATCTTTGATGGACAGCTCTGACAACTTCCTGCATCTCTTTTGGCCTCCCCATATCATCTTTATCTTCCATTATCTGAAAGTTAAACCACATCCACAATTTTTTTTTCTTTCTTGTTTGCAAATGCAGGTGTTAAAAAATGTGTTCATACATTTTTTGTTGTTTTCAGCAGGCTTCTGAAATGATAAGCATGTGTTTTCGTGGCCCACTTTTCTTTCTCCAGTCCTCTTTCCCATCCTGATCACCAGTTCTTTTAAGATAGGCTTTAAGCTTGTGGAATTATTTCCACTTCATTTATAGAAGTCATGGAAGCTCAAGGTTAGTGCAAGATTCTAACTCACATATCTGCATATTGTTGTCCACTTCTCTGCCAGTGCCATGAAGTTTACAAGCAGATACTTTTAGAGAGAGTAATGTGGGGACAAATATTACATAAGATTTATGTTTTTTATTTCTGAACCCCAAACTCCTTATGATTTTTTTTCCTGATAAAGAGGTGATAAATGAAAAATAACTGGGAAGAGGTTTTTGATTTATTTTTTTCCAGATTTCTGACTAATTTTAATATACATAGCTATAACCTAAAAGCTAGAGGATGTCTCCTGAGAGATAGCATGTGTGCTGACAGCTGAATGCAACTAGATTTGCATTTAAAAATATAAGGTTCTGGATTATCAAAGCCTGTTTGAAGTCCAAAGAACTTAAAAATTAAACAAATAATCTTACGTTTCTTTTTCACACCAAACAAATTTGAAGTTATCACTATTAAAAGCTCAGAAACAGCACTTGCAATATACAATTACTGCTTCCCCATCCATAAACAGTGTATTTCTAGCAAAATTATCAAAGCTGTATGGTCTGTTGGTCTCATAAGGGCTCTTGGGCAGCTTGTGGAACCAGCTCAACTGAGGATACATGGTTCTGCTTCTGGCATGACTAATGCAGTTGGGAAATATGCCAGGCATCAGGCTCTTGAGGGAGGAGGAAAAAAGAAGGGAAAGCTAAAAAGAGCCTGGAGGGGAAGATCCAAGCAAATGAGCCAGCAGGCTTCACTGGAACACCATTTGACATTTGTAGGGCTGTAACGTTAGAAGCCTGCAGCAATACTGAAGCCCTGCTGCTCTAAGGGGCAAATCTACTGAAAAGCAAGCAGTGAACCCCATGGGAACAGGGTTGAAACACGGACATGAAAATGAGCAAGTGTAGCACATCAATCCTTGTGTTGCACAATAATATAAAGCAGTACAGGAATGGAAGCAAGAGTGAGGGACATTTTTTTATCTTGTAAAGGAAATGTAAGGGATTTCATCTTAGAGAAAATGCAGGTAGCCTTTTGTGATGGGAAGCAAAATTTAAAATAAAAATATTAGCCAGACAATTTCTCTGTGAATTTCCTTCTGAATCATCAATTAAAGCACAGGAACAACTGCCAGCAGTTGCTGCATTAAGTCTGGATCTTTTAATTTAAAATACCCTGGCAAAATAAGGTCACTGATGTTGTTAGGAAAGATGCCATGCAATCTCTCTGTCTAAGCTACCTCAGTGTATATCAAATATAATTCTCCTTTTCAATGAAATTATAATTTTATAGCAAGCTGCTGGGCTCAATGTCAAAAGGGTTAGGTTGGTGATTGCCTAGTTTGAACTATCATTGTTTGTTTTCTCATTCTTTTTTCTTCCCTCTTCTGTATCTGCTCCTGAAATGCCTCCTACCTTGGGAAAACAGATCGTTATTTATAGTGCTGCAAAGATATTAAGGCTGCTAAACTAAGTGAGTTCTTTAAGGTTCATAGCCAAAAAGGCTGACAAAGCTCTAACTGTTTTCCTCCCCTAGAGGGAAGAAAAAAAATAGGAAAAAAAAAGATAAAAAACCCACCCCAAACCTGTTTCTTTTGTTCTAGAAGATGATAAAAACTGCAGTACTGATCACTGACAGTAATTTGTCTCCAGTGTACTGCATGAGAAATTAATTATATGATCTTGTGACAACTGGCTTTCTACGTGGCTGGGAGGTAGCATTAAAGGCTGTAGGATTTCAGAGTTTAACAGTTGCTCAGCTGCAATGCAGGTAATTTGAATGAATTATTCTGCTTTCAATATGCAGTGTGTAGGCATGCTCCTTCCTCTGAACTGGTCAAGGTTACAGTGTCATGTAGTGTATCAGTTCATAATCCAAATGTGTTACAGGGCACACTGGCTGAAAGCAATTTGCATTTTACAGATTTTTTAGGAGTTTTACACAGATTGTGATCACCAGAATACTCTGTTCCCCTGTTCCACATCCTATGCAACAGCTACAACTCTCTGTTCAGGCAGTTCATGCAATCTTTTAGCCAGACATGGCTGGCTAGGATATGCATAGTACTCCCTCCCTTACTCCCCAAGCCCACCCCTTTCTCTAGAAACTTCCCAATCAATCTTGTATCCTTCAAAACCCCATTGGTTTGTTTAAGTTATTCTCCTCCCCGGTAGTCTCCTATTGGTTTAAACATTGTATTCTGCGCCTTGTGTTCCACCCCAATTTCTCCCATTGGTCAAAGATTGTATCTTCCCCTGGGACCTCCTCCCCTTTATGAGTTGATGTATGCCTTTGAGCTTGTCTTTCTGTTCCTGACCCTCCGGGAATAAATTTCTTGGGGAGCTATGACAGAAGATCTCTCCGTGTTCCTTGTCCCTACCCTCGGCGCAGTCCTATCCCCAGCGCAGTCTACCTGTGCCGTAGAGCAATGTGTATTACATAACATCATCTTGATATCCAAGGGTTTTTAAATTAACCTTTTGTGGATAGCTATGAAAGAACTTCCAAAACATCAGCCTTCTTCAATATTTTTTTAAAATTTGTTCTTACCTGTTAGGGAGGGATTGGCATTCAGTGGGAGGAGGAACAGGGAACAAAGGGCAGGTCTTTGCGGAGATGGACAACTAGGGCAAAAACCAACAACACGGGGGAAAGGAACAATCCATTAGAAAATATGCTATAACAGTACAAAATAGGAAGGATTATAAAACTGACTACTAGAACTGCATTACAATCAAAAAACACACTGCCACATTATGGGACAGTAAGACTCAAGTTGCATCACTTCCTAAAACTAAAACTATTACTAATCTGTCTTCCCACATTCTCCACAGAAAATCCATCATAGGTCATTTGGGTGTGTTCCAACTAACCAGGATTAAAGGCAATGATAAGAAAATTAAATCACAAGATATAAATGTCTAACTAATAACCATATTCCTGGAAAACTAGAAAGAAAAATTTAGATGTGTTGAACATTGCAATTTATTACAGGAAAAAAAAAATCTTTACTATCAGTTTCAGCACGTCTGTTAAATAAGATCATTTTGTGTAATCAGCACTAGTAAGTAAAAAAGTGTTATGATTATTATTCTCCTTGGTAAATATATATCTATTTTTGCTGGTTTTAACCTAAGATTTTCATTATGTTCATAGCTATACCAATGCTGTGCAAGGAAATGGGAAAACAAAGAAAATTGTTTGCAACTTCTGGGGGTTTTTTATTGTTATTATTTCAAAATCACACTGAAAACTAACCTTCAATAAAAGAAACTGCTTGGTATTAATTTATCTAATTTCTACAAATGGTAGGGTCCTCCCTAAATCTTGTCTTTTGAGTATACCATTCAGATATATACACCTTGCCTAACACTCTTTTTTGCTTTTTTAATCAATGAATTGAAGTTAGCATGAGAAACTTCCTGCCTACATCTGAATGTTATTTAAAATATTGTTGCTTACAGGCACTGAGTGGAAAATACTTTACAAGGCTTGTAAATGGGAGAAATATGCTTTTCTTCTTAAATCTGTGCCTGGAAGCCACAATTTTTTTAATATTAGTGTAAACTATCTTTTGGTCAAGTATCACAGTGGGTGATGTGAGATGTCACACACAGTTCCAACAGTCATGTCAAGAGACAGATTTGTCACATAACTGAATGAAACAGCAAGACAGAAAAAAAAACTGCAGAAAAGAAAATGATGAACGTTGATCTGCTGTGGAAGGGCACCTCAGGCTATTACAAAAATACTTTGTTTTGTGCCACTGGCAATGAATGCTGCAGTATTCATTGTTTGTGGAAAAGAATTTTGCTGATGATGAAACCAAACTGAACACTGAGAACTCTCTGCAGAACCTTGAAGGCATTTTAGGCAACTTTGCTGGAACAGGCACAGTTCAAAAAAGGAGGACAAAATGTGAGAAGAACCCAGCAAAGAAGCAGTCTTTCAATTGCTGTGTTTTTCTCAACATGGCCACCAGTTTAACCTTGACCAATTATAGCACAGATCAAAATACCAGAGAAGGTAGTCTTTAATGTTATTACTACACCAATTTTTATTCTAGCCTAGAGTAAATCTGCATAATATAGGGGTGCTCCTTCCCATTGATTCCTGTTCATAACAGTACACCACAGCAGTGATAGCGATGGCAATGACATTTTTGGGTTGTGTTTTCTCTTTTTTTAGTTACTCTGCAAGAGTTAGACTTGGAATATAGTCCTGGTCTTCCAACCCATCTCCAATGATAAGTAATATAGAATGGGTGGAGGAAACAGTAACCCTTCCACAATTATCAATAAGCAACATCTGGTATATTGGATTTTGTCTAATGATTATGGATCAGACAAACATGCACTTTCTAGTTTTTTTCAACTATAACACCATAAATCTTGGTATTATTATATCCACATAAACATCCAATTCCTTTTAAAAACTCAGTACAATCTTGTCTTCCACAGCCACATATCACACTGTCTTATCCAGCATGTTTAGTGCCAGTGCATTTTGCTTTAGTTTTTAATTGCTTACAGGTTTTCAGAACAAACAAATTACACATATAACCAGGTAGATAAAAATCTTTGATCTGCATGAAAAATCTGATTTTTTTTCTTGTTTTGCTAAGTCTTTTCAGTGTCATAGTTTATACATGCTACTGTTGGTGTTAGAATATTACATGAAACCAAATAGTGATATCACAGATATGATAGCTACTTGTATGTTACAAGGGAATACAGAAAAACTGAAAAATTGGGCATTTTTAGAATCAGATACATACTTGTGACATTGCTGGAGCAGATAATATATCCCCCCCACTGGATATTACTGCCCTTCAGTTAGAATTTAAGGGTTCCTAAGGTGTCACACTAGAGGTGATCTGTAAAAATGCAATTTACTTTCTAAGAAAGGGGTATTGGTGCTAAAATCCTGAAATACAGTTTTTAATCATGTTAATTAGTCATCACATAAGTTTTTAGTGAATTTTGGTGTGGGGTTTTTTGTTTGTTCGGTTTGGTTTTGTTGTTGGTTTGGTTTGGATTTTGCTTTTGTGTATTGTTTATGCATTTTTTTTTTAGTATGGCATTAAAGATTATGCATTTCCTGCACAGGGACAATGCACAAGAAAATAAGAAAATGTTGAAGTTTGCAAGTCTCATAGGATAACATTCAAGGGTTTGGCAGGACCGGCAAAAGTCAGGGTCTCTTGAGGTCTCATCCTTTCTGCTATTAGGAAAGGACCATAGCAAATTATCTTCAAACCTTCCCTGCCATTGATTTACTCCAGAGGGCATATGAAAAGCCAATTAAATGTGTCTGTACTAGTGCTCCAGTTCAGATCAGAAGAGAGCTTTTGAAGCATATATTCCAAAGATGCCTTTGAATGTGCCGTATTTCCCATGGCAGAGTAGCTCTAGGTACAAGCATCATGATTACTGAGGAATTAGTACTGAGCCAGGAAACTAAGATACTTGCTGCTGTGATAAACCAATGCACACATTGATTATTTGTTGCATTAAAAAATGGTAGAGTGCTAAAGTAACTTTCATATAAATAATTTTTTTAAACTCTTTTTTTCTCCTCCATAACAGAAGCAGCTGAGAGAAAAATGCATTTGCAAAAATCCAGATGGGGCACCTTTTGTCATTTCCTTGAGTAAGTGTCATCATTTGCTTTCTTTAAAGTACTTTAACTTACCTTAATAACACTAATTTAAAAAGAAACAAACAAACAAACAAACAAACAAGTGTCCTAAATGATTGTTCTTGAGTATATGCTGGGGTTTATTCTGTCATAGCCATGTACTTGGAGACAAGGAAGAAGAACAAAATATTGAAAAAGCAGGGCTTTTGTGTGGTGCTTCATTAGTAAACACAGCTGAGCCCAGCTGACCCACCTAATTCCTTCACACTGCCAACATGTCTAAGAGAAAGCAGGGTAAATGGACCAGCTATATAGAATATTAAGTTTTAGTCTCTCTCTTGAATTTATTAAGTAGAATACATTTGTCAGGTAAAACCTTAGATTTTCTAATTGAATGATAAAATTGACATATTTTTAACTTGTCCAACACAACCCCAGAAAAACCATTTTCCACTTGTCTAGTTGGCATGCCAGTGGATATTTCTATACCATCTATTGCTTATCTCAATAAGCAATATTAATATTTAGAATACTTTTAGAGGATCTGCAAATTAATCCCTCACCACACAACATATCACCAATTCATTTTTTATATGACATTCATGTAATTTTTCTCTCATCTTTAGTAGTTCAGAAGCACAGTCAAAACAGAAATGCTCATTAGTTTTTTTCTTACCTCTAAAGGGAATTGAACACATACATTATTGGAAATACAAATTCATGTGCAGAAATACTGCAGACTCCAATTCATCTTCTTTGTGCTGTATTTCTTTCCTTGATGGTTTCATGTCAAGTTGATGTCTTTTATCCATATGAACAATTACAAAGCAATTTTAGGAAAATCAAGCACTGTCATATTTACTTATTGTATGATTCATCATATGACCGATCTATTATATTTTCTATTATATAAAATCATTTTTGTTTACAAGGTATTTCTAAATGGTGAATGAAAGTGTTTCTCCCCCCTCTCTCCAATATTCAGGAGAATTACTGTTTGTTTAGACAAGGGTAGAAGCAAGGCCATGGAATGCTATAAAAGATCAAATGAAATGTTCAAATAAATTTTGGAATCAACTTCTATCCTAACATGAACATTGGCTGTTTTAGTTAACATCTCCCCTGGGCTTTCTGAAGGGGATAATGTTGGTCCAAAGAGGTACAAGTGAACATCCAAAATAAGTTTTGGTAAATTACACGATTCAAATATTACATGTGTAGTTAGTTGCACGTTAAAGTTTCTGAAATAATGCAAAAAAACCCCAAAATATAATGGGTTTCTGAAATAATGAAAAAAAAACCTTCTTATTTGGCTCCAATTCTAGTATTATGAAATGGAATGCATAAGCCAGTTAGAAAACAATTTGGACAAAAGGGGTAAATAGTGAAGAACCAATCATGACACACATGAAAAATAGTGGGAATATTTGCTCTACTCTTTCTCATCACTGAACCCAACACAGGAAAAGCTTTCTTACATGTTTACAAAAGCCTTTGTACTTTTGTGTCACATAGATACGGAACAATAAAATGGAAAAACGCAAAGGTGCTTGCTTGTTTCAGATTAAAAATTCTTTCAATAACATAGCACTCTCTTCACTAGTACATAAATTTGATAATTGAGTTTACTTTATGCTAAATGTATTCAATATATGTTTTTATTATTTCAAAAAATACTCGATTCTTCAAAAATATTTGTTTTATATTTGTCATAATATAAATTTATGTTTTATATATTGTCATAATATATAACATATGTTTTCCCAATGAAGCATGAAACTTGTCACTTATGAAAAACAGAGTTCACGTTTGTAACACCAGTACAATGTTAATCACACTACCTTGGAAAACCTACTAATATGTTTGCTAATAACTTCCCTGAACTTCCTGAAACCAGATATTTCCATGAATGTGCAGGAATACTGATTTTGTCCTTATGTGTTGGACACACACAGGCAGGACAGCTGATCCCAACTGAGCAAAGGGATATTGCACACCATTATTACATATCATATTACGCTTGACATATTATGCTTGGCATATAAAGTTGGGGGAAGAAGGAGGAAGGAGGGGAGCATTGGGAGTGATGATGTTTGTCTTCCCAAGTTACTGTTCTGCCCCATGCGTCCTGCTCTCCAGGAGATGGCTGAACAAGCACCTGCCTGCCCATAGAAAGCTGTTAATTAATTCCCTGTTTTTTCTTTGCATCTGTGGGTGGCTTTTGCTTCACCTCTAAACTGTCTTTATGTCGACCCATGAGTTTTCTTACTTCTACTCTTCAGTTCTTTCCCCCATGCCACCAATAGGTTGTGGCAGGGTGTGAGTGAGCAGCTGTGTAGGGCTGGGTTGCTGGTTGGCATTAAACTATCATGCATTGCAAGTAATTCTCAAAATTAGCCTAGGACCTGCGACCCTAGCATGAAAATGAATTCATACTTCCAAAAGGAAGATAAGATATAAGAATGTAAAACTTTCCTTATGGATTTGAGGGAATGAGAAAGAAGAATAAAGTCCTATGCTTCTGTATTCAGAAGCTAAGACAGACTTGTTCTCAATTTGGGGGACTATTTGTTCAGTCCCAAAGCTGCTATATGGGACTTATTTTGACAGGCACTTCTGGATATTGCTGCATTCAGACTTAGTCACACCAGGATTTCAAGCCAAATAAACAGGAAAAAAAGACAAAAACGTATCGAGGTAGCTATTAAAACACAATTCCCTATAATAATGCTCAGTTTTCTCTAGTTGGTTTTTCAGAGAAGAAAACATGCACAGTTCAATGAAACTTGATGTCCAGAAAACACCTAGCTCTGGCTTAACCTGTACTATTAGTTATAATCACCCCTGATGATTCATCACATGATTAAGGTGTGTGATTCCTATACAAGCGTAATTTGGTTTTCCACAAAAATTATCTTTTCTCTTTAATCTGTTATTCATGCTAGTCTTAAATGTGTTTTTTTTTTCTAGATAGCTTGCTTGTATCTCATGGAGAATATATTTTCTTAGTTGTTCCAAGGACACATGTATACCACAAATCAGGATATATTTGTCTACAGGTGCAGATAACACCCTTTTAAAATAGCATCTTCTACAGGTTCTCTTCTAAATGTGATTCAAAATAGTTCCAATGTATATTTGGTTTTGAATAAAATAGGCTTCCAGCACTTCTCAGGCTCTTTTGTTATTCAATTTACCTTGCAGTGTTACAAGTGTAGGTAGATAGAAATATACATTTAGGCATAACTAGGTAAATAATAGTAACATGTTCAAGATAAAAATATATATGGATATATGTACTCCATGAATATTTTTAATATCTTTCTAACTACCCATAATACCATCTTCATTTCTAAGTATGATAACGTAAGTGGCAGCTACTAGATTTTTTAACTTGAATTTATTTGACTCTCTTCAGCCTGCAATATGATGATATGTGTGGTCAGGATCATTAGATAAAGCTTGAGTTGCAAGGGACATGCAGTATCAGGAATTCATCAACAGAGAAGAAACAGGCAGGCTGTATTTTCTGCAAATTAGTCTTCTAAAGGCAGAGAAAACAACAATAAATGAGTCTAGGAAAGTGAATCCAGAGCAGGAACCAGAATCAGGGATGAGCAAGCATGTGTCAAGACAGAAATGAGATGAATGCTTGCAACTGCACCCTAAACACAAGCTGAGCAGCCAAGGATAGAATTGTTTCGAAAAGGCAATAGTAACACCACTGACCAGCTCTGAAAGCAGGCTATGGCTACATGGGAGACTGAAAGTTTCAGGGAGTTTGGTGTAAATGCATCGTCCAGCTGAGGATGCAGGATGATCAGAGTTTCCATGTTCTCTGGTTTGTCAATCTAAATCTTCCCCATACATCCCAAATGCTACCTACAGGAGCCAAGGTATCTTTCCTTTTTTGGTGTGTTTAGAAAGTGTAACCACTGAGAAAAACTTTCTCACATGCAGCATTTATACAGATTTTCTCTTTTCTACTGAAAAGCAATGGGGAGGATTTTATTTTTCTTTGAGTTCCTATCTGTCCATGAGAGTGTTTGGAAAAATGCCAACAAAACTTTAGAATATTAAAATTAATCAAAGCATAAAATTAACAGAAACAAAAGACTAAGATTACAAATGCTTTTTTTCCCATATAACTGAAAGGCTGAAGATGAAAATTAAGCATGAAGAAACTATCCCTTGTATCACAGAAATATGAATGCTTATGTAAAAAGCAGCCAGATCGAGCATACTTGCTTTAAAGTTTCAAAATGCAGTGTATCCCTTTTGACCATGTGCTGTCCATCATAGTCTGAAAATAATTTTGATATGCATCCTGAACAGTAAGGAAACTTGCACTGCTCTGCAGTTTTGCAGAGATTTTTTTTAATCCTGTAAAAAAAAATCTTAGTTGAAAGTGATCCAGTGTTTAAGCAAATAAGATTTGTGTTAATATTTGGTGGCAAATAAGTAAGTATGAAAAACATTGGAAGTGAACAAATATATATATAGAAAAGAACAACTTTTCTGTGTGTGTGTGTTTTGTGTGTGTGTAAAACTTGTACAATAGTAAAACAATATCTTCAAATCAATGAAGCAGGGATTTTTAATGGTCCTTTATGACCTTTATGACCAAAATCCTTTATGACCTTCTATATGTACAGCTTAGAATTTATTTGAAGCATTTCTATAAGATAATCTGAAAATACCTGCCAACGTGGATTGATCAATTCATCAAGTAGACACAAACTAAATGAAAAAAGAATAAACATATGAAACAGGTCAAATTAATAAAAGTACTTATGTAGGTTCCAAATTATTTATCTTTGATATTTTTTCTTGTATAAATACTGACAGGATATATGATCTCCATAGTGTACTGGTCCCAGCTAGGAGACTACTGCATACCGAGGAGTTAATATTCTAATAGCAAGCTGACATAAGTGCCATCATGTCCTGTACTCATTTCATTTGGTTTTCAGGACTGTGCCACACTCAGATGAGCTGAACCATATAGTCATAATAAAAGATCTTGGAGGTATCACCCAGTTGACATTACCAGTGTTACCAACATGTCCTTGGCTTTATCTTGAAGGAGATTAACACAAATCCCCTGTATGCAATGATTCTTTTAAGAAAAAGTACACCTTTAAAATATGGCAATACAGGTGAGCCAAGGCACGGTTGTGTCTAGAACATGCTGTGGCCTGATTGGAGGTGTGTCCAGTTTTGTACCATCTTTCCATTTCCATCGTCAGAAAGGATTTAAGATTTGTAGAATAAAAGAATTAATGCACCTTTTTGTGTGCAACATGCACGAACTAAAGATCTATTATTTGAGCAGTTCTGGCAGCAAGATATCTATCTGGATATCTGACACAATAATTCCCAAATCATAGCTCTATCAACCAGCTGATTTCTTTGTTTCTCCTTTAAGAAATGCATTTGTCAAACACACATATCTGTTCATTTTTTTTTTTTTTTGGAGGTTCTGGCTTATTATGTTCCTTATAAGAAGGGCATTGAGAGTCTGTATCTCAGTACAAGACATGGACCTCTTCAAGAGGGTCCAGAGGAGTGACACAAAAATTACCAGAGGGATGCAACACCTCTCCTATGAGAACAAGCTGAGAGAGTTGGGGCTGTTTGTCTGAAGATCAGAAGACTCTGGAGAGACCTCATAATGGCCTTAAAATAATTAAAGGAGACCTAAAAGAAAGAGTGGGACAGATTTTTTGTAGGAATTGTTGCAACAGGACAAGAGGAAATAACTTTAAACAGAAGGAGGGTAGATTCAGAGGCTAGATATAAGGAAGAAAATGTTTATGATGAGGATGGAGATATACTGGAGAAATGGTATAAGCCCCATCCCTGGAAATATTCAAAGTCAGTTTGGATCCTCATCTGGGTGTCATAAAGACTTCCCTACTCACAGAAAGGAAGCACTGGAAGACCCTTAATAGTCCCTTTCAACTCAAACCATTCTATGACTCTACAAAAGGTCAGTTGCTAAAGCTAACACTGCCAAGAAAGAGGATAGCATTGGCAATAGGAAATCCTTCAGATACAATGAACCCCAAAATCATGAAGTCAGGGTGAAGCACACTTGTGATAACATTAGTTGACATTTTGGTCTTTTGAGCCGTTACAAAAATTCTTAAGATGGTCAACTCTATTCATAATTTTGACTGTCAAATAGAAAGGAAGTTCACCTGAGAACTTGTTCTGCACTGTTAGATAAAGGCAAAGACACACAGCTGGCTTAATCTCCAGTAGCAAGCACAACCTGCTTGCAGGCCCCTCTGTTCCAAGGAATTCTGCAATATGTTCTGAGGGATCTGAGCAGCACAGCACACTCCTGTGCCTCCTCAGGTTTCCTGTTATGTGGACCACAGTCTCCATGAACAGCTGGCATCCCATCAGTATTGCTACATCCATTCACACTGCATGAAACTAAAAGAGCTTCAACTCCATTCAACTATCCTTTTCCACTGCAATGCTCATTAACTTCTTCATTCAAAATTGAAATATCCCAAAGCATAACATTGAAAAGCAGTAAGCGAGGGGGTGGCAAGTGAGGGTACAAGGGAGGAGACTTCATGGTAGACTTAATTCTGTGCATGTAACATTTTCCACATCTTCATTTAGGTGAAATAATTTCATAGAAAATGGAAGTTTGGTGGAACAAAAATAGAATTTTTGTATTAACTCTGCTGAGAATATAGTCTTTACTGTCTTCATATGAAGATGTTCAGCAATCTCAACATTTTGTTTCTTAGAACTAGAACATGAACTTATAAAAATAATTATTCATATTCAAGCTTGAAAATTACAACTACCGTTTTGAAGTATCAAATTTGCATAAAATGTTTTCTTTCAAGTGCTTAATTCTTAAAGCAATTTCACATAACATGTAAACTATTACTGAAGTAAAATTACATTTCAAAAGAGTACACAGTGATCTGGCTGCTCAGCTGTCACTGGCATTAATAATATTCACACAGCACTACTTGGAAAGTTTGTTTCCATTTGTCTCAGTTAATACATCATAGGAGGAACGTCCCATACCAGTTTTTATTAAAAGTGCATTTTAATATTTAATTTAAATCCTCCATTTAAATATTTTATACTTATCTATAAATTATTGTGCAGAGGCCCTCCCTCAAGCAATTATTTTCTATGAAATTTCATATTTATTCATATTAGCTATACCGTTACACTTAGTGGAAAGCCCAAGGTAAAATTCTAATATCACTGTGACAGAAGAGGTAACTGTAGCTATTTTATGATTTACTAGTTTTCTAGTAACAGCCATCTGCAATCAATTTAATTGATATTGGAATTCATTTGCTTAAGGAAAGATAATTTTTTTTTGTTATATCATTATGGTGCATAGAAGACAGATATTAAGCATCTTGATTCTGTGAACAGTCAGAAGACTTGAGATACAAGAGTGAGCTGATTACAAAGTGAAGAGAATGGTCTTTGGGTACACCTTTGGCACATGTGTTTTTTCTAACTTACCTCACTTGTAAACACATCAGGAAAACTGTGGATCTGAGTCTATTAATGGAAATATAAAAGCTAGTGAGATCCCATTATTGTTCAAGTACTTAAAGACACTTGAGATGGGTAGGCAATTTTTTTCATTAAAAACACTCATAAGAAAAACAGTGCCACAACTATCCACCTTTCTTCACTTTCACCTTGCATTTTGTTCATTATTTTGATGAATAAAAACCAGCAAGAAAATTTACGTAAAATAAAATGCAGTAAATCAGTGGAAAAAGAGAAACATAGCTTTTCTTAGGGAAAACCATGTTCATCAGTTGAATATTTCTGTGATCACTTTCTAGTGACTCATAATTACTGTATCCTCTCAGAAAGCTATTTTAAACTAGTTACTTCCTCAGTATTGGCTAAACACGTATGTTATACTCAGTTCCTAGCACAAGAGATCCTTTGCCCTTAATCACTAGGTTAAGATAATGTCTTGATATACAGCAGTACAGATACATGAGTTTAATGTAATTTCCTAGATTTTGACAACTGCCCCCATACTTTCTTATTCTTATTTGACATTTCTAAACAATATTTTCAAAACAAGTTTTGACAAAACTAGCATTTTGAATGATTGCCTGATAGAAAAAGCGTTACTCTTTCAGAGACTTAAATATATCTCTCTATGCTTAGAAGAGGCCGCAAAATGCTTTTAAGATGGATATGGCTGCTGAATTAAAAATGTTTTAACAACAGTTCAGACAGCAATTATTGTCTAAAACCTATTCCCGTAAAATAAATAAATATATTACTTACATCAATTCAGGAAAAGAAAGACTGAATGTTGTAAATAGTTATATTGATTTATTTTGTTAGCTCAGATACTAATGATAAGAACTATAGGTGTATGCCCTTGTTCATTGGGTACTTTAATTTTTTTTTTTTTTGGCTCTGAGCACTTTTTCAACAAAAAAAAATGCTGTGTCATATGGCATTAAATCATATATCAGTACCTCCTGTCACTGGTTGTCAAGACTTTATCCAAGAAAGCATTCATTATATAGAAGTTGTGCACATACTTCAATCGATTTGAATGTTTTGTGTAAATTTTAGTTCTATTTCATCAAAATGTTTCTATTTTGAGGAGCTTTGAATCAATGTTTCCCTACAAGATCACTTGCACCTCCAGCTGACACAATCTAGGTGATAATTTTATCACTTGTCAAGGAGGAGATGGTTTCTAGAAAAATATGTATATTAATTATTACCTATAATAATACATATATGGGAAAAAATGCCAAGTTGAAACTGTGGAAATAATTCCTGAATTTATTCACAGTAATTTTTTTCTCTTTTTTCTTTTTTTCAGTCATATAACCCTCACAGCACATCAGTAAAGGTATTATTCTTTGAAATCAAATCCTCAAAAAATCTGCATCAGAAGAGAGGACATAAGCAATAAAATGTATATCTGGATAAGGGCCTCCATACAAATGGTTACAAGACTTTCTCATATGAATGTTAAAATTTAAGCCATTCTTTTTTATAAGTAAGTAGAGTTTATTCATATTAAAAGATCTTCATTAAATTATAAGATAAACAAAAAAAATATTAGGTCATGACCACATTTACTTTGCCATAGGTTTGTATGAGCGCTTCTACTTCAGTGGCAGAACTATTCATTTCTAAATACACAGAATATCTCTCACTATGAAATAAGTATTAAACATTTTCATATTCTGACTAGTAAAGATCTTGCTTTGTCTAAAAAAATATCTTGAAGCAAAGTTTAAATATACAGTAGAAGCAAAGAAATAGAGTAATTCCATCTTCAGTCTTGAAAGTCCTAAAGAGAAAAAAGTAAATTGTTTTTTTTGCCATCATTACCATTGAGTTGGAAAATGAACATGTTTGAAGATGCAAAGAACTCATCGGGTTTCTGTCCAGAAAAGTTTTAGTTAATACAGCATTATATTTACAGAATATTTCAATAACATTCACACTCACAGTGGGAGTAATTCCTATAATTTATAACACTCAGAAAAACCTGACAGATGCATAGCAAATATATTGTGGGCTTAGGTTTAGAACAAAGACCCTGCCTCTCAGAACTGCATTACTGGTAGCTATTAGAAAACCAGGTACTCTTTGTAAAACATGTCAGAGATAACTCTAAAAATATTGCTGGTCAGAAGAGATTATAAAGCAAACAAGAGATTAATTTTCCTTAAATGCTTTCTGCAAAGGAAATATTAATCCTATTTCATAGTTCTTTAGCCCCATTGTTAAAATATTCAGTCAGAACACTATGAGTAACTTCAACCTGTGGAAAGTAGAATCGCATAACGTATTTATAATCTCATAAAAAGTTACCCACCAACCGCCAAGATTAATGAAATTCAAAAGACAATTTCAAGAAACTGTGATCACTTTAAAATAAGGAAGACATTGGTTAGGTGTTCAGAATTTGATTCCTTACAGTAGCTGCTTAGCTACTATCCAAATATCCAGAGAATCCTAGGATAATAAGTTGACCCATCTGGTTCCTTGAAAATGTAGGTCAGGTGTTCACTGCCTGAAGAAATTACCTGCTAGGTGACTCAGGTTGCACGGAGCATTAGCTCATCCACCAGCTGCTCATATATCAATGTCATATGCTGGAAAGAATGCAGCAAAACACAATAAAAGTGAGGAAAGTAATTATAGAGGAGGACAAAAAGAAGACATCTATTTTAATTAAGCTACAAAAAAGAGTACTGGTAGTATATGTGTTTTTCAGGATAGTGCATTTGATAAAAAAAAAGTCTTTTAATGTAAAATTCCTATCAGGGTCGACAAGTTTATAATCTAAATGAAACTCTACTGCAAAAATAAGTACCACAATGTGATAGAAGCACATATTCATTGGGCTAATTCTATATTAAGGAAGCAATAAGAATTATCCAATTGTTACAAGAATTTTGTTCAAATTTTGTAATAAAATTGTAAGAGTCTATTAAAATCTATAGTTAAAAAACCCCTCTGTTAGTAGAGAAGAATGGATACTTCAACAAGTTATGATATTTTTAATAACCTTGTTAGAAAATGTGCTTATATTTTTTTAGTCTTAGTCTGTCAATTATTTATGGGCAAATGAATAATGTGTCTGACATCCCACTCCTCTCAAATTATAATAAAATAGAAAATCTGAAGTCCTGAATTAAGCGAATGAAGGTTTTAAAACATGTTATGGGCTCAAAGGATTTTAAGCTCTACCATATTTTTTATAATTTTCTGAATTAAAGATTCTTCCTCTCAAAAGTGATAAATCATGGACCTGAACAGATTACCTTTGATAAGTTACATTCAATTTCCTTACACCTGCCATTGAAAACCCTTTTTAATGTAATCTTTTTCCCAAAAAATATTGCTTTAAGTTTCAAGTAGCTTGATTTATAAAGATTTGTAGAATGCCAGAATGAAGAGCACAAAGAAGGAACACAAAACCACATGGAAAAAATACAGAATATAGACTCATAGAGTGGGTGGGAGGAAACTTTTAAAGGCGCCATTGTTTATCTCCAGCCAGCCACCCAAATAATACGCAGCTGCTCATTCACTCCCTCTCCAGTGGGATTGCAGAGAAGATAGGAAGGGTAAAAGCAAATAAACTTGTGATTTCCCAACAAAAACCACAAAAGATACCTTTATATATTACTATATTACATTGCTTTGCAGTCAAACCTGAGCTATTCAATTTAATTTCAAATTGAGGGTACTGAAGATACTGATACTGTATCAAGTCCATCACAAGCATCAACTATTTTTCTAATCTTCTGCAGCCTGAGAACGAAAGCATCCATGGCATTTGTATCCTGAGTGTAAATACCAAGTTTATAAATCTTATTGGCTGTCTACATTACAGACAACATTTTATATATATATATAAATAAGTGTCAGAGGTCTTTGCAGTATATCTTAGTTCCCTGCTCTGCCTTTTCCATATAGCTGTAGAAAAATATGTATTTTACTGATTTTTAGAAAAAGCACTTGCAAAACAAGAAAACTAAAGCTGTAATTTAGAATATACAAAAGTGGAAGTTTAAGAATGCCTGAATGACACCAATTTACCCTACTTTTGTAGGGTTCTGTATAGCTTTATTTGAAAAGAGAAATTGGTTATAGAGAACAGAACAAGTACCTCTCACTTTTAAGAAAAAAGAGAATGAAAGCATTACTTTAAATAGTGGAAACTACAAGACCATCTAAAATGAATGGAAATTATAATGAAAAGTAATTACAATCTATTTTTGTTTTCCTAAATTAATTTCACAACAAATTGATCCTAACTAAAATATTTTATTCAGGAATAATGTCACAGAAATCCATTCTAAAAAATGATATAAAATCAGACTTCCTGAGGGTAGAACATGGCCAAAATACATAGCCTTCTCTTGAAGAAACTAAGAGAATAATTTTACCTTCTATTATTTTTATGTCATTATTTCAGGAAGCAAAATAAAAAAAAAAAAAAAATGTTTTTTAGGAAGGTCTGGATTAAATTTAGTTATTTCAGCCTCCACCTGAAAACCAGTCTATTATATATAAAGCTGCAGTTTTCATTATAAGTTCCTAACTAATTTTGTCTCATGTCTTTAGACAGAAATATTAGCTAGGTAATTGAGTAAACATTTGAGTATCTTTTATTTTATATAAATTATCAGATTTATTACATGCAAAGCAAATACATTTATTTAGGTCACTCTCCTTCTTTGAAGTAAGAACCATTTCATGAAACAAAAGGGCTCACTTTTATGTACATAAATATTTCCCTGAAATGAAATCAGAAAGAAAAAAATATTTTTGTTGTCTTTTTTTTTTCTTTTTCTCACAGATGACATGTTTTTTGCTTCAACAGGGAGTTAATTTCATAGACAAACCTACAACACAATTATTCAGTGCTTCTAGAAGTTATTAATGGCATTGAACCAATTCCTTCTAATTAGAGGGAAGGTGTCCCCTGCCATCTCACCAGTTCATTGCAGTGAGAACCTCTCACAACTTTAATTAGAAGAAAAATATTAAGAGAAGTAATAGGATAAAAGCCTTGTAAATTTTCCAATCCCACTTATTCTTTCTATACCGTGGTTAAAATAGTTAGACCCTCTATTTTTCATGGATATTAGGTCAAGTGAAGGAACCTAATTGTTCTAGCTTGTGATTTCAAACTGTCTTTAAAATACTAAGAAACACAATTGCTTTTTTTTGTAGGGGGATAGAACATAAGAAAATAAAGATAGTGTAGAAAGTAATCTCACCCCTAAAGAGTTGCAGCTGGCCCAATTAGCAAAGATTAGGAACAGGCCTGACTTTAACAGGCCACAGCTGTAACCAATGAGAAGAAGAGTGGTATAAAAGAGTGGGATGGCTGGTTGAGAAGGAACTGGAGTTCATTGGCTACTTTGTAATGAAGAAAGAGTCAGTGCTCTCAGGAGATGCCCACGAGAAGCACCAAGAAGGTATGAAACTTCTGCAATAGGAGACAACAGTATAGGTCTTTTGCAGTAAGATAACAGCACTTTTTAAGGCAGACTCCACAACCTAGAAATGTATAAACTGTGTTGCAAAGAAAAGCAATTTGCACAAAAGACAATCTGAACCACTTTCAAGGTTAGGACAATGTAGCAATGCTAAGCATGCAATTTATAGCTGATTTGAACTTATTTACTGAGGTTCGCACAGCAGAATTTTTAGTAAACAGAAAAGTAAAAAGAAAAAATGTTGAACACTAAACAGGTAAGAACAAATTTAAAAAAAAAAATTGAGGAAGGCTGCTGTTTTGGAAGTTCTTTCATAGCTATCCACAAAAGGT
Source organism: Agelaius tricolor (assembly GCF_023055355.1). Lineage (NCBI taxonomy): Eukaryota > Metazoa > Chordata > Aves > Passeriformes > Icteridae > Agelaius > Agelaius tricolor. Next base: position 22,952,348 of record NW_027269267.1, on the reverse strand, counting down.
TAATTTAAGAACCCTTGGATATCAAAGCAGTTATGAAGATGATGTTATGTGATATACATTGCTTTGTAGGCTAGGCTTAAGACTTGAAAAAAAATTTGGAAATACTGTACAATCTGGCTACTGTTACCTTTGGTCATCAGTGATTATATTTTCCATAATTATAGGAAATATAGGAGATTTCATATGATTGTAGAAAAGGAAGCAGCAGTTTTTATTAAAAAGGAAGAAAGATGAATGCAAATAGTTATAAGTCAGTTAGAGTAACTTTATTCTTTGCTTAGATTCTGAGCAATTGTATTTAAAATGTATTTCTAAATGCCTAGAAGGGATACAATCAAATCCCAGTATAGGTTTTTTTTAGGTGAATATATTTTATAAAACAAAATCTATTAGCTCTTTTAAAAGAATAAAAAATATATGCATAATATGAGTATTAAATATCACTGTCCTCATGCTTGACCTGCTTCTGCTCATGATTTATATTTTAAACTTAGAAACATAGTTGTTAATAAATTTATAGCACTTGTAGAAAGAATATATGTTCTTAGGTACCATCAAAAGATAGTAATCAGTATGTAGAAATAGAGGCTGAAATATATCCACATGGGTAGTAATAATCTCAGGTATATGATCAGGCACATAAAGTCTGTTAAGGTATGTAATGATTTTATAGCAAAGGAAAGAAACATCATTTATAATCTTTGAAATGAAATATTTTATACTCTTGCATTCCTACACAATTTTGGCTACCATAGAAAGTTGTGCTGGGTGGTATTTAACATAACTCAGTATGGACATGCTCATATAAAAGAGGAAGTTATCTGGACATAATGATGAAATTTACCTCAATTTTAGGGCCAGTTCAGTTGAAAACATTTATCAATAGCATGGATGCAGGAGCTGAATGCTTTTAGGCCTGCTGATGATACCAAATTGAGATGTGCTGATGGCTCTGTTGAGGAACAAGAAGGCTTAAATTGGGATTTAAGTAGTTTGGAGCCCTGGGGAATCATCAATTGTCTGAAGTTTAAGAAGTCCAAATGATGGATTCTGCAGCTAGAATAGAGTAACATCAGGCGCAAGTATAAAAAGGGGCAGGAATAGCTGGAGAGAAGCCCTGCAGAAAGGGATCTAGGGCTGCTGGCCAACAACAGGGTCAGCAGGGTGCCCTGGGTAGCCAACAGGGCAAACCACATCCTGGGGGGCATCAAACACAGCACCAGCAGCTGCTCAAAGAGGTGATTATGCTGCTGTATTCAGCATTGGTGCAGCCTCACCTTGGGCACTATGGGCAGTTCTGGGCCACACAATTTAACAAGGGTGAGAAAGTTCTTGGATATATCCAGAGAAAAACAACAAAGCTGGTGAAAGGACTGGAAGGAATATCCTGTGAGGGCAGAGAAGAACATTTCATTTGTCTAGTTTGGAAAAAAGGAGACTGTAGGGGAATTTCACTTCTCTATTCAACTTCCTGCAGAGGGGAAGAGAGAGGTACTGATTTCTCCTCCCTGGAAGAAAAAACAGAAATTCCTCTAACAGGAATGCAAAAAGATATACTAGAGAAGGTTTAGATTTGACATTAGAAACCATTTCTTTACTGAGAGGGGTCAAACCCTGAAACAGCCTTCCTAAAGAGATGGTTGATGGCCCTGGCCTATCAGTGTTTAAGAAGTATTTGGTCTTTTGAACATAAGACATGTCCTTAAATGCTTTAAACTTTTGACAGACTTATGCCTTATGGTTTTGTATAGACCTTAGCAATTTGATGCTGTGGTGGTCATGATGATTATCATGCAAATTCACTTATACAGCTCCTGTATCAGACAGTCAAATCACATTTGTAGCAAATCACTTTGGCCCACAAACAGAGACATACATGCATTCCCATCTCATGTGAGCCTGTCTTTTGATAGGCTTGGACAGGCCTTAGTGTAACTTCTCCACAGAGAGAGGATGTAGGACTGGGAAAATCCAAGATAATGTCTAGAATGAAATGTAGATAATAATTGAAAGTTCCTGTTAAACTTAAATGGTGCTACAGTACTCTTGATTTAGTGGCCTTGGAATTACATCCTCAGCTGTAATTTTTTTCCTTGGATTGGTAACACACTGTTCATTTGTCATTTTCTAAGGAGAAAGAAAAAATAAGTCTGACTAACACACAGTAAAAAATTATGGAATATGTAGCAAAAATAGCTATAACATACACATGCCACATTTGAATAAAGAATGCTGCCAAACCGTTCTATGACTCTATGATTACATGACTGCTTTGGTCACAACTGCATGTTCTATAATGAAGCAAGCAGATACAAACAATGCTATTTTCCTCCCTCAGTTACTTTGACTTTTTCCCTAATTTTTTTCTCTCATTTATTTTCATTTGAGTGTATTCTCTTTGTCTCTTGGGCTCTATTCCTCTTTTTCTTCCTGACTTTTCCCTTCCCTACTTATAATTTCATATTCTTTTATATATACACTTACATAATAGTCTTTTTTTTTCATGCAGACATTCACATACAGATAAATAAAGCCCAGAACTCCCTGCATCAGTTTCTTCTCCTTTCATAACTTGTAAGACCAAGGGTAAGAGGAGAGGACACAGCTATTCAGCATTGTCATATCAGTACTCCTCCTCCCTGTTCCATGGTACAGGAAAGGTCCCAAACAGTGACAATCATCTTAAGTTTGCCTTATTTTGATTCTATGATGACCACTGCCAGACCTAGGGGAAATATATGAAAAACAGGACACAACTAGATATTATGTGGACAGTTTTGAGTTTTTTCTCCTGATTTATGTTTTCAACTATTACAGGTCAAGTGAAAAGGTTACTTCTAGAAACACATTTTGTTGAACATTTCTGGAGCCAGCAAAAAGTAAAAAACATGATTATTTACCTTTTTCATATGAATAATCAGTGTGACAGTCTGCACTTTTCAATGAGCAAGTATTTTTCCCGAACCAATTAAATGCTCTGGTTGCTTTATATCCTACATTAGGAAAAAAGTCTCTACAAAGCTGATGTGCATAAAAAATGTCATCGGGTGACAGTAATGGATTCTTTTAAAGTACATTAGCATAGAAGACACAAAAATCTATTCATGTATGAAGGAACAATTAGAATGTGAGGACTACTACTATTTCTGAATCAAACTGAAAAATATAAATATTTAAGAAAAGAAAGCTGCTGAGAAGAGGATAAAGGTTTCACAGGAAGTTAAACACCACTTAATTACTAACTACTTATTTTCTTTTAAAAGTGCTCTGAAAGAGGAGGTAATATTAAGTATACTGATAAAATTTGCCATTTTGTTAGAATGGCTGCTTTTAAATTATATATAGAAAACTGCATCTGAGTAAAGGACATCTGATTGTTTCCTTAATTCATCTGCTTGCATTTGCAGAGCAATCCTGATGCAATCCTGATGATGTTAAAACCCCTTACTTTTTGTCTTGTGATACATGGTGTGTTAAAACTCTCAACCATTCAGATGGAGCCATGTGAACTGAGACTGCCTTCCTACCTGATACATGCAGACTGCACTATCTTGCATCTTTTATTTCTGATTGGCCTACAATCAATCCAGATTTCAAATTTGTCTTTCTCCTCTGCCTCTGAGTTCTGTGCTTAGAAAAATTAAGATGTACTCTTCAGCATTAAAAATGTACTTCAGAAAGATTAGGACTCAAGTTACACATCATTTGGAGGTGTGTAAAATTATTAGGATACTTAAATTTTTTTATAAGTACTTGAGTTTGAAAGTGAGCTCAGGCAATATGAAATTATTTAAAATTACCATAGCTCTTTTCTAATTTGGGAGATTTGTAGTTTCCCAAATCAAAATTGGTGGGCTCTTTTTAATGCATAATGAACTATGAATGGAATTTTAAATGTTTGATCATCCAAGACTGGACCAAGTGAAGATCAAATGTCAGACATCTACAGGAACTACTGTACTAATGAAAGTGTTTCAATGGGCTATTAACCTGCTTCCTCTGATGATTTTTTCTACTATGATCTATATGGCCAGATCCTTGATCTCACATTGATTTTTGGTCTTCTGACCCTTTAACAACATAGAAATGACAAAAAAATTAGCAGTGAATTATGAGTATTCTTTTTTTTTTTCAATAAGAATTTTTCCTACAATCATCAGAAGCTGTTTGCTTGTTGTTTTGAAACTACAGTTTCAAAATGTCACAGTACATTCTTAAGAGTGAAATAAAGAAGAAAGATGAGAAGCCAAAATTTCATGATCTCCTAAAACTGCCAGTGTTTCTAGAAAAGGACAGTAGAAATCTATTTCTCTTTCAATTCACATGGGTTTCTCTTTTTATTTCCACCAGAAGTCAAAATCCAAAATTTTTGTGCAGATAGACGTATGCAACCTACTTGAAATATTTCATAGGTGACCTGAAAAATGCAGGCAAAATATAGGTTGTAGAATCTTTTTTCCTAATTGTCTCTTGTTCTTTTATTAATACTATTTTTCTTCTTCTGATTAATTTTTTTTTGCTTGTTCTATGTTTTTCTTTAATCGGGATCCTATTTATAATTACTTCTGGAAATCCCTAAGGACCTCTTAATTAAAAAGGAACAGCAGTATTCTGTAAGAGACAGCTGAGAGAAGAACATCAGGCTGTTCTTCATCCGCTTTGAGAAGAAACTGTTTAGCTGATATGCAGGAGAGAGGTAACACAGACATCAGCAGGGCAGAGGATTGAACAGGGTCTAGAAGTTCTGCTCCAGACAGTTTGGGACTCTGTGACTGAAGTTGGTGATGGACTGTGGCCATTTCTCCATCCTTTGCCAGCTATAGAAAGTTCCCATTGCAAACTGGAGTCCTTGACTTGGAAGGAGCTCCAGAGGGTGGATGCTTGTGCATAGGCTTGGGACTGCAGGGGTGCCTGGTGCCCCTCCTGCTCTGCGATGAGGACAAGAGGTACAGAAGGAGGAAGAGAGCAGATTGCATGGCACCAGGATGCTGAACAGGAGAGCGACACCTTTCACAGACACTTTGTAAAGAAGAAAGACTCCAAAGATGTGGGAAACTGGAAGCTTGTGGTGACAAGAAAAAACTTCACCAATCACAGCATCAGTAATGGCCTAGTTGTTAAGGAACATGAACAAGTCCAATTGAGGTGGGCCTCCAAACCAGCTTGGCATGGACTGACCACTAGCATTGGAAGGAAGCAGTGGGTGACAGCAGTTTGTGCTTCCTTTCTTCTTCCCTTCACTTGTGGTATGTCTAGGGAGACTATCCAGGATGATTTGTTGCTTGCAGAAGGGCAAATTCTGCTCCTGTAATCTTCCTGGCCTTTGGAGCTAGATCTTGCTGTTTACCCACAGGTGAACAGGCAAAACTTGGTTATCAACTGGCTGTTGCTGGTGCTACAGGCAGGACTTTGGTTATTTTACCATGCTCCCATATTTCAGAACAAAAAGAACTGCTAACAAGATATAAATCTTGGTTAAAAAGAACATTAAACAAAGTGACCAAAATCAGAAATACCAGCCAGTGAGAATTCTATTTCATTTCACTAAAAAAGATTTTTTTCAGATGCATTCTGTACATTATAGTTAGAAATTGTTAGTATGTTTATATAAACATAATATAAAACAGCTGGTAAAGTATTTTTTACTCCCCAAATCATTAAAATAAAAAAAAATAACAAATATCTACTCTTATCAAAAAATGTACTTGAAAAAAATACAAATAAACAAATTTTTAATAGTTTATTAGATTATCAAATGAAATTAGATTATCACATGATTCCATTTGCATTGATTTTAGTTATGTACCAATATTTGCTGGCAAAAATTGTGTTGCAAATAAACTTTCTATGGATGAGGAGTAGTCCCTTGGTAGGAAGAGGAGTCATTGCCCTTACTCTCACACAATCTCAAAAATTCTGGGTAGCAGCAAAGCCCCAGTGATGAACTGAGCAGGCAAGGAAGTTGAGCTTTCCCAGCTTCCCCTCTTCCCTTCTGTTCTACTAAATGAAAGATTTATGCCTCCCTTAAGGATTGTATCATTCTCCATAGAGAAAAATAACAAACTCTAACACAGACTAGAGAAAACTATGTTATCAGAAGTAGCAGTTATTCCCAAATTTAAAGAACTGCAACATGAAGCCTGAATTTGTGGTCCTTATTCAAACTCTATACTGCCTACTGCTAATTGTACTCATACAAAGATAATTTGTATTTAAACTTGTTGCTTCAGGATATCTTAGCACTTCCATAAGAGTCTCAAACATGTAAGAAACAGAAAACAAGAAAGTAAGAAAACAGACAGAATTAATTCAGAAAATGGAAAAAAAATATTTTGAGGAAGAAAAGTGACTGCTGAGTTAGAGCAATGAAGAAAAAAACCTCATGTAATTCTGAAAACCAGTGAAATACAGGTTAAAATACATTAAAGCTGATATTTATTCTTAAAGCAATATGTTTGTGTATTAGAAATAAAATATCTTTATACAGTATAAAATACTTCATACAGCAAGTTTCTTTTGGAAAACCTTGATAACCATTTTATGCTTCCTTATTTTCAATTTAAAATGGAGTTAGGAATGTAAAGTATTCATATATTGGTCCTCATCTTAGCAAAAAAATGAATATTGTTTTAGATATAATTCATATTTAGTCAACTTTTTTCCCCACATCAAAAATTTTTATAGCGATTCAGATAAATTATTTGACTATAGCCCATTGACTAACCCCTAACACAGAGCTATTAGATGGTATTTTTTAAGATAATAATAATAATGATAATTTTATAGAAGATAAATATTTAATTTGGAATAGTTCTTTCAAAAGTAATTTCTCTGTTTTTTGTAGTGGCCAGGGCTCATAGTCTGCTTTATGGTTATTGATACACCATGATCTTCTGATCTTTCAAAGTGAGGTTTCATTTTTTGTCACTACTATTTTCAAAAGGGCAATTTCTGTAATAAAAGCACTAGTACTTACTCGAACAAGATCAAGAAGTGCCTGGAACATGTCCACTGGCAGTTCCCTTGGGAAAACATCCCTTCTCTGCCCTTTCCCAGCTTTCTGCCAGGTACAACAGACCCCAGCCTCCTGTGCTAGATGGGCAGAGCATCTCTCTTGCCCTCATTGCCCAGACATATTGCTGTCAGTGACTGCTACTGAGAGCTTCATTTCCACAAGCTCCCCCTTAGGGATGTTGGCCAAATTTATCTTCAGTTCATCTGCCTGATATTGGAGCAGCAAATAAATGGAAAAATCTAGGCTTAGGGATGAATGAGGAAGTATATTAAAAAAAAAATAATACAGTTTATTTAAGGATGTTATGCATTTACTGTCTCATGAAATCAAAAGCATCTAAATTGTGAGAAATAACTTTCTTTAGCCTCAGCTCTTCAGATTTCTTTGCTGATTAGATGTTTACAATGTCTTTTGTGAGTTGCTTTTTACACTCTTGCAATGCAATTAGTTTAGTTAATCGTAAAATGTGGAGGACTTTTTTATACTTTAATTTAGTTGCTCTATGACTTCCTCCTAACAAAAAATAGAATATATTCAATTGATTCATCGTATGAAGTATCAGCGAAGACAGTTTCATATATGTGTAGTTTGTCACAAAATATAGCAATATGCAGTGTTGTTCTTACTCAACAAAATCAGAGAAGTATCTATTTATTCAAACTAAAAAATTTATCACACAAACAATTTAAATATTAATGAGCAATGGTTTCACTAAGTCAACAGATCTCCTGCAAGTATCCTCATTTGTAATGGATAAATTTAGATTATTTCCTTTCTGCTTCATGAGCAATTACTGACTTTGACTTTGTGCCTTATAATACACATGATATCATTTTATTGTTCCGATGATCTGAGCAGCCTTTTACAATTCTTCTTCTGTTCTTGAATACCACCTTGTTGCTCAAAGACATGAAATTCTTGTTCCAGCTGAATGTCTGAAGTGTTTTACATGACATTTACATTTAATGAAATGTTGTATTATATGAATTACAAGCAAAGAGCATTAGGAAATACAAACTCAAATCTTAACTCCCAACAACAGACAACATCTATCTAACCACTTAGTACGACATGCAAAATGGGACTTCTGCCCTGGGCATTCAGCAGAAGTAGAACTGAAGTAAGAAAATTAAAGAGAAGTGCAAAAAAACCTCCCTCATGCTTCAGTGATTTTTGTCCTTGAGAACCAAAAGAAAACCTGATGATTAAAGGTTTCAGTCATGTATATTTTCAACCCCTACAATCTTGCCTGAGCATCTAAGTAATACCGAAGCCCCTTTGTTTATTCTCTCTCTCTTGCTACAAGACTCTTGCATTCTTGGGGTTTGGGGTGTTTTCTTCATCAAAGTGTTTTTTTCAGAACATATTTTGATGACTTTACATTGAAAATTCCCATGTCTAGATAAGTCCATTATAACAATAATTTTCCGTTTCCTGGGTTATGCTGGAAAGAAAATTGAGGCAATGTAAATAATCAAACCACAACAGTGTCTATGTCTGCACTATATTTTGACCATTTTTAAATTTTTTTTATACTTTTTGACCATTTTTAAATTTTTCCAAATTCAGATCTGCCTTAATCCAAAATCTGTTGACTGTAATATCTTATAACTGTTTCCAAATTAAAAGTTTCATAAGCTCAAGTATGTTACAAACTTAGGCACAGCACAGTTAATATGGATATATATTTTATATCTTTTGGATAAACAAATGTTTGACTTAGAGCCAAGCTCAGGACTGCTTATAAAATATTATGCAGATGTATCTTCTAATATAAAAATCTGTGGCAGGGAGTGCTGTGGACAGAGTGGGAGCTTCAGACAAAGTTCATTAAAAATGCCCTCCCATTGATTCACAAGGTGCAGAAAGAGCCCCCAGGTTTACCAAACCACTTCTCAGAGGGAAGCCTGGTTGTGGCTGGATCCAGTTGTGGCTTCAGACTTTGGTAACAGTTTACATCTAAAGATTATATAGGTGTAGTTGGACCTTTGTACAAATTTTTCCTGAAGGATTAAGAAGGTAAACCAAATATATATATATATGGATATATATATATATATACACACATATGCACATGATTTATTATAATAATATAATAATTAGACAAAAATATCAGAATTATTTACTACACCGTATAGGAGCTATAACAACTATGATAATATATTTCTCTACAAAGTAAAATTGAAACAATTTGTCTTGGGTTGAAAATGCAAGGTGTTGCCAGGGGTGTGTATTCTGTTATCATCTGTTAGAGGTGGGGCCGTTATCTTCTGTTCATTGGGCCACCTGTTAAAACCAAGAGGAGTAGTTTTTTTTATCTCTTCCACAACCAATCCTTCCCCCAGGGAGATCTCTTCTATTAATGGGCCATTGAATTTCACTGCATCACTGATAAAATTGCATCATCCCCTTGTGAGAAGCTCCACCCAGGGGGAGGAGCCAAGTATTCCTACCTGGATATAATCTGAGTTTTGGAACCCCAGAGCAGCCTTTTCCACTGGATTCCCAGAGGAACACCAGGCCCATCTACAACACCACTGGACCTTCCAAAGAAGACTACACCCTTCTACAGGATCACTGCTTCAACATAACTACACCTGGCACTGCAGGAGGACTGCAGCCACCAATCCAACTGCACCGCTACCAACAACCTGACCAACCACTGTTGCTTTGTATTGCTGCATTTTTATCTTATTTTTTCCCAAATAAAGAACTGTTATTCCTACTCCCATATCTTTCCCTGAGAAACCCTTAATTTAAAACTTATAATAATTCAGAGGGAGGGGCTTTACATTCTCATTTTCAAGGGAGGCTCCTGTCTTCCTTAGCAGACACCTGTCTTTTCAAATGAAGACACAATTATACTAAAGCAATTGTATTAAAGCTAGCAAAACCAATTCTTAAGTAGTAATTAATATTACCCATGCCAACCATGGGCAAATGTCTTTCACTCAGCCTCAAAGGAGTAACCTTGAGGAGTGTCCCCCCACAAAGTAGGAATCTCCACACAAGGAGGGATATTAGCAGACCTTGTTAAAATTTGGAACTGAATTTTTGTAGTATAAAATAATTGATTGCCAATCATATGTCTCAGGCCAGCTGTGTCAGCTCAACAGCTTTAGATAAATTATCAAAAGTGTAATTTTTTGTTGGTTTATCCAGGCATTTTATTAGGTCTACCTCTTCTTCACCTTTCTATGAGGATGTTTAACTTTGGATTGATGAATCAGACTGGTTTCAGCATTATTCAACACCAAAAGCAACATGAAACATTACCACTGAAAACTTTGCAAATAGGACATTGCTCAAGTTGTTTTACATCATGACAGATACAGCATCCTCCTACAGGGGATTGAAAAACACAGCCGTTGGAAAAGCAGTATTTCACACATATCACTCTGAAATGTCACGTCCAATAGTTTGTTGTCTAAAAAAAGCAGAACATAAAATCCATTATTTTTCTTCTTCAAACACTAAATCTTTATCTCATCATTGGATATAATTTCTAAATTTAAATATATAAATAAAAATTTTGAGATCGCTGTAGGCTTGTCTACCACTAGAGGCATCTTCATGGAGTTTGCAATTTTCCTAGGATTGCTATCTGAGTTCTGCTCATCTGAGTCTCAATTATTTTGTCTTTAATTACTACTCTTCATAAAGTACATTCTTGTGAGACTTTCCAGTTAAGTTAAGCAGGGACTTGAGTAGTTATGAATGTCTAACCAAGAATGACAAAAAGAGCTAGAGAAACACCTATTTTAATTTCCATAGTGATACACATCTTGAAATGTGATAAACAAACATCCAGAACCATCTTCACTGTGAAAACTAAGGCACAAAGGCAATCAACATATCTCATGCTATCGAGATCTACATATTGCAAGATAAATCAATGTTATTTTCGTTTTTATCTCTAATTAATTGTGGTTACTATCTCAAAAGTTGGTTGTTTTGTTGTTGTTTTCTTTAATATAGTTTTTCTTTCAGATTAAAAAATTAAAAAGAATTATAATATGGAGGAAAAACCCAAAGACATCTTTACAGATCATAGACGTGAGTTTCGAGAAATAATAATAATTTTTCTTTTAAATTAGGCTTTGGATAATCCATAATACAAATAAAAGCCTCCTGGAGGTGAGCTTACCCTATTTCTCTAGTGACTTTTAGTTTTTGTGCTCAGAGGAAGGAATGCCTGAATCAGTTCTGCCCTTACAGGCTTCCCCTACTGAGTTCAGAGTGCATATCTGACAGGTGTTCTTGCTCTCGCAGAAGGGGGGCTGCTTCTGCACAACTCCTTGTTCTTCGACCTGGTCTCAGCACTAAGATTCTGCTTTAATGGCAGGCATCAGCCCACTCCATCTCACATCTGCCTTTGTGGTAGCTCTGTGGCTACGCTGTACTCTCAAAGCAGGGTCTTACATTATGCAGTGCTCCATGACACAATGTTTCATCATGGCACAAATTGCTACAGGATGTCATGAACATAAATTATTTCAATCGGTTTCATAAGCTGTCAGAAAAATTCATGGAAGAACAGGCCACTGAGAGCTATCAAGCGCAAAGATGAAGACTATGGAAGAGAAAGCCTCTCAAGCCATAGATGACTGGGTAGAGTGGGTGGTTTCTCCATATGCTCCTTGCGTTTTTAATTACAATTTGCCCCAGGATATATTGTTGGCTGTGGTTCTAGTCAAGAAACTGAACTAGAGAGACATTCATTTTTATCAAAATATAATTCTGATGTTATTTAACTTCCAACATCTGTTAGGTTGTTTTTTTGTTTTTTTCGTAGTGGAAATATTATTTCAAGTAATCCTTGCATACTACTGCTTAAATTCCTGCTTTTTAAATTTTTTGTTTAATTTTTATACTTTAAACCATACAAACACCTCCAAAAATTATTAATCAAGTTAATTTTATTATACTGTAATAAAATACTAGATCACAGTTTTAACTGATATGTTTAGTTCATCTCTAGATTTAACTCTGCTTCTACTGGAGAGGAAAAAACAGGGAAAAAGTAAGTTGATAAGGTAAGAAGTCAGATATTTCTTTTTCTTTTATATGTCTGAATAATCACTGGAGAATAGAATAGAATAGAATAGAACACTGAATTATATAATCTAGACAAACTTGAATTTAAAAAATATTTTAACAGAAAAGACAGTATATTTACCTGGTAATACAGTAAATATTGTAATGCCCTGCAATTGAGCAGGTCCCTGCTTACTCACCTTCTAAGGCTCTAAAAAGGTGGCCCAAAAAAACTGGGGACTCTTTTGTGCTGCCCTCAATAGTATGACAACACACCAAGCCATGCTGACAGGAGTGGAACAGGGTCCAAAGAAGAATTAATCCTCCTGTGGCAAAGACTGCTTGCAGACTCATTTTCTGGGGTGTGAAGATTGACTACTCACTTTTTTATCACTGTCTACATGCTTAGCTTCTCCTTCCATGATAACTGAAATTGTAGTGAATAGCTGTCATCTTGCAATAGCTGTTGCCTGGTGTTATCCTGCGTGGAATTGTAAGAGACTAAAAGCACTTCTGGGTTTCCTGATTACAGGTACTATCCAGTAGAAATATTATGTTCCACACATTCAGCTTGTAAGTCACTTCAGTAACAAGAGAGTAATTTCTGTTCATTTCCATCATGAATCAGATGAGCAGTTTCCAGGTGTACTTACATAGCACAAAAAGCTTCAGGATTCTTGTTGAGTATCACATACAAATAACTAAAAACTACCATATCAAGCAGGGCGAGCCTCTGCCTATTTTTAATTTACATCTAGGATATAGCTCCATATGTATGAAAATAAGATCTTAATTACAAAATTGTCACTCATTCTGCCTCTAACATGTTTTGTTTGAACTATGCATATATATATCCCAAACAATTAAATATTACCTGCTCATATATAAGCAGGGTGGTATGTGGTGATCTTATTATGAAGCAAGCTTTTTATGTCACAGCTAAATGGCAAAAGTAGTGATGATTATAGACTTCTTATGAACAGAAGATGCCTCTAGATAAAATAATTTTATTTGTGCTGCTTTTGTAACCATGTTTTCCTCACCAATCAGTAAACTAACAATGACACCTTGTCAGGGTAAGCTGGTAATAATTAAAAGTGCACAGTTAGAATTTCATAGGCACATTATATGCATTTGGGGAAATAAGATAAAAGAAGATGTCATAAATTTATTGTCTGTAAAAGCTTCAGCAACTTAAGACTCCCTGTTAATACATTAATTTCCTTCATGGAATAGTTGAAAATTACTTTTAAACACTTGCAGATCAGAATAGTAAGTATATTCATAGAATAAATTTAGTTTCTGTCTGCTATATTCTAGTATTTCTGTCTACCATATTCTAGCAAACACTTTTGTTCTGACATGGTGTTATAAATATTGGTAAAAGTATTCTGTGCTGGTGAGGGAGTGAGGTCAGAGTAGACCAGTGAAGGGTCTTTGCTGGATCTCACCTCAGTGAGATGGTTTAAGGTAGTCTAATTTGCAGGTTGTATTAATTGCATACACATTCTTAAGAAATTTTTTCTTAGGTTTCTCTAAGTGGATGCCACATTAGAGCAGACACAGCCTGTCCAAGATCACCAACTTCTTGAATACAGTACCTTTCACAGGTCCCTGAGTAAAGGGTAGGAAAACTGGTGGCCTGCATTTGAGTGCAACTCACGATACTGACTTTCCAAGGAGAAGGAAACTGTAGTGGCAATGGGATACTACCTTTTATAAACCAGAATAAACTGCACTTCCACTCAAATATTCTCTTTCAGACTTGTCGGACAAGAGAGTGTCTAATGAAATGCTAAGGTTCTATTTAGTTTAATCATTCACTGTTTAATAAATGAACAGAACTTAATGCATCATAAATATTGATGTTGGACTGCTTACTTTAATTATAAAAACAAGACGAAGAATATAAACTTACTGTGTAAAATATCAGTCTTAATCTTCCTTTATTGAATGTTCATCCCACTGCTATGTGTAGAAACATCTTTATTGTACCCTGTTATTTTATGAAAGTGTGAATTGGAAAGTAATATAAAAAGGGCTGAGGAAAAAGCTACAATTTTTTAGTTTCCTACTACGAATTCTGAGTTTCTGAAACATGAGATTCCTAAACTGAAGAAAAAACATTCCTCTCCTTCCAAATGCATAAAGACTTATTGAAAATCTTTGAAACTGATGAAAAGATCATATGTTATTCAACAGTATCTGGTTTAGGCCATCAGAAATTTATGTCACTTGAAGACAGTTTTAGACACCAAATATCATAAACTGTTAAAAATAAGGTGAAATTATTCCAGCCTACTTATGGTAGGAAAAGGAACTGAAGAATGCAAACTCTGTTTGCAATAGATCTTGTGCAAACCACTTCCCTCTAGAGAGTAATATTTCCAGCTCTAGCTGCCCCTTCAGTGAAACCAAGACTTGTACTGACATTACAAGGGGCAATGGTTTGAAATAAAAAATGGGCAAATTTAGATAGAACATAAGCTAGACTCTTTTTTTCCTTTTTAAAGATAAGGTTAGCAAAAGAGGCTGTCTAAAGATGTTGATGTCTCATGCCTAGAAGTGCTCAAGACTGGAGACAGGGCTTTGGGCAAGCTGATGTAGTGAAACATATCCCTGTCCATGCCAGATAAGGATGGACAAGATGAACTTTGAATGTCCCTTCCAATCCAAACCTTTCTATGTTTTTTTTTACTCTGGTTAAGTAGTAACAACTTCCAATTTAAATATATTGAGTAGTGTTCCTGGTTTCTTGAAAGAGTAAATATGATAGACTCTGTTTAAATAAAATCTAGTGTGGATTTTGGCCAGCTCTTCTGCCAACAGGAAAACTGATTAAGAATAAGGACATTCTGGTACTACATTTGCATTTACATCAAAAGAAAATATGCAAACCATCCAGCAGTAAAAGAGGTAAACTTCTTGACTAGTGTAATATATGATAGACAAATGAAAAATCTTGAAGTACCTTCTTTGAATATTTCAGACCAATAAAGAATATTTTTCCTATTTATTTCCTATGGTTTATTTCCTATGTTTTTTTATTTCATATGGTATTTCCTATGGAATATATTCCTATGGTTTATAGTCAATTATTTTTATTATTAGTTTTTGTTTCTCTCCATTTTCTATATGTCAAATAGGATAAAACATTGATATAAACAGAAAAAAATAAGGAAAAACTAATTTATCTTAATTAAATCCCATAAATAAATCAGTTCCACCATGTTTTCTCCCAATTCATTTTCTCCCAACTTGAATATCTTATGAAGGTTCATGCAGTTTTGTAACTGACTCAAAGACATCTCTGACAATTTTAGTGTAAGTTCACCTCAGTACTCTCAGTTGAATTTCTCTTGGATATATAGTTGTAGGTTGACATCAGAACCTAACACTACATTTTAGATAGTGAAGAACAGCCCATCATACATGTTTGCTAAATTTGGGGTATATAATGCATAAAGAGATGTTATAAAACATATAGAGAAGCAGCAATAGCCTGCAAAATTTCTGCATCCTTTCTGAAACACACCTCTCCAGAGCAGAAGTACCTCCAGTACAGAGGTGGCACAGAACCAGAAATAAGTGAATCAGGGAAACGAGTCAGGGTTTAGAGAGATTGGCACTGCAGAAGAAGTCCAGAAACAGGTAGATCTTCCTCCTTCCTGTGAATTTATATTTATCAGAAAATAATTAGCATTCAAATATTTGATTACTCTTCAATCACTTATTAATCTCATTGTCAAATGTGGTGATTTGCTTGCATCAGTAGGATCAAATCAGAGGTTCCAGCATGGTCACTGTGAATTTCCATCCAATATTGTCTGACTTGATATGGCAAAGGTAAACTCAGTTTAAACACAAGCCTTTCTAGAGAGACTAGAACATTAACTGCAGCCTCCTCAAGAGCTGGAGCAGAACATAACAGTTAAACCTTTCCTAGACATTCAGTATTTACCTCCTGCAGGTATGTGGAGTTAGTTAGATACCACTCTTTTCTCATTACTTGAGACAGGATAGCAGAAAAGAGTACAGTCCTTTCAGGTCTGAGAAATCCCAATGCATGGCACCACTCCCCAGTGCCATCCATTTCAAAGTCCTGATTCTACAGTAGTCCATTTTCAGTCTTGAATGTGCTCTCTGAAGCCTGGGTGGTAGGATGGGTCATCAGATGTTGGCAGGGAACCCTTGTGCTAGCCACAATACTTTGGTGTGAAAGTATAATTTTTTTCCCCTATAATGAATTGAAAGGCCAAGCTGACAGAGAAGATACAGCCTCTGAGAATTAACAGTGATAGAAAACCCCAAAAAAAAAAATTAAAAATCAGAGGTTTGCTTTAATCTTCCCAGTAGAGTAGGAGAAAATTTAGTGTTGAGTTTCTGCTTTAGCTTCTCTGAGAGAAAATCATGGTACTTGCCAGTTCCTCCAAGAACAAGGTTTATCTTTGACTGCAGCAGTTGCAGAACATAACCATGTACAGTACAAATCTGAACAACCCAAAGAGTTTATTTAAAGCTTGTTTGTCAAAGAAACCAAGCCCTAACTTAGACTAGCAAAAAAAAAAAAAAAAAAAAAATCAGAGGCTAATTACAACTGTTTTGTCCATTTTAAATCCTGAGTGAGATTTCAAGTGTTATGACATGAGAAAGCAGCATGAGCAAGAGATTAACAATTACAAAGAAAAACTCATTGAGGAAAACATGTCTGTGTAACTTAGCTTTGCATTTGCAGAGCTGAAGGAAAATAATAATTTTCTATTACTTGTTTTGCCCATTATGATTCCCAATTGCTATCCTTATTTCAAAGCCTCATCTTATTTTTGGGTACCAAAACCCTGTAGTGTGTTGACCCTGGCTGAAGGCCAGACACCCACCAAAGGCCAGACACCCACCAAAGCCATTTTATTACTCCTTCTAAAAGTGGAAAAGGGAACCAAAGTATAATGAAAGGTTCATTAGTTAAGATAAGGACTGAGAGAGATCACGAGTTACAATCGTGGGCAAAACAGACTCAGCTTGTGGACATTAATTGAATTTATTACCAATTGGAATCAGAGCAGGATAATGAGAAGTAAAATAAATCTTAAAAACACATTCCCTGATTCCCAAGATCTATCTCCTCCCCCCAGAGACCCAGGGAGACAGGGAATGGGGGTTATGGTCAGTTCTTCATATGCTTCTTCTCCCTGCCACTGCTTAGGGAGAAGTCCTACCAGGAAACCTGCTCCAGTGTGGGCTCCTCTCTCCATGAGTCCACAAGTTCCTGCACAGAGCCTGTTCCAGCATGGGGCTCCCATGGGTTCCTAGCCTCAGCTCTGGTGCCAGTCCCCTCCGTGGGCTGCAGGGGGATCTTTGCACCCCTGTGGACCTCCAGGGGCTTCAGTGGCACAGCTGGTTCACCATGGGCTTCACCACAGTCTGCAGAGGAATCCCAGCTCCAACACCTCCAGCATTCCCTCCACCGCCACTGCCAGCCCCTCCTTGGTTTCTGCAGTGTTGTTCCTCTCACGTTCTCACTCTGCACTTCTCTGGCTGCAATTACATCTGCACAGTAACTTTTTTCCTTAAATATCACAGAGGATTACTATCATTCCTGATTGGCTCAGCCTGGGCCACATCCATCCTGGAGACGGGTACCACTGGCTCATGCCAGATATGGGAGAAGCTTGTGGCAGTTTCTCAAAGTCACCTCTATAACCCTCTCACTACCAAAACCTGGTCACACAAATCCAATACACATATATTTCATGAACATTTGCAATGGACTTTCTAATTCATTTTCTCCAGCCCATTACCATTTCTCCTCAAATGTATTCAAAGATTCAGGTTGTAGGAACATAAATACAAGTGTTTAGATATCAGCTCCCATTGTAAATAGTGGGATGATAAATAATTAGTTAATCTTGTCTAGACAGCTGTCCATCTATTCAGGCATAAGCACCTTCAGGATGATGTGAAGACTTCTGTTCTACTTACTGCCTTCTGTTAACTGCAACATACCATATTGGCTATAAGTCTCACTTAGACATCTAAACTTAGATGTCCACACCTTAGTACCAAATTCTTCCCTTATTGTGTAAAAATATCTGTATTTTTAGAAACTAATAAAATATGCACTGTTCTGGGGGAAGATTTAAATGTATGTGAGATGAGAGCATTACACCTCAACTGTATTGAGAGAAATTATTTTAATACTGAAATTGAAAATTGAATCAGATGTGTGCACCTACTCTATGCAAACTCTGTAAGGAATGACCAATCTTTGCTACCTTCTAAGCTTCGAACCTTCTGGTTAGAAAGTTATTTCTGGCAAAATAACTCAATTTCTACCAAACAGATGAAGATTGTATCTGATTTATCCTTAAGTAGCAGAAGTTGTCCACATGGCAAAAAAAATGTAAAGCAGATAAAATTTAATCTGGTTTATACAATAAACTACCACTCTGTCAGTCATAAAAAATGAGAGTGAGTTCCTGTTCCAATTATACTTTTAGACATGAAATGACTCATGTAATTCCTTTCTTGCTTGCTTTCTTAAAGTCTAAACAGCTTTCAAAGTCCAGAAATTATTCATAAGGATAGGAAAATATCTCATTTTAATATTTAGGGCCTAAAATACTCTGTTTGGGAAGGCATTAAAATGTTTTTATAATTCCAAACAGTAATCCCTGGAAAGGTTTCATCCAGACACCTAGCATAAAGAACGATGACATTCTCTTAGCTATATTTGCATCCTCTCTTTCCATAAATTATATAGAGCCTGTAATAGATGATAGATAGATGACATGCAATATTTCAGGACACATTCACAGGACTATAATGAGAGCCATCTTCAGCAGTTCCTTGTTCCACAGGATTATAGATTAATTAGACAAGACTCTGGATGGGGGGGAAATGTCTCTGTTGTGTGATTATTCTATCCCTGTTTGTGGATTGTCTGGGATAAGGAATCAAAAGCATAGCCCCCTTAAAAAAAAACCTGTGCACAATAAAATGGAGATTTTCTATTCCTCTAGAAATGTTGGGAAAACCATTTGGCTTGTTAAAGTGTTGAAACAAAATACAGCTAAGGACCTGGCATTTATTCTGTAGAGTTTTCCTGATATTCTTATTGGCCACTTCAAGTTTCTTTCTAATGTCATCTGTGTTTGAATCTAAAATTTAGTGTCAGTAGGAAGCACAAGAATGAAAAGCATAAAACTTTGGTTCAAACTGCTATGTAGCTAAAGATGTCATATTTCCTAGACAGTTTTCTCAAATACATAAAGGGTCATTCCCTCTGGGAGAAAAAGCAGAAATGATCATTCTTTTCTCCCTCTGGTATTTGTCTTCTGTCTTCCTTTGCTCCCGTGGCTGACTTTGTACATGTAATCTAATAATGTAATTTAGAGTAATTCATATTAATATAATAAAAATAGTATTTTTAAACATAACTAGATTATTTTAGTCTGTTCCAGGTGTTGTGTGAATTAAAAAAAGTCACAGAAAGCTTAATCTTTCCCTGCCAAAAAAAGCTCCAATACCACTCCCTCAGAAAATTTTTATTCATTCAATCAAGTTAGGGTTTTTATTATTATTTGGTTTGTGGCTTCCAATATTTTTGTAATATATTTTTTAAATAATGGAAAACTGCAGTGAATGGAACACAAAAGGAAATCACAGAAAAAAAATATTTTTAACATGTGTATAATCATTTCATTAAATACAACCAGCATTCATCTGTCACTGATATTAAATATAAATATATTAAAAATATATGAAAATATATAAATACATCTATATATCTACTCTCCTGCAAACTTGAAGTGTATATCAGATAAAGCAAAGAGCATGCACTGAATATCTACAACACTGAGAATAAGATGTGGACAGGCTCTCTGAGTAAATATTAAAAAGTCTGCCAAGATTTTTCACCTTCCATCTGCTCTAAGAAAACCTCTATACACTTACATAGTCCCTTTGGAGATGCATTATCAAAACCTTTGTCTAAGGAGAGAAAGAACATCTCCATGTGATTTTTTTTTATCCACAGAAAAAAATTAGAAAGAATACACAAAAGGGCAAGAGTGCTTTGTTTATGTATTTTTGTTTGAAGAGTCTGTCTACACATATTGTTTAATCAAAGTGTTCTGCACAGGCCTTTTCTTGGCAGTTCCTAAGGAATGAAAGTGGCAGCAGAAATGTAAAAACACATTGTTATTTTAATCACCATAGAATAAAGTATTGCACATCAACTCATGCTCAAATCAAGTCCAGTTTCTCATGTGAGTTTAACAAAATTACAGTTTAAAACACCAAGTGTTGCTCTTAAGCATGGATCACAGGGTTCCTCTGTTACATTATTTTGCTGCTGTATTTCTAGTACATTCACATATTGTCTCTATAAAACATTTTTTCTGTTTCATATCTGTTGGACAGGCCTGGATTCCACAAATGGTTCTTCCTGCCTGCTTTCTATTTTACAGCTTCACTTCTTCAGACCTCCAGGCAGAAATCTTCCACAAGGCTATACAGATTCACACATTCTTTTCTTCAGTAATGAAACAGAATACATTTTTCTTTAGTTTTCCTTAAATCGAGTCCTTTTTGATTGAAGAATAGGTAGAAGTTAAACTGCTGCCTATAAAGATTTCTTAGATGCCAAATGTGCAGATTATGAGTTTGAAAACTAATTGTGCTCAGTAAGAAGCACAATTTTATCACTTTTAAGTCCCTCTAAGAGAATTAAATATATTATAATACTCATTTGACTGATCTGACAATCCAAAAATTCTCAGTTTTGAATCCAAATAGTTCCATGACATTTTTGAACCTAACAGGTAGAAAAAGGAAACATCTCTCAAAAGGAAAACAATACATTATATTTTTGGGTTATTTTTTCTCCTTCATATTTTACATATTCCCTTTACCAGTGACAATAACTGTTTCCTCTGTCAATGCAGCAAAAAACACCAGAATAGTTAAAATGCTTAATAGCTACTTTTCTTTTTTTCCATTATTCTGGGACTAATTTTTTTCAGGATTGCGTGCACCAAATCATTTATACTGCATGTCAATTTTTACTCTTTTATATATATGAAGTAGAAAGAGAAAAATATCAGCAATATATCCCTAGATATAAGAGTTTCTGGAAATAGGAAGTCATTAAGGTGAAATTGATATTTGTGTCAAAGTCCCCAAAAACTCCCACAAGCTTTGATGAGGTGTGAATTACCTTTCTCAACAACACTTTTAAGTACAGTGCAGAAGTAGCAGCTTTTTGTATTTATCTTCTGTTCTGTAGCATCTGCTTTCAGTTAAAAATAGCTGAGATGAAGAAGGTGTGCTTTAGATTGGGGATCTACATTACATACTACTAGTTGTTTTTCCCTTGCCTACCTGTTATGTAGGCATGAGAAGAAGTTTCTGACTTGATTCTTCAGTATCATATCATGTAAAGTGAGTTCCTCTCATATCCTCTTGCTCTGCCCTTGTCTGGCCACAATTTCTTCTGTGCAATAACCTTTTTTTCATTCTTGAAGACATTATCTTAGAGCTTCTTCCACTGTCTCTGATGGGCTCAACTTGGTCAGCAGCCAAGGTCCATCTTGGAGTCAGCTGGCCCTGGTTGTGTTGGACATGGAGTAAGTTTAAGCCACCCTTCTAGCCTTCTGTGATACCAAAACCCAATGCACAGTGCCAGTATTCCAAGTGGGGTCTCACCTAAACAAAGCAGAGGGTCAGAACCACCTTCCTTGACCTCCTGGCTGCAATTCTTTTGATGCAACCCAGGATGTGGTTGGCTTTCTGGGCTGCAAGTGCATATTGGCAGGTTATGCTGGACTTCTTGTCAACCAAATCAAGATAAATTTTTCTTTTTCTGTGAACAGTTTGCCTAATACTAAGTTTTGTATTTTTACAGAGTAAACAGGAAAGGGAATCTGGCAACTGCAAATTGTCATACCACCTGAGACCCTATCCTGTCTTAAAAATAGACACTAAAGGGTAAAAATTACTCACAATGATGCCTAATGTCTTGGACTACTTTTTCTATTTTGATAGAATTCTATTTAATTATTCTGACATCACAATGGCTGTTTAAGCAAGTTTTTTATATGTTCCTCCCACCCTTTTACTTTCTTTGTGGGCATCTAAGGCTGAGACCACAGTTATCATTCTACCTTCTCAAAATTCTTGCTGTTATTTATTCTCTCATACATTGATCCTCAGGAAGAACAAATTATGTAATTAAATTGCTTTTTTTCTTCAAGGTTCAGTCTAAGTGTTAATTCAGAGAAGGTATTAAAATGAAATTATATATAAATAGTTTCTTCTCCTCAATTGAATGAAGACTTCCAGTTTCATGGAACATAGCTTTTTCCAATAATCTGATATTTTTAGGACTTTATCATGCCATGATTATTAATTAAAATTGAAAATATTTCTAAATTGCTACTGTATTAGGTACAATGAAATTATGTTCAAAGAAATATTTTTTTAGATCCACATTCTCATTTTTTTCTCTTTTCTTTTGCAGAACATATAAGAACATTCAAGTGTACTGAAATGAATTATCCTTTTAAACTTTAATCCAACTTAAGTATATTTCTACATTTATTTTGTCTTCAGATTTTTTGATCATCATAAAATTCCAAAAATACATAAAATTTAATGATATTTAGCTATATAGAAAAAGAACTATTAAGATAGAAAAAAAGGAGACTGCATTTTGGAGAAATCATGATTCTAACTATAGAAATCAAAAAGACCTAGGATCAGATCAATAAATGGGAATGCTTCAATTTTTTTTGCTGGACAATTCCAAGAGTCTTTTTTTGAACATAAATCCCCAGAAGATAATTTTTTTCCAGAGGAGAAAACTTGCAGCTGCATTATGCAATATCTGAATTTAACATCGCTGCTCTTCCTGCTTTAATATTCTGGAGAGAAGTAAGGCCTGGGAGGGTGACCTAAAAAGGAATTGCTCCTTTTGGTTGAATCCATTTAGGGTATCTGTGACATTCATTTTTAAAAATATTCAGAATATGACCTGATCTTGTAAAATGAACAGGGAAAAGAATCTATCTTCAAACATTTTATTGGGTATGTCATGAACAAGACGGCTTTAGTTGCAATCATTTTACAAATATGTAAAGAAATCCTCTTACTCCACATCTCAAAGGACATATACATAATAAAAAACTATAAAATTTGTGGTGTTGGGGTTTTTTGTTTTGTTTTGTTTTGTTTTTTGGGGGTTTTCTTGTGTGTGTTGAAGCAGGAAGAAAGAACACGTCTGAATTGCACTGGGCTCTGTAATATGGATGGAGTCAATGACCTTCGAGGTCTTTTATAACCTTTAAAATTCTATGTCAGCTCTGTCCCCTCTCTCCTGCCCCCTCCTCCCCCCTGCTCATCATATATCAGTTTACTTTTTGATAGCTTAGTATTGTTTTAGTAGAAGACATGGGTAATAGTTTACCACTATTTTTGTGTACTAGATTTTCTAAGACCATTCTACAGTGTAAAAGTCTACAGGAAAGGAAGGGCCTCATTTCTAAAATCTGAAAAGCTCATTTGGTTTCATTTGTAAGGTAAGACTAAGTTCACAGCTCTGTAGTTATATGGAAAATCCAGTGAGAGAATCAGACTCCACAGTTTAAAACTGGGGTCCTGAGAGTTGTGCTCTTCA
Organism: Agelaius tricolor; assembly: GCF_023055355.1. Lineage (NCBI taxonomy): Eukaryota > Metazoa > Chordata > Aves > Passeriformes > Icteridae > Agelaius > Agelaius tricolor. Next base: position 22,928,622 of record NW_027269267.1, on the reverse strand, counting down.
AATTATATGGCAACGTGAGTCAAAGAATCACTTGAAAGTGTTCCAAAATAACAATTGTTCTTGTTCTGAAATAGTCAGTCTTCAAAGCAAGGGCCAACTCAGAGGAGAGCACAGGTAGAACTGAGATTATCTGACATAGTGTCACTGAGACACAGACAGAGATTTAATCTGGTGCAGGCTATATTTTTAGTGACTTCTCTTTTTTATACAGTAGACTCATTTTTCAATAATTTCCCTCTGTGCAATGAATTCATGTCCTTTCACTGAACTCCTTCTACTAATACACGTCTTTTTTTCTGCTGGGAGTCCATCCCTGGTCCCAGCACTCTAGACTTGTCTCCACAGGGCTGAACAAAGCAGGAGCTGCTCTTTGAGCTGTTGGCCACACTCCGCCTAATGCAGCCCTGGAGATTGTTGGCAGCTTTTGCTGCAAGGGTTCATTGCTGGTTGAAGGGAGGGTTGGTGCTCACTGGGAACCCCAGATCCCTTGTCTGCATCTCTTTCCAGACACCTCTGCTCCACCCCTGACATGTATTGGTGTGGGAGGTTGTTACTTAATTGAGCAGAAAGCAATAGAATGTATTAACAACAGAATAAATTCTCACTGCATACCACATATATCATGTACCATGATTATGTGGAGTATAATTTAATAGTTTTATTTGTGTGTGAAAGGGAGAGCAGCATATCTTCTGACAGATAAAAATACTGCTAAATTTATACTTAAAGAGGTGCAAAAAGACATTAAAATGGGGACAATTCACCCATAAAGGTTGAGTTAGACAAAGTTAGAGAGCAACTGCATTCCAGAAAATATAAAGAGTAGTCCTAAAATATCCAAAAGAAATTGAACTTCCAAATACCAAAATAATGTCCCATTCTGAACAAATGAGTTTTCCATTCTCTCTGAAGAACAGGTTATTATCTTGAAAATATTGAAATAAATGAGGTGACAAACAACAGAATTCATATTAATACAGTCAACAGAGAGCTCAACTGCAGTCTAAGGCATTTTCAATGACAGGACTGAATGGAAGATTAATAGCGCTAAAATCACTGGTAGAAAAATGTAATCATCCCACCATTCTCCATAAAAATATATATATTCAAATATAATCAGAAGAAGATAAAGAATTTGACATTTTTTCATATGGATCTACAAATCTAAATAGCAATTAAAAATAAAAAGGCTTTTGAAAATTAAATACATAAGTCATAGATAGGGAAAAAAAAACCTCCTAACCAGGCATTCTGTTTTTCTGTGATTCTGCAATCTGACAGTGATGAAAAGATTAAAATATTTCAGAACAGAATTCAGGATATAATCCTGCATGAGCTATAATCTCCTGTTTTCAATCTAGTAAAAGCAAATGGACCCAAATCCAGTGAAATGCTTGAAATATTTTCCATGATGCTATTTAAAGTGTCTACTAATAGAAGTTCAGAGATTACGCTTAAGAATTTGTATTACAATGTGTGAACAGTATTTTTCTGTTGCCTTGCACTTTAAACCTATCCTAGCAGAGGGCACTGATGTTATACACTGTATAATGCTTTCAAACAGAATTGTGAAAGAGGTCATATTTGATGCCAGATGTCTAATCTATCACAATTATCTAATTTTAAACCCTCTTGGCACAAAGTGAGGGAAAATAAATATTCTATTTACCATTAATTTTCCCACAGAGTATAGCATGTTGATAAAGAAAGCAAACACAAAAACAGTCTAAATGGATAATAACCTGGCACCATTGATCTAGTTTTGAAGGTTAATTAATCATACACTTGCCTTCAAGAAAGTGTTGTATTACAATGAACCCTATTTCTTACTGACTTTATTAGCTGGGTGCTTCCACCCTCAGCACCCACAGCAAAGGCAAAGATTTGACTTTCAAAAGCTCCTTAGAAGCTCAGGTTTAACAGTATGCAAAACATCTACACTTCAGTTCAAATATTTATCACTGCATATCCTGTATTATTTATAACACTGACCAGAGTAGCTGGAGAAAACTGGAACACACATGTAAATTCTTTCCACAGTGTAGTGCACTGAAAGGGAATTGAAGGTCTGCTATAGAACAATTACTCTCATTTCAGTGACAATAAATCAGTGAAATGAGAATTAATAATTTCTGTCCATTATGCTACCCCAGAAATTTATTCTGAAGTCATGAACAAGAAAAAGCTCACAGTGTATACACTCAAATTTCTTCTAAATATGCATTGGATTTCATTCTCTCGAAAAAAAAAGTATTTACTAGTTAAAGCAGAATGATGTATATTATTTCCTCCCATAAGTGATGATAAAGATGACACTTTTCTTGATAGCTCAAGTATACTCATAGTCTATTCCACAGTCAGATAAAGAAGACAGGATAGTATTTTGATACTTATTCTATTAAAAGGCACCTAAGACCTGTACTTAATTTAGAGGTGTGAGAGTGGCACACATCCTACAACTAACACAAACATGCTGAAGGTTGCACCTCTCAGATCTTGTTCAGATCAGTTGAAAGCATGCCACATTTCAATATATCCATCTTGATCAGGACTATAAAACCATATTTATTTATTGTCAAATTGCAAACCCATTTCTTCATCCCTCCTTCATTCTTGATTTTTTCCCCATGTATATAGCATAGCACATGGCTTAAAAAATCTTTATAACACAAAATCCTTTAATGCTTTTTTTTAATGTTACTCCACTAAAATGACTTGAGAGGATCATAAAAACTAGTCTTTTACAGTCACATGCCTACAAATGCACCCAGGGAGTTGCTTTGAGTTATATTTATCACATGTTGCCTTTACCCCTTCTCCAGGAGAGTGTGTCTGATGTTTATTCTACATGAAAAGACTTAATAATCCTTTTTGTCTTTTAACCATATCCTCCTGGAAAAATCTCTTGAAAATTGCCATTTCTGTTAATGCCATTTCACCTCAGCACCTTTTAATCCTTTCAGTATGATTTAGATGTTTGGTGCATCATCTTGCACCAAAAGAACATTCTTGCTACTTCTACTGCATGACAATAAGGATCACTGACCCTACTAGATGGTGTTTATTCAGCTTGCAGTCTCTTTCAGATTTAATAGGCAATCTTTCATCCAAAAGTAAACAGCCCTTAAATGGCCCCAGATAGAACTGCAAAGTGTTTGTTGTCAGCATTGCTGCATTCCATTTCATTGATGACCTTTTACAGTGAAAAACTGACTTCATGTTCTTCTAAATGCTTGGTCAATAAGAGAAGAAACCAGATACAAGATCTTGAGCAAGTATAAAATACATTTAAAAGTACAAAATTAAAGGAAGTTTAACACTTATTTTTCCTGCCAAAATACACTTAAATAAAAAGAAAAAAGTTGAGCAAACTTCTGTGTTAAATTCATTTGTCTCCCGAGAGACTTCTTTCTCATATTGGAAATATGTTTACACATTCAATAATAATGTAGGTCTCTAAAATGGAAACAATAGGTGGAAAATAATTATATATGTATTTGCTACTTAATTAACACCACATAAATTAATTTTCTCATCAACTTTGCAAAATCAGATATAGCTCTGATATCTCTATTCTTCTCAATTGACTGCAAGTAGGATGACCTTTCTCTCTTTTTCTCTTGTCTCTACTGTTTTCAGATTTGAAGATAGTTATAGCAAAGGGATATATTTCAAACATTCTTCTATTGTATTCTGATTAATTTTTTAGTATTAGTGATAATCTTGTCCTCCAAACATATATATTTCTTAAAAAATATAGGAAATAACAATAAAGTAAGAAACCTATTTTAATGCAGTATTTAATGAAAGTGAATGGAAATTCATCAAATTTTGCATGAAGTTTCATCAGCTGACGTGAAAGTCACATGGAAGTCCAGTCACTGATTCCTTCATATTTTTCTGTCTAATATATTATAGATAGCACAAAGAGAGAGTGCAAATACTTTGACACAATGTATGACTTAACCTTATGTCCTAGTTTAGGGCAAATTTGGTAGAGAATCTCCAAATTAGGGCCCCTCCAGTAAGCAAACCCACACGGCCCCTGCCCCCAACCAGTTTGGGAAGGATTCCTCGGAGAGAAGTGGAAAGAACCTGTTTATTAACAGGCACAGCACCCCCAGCACACAAAATGAACAATACTGGATGACACTGCTCTGAAAAAGATGACAAATTCAGAAAGTCTCTCTTGGGGGGGGGTGGTCACTCTGTTCTCAGTCCCTCTGGTTCTGGGGCAGCTGCTGCAGCCACAAGGTGCAGAATCTTGGTGTTCCCAGGTCCCAGTCCGGAGCAGGTTCGAAATGGTCAGAAAAAGGAAAGGAGAAACAGTCCAGGAAGAAATTGGACAGTTTGGCTAAACTAGCTAATGAGCAGGAGCAAAAGCAAGCAGAAGCGAAGCAAGCAAGAACGAGAGAGAGCAAAGCGAAAAGCAAAAGCAGAAAAAGCAAAAGCTGCAGTCTCTGTGTCCCTCCAAGCTGATAAGAAAACCAAAACAAAACTTTCCCTCTTCAGAGCCAGTCTTAAAGGTACAGAAGATAATATCCAACATTAACAAAACATATGAATGGGGATGCAAGCATCATAATGTCACCCTAGGACACCTTATTGAGACATATCACAGAACATAAATCTGTGTCCTTGTATTTAAATATAACACAGGAGCCAAATGCTGAACTATAGCTGAATCTGATATTCCTGGTTCAAAGCCATGTGCCATTTAGGAGTTCCAGAGGAAGTCATAATCATGAGTAACATTGTTTTTCTAGCCTATATATTAATTTTTTAAATACAATTATTTTCAATTTTTTTAATTACTTTTTTTTGAATTTACCGAACAGCAAGTTGCTTCAGTTCTGCTGTCTGCGTTACAGGCCGTGGTGAAGACTGTTTTCTATATATTGAAGTGTAAAATTGTTGCTCAAAATCATAACTGCTCAGCTGGGTTGAAAAACCTTCAGGATTTGTGAGGAAAAAATTCCTTCGGGCACACACACATGTTCAACTACAGCATCAGGTGCAGCCTTGAGCCACTGCCAGGCAGGTCCCAGATCCCCCAAGGGCACTCTGGAAAGAGACAAGAAACTTGTTGCTTGGAAAAAATTATCAAGTCTATTCCTCAGTGTGGACAATTCCGGAAAGAAATTTTAATATCTTCCTGCACATGGGTTTGCGTTGCTTGAGATTTTCACAGGCAGTAAAAGCCAACAGAAAAAATAAACAAGTAACCCTTTTTGGGATTATTGATACTGAAACCAACTGTGTTCTGTTTCCAGTCTTAAGAAAAATTGGTTATACATAAAAAAGTATAGAGTATACTGAAGTTATATCTAACTCAAGAGTTTTCAGAGTTTACCCACACAGTAGAACCATCATTATGCATAGCTGTACCCAAAAGCTTTATCCAAAACTTTATTCAAATCTTTAACATAGCAGAATTTATAAATGAATATGACAATGATTATTGGTTTGGAACACTTGCTTTCTTATCTCTCCCTAACATGGTATAAATTATACACTGTGAAATACTTGTTAAATCACCTTCAAGGTATAACGATGAGATTTATCAACAGGACAGTAAACTAATCTCAAATTGATTTATGGGAGTTCAGTACATTATGAAAGGTTTGTACTATATAACCTCTTTATCAAGGCAAACAATAAAGCTTATTTTCTAGCATTTATACCTGATCTGTTTGTTTTTGCTGTCTTGTTTTTACAGAAACTGTTCATGTGACCAAAGGTTAATATTTACCTTGTATATATCTCATACTTTTTTCACAGAATATCATTCTGACCTAATTTTTCCCTAATATAAGGTGTGGTAATATTCAATAATTTCATGTCCAACCCATTCATGGAGCCCTGATAGAGCCTCTTTGTCACATGCCCAGCATCCATCAGGTCTCAGAAGACAAATGCTACTTTATTTGATGAAGAGATATCCTTCCTGGCTGAGGGAAAAAACAAGAAAAAGTATGACTACTCTGTGATGACAGGTTATGTCAAATTTGTTAGTACACAGAACTTCAAAACTATATAGAACTTAGTTTATTTCTTTTACTTTAAAGAAAAAGAGTTGATCCCCAGTACGCCTGTATTTTAAAGATATCTATTAAAATAATATCCTGCGCTAAAGTAAAATTTTTTTCAAGTTAAAGTTGCATAAAAAAATCTTACATTCCTGTGTTTTTTATACTTGGACATTGTCATAAAATCTGCTGCTGTGTAAGCAGAAAATGTATCACTTATTGTGTTATATCAACTTCACTTAAGAAATTATTATTAAAATACATAAAAAATGTTGCTTACTCAATGTATTTTATTGTACCTATATTATAAGGATGAAAATATCCAATTTAGATCTATCTATATATATATATCCACAACTCACTTACATTCCCTAACTGAAAGAATAATAGACATTTTCTCATAATGCAGTTGAACTGAATTTGTTGATATATTTTAGAACCCAAGCTTTAGATGAAAATAATATATATTATTATGACATAAATTAGCATAAGAATATATTAATGACAAAATGTTGACAAAATACTGATATAAATTCAGTATTTTTAATAAATAAATGTAAATATAAATAAATAAATTCTTCTCTATTTTCACACATCCAGGAAAAGTGTCACGATGCTGTTTAAAAGATAGCAAGTAAATTATATTAGAATTATTCCTCCATTTAGAGACCTCATTGAAAAGAAGTTGTGCAATATGAATTCTGTGTAATATTTTAATACCTAATATATATGCGGAGTATAATGTATATAATTTAAATTTAAACATCTGTCTCTCCTTTAGCTAACACAATCTACAAATTATACCATTGTTTTATTCTTCAGAACTGATTCAAATCACAGTCTGTAATGAAGGTGATATAAAGGGAGATAAGGACCATTACCTATGCATATCTTACATGACACGATAGTATCAAAACAAATTAAGAACTTGGTGAAGGAATGACCAGCCTTTGAGAAAGCCATAAAAGCACTAGGGAAAGTATGATTGAAAATAAAGAAATAGCCAATATTTCAAAAGAATGTTCTGACAGAGATATAAATAGGGTAGAAACAGTAGTCTAAAAAATCAGTATAGCAAATAAGACATTCCTGTTTCCAATAAATACAAGGGTTATAAACATGGTATCATATACTCATACATTTACAGCCAATAAAATAAAACAAAATACTGTGAATTCCATTGTGTGTAAAAACTACAACTGAAGATGGACAAAAACCACAGGAAACATTTTATCTTTTTCTGTTTTATTTTTTAGAAATCCCTCTAAATTAATGCCTTTTTAAAAGCTTAGCATTACCTTTCTTTAATGCTTTAATTAGTAGTCATTATAAACCAATTCATGTTAGTGCAAAGTATTATAATACAAATCACATGCACAAAAGTGGCAGGTTTTGAAATGTAATTTTGAATGGAAAGTCTCTTTGTGGTTTCTTATCTATGTATTTACGGAATCGATGTATTGTACAAACACTTACAAAGCCTAACACAGAACATGCTGTATTTTTTTTCCTCAAGTAGCATGCATTTTTTTTCTTCAAGGAAGTATCTTGTTCAAATATCATTCAATAAATAAAGTATATTACTACAAAAACTCTGTTCCTCCAGGTGAGGAACAAAAACACAGAACACACGTGAGAAAAAATATCTATTACCAGGAAACACAATTAGCAGTAAAACTAGCCAACAGTTTGAAGTACTGATAAAAATAGTTTATCCCATCAGAGTATTCCTTGATAAAGGATAATTTGGTAATAGAGGTTAGAGAAGTTATTTCAAAAAAATATTCTATATAAAATCCAACTTTTTCCAAATATGCAGAGGTATACAGGATTTTTACATTGTTTGAATATTCTCTGGAATATGGAAAAGGAATATTAGTTTATATGACATTTTCACTTTGTCTGGATTGAGAGTCAGTGTATATCCCTGCATGGAAAAGAAAATGACAGACCCTTGAGGTATTACATATTGTTTTGGTTTGAGTACAGTTCTTATCTGCATGATTTTAAATTACTTATGTTCTTATGTTGGTGGAATCACACTACAGCATTATTCTCTTGTTCTGAGAATTTGCAATTTATAGCCCCTCTCTTAATGAGTATATTATCCATGCCTGACCCTGAGAATTCCTTTATTAGATGTCACAGTAAACATTTAAAATTATTTCTTTTCTTTGTAATAGTATGTTATATATATAAAGCTTTCTTTACATGCACTCAAGAAATACACTTAGCCCTTGTCCTGGTTTTGGCCAGAAAAGGGTTAATTTTTGATTTTTGCCAGGAGGGACCATGGTCATTGTCAGGGGCAGGGGGAAGGAAGTCTTTTCCAGGTTGAGGTGGCATGAAAATGGTCAGGTAATGGTGAACATTTGCATATGAATCACTCACCTCTCTTATACATTTTTGTTATTAATATTGTTGCTGTTATTGTTCATTTTCTTATCTCATTCCTGTTTTCTGGAAATTGTTCTTACCTCAAAATGTGATTTTTACATTTTGTGCCTCCAATTTCCCTTTCCATCCCTCTAGAGGGAGGGGAAGAGGGAGAGGGGGAATGAGTGAACAGCACATGTTTTGGAGTGGTATCTGTGGGAATTTTAAATTGAAAAATACCATTCCTAACCATGAGAATCCTAAAAAGAACAAACAATGGTACCTATTTTATGCAGCATTAGTGGTTTTTATAATCTCTCAATTACATGTTTTAGACAGAACAAGGAGGAAAAATCAACAAGAGCAGTAGATGAGCAACTTAACTTCTAATTATCCATGTTGGTTATTCAATTAATGGGGACAGGAAAAATGAGGAACACAGAAAACTGGCTCTGGGGATGTGAGTTCTCTGAGATGAAACCAAAATCCACTGTGTGGAGGTTTTGTTCAGCTCATTCGGTCTGTTTTCCTGGACTTGCCTGATGATCTCCAAAGTTTCTTGTTTTCTGTGTAATGACTTTTCAATGGAATTGTCATTTCAATCGATGAATTCATGAGACACAAAGTAAAGATGTGCTCCCTGGTTACCTGAGATGACTCCTGCTAAGGCACCAATGTTCTTTTTAAAGAGTCAAGAGCTGTGCCAATTAATAAACAATGCCTTTACAGAAAGAAAACAGAGAAAGTAGGCTTCTGAGCCAGGGGATCTTGAAGCAATATCCAAAAAAGAAAGAGAAAGAAAGGAAGAGTCTTCTTTTTCTTTTCAGTTACCTTTTGTCTTTCATTACATCTCCATCACTCTATGTGTATATATACCTGTCTCCTTCTTGCAAATGATACTAGATTTCTACCAGAAATTTTTGATATAACATAAACCACTAATGTAGTACTATACAGATGGCACCATATATCTTTTCATTTGCATATGTTCAATCTGTTTTGATAACAAGGAAAGACAGAATTATTAAAGCTGTGAAAAAGCTGCAGGGATAAAAAAAAAAGAGCAAAGAAAGGTGCTGCTTTTTGAGTCAGTACAAATATAAGAATTAGGATGAAATAAATGTAGAAAACATAATAAATTTTGTTTTCCCAGAATGGATCCTATGCAGATCATAGGTACAGATTACATGTCTCAGATTAGCATCCATTCTGTGTGATGGGTGTCCCCCTTTCCCCACAAACAATGAGCTCTCTGAAAAAAGACAGCCTATGGTGCATAACCTTGCCAAGAGCAGAGCCTAGCTAGTTAGAACAAGGCAGAGGATTGAAAAGTACTTGCTTTTCAGAGACTAATGTACAGCTCTAGGTGAGCAATAGGTAGTTGGCTAGTTGGCTTTATCCCAGCCATTTTCTTATAAATTTTTTTCAGTTAGTAATTCATGCTTAATAGCAGAGTTAAAAAGGTCTAGATCTAGTCTAGATCTTTTATAAACATCACTGACATATTAATAAAAAAACCTGTTTAATTAAAAGAAAACATGTATTCTATTTTTTAAGCAATATTGTATATATTTTCTTGGAATGTGATAATCTTTTCTACCAAAAGGTCTAACTGAAATTAAACCAAACCTTTTCTTTATTGCATTCAGTGATCTATACACATACTGGATGTAGTCCAATTCAAACACATTTGAAGGATTAAAATAAAAATTGGTTTGGGGATTTAAACATCTGTGAATTATGACAAAGCTTAAAGAGATTCTCTGATCATACTGGAAGCCAATACCTAAGTGCTGAGCATGCTTTGAGGTTCAAAATGAGCCTCCACTGCCTGACTGATTTTAAGGATTAAGTAAAACTTGGTGTACAGAAGTCCTCTATAAAATACCCTGGAAGACCAAGATTAAGATTTGTGATGTCTAACATGACACTAGAATGTGTCCGTATCTCTAAGCAAGTAATTTTCAGTCTTTTTGTTATAATCAGAGCTAAAAAATAGGCACTGTTGGAGTCTTTTAGAAGTACCTGACTGGTCTGATGCTGGCACTATAAGATTAGACCAGCTGAATGCCACAAATGTCTGCTTCTTTCCACTAGCATTTCAAATAACACATAATCATTAGGCTTAAAAGATGTCTAATCTAAATGGACTGGCAGCCTTTATACTTTTTAATTGCCACAGTTTTTTACTCTTTTTACTAACAGGAAAAAATATAAACTGTTAGCTTGTAAATTTGAATATGCAGATAGAAAAACTGCTGAAATAAATTTCTACTCTTGAAAACAGGTTTCCCAGTAAGGTTGTGGACCATTTGGCCCTGGAGATTTTTAGAACTCAACCACATGAAATCTTCAGCAGCTTGAACTGAGCTTTGACATTTACACAGATTTGAGCAGGAGGTCAGCTTAGGTGACCTTCAAAGATCACTCCAACCAAAGACTTTCTATAGTTCTTAGAATAATAATGTCAGCTCCATTGAAAAGAACCCATGGGTGTTTGATTAGTGCAGAGCAAAAAGGCTGAAAGATATGAATTTTGCTGCATAAATATTTTTATAAAGCAGAATATTTATGTATATTTCAGTTTCCTTAATGTATGAAACATTCTTCTCTTAGCGAAACCAGAAACTGATAAACCCATGATTTTATGTACAGAGTGTGGCATAGAATGAGATTAGATATATGCTAATTAAGTCAATTTTCTTCAAAGGCTTTCTACAGTGTGTTGAATGTAATTGGAAAAGAAAACTTTTGGCCTTTGTTCTTTTCTCTGAGCCCTCATGAAAAGAAGAAAGGATTTTCATACAGGTTTTTATTCATTTAGTAGGGGAAGAAGTGGAAGGATTTGGTTGAAGATTGTAGGATTGGTGAAATTTCCATTTTTTTACAATGTAGTATTACAATTTCTAGATATTTTATATTAAAAAGTGTTTTATTCCCAACGTCTAAAAGAACATTTGACAATTAATATTTAATGTTCTTTCATATTTCTGAAACATCAGGAATATAATCATAATAAAAAATTCTGATTATTTTGAAAGAGACAAAGCAGAAGTGTATACCACTTTTTTTGCCTCTGTCTTCAACATGGATGACAGACCAAAAGGGTCTCAGTGCCCTGAGCTGGAGGACTGTTACTGCCAGAATGATAAACTCTCAACTTACACTGAAATTGTGGGGAATCTGCTGCTCTAGCTGGATCCCTACAAATCTATGGGGCCTGATGGGATTCATCCAAGAACCCTCAAAGAGCTAGTTGATGTCATCACAAAACCTCTTTTGATGATTTTTGAGCCATCTTGGGAATCCAGAGACATCCTAGCTGACTGGAAGTTGGCAAACATCCCAATCTTCAAGAAGGGCAAGAAGGAGGAGTATGGAAACTACAAGGCTGTCATTCTCACTTCAGTGCCTGGTAAAATCAGGGGAAAGGTTATTCTGGGAGGCATTGGAAAACACATGAAAAACAATGCAGTCATTGGTCACTGCCAGCATGGATCCATGACAGGACAAACCTGTCCTTCTTGTCAAACCTGATTTCCTTTTACAACAGGGTAACACATCTACTTCATCAAGGGAAGTCAGTTGATGTAACATTTTGGATTCCAGTAAAGCTTTTGATACTGTGTCCCAAAGGATCTTTCTGGAAAAACTGTCCAGCACACAGCTGGATGAACACATCATGTGATGGGAGAGAAGCTGGCTCATGGGTCAGGCACAAAGGGTTACAGTGAAGGGTGACCTCAGACTGGTGACCTGTCACTAGTGGGGCTCCATCCTCAGCTCTGTGCTCTTCAACATCTTCATAAATAATGTGGACCCAGGACTGGAAGGGACACTAAGTAAGTTCACAGACAACAAAAAACTGGGAGGAGCTGTTGACTCTCTCAAATCAGAGAGGCCCTGCAGAGAGACTGACAGAGCAATCACCAACTGTATGAAGTTCAACAAGGGAAAGTCCCAGATTCTGCGCCTGGAATGGGGCAACCCTGGATGTATGGACAGACTGGGGAAGGAGAGGCTGGAAAGCAGTACCATGGAATGGAATGGAACCCAGGGGTCTTTGCTGATGGCAAGTTGAGCATGAGCCAGAAGTGCCCTGGCAGCCAGGAGGGCCAACCCTGTCCAGGGGAGCATCAGGCACAGCATGGCCAGCTGGGCAAGGGAGGGGATTGTCCCCTCTGCTCTGGTCTGCACTGAGGTGGCCTCACCTCGAGTGCAGGGGGGCAGTTTTGTGTGCCACAATGTAAGGAAGACATGAACCTATTAGAGAGTGTCCAATGGAGAGCAACAAAGATGGTGAAGGGCCTGGAGGAGAAGCCGTATAGGCTGAGGTCCCTTGATGTGTTCAGCCTGGAGGAGAGTGGAGGAAGACCTCATTGCAGTTACAGCTTCTTTGTGAGGAGGGGTACAGGAGAGGCAGGCACTGATCTCTTCTCTCTGGTCAGTGACAGGACTGGAGGACATGGCCTGAAGTTATGCCAGGGGAGGTTTAGGTTGGATATTAGACAAATGCTCTTCACCCAGAAGGTGGCTGGGCACTGGAATGAAGTCCCCAGTGAAGTGGTCACAGCATCAAGCCTGACAGAGTTCAAAAAACATTTGGGACAATACTCTGGGGCACATGATGTGGGGGGATGGTGCTGTGCAGAGCCAGGAGCTGGACTTGAGTATCCTTGAGGATCCCTTCCAAATCAGCACATTTTGAGTTTCTGTAAAAGAGATTGTAGATCTTAAATTTTTCAATTTTCACTTACATTCCAAAATATTGACATCTTGTTTCTGTATTTTTATCAGAAAGTTACTCGTTTTGAAGGGATGATGTTATTAAATATTATAACCTAGTTTAAGACAGTAGCAAACAATGATGAGAAGCCACATCCTGATTAAATATTATAATGTCTTTAGAGATAGATATTTCTATCTCTTCAATCACTTCTCGTTATGAAATATTCAAAAATGGAAATCTAGGACTTGATTTAGCCTATCTAAATATAGATATTTAGTGTCATCCAGGGAAAGTGGCTGAGAGAAGGTGGAAAATGTAGAATTTCAATTAGTAAATTTTCCACTGGTAATCCTGTGCTGGAAAGATTTAGTGAAGCAGAAAGCAACAGGAAGTGTGGAAAGACTCTGACTATGGGCTGAAGATGAGTTTGACTGAAAAAAATAAATTTATTTGTATACAAATTTTTTTCCTATTCCATTTCTGAAAGAGAATGGGGGAACAGGACAGGGGGTGGTGGGGAAGAGGATATACATAAATATTATATCATATAATAAATATCATATTATATACATAAATATTTTCCCTTTGATAACTGGAATCTATGTCTGAATCCAATAGGTAGGACTTGGGCACTTTTAATGATTAACATATTGCAAACAAACTCAGCTCTACCGAATTTCTAAGTAGACAGTCATATTCAATAAGGTGATGCTGCTCTGGCTCTTAATGAGCATAAACTGGTGATCACCAAATAATGTTAGGAATTCTTGCCATATGGAAAGTTATCTCCAGTGTTTATAATGACTTCACCCAGCTGTCACTGCAAAGTGGCCAGCAGTAGAATTACTCTGTTTTCAATCTGTTGGGGAACATCAAAGGCAAGATACCATCAACATGGATTGTTGTTTTTCAATATTACATCCCATAGAGATAAGAAACTGTTACACAGTCTCTTTTAAAGTCTTATATTACTGCACCTTGAACTGTCCATTTCTAGAATTAATCATTAATTTCAAAATAAAAGGAAAAGGAGAATGCAGAAGACACACTATTGACTGTGTATTACATAAAACTCTGCATATACACTAAGATGATCAGTCTGATATCTCAGTGGCAGCACATTTTGTCCTCATGTAGCACTTTTTGTGCATAGGTCCAAGAAGAGAGCTCTTTTGTCATGAAAGAATTAATGAAATGCATTGAATCAGGGGTATTTTGTTGCCACAACCAGAGTTGTGGCAGATCTTCAGCATGTGAAAATACCCCTCCAGGACAATCCATACTTTTAATCCCTGGTTTCAGAGACATTTAAAGGTTGTGTGTCTTTTTTGGTAAAATTTAGTTCTGTAGTAAGATCACAATGGTTCTACATTACAGTAAGAGAGGTCACTGGGAGGGATTAATGTAGAGTGGCAGTGCTGCAATAGTCTGGGAAGAGTGAGTAGGAGTGCTCTGGAGGCAAATGCAGATACAGTTAGAAAGGAGTCAGTGGCAGTTTTGCAGGTGTTAAGATATTAGGGACAGTGCACCTGAAGAAGTGTCAGGTGACTGAAAAAATTAGGATGAGTTTATGCAACTTCCTGACCCATAGGAACCTTTAGTTAGCAGGGCGTGCTTCTCTTTGTCAGTCTTGCTCTCTTCTTTCATATCTTGTGTCTTATTTGACAGCCTATCTACACTGTAGCTTGCTACTGTGACCTCCTGCTTCCTTTGCCTGCTGCTGTGAGCTGCTTTGAGCCCTGCTCTCTAAGCCATATTTATAATAATAGAAGGTATTGTTGTAATGGAGAAATCACCAGAAGTCAGAAGAAAAGGTGATTTGAAAAGAGAAGCTATAAGAAAAAAAAAAAAATCAGGAAATCTGGAAAATACAGGGACTATGGAACTGCTAAACAAATTTGGACATGCTTATTAAATTTTTTTGCTCTATCATTAGATCAGAATATGAGACAGTGGCATGCTGGCAGCATATTTTCTGAGAGCTGTTACTGGGAACACCATGCTTGCTCTGTGAAGGTCTGCAGGTGGAAAACTGAGCCTTGGCCCGAGATTTGGCTATTTGAAACTGCCATGAATGTCTGGGCAGAATATGCAGAATTACTGGACATGCCAAATAACAGAGCAAGTGCATACAAAATTATAGATAGTGCTAAGAGGAATGAAAAGACTCCACAGTTGGTTAAAGGAAATAATGTGAAAGATAGCCAAGCTTCACAGACATTTGGAGAAGAGGTTTAAGGCTCTTTTGGAGAACAGTGTCTTGCAGAGGCAGTGATGCTTAAGTTACCATATCAGCAAAAAATGCATGAAGAAATCATTGCATCTCATATGTAGCCATAAGAAACTCTTTCTTCACAAGCAGAGTGAAAAACTGTCTTGTGAAAAATATGAAACTTCTGTTGGTTCTTTTACTATAGATGGATAGACAAATAAAAGTTTAAAGACTGTTGGGATGAAGTTCAAGAAATTATATATATAAAAGATCTTTAGCCTGCTATCTTCTACCCCAAGCAGAAATGTTTCAAAACGATAGCTTGTCCTTCCTTCCTTCCTTCCTTCCTTCCTTCCTTCCTTCCTTCCTTCCTTCCTTCCTCTCCTCTCCTCTCCTCTCCTCTCCTCTCCTCTCCTCTCCTCTCCTCTCCTCTCCTCTCCTCTCCTCTTTTTTTCTTTCTTTTTCTTTCTTTCTTTCTTTCTTTCTTTCTTTCTTTCTTTCTTTCTTTCTTTCTTTCTTTCTTTCTTTCTTTCTTTCTTTCTTTCTTTCTTTCTTTCTTTCTTTCTTTCTTTCTTTCTTTCTTTCTTTCTTTCTTTTTCTTTTTCTTTCTTTTTCTTTCTTCCTTCCTTCCTTCCTTCCTTCCTTCCTTCCTTCCTTCCTTCCTTCTTTCTTTTCTTTTCTTTTCTTTTCTTTTCTTTTCTTTTCTTTTCTTTTCTTTTCTTTTCTTTTCTTTTCTTTTCTTTTCTTTTCTTTTCTTTTCTTTTCTTTTCTTTTCTCTTTTCTTTTCTTTCTCACTCTGTGTTTCTCTTTCGCTTTCTCTTTCATTTCGTATTATTTCTTTTTCTTTTTTTAAGCTGAATGCAAGGGTCCTTTTTTTTCCAGGATGTGTTTCTTTTTCTGTAAAAGTATAAATCACTTATCAGTGATTATTGCACAGACCTGAAAATGTTTCATATCTCTTCATACAACATAAACTACATAAACCAGGATGTTTCTAACATAAGAGGAATTAAACTATTATAGTTAAATAGTAAAATGGTATAAAATAAAATAGTAAAATAGTAAAAAAAAATAAACCAGGATGTTTCTAACATAAAAGGAATTAAACATTACAGTGAAATAGTAAATTAACAGAATCCCTAAAATCAGCAAGTATTCTAACATGGTAATCCTAAAAACCATATTTCTATGGAAGATTGAAAGGAAAGCAATTGAGGTATTATACTTTTCCTTTTTTTCAGAGAAAATAATATTTTATTATTAGTTATATTATATAAATTATAGATAATTATAATTTTAAAAATATTTACTAAAAATTAAAATATTACTTCGATTGAAAAATTGTTGTTGGAGGTTTTTCAGAGAAAAAAGGAAGTTAAAATACATGCTTGAAAGATATGAGAAGTGCAATACTTTTCTATATTCTGTTTTGTCCCTGCCCTCCAAAAGAAGCAAATGAGACTAAGGAAAGAGAAAGAGAAAAAAAAAATTGCACCGTCTTTAGTATTAATGCATTAAAATAATGGAGAACATATTCAGTCAAAAAATTTTACAAATTTTTGTGAGGTATTTATGAAACTTTCATCCTTAGGAATTTTCATTTGACAAAATTTTCACTACCATTGGTTATGCAGCTAGAAATAGCATCTAGGGTAAAAAAAAATCTTTCTTATTGTTTCTAAAATGTCTTTTTCCTAAACAATCCTTTCTCGTAAAACCCCATCATTCTTGTGATCATCATTTTGAATACATAAGAAATTAATTTCCATCGCAGGCTATAAAATATCTTCTCCCTTTTTCAGGCTGATCTTCTAAATGGTGTTATTATCTGGAAAAATATCAATAATTTCAGGTCACTGTCCTTTGAAAAATTTTCTCAGGTGACTGATGATCCGTAGGTAGGAGAAGAACCTGTTCTAGCATAGGTTTTAAAGGGTAATGTTATCCTTAAAACCCCAATTCAGTTAATTTAAGACAAACATTATTTTCTAAAGGTTAGGAAAAATGCATGTTTTAAACAAGAGCTTTTAGTTTATCACAGAATACCGTGGACCTGAACAATAAATTATCAACCGGTTAAAATATTTTTGTTTTGCAACTGAGAACACAATATATATTACACTGCTGGTAAAGTTTTATTTCAAAAATTTTTCTGTCCATGCATTGCTCTTTTTCACATAAACAAATCTTCTGAAGGATTTTGTCAATTGAAAGATAAGTCATGGTTGCCTAAGCTCTATCCTAATAAAATGTCAAAATCCCTCAATTGTTGCTGTTTCTACTTCCTCTTGCTACCGTTGCATCCTTGCTTTGCCTACATGTACTAAGTATAAACATTATGTAAGATTCCACTCCCTTTATTTCTCTTCTCCAATGAAATTCTGGAAGGTAAGAATGCTCTGAAGAAACTAGTCCTGATCTGCTTCCTTGCAGCATAAGATTTTCATATTTCCTCTGGTTTTTGTACAAGCTTGAAGAACTTTGGACCAGGTTTTACTTTGTGCTCTTTTCTAGTCTACTAATTTTAATCTCTTCATCTTCTTCCTCGTTGGATAAGTTGTTTAGCTGTAAGTGAAACTGAATATGGGAATGAACAACTGGAGTGTGTCACCAGGATAGAGGTCTATCACTTATTGTGTGTGTGCAGAGTTGTGGATTTTGATGATGGTATTTCTGCACCTTGAACTGCACAGAGCTGCTGCCTTGGTATTCTATCACCTCAGGCATCATCTAAGTAGATTCAAACCTATTATAACCCTGCCACCATGAAAGAGAAGAAAATAAAATCAAATTTGATTGTTAGATTACTTTCAAAGAGGACACTTGGGCATATTTTATATTAATGTATTTATATAGAAGAAGAATATATTAAAAAACTTCCCTTGGAGGGAGAATCTTTTAAAATTCAGCTACTTTCATTATTACAGAAGAGAGCATCCGTTTACTTCTGCAGAATAAACAGCAGTTCTATTTCTATGGCAAATTGTATCATCATAAGAAGATAACCCTGGTTCTTAGTGTTTTGAGTGCTACAGAGGTAATTTTTAGGGTTAGTTTAGGGCTGGCCTCCTCAGGAGCTTGTTGACATGTACAAGCTTCATAACACTTTGCATAAATTGATTCTCTGTTCCACAGAATATTTTTGTGACTCTTGTGAATAATATGCCCATTGTAAAATGAATAATCTTTTTAAAGGTTAAGATTTCATTAATGTTGAATACACATTAAATTTTATGGTAAGGGAATCTTGATTTCAGATTTTATATATATATAGAGAGAGAAAGATATGTTTATGCATGTATATATTTGTTTAAATGCATCAATGAGTTGTAAAAACAACACAGATATTTTTAAGAGAAGGTCTAACAATTTTCTGTAAAGCCCACACAATTTCATTCATTTGCCAAGATCTGAATTTGATTGTGTAGTAATAAATAATGTTTACCTCATCTTTGTGAAAAACATCTACTCAGACCCACTCACTTCAGTTATCTTTCACACATTTTTGAGTAGATACATTAAGTTATTTCCTTGATCTTTAGGTTAATTTCTCTTATGGCCAACCACTCACAGAGATCAAAAGTTTAAGCTGAATGTCCTTTCTCAAGGAAAGTGCCTTTCACAAAGGCACTTCAGTGGTGTAAAATGACAACTGCCCATGCAGGGAGGCTAAAAGAAATATGCTGTATACTTGAAAGCATGTTTAAAGATAATATTAAAACTAGTTTAAGCCTAGTTACATGAAATAAAATATCAGGTTATATTTCTACTTATTTTTACATATTCACATTCGTCGGTGTCAGAAAATACTCTTGTAACTTGCCTGACTCTCACTACAGTTTGCAGTACATTTCAATACAAAGTCTACGGAAAATCAAATATTATTTTACTAGAATATATATAAATGCCCACAAATATATGCATAAGCACATAGGTAGCCCTAGAAACTAAATTTAAACAGAAAAAAAGGACAAATGCATTATATAATTGTTAAAAGTCCACAGATGGAAGTATTTATCAAAATATTAAAGTCTGAAGTCTAGGAGAGTTCTCAATTCACTCTTACAGAATGCTAAATAAGATTATCTTATGCGGAGCAGATTTCAATGATCAGCAAAACTGAGTTTGAAGGAGACCATCTGTGGCATTTTAGCCAAGTAAGATTGCATTGCCATAGCTAATAACAGGCTACTAACAAAATTTGCAAGGCCTCAGGAGTGAAACTTGTCAGGCTTGGTTTGCTTGAACTTTCCTTGATGTTTTTGGAGCTTTGATCTCATTTGGTTTACCTTCAAGAGATTTTTCTTTTTAAAGATTGGGTAGCTATGACTACCATTTGTTTTATTTTTCATTATATTTACATAGAAAAAGTGTAGTAATAACAATGAGTAGTTATTCTGTGCCAATGAAATATTTATTCATATGGTAATGGTATTAGAGACAAAAACAGTATTGGAGACAGTATTAGAGAGGAAAACAGGCCTAGGTTGACAATAGAGAATTTGAAAAATGTAGAAAGAGGATACAGCATAGAAAAGTAAACCAGAGGGTGATAAGGAACACAGGCTGACACTGGAGGTGTTTGGTTAAAGAAATGCATTTCTAGAAGACTGACAAAATAAGTGTGAAAGTAAAAAAGACAATAAAGACTAAGTGTTGATTCATCAAATGAACCATAAATATAGTAAATTCAAGCAGTCAGTGATGTTAAAAATCACTGAAGAGAGTACATTGTAGAACCTTGTTTGAAAACAGACTCCAGTAAAAACATATAAGAAATGAGAAAACAGCAACAAAAAAACAAAACAAACAAACAAACAAAAAAAAAACCAAACCAAAAAACCCAAACAAACAGGCAGAAGAAGAAAGAAGAAGATCTCAATTTCTCCCTTTACAGTGCAGGTGAAGGACCTGAAGCATGAATAACCTGCTTCAACCATTATTTATACCCCGCCCTGCCTGGCTCCCTGTGCCCTTGCTTGCTTGAGGAACATGGGTGCTCACAATCTCAGAGTACAAAGGGGTGTTGAAAAAGGGAACCATTACATATAATAATTTTAACAGCATTGTTATTATTATTATTATTATTATTATTATTATTATTATTATTGCTACAATTATTATGGCTGTGTATTGTTTTTCTCTAATAGAATTATACTCCAGATTGAAATCTGAACTAACAAAATTTCTTTGATTAAGGTTTACATAATGCTAAAAAGTCAGATACTTTGGGTTACATATAACCTATTCTTTCTTTTTGCTCATAACAACACTTTCTGCATAATGGAACTGGAATTCCTGAGACATATATTTTTATTTTGCACTTAACTTGCTGAAAGACTGCTTATTATGCAATTATACTAGGAGCAACCTGATGGGAATTACAGCAAACTTTCAGTGGATGAACTGGCATCAGGCAGTGCTTTTCACCTGTGATGACATGAATCAGACATTTTATGTAGAGAAAAAAACAAGGGAATTGTTTGAATAGGTATCTCTGCCTTATTGCTTTCAGTCAAGCATAAGAACTTTATGGTGTCATCTTACAGTTACTTACACTTATAGTACTTTATAGTAAAATCAAGGCTGATTATAATCAAAATACATAATTAGAGCCCACATTATGTTGTCAAAACACCTTAAAGATTATGCACCAGGCAGTGTCTTGGAGAATGCTTCACTTAAGGAAAGACTTGTACTGATTGCTTCCTTCACTGAGTGTTCCTCAAAGTATTATTGAGGTGACCAGCAAGACCTCCTTTATTTTAAACAAGTTTGAATTGTATTCTTAATAAAGATTCATTCTAAGCAGAAACGCATGATACCAACTTATATTTAGTGTGTGTCCTGGTTCTGTCCAAGACAGGGTTAATTTTTGCAGTAGCAGGGAGAGGGCATGGTTATGACACAGAGCTTATTCCATACCACCTCATGTCATGGGGTAGGGAGAACAGATTTTCTTCTGAGAAGAAGGGGTTCTTTCTGGTTGAGTGAGTGAGTAGAGGAAGGCATCTGCTATTGCCTGTTGTCTGAGGACATTTCACATTAATTAGTTTGGGTTTTTAAATACCTTCTGTCATTAGTATTATTGCTGTTGCTGTTTGTTTCCTTATCATATTGCTGTTTCCTGTAAATTTCTCTTACCCAAACCCATGATCTTTGCCTTTTGTGCCTTCAATTCCCCTCTCCAGTGCAGTCACAGGGAGGGGAGAGAGAGGAGCAATGCATGGTTTTAGTGGAAGTACTAAACTGGAGAGTATTATTTCTAAATCACAGCAGTGTGGTACCCAGGAAGATCAGCAACTGCCCCCTCTAGAATCATAAAGACTATTTATAGGTCCTCTGCTGCATCATCATGCTGCATCGAGTTGCAACTCGACACTCCCATACTTTAACAGCAAAAGATACCAATGTTTATGCTACTACATCATTCCTAAGTGTCTGACTTTCAGAGTGCCTTACAGAGAAAAGTAAGTTTTCCTTTTCCATTTCCCAGAGTTGCTTGCATTTTGTTATATTTTAAATTAAACGTTATAGCACTATTTGGATGAGAATCATGGATGTGAGTCACCAAGTAATCACACAATTATTTGAAGTGGTACTTCTTATTAAAATAATTGTATCTGTTTGTTGGTCAAACCCTTAGCTCTGGATCAACGTATTGGATCAAACTCCTAACACTCAGCAACTTATGTTCTGGTACTTCAGGCCAGCCAATTCAATTAAAATGCTCCCATTATGTATGATTAAAAGTCCTCTGCAGACACTGAATGTGCTTACTGCCTAGAGCTGACATTTTTAAATAAGGTATAAGTATTCTTTTATTTTCTTATTCCATTTATTGATATGATACATATTTTGGTGGTTGAATACCTTAAAACTTGCATACTCACATAAAAGAGAGGAGTTTGTGTTCGCCACTGGAGGGGAACTATCCACAGACAGAATCTACGCAGTGTTGTGTGAAAAATCCATCTGGGGGCTGTTCAATTCTGCATGAAAGTGGATTGTCCAGCATCTGAAAAGATGGTGACAATTACTTGCTACCTGTATTCTTCTCTTTTCTCCATCTTAGTTAAACAACTATTTTATTATGCCTTTTGTTGTCTTGCCTTTTCATACTCAGAGCCAAAAAGAAGCCAACATCATCTCTCTCTTCCCTCACCCCAGTAAAGGACATCTGGTTTATTGAATTTTAAGTGATTTGTGTTTACTTACTGAAATAGAAGACATTGGAAAAGTGACCTTTTCACACACCAAGACCTCTCTGTTTAGTTTTAAATTTTCTGTTACCAGTATACAATACAAGAAGATGACATCCATAATATTGTCACCGCATGCTGTCTTAAGTATAGAAAGTAAGAAGCTTTGTAATAAACAACATTTTACATTCTTTAAGCTCAGAAACTTGACCACTCATTTTTGAACTTTATTAGGACTCGTACAAGAAAGATAACTATATGCATCAAATGAGTGGATTATGACTCTTCAAAAGCTAAAGTTCATCTCTGCAATTAAATCAACTCTGACAAAAACAGCAGCTTTGGGAAAAGGTCATGCATGAGTGCTGAGAGGCTGCAATCCAAAGCATCTGAGATAAACAGCAAATGAACTGACTAAGGGCTTGTAAATCTAGTCCTTCCTGTATATCTGCTGACAAAGTCAGGGTGTTATGACAAAGAATTTTTAAAATAAATTTGGAAAAGGAGCTAAATTACACAGGGTGTTATTTGCATTGCAGACACTTCATGGAAATCTTGTTTGTCAATGACAAAAGTTCTATTATATTTTTCTTTCTACTTTAAAAAAAAATTTCCAAATGTTAATGAAGGGGGAAATGGATCTTAATGTATTCAGTAACACAAAGAACAGGTTTTACAGAAGACAGCAACTTAAATGAGAAAAGATGAAATGTAAGATTACATTTTAAATAGAAGTGCAAGCTAAAAATCGGGACACAGTTGGGGCATTTAAAAACCTGGTATATTAAATCAAACTACAATAATTATCTTCAACAATACAGGATCAATTTTATTTTTTTTTTACGGAATTAATTTTTGTTTTATAATTAGAATTTTCGTTACTCATTAAAATACTTGCAGCAGAATTTCAGAGGAAAGCAAAAGAACACATTTTTCAACTTTCAAAAATGAAGAATCCTTCAAAAGATTTACATGGTCAGGTAAATCAGTAATAATGTGCACAAGAAGTAATAGGAGAAGGTTCTGGGGAAACTAGGATGCAAAACTGCTAGAGTACATACAGCCTCATTTCATCCAGTATTTTGCAGGACATGTACCATAATACAGCATAATATCTAGAATATAAGTAATGAAGAATAAATTTTGCACACTGATGATAGTGTGTGGGTATAATAACAAACAAACAAAAGAATCTAGAATCCTGTAAAAAAGGCAATATAAAAAAAAAATGTTCAATTTTAGAACAAATCTACACCGATATGGTTAAAGAGGAAATCAGCAGAGGAAATGAGCAGCACCCGAGGTAAATCTTGCTTAGTTTTTCCCTTGCCACATTTATGTCACCTAAATATTTCCTGAAAAGTTAAACTTGTTCATTGTGTGGAGTGGTATGATATTTTGTGGTATGAGTTCAGCAGCTCTGCTGGAATACATTATTGGACTGACATTTCATTACCTGTCAGCTGACTCAGCATTTCAGTTTTTATAGCACTTTTTCATTTCCATTTATTTTGTCTTTATATAATGCGTCTCAACACATTGAAACATGCTCAAACAAACTGTCAATATTTTATAGAGATTTATTTTGCTCTCAAAGTACAATGCTCTGTGCTTGTTCTTCTCATACTTCCTGCGGTTTGTAGCTAAAAATATACTAATTCTTAATATTACTATCAGATTTTTTAAATGTTTTCTTATATTATTCAGTCTTCTCTCAACCAGTTATACAGTTCGAGAGAAGGTGGGTGACCATTCTAGCTCTGACCAGAATCTGTTTTAAAATAATTAAAGAAAAAAAAACCTCAATGATTAAAATAAGAGGAGCAATAGACAAAGAAGAGAAATATGTGTCCCTTTTCTCTCTCTTCCCTCCCCAACATCCCACTAAGTGTAGTAATGAATTGGACTTGTTAAGAATAAATGGGGACAATAGATGTGTTGTGAAACTTTAATTTCACTCCTTTCTTTAATCACTTTTCTTGATTTCTTAATAAGGGATAAATACCATAAGATGAAACCTTAAACAGGTTTTATCTTCCTTTGACTGGAACATCTGAATGGCTGGTATCAATCATACCAAATAAACAGATTTCTGACAGCTCTTAGGGAAAGTAATTCAGAGGTTATTCTTTCTGTAATTTTACACTTGATTTAGTATTTTCAGGACTTAATTTTTCTAATTTAAAAAAATGCAATGAAAAAATCCAATAAAATTTTCAATAGAATATCAATACAACTAAAAAAACCCCTCATTATCTAATTAATAATAAACCCAATTGTATAAATTTTAATGTAGTTTTGTAATTATATCCTGATAAAAGGTATATTTCTTACAATTTCCGAATCTCTCCAACATGAGATATTTTCCTTTAAAGCATATGCTTTAAAAGAACAGCTATTAATGTCATGTACCTTGAAATTAGAAAGAGATTGTTTCTAGATTCATCTTTACAATCATTCCAAGAGAATCAAGGTCTCCCTGTGAAGGAAGAAGGAAGGAACTGCAAATTGCAGAATCATAGAATGGCTTGGATTGGAAGAGACCTTAAAGATCATCTAGTTCCAAGCCCCCTGAATGCATTTCTTCAATGTTCCAGTCCACCAGCTAGGGCTGTTTATCAGACTAGGAGAAGCCAAAATTAGGGCTCTGATACAAAACACTGACAGCTGTTTACAGTTTACCTTTGCTAATAGATAAAAAGCCAAGTGCTTAGCTATAAAACTGAAAGGTATAATTCTATGAGCCTTGTCTCATCGCCGTGCTGGAAGCTGTGCTCTGTCAGGCACAACACATGGTTTGTCAAAGCATGTGGAAAAGGAAATCACAGGGCAGGCAGCTATAGCTGCTCACCGTTTCTTGCACTTCAAGCTGTTCCTTGGATAAACTTACATGCCTTAAATATTTATCACTGATGCTTCTAGTTGGGAAACTGACAAACCTTCACACAGGCTTTAATGTTTGTACATAATTTGCCATGTTATTTGTTGCTGCAGGAACAAATGAATTCTATAGAAATGGATTCAGTGCAACAACTTCATAACAAATTTATAATTTTCTGAAATTATCTGGACACATGGAGGATTGTTGCTATTTGCATTAGACTCAGGACAGAGTCTTCAACAAAATTTTTATCATTGATGGAGTAAGGTTGAAATAAATTTGTCTAATTACAAATAGTGCAAAGATAGATCTACTTAGAGGAGAGTGGGTAAATAAGATTGTCAAAAAGTATTTGTACAGAAAGTTTTTCTAGCAGAGAGAAGTAAAAGCCATTTTATGTGTCAGAAAGGAAAGGAAAACCTGCTGTATAAAGAACTAAATTCAGGTTTCTTGCTAAAGGAGTTCTAACCTTGCCTACAGATGCATGCTAATTTTCACTGTAATATCTATCCTGCATTGTCCCTATTTCATATTTGCTCCCTAATTATTTATTTTGACAGAGGTAAGAGCTTAAACAAGAGGAAGCAATGGTCTGTAAAATTACAGAATGTAGTTTTATTAATTTTAAGTGATCATGAACATAATTTATCAGAAATACTTAAATGAAATCCTGAAATTAAGGTGCCATCTGCAAGACATTGCCTGAGCCTTATATTAAATAGTATTCATGGACAGTCATTGTGTTATGGGCCTTCTCAACAATAGTACCTGTGAGTCTTTATTACTAAGTCCTAGCCAGAAGATACAGCAATATAATTTAGATTGCTACTTACATCTAATCTGTCCAGTGCTATCCCTTAACCTAAATTTCAGCCTCCAGAATGCTATGGAGAAATTAATACATAAATGAAGTAGTTCTCTTTTACACTGTAGTGTAAAGCCAAAAATAATTTCAATCCTCAAAACCACCAATAAGCCAGGTCCAATATACTGTGAAACACAGGATTTAAACTTGTAGTTACCAACTTTGCTATTATGAAGGCTGTCTAATAGCTGTATTTTGCAATACAGTGAGTAAGGTGGGCTAGTTCTGGTTTTCTTTCTTGATTTTTGATTGAGAAAAACAAGATGTGCAATAATATTTACTGTGAGTGATGGTCCAAAGTGACACAGAGTCCCCAGACAGGTGCACTATCTTCTTTTATTTTTCTCTGCCTTTTCCTTCCTCACTTCTGTCCTTAAAGGAAGTATTTCCATTCTTGTTTGGGATCTATAGATGAAAAGGAGGAAAGATGAGGAAACTGATGAAAAATTGGATGTTGAAAATCTCATTTCCTTTGAAACTCAATACAACTTAGACTCACTAGAGCTGTTCTAAAAACCTTTATCCATATCTCTTAGGCTCAAAATAATCTAGAATAAAGTATTCAAATCCTATTTAAAGCCCTTTAGATTTATGAGCCTGAGACCCCTGTTTGCTGAAGAAAAAAAAAAATAAAAAAAAAGAAAAAAGTAACACTTTCATTGCAGTAATACATTTAGCAACATCTCTATGTAAGAGAAGAACAAGGCAGCATTGTTAACTATCACTTTCACAAGAATTAAACCCAGAAATAATTTTTTAAACTAACACTCAGAGATATTTATAACATCCCCTTTCCTCTTAGCAGAGAAAATATATGTCAAATCAGTAAATGTGGTGATTTCTTATATTATCAGTCAATAACATGGAACAAGTTTCTTGAGAATATAAAATCCTCTGGTTCGGTATAATAATGCAGACATATTTCTATAGATTGTATTATCAGGCTAAATAACTAAACATTCACTCTTGGAGGATTTGACTGATGGTTCCTTTCATTCTGGACACTCTTCTAAAAATCATCTATTACTGCATACAATTGGATATTGGAAAAGACATGGCTAAAGGGGCTGAAATAATCTGAGGATATTCAGATGAATTTTATTTGTCTGGGTATGTTAGTTTCTGCATTGAATCTAGTTACTAAAATCAGACCTTCACATCCTCTAATACTACCAGAGTTACTATGTTTTAGCTACTATTGGGTACTGTGATATAATATTGGGCTAATGACTCTCGAGTTAATTAGACATCATTTGTCTTTCTTGACATGCTATTTTCAAAGGAATATAAATGTTATCCTTTAAACTTATCAGTAAATAAATGGCAGCCATTCAGTCACATGAGTAGTTGGCAAAGATTCTATGTTGCACAGCTAGAAATAGAAAATGTTTTTCCTCTCTTCATTCAGAGCATTACATAGTCTGATTAGTGGTTAAATAGCACTGGTTTCCCTTTCCCTAAGTGGCCTTGGAAAGCAGAGCCTGTAATTTAGTAACAGCTGCAAGAAATTAGCTGAAAACAATCTACTACAGACATAGACAATTCATAGTATAAAACAAACAAATACAAGCAATTCACACAATCAGAAACCTCATCCCTCAAATTTATCCAAACTGCTTATTCAGATGGTTTTGATGTTGTTCCCCTGGATGATGAAAAGTGTGAAAACTGTGGCCAGAAAAAAAAATATACATTTTTATAATACATATAAACCCATTATATAATCTTTTTTTTGGGGGGGGGGAGGGTAACTTAAGAAATTCTTCTTGCAATTAATTTAAAATTATTACTATATTGTTCTTTGGTGCCAGCTCTGTATCAAATTATTTCAGGTCATAGATGCCTACTTAATAAATGACGTTTTTATTCCTCTCTGATCTCGTTCATTTTTCAGGTCAATTTTGTCTGGAGAATTTACTGAGGTATAAACTTGTTGAGAGATATTCTTCATTGTTCAATTTTTAAGAAAATTTGAAGCCAATGGAGTCAATCAAAATTTTTCCCACAATTAAACTGTAAAAAACTTAGACCAAAAGGAGCAGATTTGAAGAAATATATTTATTTGGTTCCAAATTTTGCACAACATTACTTTTAAATAGGATTTTACTTAAAAAAAAAAGAAAATTTTATATTAAAAAAATTTAAATATTAAATTCTTCTCTTTCTAGGGTTCTTTCATTTTATGATTTGGATTTATTTTTTCCTTGAGATTTTCTTTTTGGTAGGGTTTTTTATTGGTGTTTTGTTTTGCTTTTTCAAGAAGGTTTCGTGTTTTGAGGGTTTTAATTGGTGCTTTAATAGGAAGAAGAACTGAAAAAAATTCATAATTATCAAATGAACGTAAAGAAGGTACAATGCTAAAAACTGTATAGAAAATATTTTGGGTTATTTTTTACAATTATTTTTCAACTTATATAACTGCATCTAAGATGCTAGATGTGCCAAATATTACCAATGTTTCATTTACAATTACTGGATCTAAAAAAGTAATAATCTTTCCGTTTTAAAAATAAAGCAGAAGAATGGTCTTAGTGAAATTATTTCAGTTTAATTAAGTTTCTAGCAACATTTAATTACAATGGAAAGATGAGAGACTTCAGTCCCATAGGAAGAAACAATTTAAAAATACTTGGATAAATTTCTGATTTCTACACCTGATGTGTGTTTCACCATATGGTTTATTTGGATTTTAAAAAATTAATCTATCTTGGATTTTCCATAGGAAAGAAACACTAATGTTCTAACTTCTGTGCTAGGCAGAACTGCTAAAAAGTGCAGTTGTTTAAATATACATTAGCAATTTCTTGCACAAAGAAAATAGTTTCTGTCTTTCACTGCAGTAATTGCATGTGGTGAGAGACTTATAAACCATGTACAAAATTTGAAATTCTGTTATATACCTCATTTAAGATCTAAATGTGTATGCATGCAAATGTGAGACTCATCTAAACTCCCATCATACTCAAGAGACTTCCAGTCAGTATAGATATGCACTGGATTCTAGACAATTTTGAAGAAGAAAAAAATATTCTGACCAGAGTAAATCTCTATGAGGGGCCTCTGTTCAGCTGCCCATGTACAAGAATCTAAAGCCATGTGTAGCATGTGACATGAAGAAAAATGGAGACAAGGCAGGGTACCCAAGAGCATCTCAGATGGGTCTAAACAGCTGTGAGCAAGTGAATCAGGTACAAAATTCCCACCTCTACACTCATCAAATATAAACATTGAAATACCATGTCTGTTCATAAGAATTCCTTCCATAAGAATGTCTCAGAGAGACAGATCCCAGTTTTCTGTCTGGTGTAAGCAGAGGAAAGGAGTAGAAATATTTAAATATTATTTTTCTTTGTTTCATTTTTGTCTTTATGTGCTGCCTTGTTTTACTTCATTCTTTATTGTGGCATGGAATTTTAATTGTACTGTCATTAATTTGAAGGCATTAAAGCCTCAAGAAAAATGTACATGGCATAATGCTGAGAGTGTAAATACTCTGTTTCTGGACAGGCTTGTAAGCATCCAGGAATGGAAGCAAAAGGGAAAAAAATAAAGTGTTCAGTGTTGTTTCTCTAACATAGTATCTGACTGTTTTTCTTTGAATGTGAGGGGTGACTAAATGTTTTATATTCTGGTAAAATAATCTTGTCTAATTGCAGATCCTTAGAGTAGGAACTCGCAAACTGTTGCATGCCTCCCTGCGTTACAAAGGGAATTAGAAAAACTTAAGTATTTATTTGACTTAGGATACTGATCAAATTTCAGTATTATAAACAGATGAAATAAACCCACTTCTTCCTATGCCACCCCTGACCATCTGGTAGTTTTTATGTCTCATCCAGAGGAGCACAACCCACAGTTTTTGGAAGCATAATCGTAAACACGTCTCTCTTTGATTAGAGTGTATTTTGTTTTTATTGATGGCAGCTTGTTTATTGACTGTACCAATGAAAACTTATTTTCCAAGAGATTTTTACCACTGAGGTTGATATTGCTTGATTGGGTGACCTTCAGCAGCAGAAATTCATCTGACATATTGTTACTAAATTAATCAGATGAAATAAACTGTTCGAGTAACTAACCCAATTCCTTTGGCTTTTATGGTATGATGGATGTAAAATTATATTATGTGATTAAAAGCTTGATTTTTACATGGATAAGTGTTTAAGTGTTTGTAATAATGGCTTAATCTTCATGGATATTTAAAATGGCTGAGATGAAATTTCCCTCCGTCATTGCCGCAGTATTTAATTTATAAAAGAAAACTAAACATAAGTTTTTAAAACACAGTCAAGACATTGATCTGTTGCACTCAGATTACTTTCATTGTCTATGTAATTTTAGTATTTCTGAAGAATTAATGAAATGTTTGCTATAGTGTCCATCTATCTTAGATTAATTTCCCTATTATTTAAAAACACTAAAAAGAAGCAATATGAAGCTTACTAGGATTGCCCAATTTCCTCTGCTTTCTTCCAACTCTTTTTTCCCACTGCATTCCAGTTTTTCATGGTACATTAAAAATTGCTTTTTGCACATGAATACTTCTTTTTATATATATATATAAAAGAATCCTGAACCTGTTCTCTTATTGTTTCAACTAACAAATCTGGATCCACAAATCTGGGTTGTGTAAGTCCTTATTTGAATGCAATCAGACTCATCGTATTAGGTTTAAAAAATGCACTATTTGTGCATCTGTTCTCATTATAATTCTAAATTGGCTATAATCAGCAATTAAACCCAGCCATGGCCAGGCCCCTCCGATCTCTGAGGAACAGCTGGAACACAAGGGGGGTTATTTTCTTCTAAATTCCTATACAATCAATGCAACATCGATTGATTTCTGTAGTTTTTCTCTTTTTTTCATATATGATAAAAAGTGAGTATCACCTTTTTATTTGCTTTCTTCAAACCATTCACAGTTTTATGGAACTGCATTTTATCTTCCATGGATTGCTTCTTTTTAAACGCCGAAATACTTTTTTCACAATGCCAGTTTGTAGCTAAGTCATTTCATGCTTCTGATCATCCTTTTCATCCTTCTCAGAACTTTATCTAAACATGGGTGCATGGTGTTTTTTTTTTTTTCCTAAATGTGCTAATTAACACATTTTATTCAGCATGGAGTATACATCCATTTCTATATGAGTATTTGTTTTCTTTGTTTATTTTCATTGTATACGCCTTCACTCTTATTTTTTGACAAGATATTTCCTTATTTAGAATTATTTTAGGATGATTTTTGAGAATGGTAATCCCTAATTCAAAGACCATCATTCTGTCTCTTCAGTTACATGTGTACTTCACACTAAATTTATGAGCACTGAACTATCATTGATATTTTTATCACTGAATACAAGATTTCTTTATGCGATATTTTGCATTCACCTCTATTTTTCACTTTGAAAAGTGTTTCTCAACTTTAATATTTGGCAGGTCATTGTTCACTCTCATATAAATACAGTGAATATCATAAGTTGCTGCATAGACCCTTCTGGGACTCCTAGAGTTAGCTCTTAGCAATGAAGAATACAAATATTCATTTCTGTACCTTTTTTTCCTTTATTTTGCTGTCTTTTTTATCTCTAATCATATATAATCATCCACGGAAGATTTTTCATTGGTTTTGTTGTCTTTATGAACCTTTCTGAAGGATCATGTGTTAATAATTTTCTGCCTTCTTTCCCTGTGTAGTTCTGTTTCCACTTTATATTTTTCCCTTTCTATGTCCCTTTCGTTCTGTGTTTTATTTTTCTTTCCAGCCCAGTTTGTATCCTTTCTGAATATTTCCTATATGCCTTTTAACTTTTTGCAGCCTTTATGATGTTTCTTTAAACAATCCTTTTTTTCATGTTTAAAGCTATATATCTCTTTTTCATTATTTTCTATATTTTCTATTTTTATTTTATTATTTTTCCTCATACTTTTGATAAATATAATTTTTTTCTTCTTTTTGAAATCCATACATATTCAAAGGCTGGGTGGGCATCTGTCAGTTGGCCAAGATCAACACACCATAGCAGTTATGGCTTCATTTTTGAGCTTACTGAAGACAAGAGGAGAAAAATAAGGGAAAAAAATAAATTTATTTGGGACTAACAGAGATTTTATTACTTAATATACCCAGCAAAACAGCAAAAAACTTTGCTACAGTACTTCTTCAGTTCTTCCTTAAACTAGTTGAATTTTACTTTCATCTGACAATGATACTATGGTGAAATAAAAGAATCCTGAGTTGTAAGGTCAAAAAGAACATGGAAGAATCCAGTTTAATAATATGAGCTGAATTGTAGAATTTTACTGCAGATCTGATATTGTGCTGTGAAGCTGGATCTGAAGCTTTGAGTTTCTAATTTCAGGCACACAGTACAAATCTCATCTTTATCTCTATATTGGACTTCTTCACCTTCAAAATCTCATGAATCATGTTAATAATTTTAAATTGCATTTAAAAAAAATAACATCTATTTCGGACATATTTCTTATGTTTATATCTACTGTTTCTACATTACAATAATTATTTTCCATTCTTCTGTTGTGTATGTCAGTTTTTCACTTCAGACACTTGTTTGGGGCACAAGCAATCACATTTGGTCACTACTGTTAATTTGGAAGCAATGAAACCTTGTGGTTCAAGAATATTCTTCACCAAGTAGGTACCAAAGTGTTCTATACAGCAGAGAAGGATCATTCAATCTTGTTTTACTGGTGTTATTTCTTGTGCCCATTTATAAAGAGACTAGGGGAACCTGCACATATGCATTCATTTACTTTTGTATCTCAGGTTTGCTTTCACATTCATTTCCTTTGGCAAATAATTTTATTCTTTTCCGTTTAAAATTTGTGATGCTTCCCCCCCTCCCATTTTTTTTCTCATTTTTAAGACATTATCTTTGATAAATTATCTAATTTGACAGTATATTTGCATGGCTAGTCTTACCTTGCATATTATATGAGTGTTAATACTTGGGAATGTAATGCATAATTAGGGTAACCCTGGTTTTGTTTTCCTTTTTGTTTTCCTTTTTGTTTTCCTTTCTGCTCATTATTTAGGGTTTGTATACAACTTCTCACTATAAGATGGGATGCAATGGATGGAGCAGAAGAATGAATTAAAACCATAATTTATTCACTGAATGTATTATGAAATATGATGGCTCTACTATTTCTATGACCCTTTCACATCTCTCTCATGTATTTTTTTACCTCAAATTACATTCTTCCTTAGATCACTCAAGCTTTACAAAATAAGATTATTTGTCTGAGTACCAGATATGCCATAAGATTGAAATAGATAATGAAGCACATGAAAGTTAACTAAATGTCCCACATAGGTGAAAAATAATAGTGTTATGAGGTGATAAATAACATTCATTAGCATCTTGTAATCCAAAACTTTGACCATTATGAAAAAAATGAAGAGCCTGTGAATTCACATCTATTTTTAACCTCAACTTCCTTAGATGGCCGAAAAACTAAGTTCATTAGCTCTTTCATTGTATCTCTAAATTTCATTTTCTGCTTCATATGTCAGTCTTTAAGGCCGATTTTTAACTCCTTCTGTTTGTGTCTAATCAAAGCAAGACAATACTTACTGAGGCAATATTGTCAGTAAACACCCATCTCTCCATGAGAGCTCTTCTGCTAGTGCCTAACCCTCAGAATATAATTCCTCTTGGCTTCTGAACTGAAAGAACATGAATAATCAAGCAGCTGGCTCTTGTTGAAATGAAAGGTTTGCAGCAAGCCGTGTTGTAATGTCACATTGTGCTGCTGCCCTTGTGCTGTGAAGTTACCCACAGCTATATGCATGTCTACAACTCTGGAAGGGGAATGGGAGCAAAAGAACTGACCTTTCTGCTTAAAACAGAAGTAAAAATATATTAATTTGTATTCCTCGGATTCAATTTAAGCCTGGGGATTAATTTGCTATGAGTTGTTTCTAAATGTTATTATTGTACAGAAGGAAGGAAGAAAACTCAACCAGCAAAACACATAAAGAAAAAGCATAATTTTTGAAAAATAGCAAAATATAGCTATTGCCTGCTCACATTGCATAAAACAGTAAAATTTTAAATATTATGAGACTTGAATGAAAACACTTCTGAAAATTAGTGTCTAGATCTATTAGTGAGGAAAAAAAATATGTAAAGTGATTGGTAGATTTACAAAATTTCATTAATATAATACAATTTTTTTTTTGCTTTTGAATAAATATGTTTTAGCCAGTCTTGACAGTTGAATGAGTAGCTTTGGAGAATCTATTTTGACTAGAAACTACTTACACATTATACAAAAAGTGAGCTCAGTGTTAGATGTGAGCTAAGAGGAGAAAGTGTTAGATAGCTCAGTGTTAGATGTGAGATTCTACAGAAGGCACAGGGTTGAACCATGCTGCAGCACATATTCATGCACATGCATGAATATGCACATAGCAGGAAAGTGTATCTAGTAAAAAGAATTTCAAAGCATTTTTTAACAGAAATTTTACTGTTCAGTAGATGTGACAGTCCTCATGCAAAATCTAGGAGTTAGAACTGAGTGTAAATCTGGGGGAAGTATATACGAAAAGCAGTTAAAATAAGCTGAAACTTGTTTAAAAAGAGCAAACAAAACAAACAAAAACTTGATGGATCTCAATTAAATCAGAAGATGGCAAAATCAGTGTCACTATTAGATTATGTACCTTATGCATCTTACAGCTAGCTAAGTTGTAACTAAAAGCAGAGCTCACTGGGCAGCACCTTTTAATTCTGATTTTTAAAGAAATTTTTATGCTGCAATCTGAATTTACTTTTATTCTCCATGTAATATTTTCAATATCATTTAAAGAAAAACCTTTGACAAAACAAACCAGGTTTTTATTACATAGCTACTAAAATATTTGTAAATTCATTTAAAATATTTAAAGAAAATAATTTTAAAGTTCCTGACTTATTTTAGGTGTAAAAAGCAGTGAGGTCACTCTCAACAACCTTTGTCTTAAAAAGGTTTGCCTCCAATTATTTTTATTTTAATGAAAACTCTGGCCATCTGTAGATAACACAGATTTTTTTTGTGGTAGATCAGACAAAAACTCCCATTTACTGAAAGCAGAGTATCCATTCTGTGTAAACCTTTAAAAAGAAAATCTTTTTTGTATAAACTATACACATTTGAAACACCCAATCATTTCTGCTGAAGTCACACATTTTTCCTCTTCTGACTTATAGGTAACAAGCTGACAAAATTTGAAAAATAGCACATTGTGGAAGGACATTTAGAGCCCAAAAGTAGGTTACTTTTATGTGCAGTATCCCAAGAGCTGCATCTTGTCTCTACACCATCATAGGTCAATTCAGCAACAGACAAGCTGAATTTTATAGGGCAACTTTTAGGTTATTGTAAAAACCTATCATTGATATAACCCTACTGAATTGAGCATAACATTCTCAAGGAAAAAAAGGACATTTTCTAGTTTAAAATATAATAAATTTTAAGACTCATTCTGTTTTAAATATATTTTTTCCTAGTAAATTTTTGTACATTTCCAGCCTCAAATATTGGCAGTTAGTCAAATGGCTATTTTGTGTCATGGTGCCTCGTTCATTGGCCTTAAATCCATAAAGAAATTATAAATGGAACAGCATTTAAAACACTTCACTTACTCAGAGGTGAATTTTCAGTGCCCGTGTGAGATGGAACTGTAAATTTGATTCATTAAGTTAATTATGTGTATATGTAAAGCATTTTCCAAAATGATTTTTAAAACCTACACAAGGTCATAACAGGTCTTTTTATTTAGGCATTAAGTTTAAAAACCCCTATGATTTAAAAAAAAAAACCTGCTGTAGCATATAAACATTCCTATATTATACAACATATATTCACATACACTTTATTCACCTTTTGCATTTCTATAATTACCCTAAGCATGCTATTCACCCATGAAGTTTATATATACCAATTCCATCTAGTGCATATTTTATTTTAGTAATAAAAAGCCTGTTTATGTCTTCATCATAACTTCTAAAGCCAATTACGACTACTTCTCCTGAAAATTTACTCCAGTACGGTAGTTAATCTGCTTTGGGCTCTAGCTTAAGAACAAACCAGGTTTCAACAATGCAGTTATAAAAAGAAGCTCGGCAGCTTTCTTACCTCAGACAAGCTTGTTTCTTTGAATACTTTGCCAGTATAGTAAGTGCACATGCAATGAGCATAAGGCAGAATTTAGTCATTTATAAAGATTACTATGTCTCTGCAGCCTTTTTGCAGGAATTTTTCTTATTCAATAATCTCATCATACTCTAACAGGATGGGATGCAGCTCTATTAATAAAACTGAAAAGGAGGTGTGAAATAAGGTTTTAACATAAGGGAGGTAAAACTTCCTTTTTCGTTTCAAGTCTCAGGAGTAGAGTAAAGGGAGGGACAGCTGGAGTGTCTGATGAGATATCAGATATTGCTATGCACAGACTTTCTGGGTAGCTTGGCCAGAGTCTCTTGCATTGTCCTGTTTATAAGGTAATATATACTGAGAGGCGACAAAAAAGACAAAACATCTTGCTTTACTGTCTTTGCAATTTGTGTCTTACATAATATTCCACTCTTTCTGGTAAAAAAAAAAAAAAAAAGAAGTAAGAAATATGTGTGTGGGGAAGACTTCTTAGCACACAGGAAAATTACGGATAAAGTTCAGTCTGACATCAGCCTGGGAAGTTTTGCTTAACCTGGAAAATCTCAAAATATCCTCATTAAATACCATGTAAAAATATCAGCAATAAACAGCAGAAAGTGATGCAAATTTTGAAGTAAGATAAAGACCATTTTTAATTTAAGACTGATTGTTCCAGGGTCTATTCAAATGCTTAGGAGCTCCACATCATAATGCAAAAATTTAACAGAAGTGAACAAAAGTACATTTTAGCATAAAAGGAATTTGCATGCTATGAGCTGGGGAGAACCCATTAAAGGTATCAGTCAGAAATATGAAAGAGGGTTGAAGAGAAGATAATTGTTTTCACTATGAACTCAATGATATAAACTCTCAAGATAGACTGATGCTCCTAAATGGAGAAGAAATGAAAGAAAAAACAAAAACAACAATAAAAAACCCCACACCCAAACCAATGAACAAACCAACCAATCTGAGAGGATCAGAAATACTCAGATGACACTAAAACAATGAAATACACAACTGCTGCAACTTATTATTAGCTCTATCTAGCAATTCTCTCTGAGATTTAGCTCTGACCTCAAGAGGCGCTGTGCCCCTAAAATGCCTAATCTCTCCTTTTTGTGCATGTGGAGGAGGTTGCTACAGATGAAGTGTCTGAAAGAATCCCATGATGTGTTACTGCCAACAAGACTGGTGTTTTCAGGTTATGATACTGATCTGTTTCTTTCAAGTTTTAGGCAATATCGATTCATAGTATGGGGGTTTTTTTTCATTATTTTTTTCATAGAAAATAAGAAAATATTTTTAAAATATATTTATCAGATTCTACTTAAATAATTGACATCCTTAACTCTTTTTCCTCATCTACTATGCCCTGCCACACTCAATTTTTTGCCAAAGAAACAAATTCATCAACTTCTCTCATGCAAATTTTCTTCTCTATGTGACTGTCTGCATTTGCAATTTTGAATTTGAGTCTCAGCACTTGACCTAGGGCAGCTGGAAAAATGGCTTTAAAATCATTCTGAAACAGTTCCTGGAAAAGACACGTTGTTGCTGACTGAATCAATGCAAAATGACTGACCAGTAATTAAATCACTGCACCTGTGACTTTTCTAGCTACACAGTGTAAAAGTATTGGTTACAGTAAATGAGCCTGCAGATTACACTATATTCTTGGCAGAAACACAATTTGCTGATTTTTTTTTTTTTTTGGTTTTTGGGTTTTTTTCACAGTGCTATGGGAGAGGGGGATTATAGATAATTGTGTCTAAAATCCCTCAAATATATTATAGAAGGGTTTCTGGCCCACATATTACCACTGCCAAGGCAGTGGATAGTAGATGAAATTTTGAACAAGACTGCAATTCCTCAAACCCTTTTGCAATTATGTATGGGAAAATTTCATTCTCTGCCTCCAGTTATATAAGTATAGGTTTATGAGATCTCAAGCAATCTGTGACAAGACAAGGCTATGAGATCTCATGCAATCTGTGACAAGACAAGGCTACAAGACCACTTTTAGGTTATAAAAGATAGATTCCTATGTGAGCTAGTGCAAAGCTGGCAGAGCATACTGTTCTGCAACACAGCTGGGATAGTATTGATTCTCTACAGCAACCTTTTGTTAGCTGGTCTATGATAAAATTATGCCCAAACTGTAAAAATAACAGCGTGGCAGTGTCTATAAAAACAAAATTCTCTCATCTCCATATCACTCAAACCAGTTGCTTCCTACTGCATTTAATTGCAGGTCAGGATCTCTCATGAACTACACATCAGTCTCATACTCTCTCAGAAACACTCTTCTGCGTGTAGGTTGGCATAAAATACAAGTTTCCAGATGAAGACCCATTTCATAAGGAAATGCTTTT
Organism: Agelaius tricolor; assembly: GCF_023055355.1. Classification (NCBI taxonomy): domain Eukaryota; kingdom Metazoa; phylum Chordata; class Aves; order Passeriformes; family Icteridae; genus Agelaius; species Agelaius tricolor. The sequence continues at coordinate 22,889,795 of NW_027269267.1, read as the reverse complement.
CTAGAAATATCACTGTTCTGTACAAATTTCTGAGAAGGGGAGGTGAAGAAGGAGGTTCTTAACTCTTCTATTTTAGTTTGAGGACTCATGGCAGTGGCTCAAAAATGCTTTGGGGGAGGTTCAGGGTTGAAATTATGAAACATTTCTTTACTGTGAGGGTGGTCAAATACTGGTTACAGACTTCCAAGAGTGGTAGTCAATGTCTCAAACCTATCAGTGTCTGACACATTTGAACAAGGCCCTTAATAACATACTTGAACTTATAGTCAACCCCAAATTAGTCAAGCAGCTGGACTAGATGATCATTATAACATCATTTCCAAGTGAAATATTCTATTCTATTCTATTCTATTCTTTTATTAATCTAATGCATCTTACAAATGATCAAGTCGAAGCAATTGAGTGGGGAACATAAGCCAGAAATAAACTAGAGGTAGAAGTGGAATAAATACTATTTTTCTTAAATAAGAATTGCCAATGAGAAATAACAATGTGGAGGCGTTGTACAGTTATGCCATTTTAATGCAGATGATATGTCATGCTAGGAGCAGATTTTGTCCCTGTATCAGATAACAAGAGCTATGAAGCTGAAATGTATAAAGGCTAGAAACTGTTTGGTTCTGATACAAGATTCCATTTGCATTGTCAATATTTCTGGTGATATTATGAACATCAAAATCTGCCTCAAATATATGTACAAGATTATGTCACCTTTCTAAATTCCTTTTTCTTGAAATCTCCATCCTTTTTTTAGACATCATTTTTCTCCAAAACACCATTACCTTCTTCTGATTTAAAGGTTTCAAGAAATATTTCCTCTTTGTTTTCATTTTTACAGAATCACAGAATAGACTAGGTTGGAAAAGACCTTTGAGATGATTGTGTCCAACCTGTGACCTAAAATTACCTTATCAGTTAACCCATGGCAATTTTTCATGTCTTCTGTCCCTATTTATGACAAGCCTGTCATCTTAAATAATCAGTCTTATGTCCTCTGTCAGAAAAAGTGAATTTCCATCTCCTCAGTGATAATTCTAACTTGAAGAACTAATATCTTTGTAACAAAATGGTCTCCTTCACTAGGAGGGTTGTATAGGTAAGTGGAACAAAAGGATAGCAGGAAGTCTGCCCAATGAGTGTGTGAGGATCAAGTTCTCTCTGATGAACTTTAAGAAATACACTGATTTTTTTGAATACTAACATATGTTCAGAAGCCAAACAAGAAAGAAATATTTTCCTTTACTACAGCACCTATAATGTATTATTATAGCTTATGATGACAAATGTTAGTTTCCTCAGATCATCTTTTGTCCAAAATATTAGCAGTTAAATGTCAGAACAGCTGTGAGTCTGTTGCAATTTTTTACTTGAAGATGAAAAGTTGACTTGACTGGTCAGGCTTAATTACCTCTGAAACAAGGTGTCATGAACAGTGAAACAGGCACTTTTGTCATCCAGAAGAAAAAATCTATTCTTTTTCTTTTCTGGATAAATCTCAAATGCTGGCAGAAGAACTTCTGAAGAAAATCTATCTGTTTGCTTGTTACTGTGCACTTGACCACAATGTTACTAGATATTTGACACCTGAGTACCACTACAAGGCCACAGATTTTGCAAAAATTTGTTTCCAAGTACTGAGACACAGGACTCAGTGCTTACTGACTTACTGTTAGTGAAAATTAATAAGGTGTAGTATTTTGATTTTTCCCATTGGCTCTATAGCATGCAATTGGAATAGAGAATACTGTGAGGAAGACTGAAAATAAAAGAATTGAAAAGTAAATCTGTATAAATAAGCTAAATACTATCTCAAGTTATGATGTCTCTGTAGACTCTATCATTAATGAATATCTAGTTTAGTTTCAGATGCATTGAGTCCCATGAATAAGAGAAATATTACAGCCTTACTTGTACTTGTCACACAAATATAAAAGTACTCATCTCACCCACATCAACGAGGCCTATTTTTTCCCTTTAGTGAGAAGACATTCTATATTCCTCAAAAATAAACTTGCAAATCAATGATAAAATGTATTTTTTGTGAAAACGTAAACCTTAAATTTAAGTGAAAATACGTGGTATTTGCATAGATACTCTTCTATAACCCTCCAATAGACTGCTATAAACTCCTGTTCAATGTATGTCAGTGTGCTATACTGAAAACATAAACTTCAATATGTTTGTGCTTCCTTGTGTCTGGCTTTGTGGTAAAGGCATTGGCTTCTGCAGCAGTTGTGAAATTTAAATGTAAGTTAAATCTTCTTGCAAGATATTAATGTAGCCTATGCAACTAAAGAGTCATTATGCTGCTTATTATTATGTGCATGCTAATGTTGTTTTCTATCCCGTTATAGTTGGTTTTTATTAAACAACAGAGAAAGGTCACTCTAAAGGTTATACCAGCTTTGCTGTGAGCGTATTTAAGCTGCAGTGCAAGTTACCCTGATGTCCTGAGAGACTGTAAAATATATTGTTATATTTTCATCTACTAATTGCTCCTTCAAGTGACCTGGTTGTAGAGAAACTATCTCAGCTTTTATTACATATACAGACAAATAGGTTTCTCTGCATACTACAGAGAATTGTAAGCATGGCATGAATAAAGAAGAAAACTGACAAACAGCAAACCACAAAAAAACCCAAACAAAGGCACAGGTTGTCACAGGCAACCTTGGGACTATAAATAGCTCCCAACTGCTCGGTTAGAGAAATGCAACCTTGGAACCTGGGCAAGAAACAAAGAACAATTTTCTGATGTACATGAAAAAGACATAGCGGATAAAGATGTAACATGTCTTTACAAGGGTGCACATAAACATGTATGCATAATGTTTTTAACTGTTTTTGTTATTGAAAATATATATTTTGGTTTCTTTTTTTCCATAACAATATTTTGAATACAAAACTAAGAGATCTGAGTTTCCTGACTCAAGTTACACAAATTGTGATGCAGCAAAAATTGAAAGAGAGAGAATATACAAATTATTAACTGAGATTAAACACCTAGGCATGTAGAGCACATAATCACTACAGCTTTTTTAATATATAAAGAGACAAGCATAATTTCTAATGCTGAGCAAAAGAATAGGTAATTAGATAGTCTTAGACAAAATACAATTGCTTTTGTAACAATTTTCGTTGACCAAAGCTTCTTGTCACAAGAGGTAACACTATGCCAAGTTTACCTGTTGCCATTCTTGCTCTGATTTTGTCTTGTTATGGAAAAATAACTTTGAAACTGAAGCAAAATCTAAATAGGAAAGAAAATCCTCAGCCTAAAGCAGAAGGAAAAAACCATCAGATTTACCTGATACAGACTCTGTTCTCTGGCTAGATGTTTTTACAGTGCCTAAACAAAAAGACTAACATCCTCATTAGAATGCCTGAGTGCAGGCTTTGTTCTCAAATTTGCTTTGCAAGCATATCACAGTAATTATACCAAACACAACACAAACACATCTATTTCTAGTGATAGCTTTTCTTGTTACTAAAATGTTCCTCTATTAAATGAAGCATTTCTCCTAGAGACAAAATATATTTTAAAGGTGATTTCCACTGCAAGGAGTGCCGATTTCTACATAGCACTTTAGTAACATTCTTTCATTGACCAGATTACCTCAAGCAATGAGCAAGTAACAACTAGTACATTTTTTTTTTTTACTTTTACCATCAATCCATTGTCTGCAGACTTTAAATGCTCACTGGATGTAGCCATCAGGATTCTTTGTTTTCTTTAAAAACACTGATGGAAATGAAAGGAATGTAATTTGATATCCTTTTCTTCATGACTTAATGATTTCTGTGTCATCTTTAGCTCACTGTTAGAAAGAAAAGTTCTATAACATTAAAGCTGTTGTTTACTTCTTATTTTTTTAATGTATTTAATTTACTTTAGTCTGCAAAATACAGAACAAAGTCTGCCTTCCTCCACTCTCATTTTGTAATGAGTTCTCTCTGATTCTGGTCTCTATTACTTCTGAGTCAGGAGTTTTGCTGGTCATCTGTGAATGTGTACTGACTGGCTCAAGAAAGGACTTCATCCCTCCTATCTCCTCAATTGCAGCCAATCAGCTGTTTTTACTCATTAACTTCACACAAAACTGACACTGACTTTCAAAGACCTTTATTCAAAGGGCTTTGTTTTCATATTTTATGTGTGTTTTACATGCAAGTAAGACACTTCCTTTTGAACTATTTCTGTACTTTTCTGTGAAGCACAGACAGGATCTTATCTCTTTCTGCAAACTGCTGTGAGACAATGTAATGTACTATTTATTTCCTTGAGCATGTATATAAGCAAGATTTAGTAGAATATCAAGATGGATCTTTAATTATTTATTACATGACTATTTTAGCAGTGTCTTACTTAAAAATTTGTCCTTTTATAAGAAAGTCATGCATTTACAAGTGCTTTACAATTTCACAATCAACTATGGGGTTCTGAAAAGTCACATTGGGACTGCATGTGTATCATATGTGCTACACGGACCAAGCAAAGAATGGATGCTGAAAACACCAGCTATCATCAACAGCTCTAAAGCCAGGGCCAAGTAATCACCTCTTCAGCTTCCAGTTAATAGGAAATCTGATCAAAATTGGCAGAATGAAGGGCATGGACCTCCTGGAACATGTGAAAAATATAGTATTGCATAGGAAAAAAGATCTCAGAATTTCATGTTTCTCTGTGTGCATCATCATGGTTTAGTCCTGCTCAAACTAGTTTAGTATTCAAACTGCATATTTGTGGCAACTGCCTGTTTTCCAAGAGAGACATTAGAAGTATGTAATATACAGCACTGCTGTCCAACATTATGTCTGGATTAACAGAGGTTCTCAAATGCTGGTAGTGGTGGTGGAGGATTTTTTCTGGTAATTTATGACTCTACTTCCTGTAATACAATTCCAGTTGCATCAGCTTCCTCCTACTTTGAAAACCACATTTTCAGGTGTCTCTGGCAATTAAACTTGTATAAGTATCTTGCTATGCACATGTATCTCAGAACACAGAATGTCTGTCAGTCTATAATTTATGTATTTGCATTCATTCTGATGCCTACAGACCTATATCTGCATGGAGAGCTAATAAGTAACTTTCTTCACACAAGTGTCTATAAAAGAAAATCAGTTCTTTTGAGACTTAAAATGGTTTCTGAATTCCATCATTAACAAAAATGTATCCTGATTCTTTTAAACCTGTTTTTATGGCCTATTTTTGTTTCACATTTGGAAGAATAAGTAATCATTTCTGTGAACTGTATGATTTTTGCTTCCTACATATTTCAGATTAGATGATGTAACATGGTTAGAGAAATTTTCTATTAAAATTAGTTTGTTCTGATAGAACAGATAGCTATACTGAGATTAATTGTTTGCATTCTAGTCCCAGATAGTTTAGCTCTTGTTTTAATTTAAGTGACTTTGTTTTAATCACTTATATGTCTTTTTTGAATTTTTTTCTTCTTTCCTTTTTTTTTTTTTGCCAAGTTATGAATATTACTACCTCCCAAAAAATCCTCCAAAAACCAATGGACATCAACAAATTTAAAAGTATGGAATTAGGTCATACTAGTAACATCTCTGTGTACCACATGGGATGCAAACAAAAAAGGAAGAATTTTCTTATAAAAAAAGTCAAACCTTTAGTTAAATTTAAATCATCAGGATATAAAAACATGAATAGCCTTTCTACTACAAAAAACAGGCTTCTACTATTTGGAGGTTTTCAGAGGTGAGAATGGGTAGTAACAAGAAAAATTAAATCTGATCAAATCAAATCTTGACAAAACTCAAAATTTTTGTATCACATAAATCATTTTTTTAATGTGCATAGTCTGCTGTATTCCTTTTTCTGCAGGGCAATATTCCACAGAATTTGCCTCACTGAAAGACAGACCTAAGCTGATGTAGACAACCAAGACTCCTGTCCTATTCTCAGTAGTGGGAATATGTTGAGGTAGAACACTGGCAATGAAGGGACCAGCAGTGTGTTCCAGTTTGTGAATAGCCAAGAATTAGAGACACCAACCGGTGGCATTTCTGGGCACTGTCCACCTGGGCTCAGATCCTGTACTGCCTTTTTTTAACTGGCACAGCATCACACTGAGTATTAATGCATTGGCTCCGATTTGCAGAGCTGGCCAAGTCATTGGTGCCAAGACATTAATACTACTTGTGAACAGGAAATTAAGCTGCATTCTGCACCAACAAAGTCAATGAAATCATTATGACTTCTGTCCATTCAGAAAGTGAGTCTGAGGTAGGAGATTTGCTGATTGGAAAATCCAAAAAAAAAACCGCAATCTTTTAAAATAAAATTTTAATACAAAGAGGATAACCTGCTTTCCTGCTCTCCCCCCCCCCCCCATTATTCTTAACATCAGAAATAAATGCTAACATGTAGATGTGAATGCTATCAAAAAGAAGATGAGCAAGATCTTTTCATTAGCTTTTAAGAAACTGTGAAAATGAGAAATGGAAATATGGTTTAAGCCAATCTGATGGGGCATAGCAAAATCCAGAACTTTAACAAATTCATAGAGGGACTTTCATGAGACAATCATTGAAATTATCATACTGTCTATGCCAACCAAATACATCTTCTGACCTTTTCAGAGTAGACTAATTCTCAGCAACCTCATGAGAAGATCATTCCTGTAAGTAGATCTCCTATGCTACCACTGACAAATGTGTGAATGGTCTCACTCTTATGTCAGAATCCAACACTCTCTGACCAGGCTCTTTCAGATGCTCTGCACAAGGAAGGTTTAAAGTTTTAATACCAAATTTTCTTATTTGAAGATATTGGACGTTACATGGGACTTTGATTTAGCAGGGTATGCAGCAGCATACTGAAGTTCTAACCCCAGTACGTATATAGTGATTGCAATATTCACCTGGATCTCACTACAAACATAACTCCCACCATCAAGCCCTATACATGTGCTGTGACAGTGCTGAGCACCCTCAGTCACTGGAAAGAGCATGTGGAAGCTCAAGTCTCTTGCTGTTTTCAAAGTTTATCCTGTTGGCTGCTCAGCTTTTACAGTCTCTGTTGGGCTGAGCCACAAATACACTTTCCCCATGCTGGTCCAGCTGGCTCAGAAAGACATTAAACCATTCAGGTCATTTACACAGTGAGTTAACCAGCTCAAACATTTTACTAAAACAAAGATGACCATCTGCTCTTTTTTGGTTTAAGTTCAGCTTTCCTTATAACAGCTCTTGTCACGCCCTGTACTTTCCCCTGAGTATCACAAGCACATTGTCTGTGATCATCTTATCTGATCCTTTTTTCATGATAGGATTTTGGTGATCGGTTACACCATAATATTTCTTCATGACAGCTAAAGGAAATTTCTGTTGATAAATCAGCATGTTTTTGATGGTGTTTGTGTGGCTGGATGGTGTATGTCAGAATCTATAGCAGTTTCATTTGGTTAGTCAAAACCAAAATGTGTTCCTCACCTATATAGCACTTCTAGGGCAAAACATAGATAAACAGAAAAAATAAAAAAAACAGATTCTGGCTTCAATATCGGTACAGTTAAATTGATTTGGAGTCCCTTTGCAGACAAATGCATCCAGTAGTACCTGGGCTGTCTGAGAAGTTTCCAATGAATATTCACAAAACACACCCAAATCAAAGAAAAAGAAAGGTGAAAAGACTAATTATTAATTAAGTGTAGTTTTCTATGCAACTAAAAACCAGATGGATAATGCCAAGTGGGGTGATAAATCCATGAGTACAGGATACCTTACAACCTGTGTTAGTCCCATCACACTTTTCTTGGTCTCACGAAGTTTAACACAGCAGACTCTCATTTTACCTACGTGCATCAAGAAGAAAGCTGCCACCACAAGTGTGTGGGTGGTGGTGACATAGCATGTCTATGGGCCTCTGATGTGTACAGCTGCAGGTATGTGTTGGTGTGCACTGGGATATCAGGGAGCATGCCTAAATCCTGACAGCCCTAAGATACCTGCCATGTTGGCACAATTGCCCAGATAAGTGTTTCAATGCTAAAAGTCAGTTAAAAAAGCCAACAAATTTATAATTTTCTCCTTCTTTTTTTTTCAGTAATATATAAAACACTTATAAGTTTTCTTGTATTACAAAACTTCATCTAGCACTTTCAGTTCTGGCAGAAAAATATAAGTATTTAATAAAATACATTTAGAGGGTTTGATATTTTCTATATATTTGATGTTTTCTATGATGTCTATCACACTAAAAAGAGGTACAGTTTAAATATCTTTTTAGCTGTAAAAAAACCCACTTATCTTTGAGTATTTTGCACTTCTGAAAGTTAGACCTAATCAAATCTCTGTTCTGTGCAAGGAAAAACATTCACTTGAGGGTTTATCTTTTATTTTATATTTTATCCAGTAATTTCTTTAGCATAAGTAAATAGAATCTAGTTTTACTTCTAAAATTTTTTGTTGACTCATCATTTTGTGTCCAGATTGCTTGGAAATACTTGGCAATATAGTATATGATATGACAAGTTATTTATGGCACATAATTTGCTTACTTTGCTTACATTTAATGCATTATGCAAGCAGCAAGCTCAAATCAATACCAAAACAGAGGGTCAGGAACATTTTTTCTGCAAGTAAACTTGTTTATATCCATCATGAAATTTTTTTTCCTAATATGAATTTTATACACACACTCAAGCCAAAAAAAAAAAAAAAAAACAACAACAAAACCAAACCAATCCTTCATAGACAAAATGTTTTATAAGAATTATATAGCTTGAAATATATGCAGCCAAAATGAGTATCTTAGTACAGAAAGGTGTTAGCACTGAAAACATTAAGTAGTTTCTTTTGTAGAAAGGGTGACAAAAAGGATGACTTATGTTGAAGTTGATGCTAGCTGTTCTCCTTTAGCTGTGCCTTAGTAATTTCCAGTGGTAATGAACCATATTTTGCTATCCACATCCTTGTTCCCTATGTTTCTATGCTCATTGAAAGGACCAGGAAGCTCAAATGGACTATGTTGACAAGCAGAGATGAAAAGGGATGAAAAGGGAGACTGCCCCTTCCCTGAGGGAGCTGTCATGGGCACTGACACGGAGGTGCACGTGTTGGTGCAGGTAGGGCTGGCAGTGGAGGCAGGGGGGGCATTGAGGTGGGAGAAATTACTGCCCCCATAGGACACAGCTATCCATAGGGCATTTTTCATTCGGCTTATTTTCTGGTTTTCTTGGCCTAATTCCCCGGAGATTTTTCTATATAGAGTCACCTTTCTCATTCTTATCCCAATAAAATTGGCTGTTCTTATTTTAAACCTCTTTTGGTGTCCTGAGGGGGGATGCCCCAGCACAGCCATCTCAAAGTTCTAAGCCTCTCAAGATCCTGTCAAAAGCCCAAGCTACAAGATGTAGAGGGACAAACAACGTCTGCATTACTGCAGTCTGGAGGACTGTGCTATGAGTAACTGTAGGCAGCAGTCCTGATGCATTTTATTCCCACTACAGTGATCTACAATTCTCTTCATTTATTTCCATGGTATATATATATTGGCATCAAGACTTACTCTGTCACTGTTAGTCATCCGTCTTAACGATTTGCCACTACAGTGGCAAAACAAAATAATTTTTTTTTTTCAATACACCGAGCTGGATTTTTTTAGATAAGTACACTAAACAAGGTATGGGATAAAGCTTTTATTTTTTTTTCATGACATAATATATTTGACCTTCCTAAAACACATCACCCTTTTACTGTTAACTTGTGAAATGAAATTTGAGGCTGTTCTGCATATTCTTACAGATTTAATCTGTAGTTGCCAAGGAAATGCCCATTTTGGCAGGTGAATCTGTTTGTTCTAGTTAAAGAAATATTTGGACATATTCAAACAGGGAAAGCAATGCTTAACTGTTGATTTCTGTGCTTTCACTATTACTTGCAGTGCTGCAAGGACTCTTACCCTCTTGTAATAAAAATGTGTACTCTTTGAACTCCCATAGTCAGAGATGTTTTTGTTCTTAAAGCTCACATGAACCATGGAGAAATTTCTGCAACTAAAATGCTATAATTCTGAAGCCATAAAATGGTTAATTATACAATCGATACAATATTTTTTTCATGAAGCTCCACTCCAGACCAATCTGAATTAATATTTGCACCAAGAAAAAGTAAACCATTATTTCCTAAATTTTGGTGAAATATTTCATTGCTTGAACTTCAAGACAAGATAAACACAGAGGATGGAAAGGAATAGCTTGGTTTTACTTCAACTAACTATATGCTCTATAATCTAGAGCACCATGTTCTTGTTATTTCATTGGTCAATTTACAGCTAAAGATAGGACTAAGAATAGCCAACACAAACCCCTGAAAACTCTGTCCCTCACCTTGAATTTGTTAACTAGGAAAACTCATAAGCCATCTGAAGTGCGCAAAAGAAATAGGAGAAATAAAAAAAAAAAAAACCCAATTATATTGAATCTTAATTAGGTTTTGGTTTGTCATTTTAGAATTTTGCTCCATTGTCTCATTAAAGGTAATATTTCCTATCTAAGGAATTTCTATTTGGCTTTTTTAAAAATAAAGATGACTCTGAGGTACTGAACAATCCTTGTATTTTCCTTTCCCAAGGACATTCTGTTTCTCATTGTTTGGTTTTCCTCCAAAAAATATTAATCTATTTCCAGTATGTCTACCTGAAGGTCTAGGAAATCGCTGTGATTCTGCCCAACCATTGTCACAAGCTGCCAATTTACAAGACTATGTGCCTTTTCGCTAGTATTAGTCAGGAGCCTCTTCAAGAGGCTAAAGATAATGGGGAAAGAGTCTGACATCAACTTTATTTGTTCTTGATGTAACGTATAGACATCAGACTCTTCCACTGTCTCAGTCCCTCTGCGAGCCTCTCAGGAACCCTGGGCCAGTCCCGAGTCGGCAGACACCGGGGGGCAGCCCCGACAGCGGGGAGACACTGTCTGTGTGTGCCCCGAGGGTACTGAGGGCACCTGGGCTGGCTGGCAGACACTCTCTGTGTGTGCCCCGAGGGTACTGAGGGCACCTGGGCTGGCAGGGAGACACTCTCTGTGTGTGCCCCGAGGGTACTGAGGGCACCTGGGCTGGCAGGGAGACACTCTCTGTGTGTGCCCCGAGGGTGCTGAGGGCACCTGGGCTGGCAGCGGGGAGACACTCTCTGTGTGTGCCCCGAGGGTACTGAGCGCACCCGGGCTGGCAGGGAGACACTGTCTGTGTGTGCCCCGAGGGTACTGAGGGCACCTGGGCTGGCAGGGAGACACTCTCTGTGTGTGCCCCGAGGGTACTGAGCGCACCCGGGCTGGCAGGGAGACACTCTCTGTGTGTGCCCCGAGGGTACTGAGGGCACCTGGGCTGGGGGGAGACACTGTCTGTGTGTGCCCCGAGGGTACTGAGGGCACCTGGGCTGGGGGGAGACACTGTCTGTGTGTGCCCCGAGGGTACTGAGGGCACCTGGGCTGGCAGGGAGACACTGTCTGTGTGTGCCCCGAGGGTGCTGAGGGCACCTGGGCTGGCAGGGAGACACTGTCTGTGTGTGCCCCGAGGGTACTGAGGGCACCTGGGCTGGGGGCAGACACTCTCTGTGTGTGCCCCGAGGGTGCTGAGGGCACCTGGGCTGGCAGGGAGACACTCTCTGTGTGTGCCCCGAGGGTGCTGAGGGCACCTGGGCTGGGGGAGACACTGTCTGTGTGTGCCCCGAGGGTGCTGAGGGCACCTGGGCTGGGGGCAGACACTCTCTGTGTGTGCCCCGAGGGTGCTGAGGGCACCTGGGCTGGCAGGGAGACACTCTCTGTGCCCCGAGGGTACTGAGGGCACCTGGGCTGGCAGGGAGACACTCTCTGTGTGTGCCCCGAGGGTGCTGAGGGCACCTGGGCTGGCAGGGAGACACTCTCTGTGTGTGCCCCGAGGGTACTGAGGGCACCTGGGCTGGGCGCCTTTGCAGCACAAGAGACACCAGAGACATCGGTGGAAGAGAAAGGGCCGACTCTTAGCAGGGGTTAATCCAAGGTTTTATTAGGATCCCAAAGGAGCTCCTGCACCTCAGGGGCCTCCTGCCGAGAGCCCCGGGAGATGTGCCAAGGTCACATTTAAAGGGAGGTGGAAACCGAAAGCAGATAACATTTTACCAACCAATAAGTGACCCTGAGGGATGGGTACTGGGGGATAGACATATAGGACAGCATATGGGGCAAGGCCTGGGGGGCTGACTCCCAGCCTCTGGCTAATCACTCGATGACTTGGACCGAAACTTCTGGATGGAGGGGATGGGATGCTGAGTGATTGACAGAGAGCCAGGGTGGGGGTTTGGGGATGATCTCATCCCGGGAGAGGGATAACACAGGTAAAGGGAGGGGGGTACAGTTTGGGATAAACCATTTGGGAAAAATGGGAATACAAAACAAAATTACTTCAAAGTATTACAAAATATAAAAACGCACTACAACATTCAACTCTTCCCATTTTTTGTTTGAATATTAGTTTCAACCATGTGAATGATTTAATTGTCTTGAAGAGTATTTGTCTGAGCATTTCTTAGGAAGATAGGCATATTCATAACTTTTTTTTCTTTTATTTATTTTTGTTAATGCCTTATGTTATACAGCATCAAATTTCTTTAGCAGAAATGTGAAATTAGCTTTTGCCATTAAAAAAATGGATTTTCTTTTGTTCTATACTTGAATATTTGTGTAAGATGGAGACTAGGCTTAAAGATTTGCACTAAATTAATGTATTAGAGTGAATGTGACAAACACCAGCATGTGGAATATACATCATTTACTCTCACTGCAAAATAATTTTTAAAAAGAAAAAGGCATTTTCTTTATCTGACATGAAAAAAAGGAATTTCAGCCTCACTGAATATCTTAGAATATGATGGGGAAAAGACAAAAAAGAAAATAATATTTTTCTGATCATGTATTAAATGAAACTTTGGTATTGATTGTTTCACATTAAAATATTCTCACGGTTTACAACAAGAAATGAAAATATGAAAAAAGAATACATTATTCTCTTATCTTTAAAGAATAATGCTAAAATGGAGTACATAATTTTTTACATTTATGAGGAATTACTTTGAAAGGTAAGATATTTTTGTGGGTCTTATATGATGTATAGTCTATCTGCAGGTAGATACCTCAATAGACAGTTTGTAGCATGTATAATACATTTTCTAGATTTTATCTAAATTTGTATCAGTAGCTAACTTTTATTCATTTGTTATGAATTCAATGGATATTAACATAATTTCCGTGACAGTTATAGTAATGATGGACTGTTTTCCACAAGGATTAGGTCTTGGGGTTTTTTTGGCTTTGAGAGACTTGCACCTTGTACTATTAAGAGTCTTACACTTTACATGTGGTGGAAATATTTCACCAGAAGAAAAATTCCTGGTCATAAGCAAGACTTTTTCAGTTCATTCTCTTACACCACAGTGGATCTAAATCCTTCAGCTTAGGCAAGATAACATGTTTCAGTTTTATGTTAAGCCATTTAGGGCATAAGTATGTGGTACTTAGACCTTGGGGTTAAATGCCTTCCTTATTATAGAAAGATGAAGAGAGGAGACATTTGATTACTAGATTTAATTATTATAATTCATTACAGACTTGTACCAATTGATACCCTGTAAATATATTATCATGAACATGTATGAACCTTAAGTAAACCAAGGGCTGTTTTATCAATTTCAAAATGGACATTGAGAAAAAAAAAATCCTGGGAAACAAATCTTCTGGGTTTTAGAGCAGTACATTTGCAAGTTTCAGCTAACATGAATATACATTCAAGTGGCAATCTGTATGCCAAGTAATTCTTTGGTTTTGAAAGATGGTCCTTGGAGAAGGCCAATGCAGCAATTTGGTTTCTCTTCAAAATGTAGAAAACAAGAGACAAAATCTGAGGAAAGAGCTGAAAATTCTTGCTCGTAGATTAAGAGATTGCTGAAATCTGTAAAAAACATACAGCTGTGTCTTGGATGCTGTTGAAGGATGTCCCTTCCTAAGAAATTCCTAGGAGATGATTGTGTGGGAGTTTGCTGCCATTCAGAATACTACACAATTTAATGAAATGGAACATGAAAGCAATAGTTTGTTCTGAAGGACAGAATAAGCAGGAAGAAAGCTGTCATAAATGAAATCTTCCTTTATTTCTAAACTGACTGAATATCTTCGAGAGATGTAACTTAAAACATCTGGTTCAATTCATTTTCTGTTAAAAACTGTTTGCTTGGAGACAAGGGTTAAAACCTATTGGCTGGTTTCAAAGAGTTTACCCATGAAGAATTTCTGTTAGTTTATTTTAAAGCACTGGGAAACTTGGATTTCAGCATCAATTAAAAGAATCATCTCCAATTTCTGCTATTGATTACCCAGGGATTTAGTAAAGAAACTAACTTAAATAAAGCTTTTACAATTTTACTTACTGAATTATGATGTTCTCTTTTATTTACTGTGTTTAAAATAATCTTTCAGTAGATGTTTTCAATGTTTTTATGCTTTCAATGCACTTGGATAAATGGAAAGTTATTTACAACATGTGCAGAAATATGTTTCAAATAAGGTCTGGGGTTCAGAAAATTAGTGAGTCAATAACTAAGAAAATTTTTACTTAAATTCATTATATAGAAGACAAAAATTCAAAATCCAACCTGTTAGAAATTTAACCGATTGAGAAACAGTAAAACATATATCTATTCACATTTATTGTAGGATTTTCAATTGAAGTTAAACCTCTGTCATGTTGAAATGAACGTCTATTAAAAAGTAAAATAGGAAAACTGTCTGATAGCAGCATTATTATAAAGGGATGAAGAGATGTCATGAAATCTAATTCCCATATGATGCTTAAATTTTAAGTTCAAGACTGACCTAGTCAGAAACACTTTTTGGGTTTTTGGTTTTTTTAAGAATTTGAATCTAAGCAACCAAAATATAGTTACATGCTAGGTGTTTTAAAAACAACACATTTTTGAAAGTGTATTATCATGTATGACTAGAAATAAAGGGTGCAAAGATTTTTTTGGTTAATAGTTCAGAGGCTTAGCTATTGTGTTTAGATTATTATTTCCAGGCTTTTACATTGTGCATTTTACTAACTGTGGCTTTAATATTTGTGAAATAGCTGTGATTAAAATTTAGATCAGAGAACATTTGTTTTCCGTTTCACTTCATAAAACTTCAGGCATATTTCCATTCAGACTATCTATTTCCAGTTGCTTTGTATTCTGTTTCTTATTAAAGAACAAAATATTGCAAACATAAAATGAGTGAGTAGAAATGTAAATCCTTTTATATGCAAACAAATGAGATTTGGAATATGGCAGAAATGCACTTGTGTCTCTTTTCTTGAAGGACCTATCAGAGTAAGATTTTATGTAGCTATTTTGGACTCTTCACACATAAAAAAAATGTGCGTAATCTCTCCTTGTTTTTTGACCAGCACTAATTCCTCTCTGTGCTCCAAGAACAAAACTATTGAAAAAGTACAATTTCAAAGTTCAAAAAAATACTTAATGCATCTAGCAACAACTGAAATTCCTTCTCTTCTGCCTGAAAGGTATGCATAATTTAGGAAAAAATTTTTTGTGGAAAGAGTGATAAAGTACTGGAATTGTCTGCCCGGGGAGGTGGTGGAGTCACCATTCCTGGATGTGGCACTTGGTGCCATAGTTGAGGTGTTAGGGCATGGATTCAATGATCTTGAAGGTCACTTCCAACCTAATGATTGTGTGATAGCTTTTGTCCCAGAAGAAATGTCAGTCTACTTGCTGCTTAAATACAACCCTTTTTCATCTTATATTCATCTTCAGGATGTGAAAGACTGAAAATGAAAGTCATTTGGTGTAGATAGAGGTCTAGATGATGAGGTAAAAAAAATAAAAACTTTCACAGAAATGTGAAATAGATGCTTCACTGGTATACAGGCTAAAGAAAATTCCTCTGATCACTTAATGTCCTTTCAAATATGTTGCTAGCTATATCATACCAAAGAAATATTTTTTTTTTCTTCAGTTTGCTTTTATAAAGCATTGGAAAAGGTAGATAGCCCTGCCTCAACCCAAGTCATCTGGATTTCCTTGATGTGAGTCCACATTGGAAAATGTAAATATCTTTCAAAATACTTTTATTTTGGAGGTTAAATTTTTAAGCAACTGACAAGGACAATTTGTCATTTCAGACTTTTAAAAATATGACGTTAATGAAAAAATTGCATGCACAACAATGTAATTATTGTAGTCTGAGCAGTACTTCTGTTGAGCCTTTAGTAGCCAGGAAGGCTGATTTAACAGAAAGAGCACCAGGATTATCATATGTCCTGTTCTTTGCCTTTCTCCTGTTTCCTAGATCATAGAAGCCTAGATCTTTCTTTTGAAAATATAAAAGTACAAATGTAAGTGTATCAGCCCTTGCATTATAAATGTATTTAAACCACACCATCAGCAATATTTAACAGATATTTATTCTTCCCTTCTAAATGTGCATGTACTGAAGGGAGCAGAGAGGTACTACTCTTCAATT
This sequence comes from Agelaius tricolor, assembly GCF_023055355.1. Classification (NCBI taxonomy): domain Eukaryota; kingdom Metazoa; phylum Chordata; class Aves; order Passeriformes; family Icteridae; genus Agelaius; species Agelaius tricolor. Next base: position 22,873,269 of record NW_027269267.1, on the reverse strand, counting down.
CATTGGTAATTACACTACAATTAACAACATTCTTATCTCTCATATTCTGTGAGCCTATCTGCATTTATTTGAAAAGTGCTCTTCTTCTGGTGGCAGTTCTGAGTTAATGCTGCTTAATGCAACACAAGCATTACCCATTTTAGGATTAACAACCCCAAACATCAAAGTAAAGTTGTATTGTCACTATAATTTCTGTAGCAATAATTGAATATGCTTGTTGGCTTACAATGATTCACCTGTTATACTGAGATCTCTGGAGAAAATTAACAGTGCATATGGTATTTTTTTTATCAAGACATGGCATTCAAACTATTTCTAAAATAGAATTTGGTTTCAGAGAATCTGAAAACATCATACATATCAAAAAGAGGTAAATTCAACAAATAAGTGTCAATAAGAAAAAATTTTATGCCTGGGGCAAAAGCTGGGTGTGTAACGTGGAAACTGAGAACTGTCGTTAGAGACAAATCTGGAAGACAGAACAGATGATTACTGCATCATAATTGTGGACAAATACCTTCAATATTTCATCTCTTGTTCATCTTGATTTTCATTTTCTATCATACCCTGAGGCTTATTTATTTTAGCAGCAGGTCTTCTGATCTGACAGGGCTTTTTGTCAACTGACAAAAAAAGTTAGATAATGAAATCACATCCTACATAATTTTATTTCTGCAAATGTCAACCTTTTCAGTTCCCACTTGGTTTTGCCACTTTGTCTTAGCATCATTATATTTCTTCCGTATTTGTCTTATTTTCCTTCTTTTCTAATGTATCTTCTATTACCAATTCTCTTCACTAATCCACACACAGTTTTCATGCTCAGTTCCCATCCTGTCTCTTTTCATTAGAAATAAGTGAATTCAATCCAGGAGACCAGCTGTACAGAATAAACAAAAAGTCTATGCTTTTGTAATTTAACTGCTGAAATATACATTTTAGGTACTACCTAAATAATACTACCTATAATACTACTTGCTATTAATGATTCTTTTGAGTTCCTATTAAAAGATCAAATTTTCTTTATTTATACTGTCATTTACTTTAAAAATTTGAATAATTTTTAGCATTAGGAATCAGTCCTAAGTTTAACTGCTAAAATGTGCACTTTTCTTTTAAGATTTTCTTTGGGTTTGGGTGGCCAGGTTTTGGTAGGGGAGTGGATACAGGGGTGGCTTTAGTAAGAAGCTGCCAGAAGCTTCCTCCATGTCAGGCAGAGCCAATGGCAGCTGGCTGCAAGACGGATATGCCGCCAGCCAAGGCCAAGGCAATCAGAGATAGCAGCTAGGTCTCTGTGATAACACATGTAAGAAGGCAAAAAAGTTATTGTGCAGATGTAATTGTGGCCAGAGGAGAGTGGAGTGAGAACATGTGAGAGGAACAACTCTGCATGCACCAAGGTCATGGAGAAGGGGAGGCAGAGGGTGCTCCAGGTGCTGGAGCTGAGATTCCTCTGCAGCCCAGGTGAGGCAGATGTGCCCCTGCAGCACATGGAGAGCACACAGGTGCAGAGATGTACATGAAGACTAAGAAGGACACCCACATGTTGGAGGAGGAGGAGGATGATGCCTGAAAGAACCTGTGAACCTATAGGAAACCTGTGCTGGAAGATGCTATTGGCAGGCACCTGCAGACCTGTGGAGAGAGGAGCCCACACAGGAGCAGATTTATTGTCAGGACTTGTGACCCTGTGGAGGGTCCACTTAGGAGATGGTTGTGCCTGAAGGACTTGATCCTGTGAAAAAAAGTGACCCATGTTGGAGCAGGTTTGTGGAGAGCCGTCTCCCTTGGGATGGATTCACAATGGAGAAATTAATAGGGTACTGTCTTCCATGGGAGGTACCCCAGGCTGGAGGAAGGGAAGGATTTTTCTTCCTGAGCAGAGGCAGGAATAATGTGTGATGAACTGAGCATAAACCCCATTCTCTGTCTCCCTGCACCACAGGGAGGAGTGGGGGGAGAAGACAGAACCTCAGAAGGAGGGAGGGATGGGCTGAAGGTACTTTTAAGTTTTGTTTTACTTCTTATTATCCTGCTCTGATTTTGTTGGTAATAAGTTCTGTTGATTTCCTTCAATCTGTTTTGCACATGTTGGTATTTGATGAGTGATCTTTCCCACTCCTTAACTCATGTACCCTTTGTAATTCTTTTGCTCCCGTTCAGTTGTGGAGGGGAGTAAGAGAGTGGCTTGGGTGGGTGTCTGGCATTCATCCAGGTTCAACCCACTAGTCTGTTCTGCAACATTCATTTTATTACAGTAATGCAGCCTGACATTGTGGGAAATTAATGGTTGAAAAAAATCGCCAATTTCAACAGAAGAAAAGTTTGTTGTTATTAATTGGTTAACATATGGTCAAGGTAGCTTGGCATAATTTTACTATTCTTCAGGAATTCTACACTCATTTAACCAAGACATGAAACTTAATAAAATCTCAATATTCAGAACTGTAGAAGAAATTTCAGTACACTCTAGGAGATTAATTATTTACACAAACTTCATCATCAATATTTCAGTATAGAGCTGAATAGAGTGAATGAGACTTTGCATGAAGTATGTACATCTGACAAGCAAGAGAGCACCAGGATGGTTACCAGGATTGAAATAGTGCACATTACTGCTCTCTTATTCTCAATATTATTGAGAATACAAGTGAGAAAAACACATGCTTACAGTATAAGGTCTTACTTCTGGGACACTGAATAAAATAAGCTGGTTGAATGTGAAGGAAGGTGTGAAAATGATTAATTGCTGAATAAGGTGTTGGGGGGGAAGGGAAGACAGATTATGAATCTCTAGTAAGGGCTGATTGATGCTGATGACAGACTAAGGATTATTCTTCCTTAAATTACTTTTTAATTTTCTTTTCTTCATTAGATAACTACAATTGTGACAAAAGAGATTATGAAGTTATTTACTCAGATTTCTTATTTTAATTTTTTGTCACGTTTATACACAGATATGAAAAAAAGAAATTTTACCACTTATAAATTAGACTTCCATCTTTAAACATTCATTTTGTCAAACACAAAGATTTTACTGACTTTCATGTTAGCTTCATTGTCAATAATAAATGTCCCTAAGGTGGTGGCCCTGACATCAGAAAATTGAAGTGGGTAATCATCAACCTCTCTCAGCTACACTTCAGCTATCCTTGCCTTTTACCTGTCTTATTGCTAATTTTAGGACTTTCACTTAGGATGTTTTAAGGTGTTTAAGTGTTGCCATGATACTTCAACATATCTGAAAATAACTGAACATCCTAATGTGGAAACTATATATGGTCTGGTCATCACAAAGAAAAAAGCAGAGATCTGATAATTTGTGGCATCAATTTTATGTCCTTTCTCCTTGGCTTTCAGCAAGTTGTAATTTATTTTATCAGCTATAAGACATAGTCTGACAAGATATTTTCCATATTAATTTAGCCATTGCATATACTCTAAATGGTGACATACTTTGTCCATCTGAATTTCTAGGTGACTGTAACTTTTCCGAAGAACTATAAAAAAGCAAAATTTTCATAACACTGACAAGGTTTTTCATAATTCAGAATTTCATCCTGAGTCCAGAAAGAGGTAATGCATAGTCTGTAACACAAAGGATGGAGAAGGAGAACCTGCAAGAGCCACAAAAATGAAGTACAGCTTATAATGGGAAGAAAAATAGTTTTGATGTCTAGGCCTAATCATGTAAAATATTAGTTTATATGCAATACATTCATAGAGATATAGAAAAACTAAATATGTTATTCTTTCACATTAGTTGAAAAAAATTGCTCGACCAGAAAGAATGAATGGCAACAATAGAAAGACTTATTGAGTAGCTGCTCTAAAGCAAAGGTCAGACTTTGTATGATATCAGTTTATCTTATCATACTGTAGTATTTAGGGGTGCCTACCACATACTTTACTAACATGGCTTACCTTGTTTAGCAAACCCATATAGCCATATTCAGATTGTGGAACTCATGTGTAGTAACTCAGGTTCTAAGGAGAGAAAGAACATTTTTCCATACATGGCACTGTACAATTTACTTTTGTCTACTTTAATAGGTTATATAAATATGTAACAAAATATCTTGTTTCTAAATTATGAAATGAAGCAAAATATATTTTCCATTACCTACTGTAAAAGGAGAAAATAAAAATTCCCACAATTTTCAATTTTTTGTTTAGAAGAGAAATTTTTAAAAATCTGCATTATTTTATTAAGGGCAATTCATTAGAACTACATTCATTTTATTGTTAAATATCTTTATGATAGAAAACAAAAAAATTATCCATCTAATAATTAAGAGATTTCTTGGTGGCTTAGTATGATTATTTACTGGTGCAATAAATCATATTATATGAGGATTATAACAAGTTCCATCTGTTTTTTAAGGTAACTGAACTTGACTTTTAGGATTTATCCTATGCTTTGAATAGATCACTATAAATATTCACCTAATATGGCTGCGAAGGCTTTCAGATCATTCTGGTATTCCACAATAGATCCTTCTAAAAAGAGGGCTATAAGGGTAAGATAATATATTAATTTTTATATCCTAATATCTTAACTCTATAAGGGTAAGAATATCTTAATTTTTGTATATAAATAGTTGAAATATAAATTGAGGAAATTGACTCAATTTTTCATAAATGTGAAAAAATTTTATGAATATATTTTTCAGTAGGTTGATAATATCACAGTTGTCATGGTGATGTAAGTACATAAGAAAAACTTATGTTTTGAAAAAAAACTCGTGTTTGAAAAAAGATCCGTGAGAAAGTTAAATCCTAGACTTTTCTCTCTTCAATATATGGTATTTTTCAAAGAATTTAAACAACAGAGATTTTTCTCTAGTTTTATTCACTTTTTTTTAATGGAAAATCATCAAAATAACACCTTGTAGACAAATGAGATGCAGAAGAAATATTGGAACAGTCTTGGGAATCTTGGAGAATGCATAAAGGTTGCGGTAATTTTTAACATATTAAATATGTGAAAAATTAACAACTGTGGATTGTGCCATCTCTGAGATTCCTGTGAAGGCCCCTACACATCTGGAGGAGGAGGGAAGAAAAATACATGTAGTTGAAACACTGCAATAGAAAAAACTTCTCTAGCAGAGACAGAAATGTGAGGTACAACTAAAATGAGAAGCACGCTTTCTAAATCCTGATATTCGTGGTCTAAGATAAACTAAATGAGAGGTAGAAAAAGGTAGAAAAATGTGGGAAAATAGTAGTAGGAATCATCTTTTAAATAGGTAAGATGTCATGAGAAAAGACAATTTTGTTGCAGCCATTATGGAGAAGTCCTTTGGGTACAACACCCGAAATCCTGCAAGTGTGCAATGTTCCAGTATTTCTATAATTTCTAATAGGCATGTGTAGCCTCACCATAGGAAATCTAAAGGGCATTTGGTATACTAGGACAGACCTGAGCTTGCATGCATCCCATTTTCCATCCTTTAATTTTTAAAATACTATGCAGAAAATAGGATCTCTCTTCCCCTTCTCATAGATATTTGTGTTTCAGCTTAAACAACAGAAGCATTAAAAACAATTTAATTTAAAACCAAATTTATTTAAAAACAACTTAAAGAAAATTTAATTATTTTCCATACAAATATTGTATATTTTTAATTTTAAAAAGTGTTTAGAAAAAATTTATGAAAGTAATTTGAATTAAAGATTATGACATTGAAGTCAGTCTACCCCAAGTGTCAAATTTCATAATGTTGACTATTTCTTATGCTAATAATACTAGTGATTTTGTAACATTTGGCTGAATTCTGATTTAAAGGTTAATAATTGCAAGGGAGTTCCTCACATTCATATCCATATCACAATAATCCACTTCAATGTCATAAGTGTGGGTAATACTGAAAAATTAGGATTATTCTTATTTAGGAGTCCAAAAAGACTCTTAAACCCAGTATTTAAAAAAACATGTCAATAGTTGTATTCACTATCTACTGTCATAATAGAAATCTAATTAAAGGCAAAATAATCTTCTTTCATATCTGTCCTAGCTTCCTACCAGATACAAGAAATGGTTTTGGTAGAAAATGAGAGCAAGATTTATTTATATCTGTCTCACAAAAAGACAAGTCTCTACCACAGTCAAGGTGATCCTGTAGGAAGTGAAAATACCAGAAAACTAGAAGCATAGCAAAAAAGTTTAAAAAAAAAAAAAACAGGCAAAAAGCCAGATTCAAGTAAAGACCTTTAATAACACATTTTAGCTTGTTATTTTAAACAGGCAATTTGCACATCCCTAACAACAAAAAATCTGAGAATTTGCTTTTATTAAAAAGACAAGCACTTCAATTATGTAAATCTCTACATTAAATGAAATTTTGATCCTCATATTAGCTTTGTCCTGTGAAGAAATAGTCTCTTCTCACTGTTTTTCCAAACTCTCATCTTTGTCAGAATAACTAATGCAGATTTGTGGAGCGGTGTGGCCGGTGGAAAGATACGCCCAGGCTAGGAATGACCAGCCCGTCTCCAGCCAAGGGGGGCACTTCCCCAACACGAAGTCGAGTAATGTGCCTAAGGCAACAATCTGCCTTACAGACGTAGGCTGCTATGATACTCCGAGCCGCAGGATTGAAGAGGCGTCTCTCAGTTTCTTCGGGGTATAAGGATTTATTGGGTCAGGAGAGGAACCGGCAGTGAGGGAGAAGAGAGCTGAGAGCCCCGAGGTGGGGAAAAACCCCGGCTTTTAAAGGGGATGGGAGGGGTGAAGGCTGACAAATCAGGAGAGGGAAGGGAAAGATACATTGGGGATTGACACAACAACAGAACCAAATCGCGTATAACTGAGGGAGGGGCCCCGGTCCTTGAGCCAATCACCCGACACCCTGGCCAGAAGCTTCTGGAAAAGGAGGCAGGGGTGCCGAGTGACAGGCAGGCAGCCAGGGGTGGAGAACAAAAATGATACATTCGACAACCATAGTAACTGGGGAGGGGTTTAGGGATTGACAAATAACTGGGATTGGGGCAGGACCTTTAACATGAACAATGGGGGAACAGAACAAACACAAAACAAACCACAACAGATTTGGCCCTTTTTATTTGGATCTTTTTAAATTAGTGAATCAGATCTCAAAGGGCGTATTTACCCCACCTGTTAAACAAATGCTTAACTTTTGCATATGATGTCTCTGCCATTAACTTGTTATTAATTTCTGTGTTCTGACAACACTTACAAGTAATGTATCATTGCCAAAAACTGTAGATGATACTTCTGGAAAAACAGGACATCGTTAATGTTTTTGCCATGAGGGTGAAAGAATAGGGGAGAGATGCAATTCATCACATGGGACACCACAAACTCCTCACAGCAGCTGTAACAGGTTAGCTGGCCTGCAGCCAGATTCATGAAGATGAAGGGTGAAAGTAGATGGTGCTAAAGACAGCAACACAATAATGCAGCTCTAGGCATTTTCTACATACTACCTACTCTAGCCCACTTCTCTTACATAAAGCATCTGATCCAACATATGTGGAAAAATATTTTATTTTGAAGTTATGCTTTCTTTTTTGATTAATTTATTCAGTAAATTAGTTTATGCATTTCTCTTAGTCAGAGATTTTCTTTTGAATCAGATTTTCACCTGGACTTCTCAAACAGAAATCAGGGAAGCAGCCAGTCACTAAAGAGTATGTCTTTTGGATTCTAGAGATTAATCATTTTGCTATGTGATCACAGTTTTATTGTTATATGTTTTTTAAAAATAATTAATGATCAGTAGGAAAGATTGGATTGATGGGTTTTCTAGGATTATTAGGAAGTAAAGGAAGGGAAAAATGCTGCTCTATTATCAATGATAATTGCTATTAATAGTTGTTCAGAAGATACAAAAAGCTAGGTCCTAGAAAAAGTTGTATTTATATATGAAGTTCTTTTCTCAGTACTGATAAAAATTTTCCAATTAATAAAATATTTCCAGAGTTAAAAAAAACTCCTGTACTCTGATCTCTCTCAAGCCTAAACACACACGCACACACACACACACATATTAAAGTAAATATCTATGAAACACACACCTGCACTTTATTTTAGTGTATTCTCAGCACATTATGTAGGCTTGAAATGCTGCTTGTCCCCAGTGACTTGCACTGAACCCTTCTAGTGCTTTACAGCAGTAGTCAGTGTTGGTAGGATGCTAAATGCTGTGCATTTTCCCATTCCCAAAGGAAAGAAAAAAATGGAAGACAGAAATTAATTAAAGTGTTCAGTGTTCAGGCACAGGGGTTGGTAAGCCTTCTTTCTTTCATATTTCATAAGTAAACACATTTCCTAGCAAAAAAAATAAAAGCATTCTCTAGGGTAGGGTCAAGCATTTCAAAATGGTTATGAACCTCAACCTAGCATTTTGAAAAATGCAGTAGACATCCAGCTGGTAAAGAAATTTGATACTTGGCAACTTACTTAAGATTTCAAAATTATTTGTGAGGTTCAGTGAGAATTATACCTGTTCAATTCTTCTATTTTTTTTCTTTTTTACTTATGTTTTGTCAAGGCCAGGGGAAAAAAAATGCCATAAGAAATATCTTCCTCTCTTGAAGCAAGCAAATTATACAAAAATTGTCTATAATTTTTTTATTTTTTTAATTTTTTTTTTTGTATGAGGGAAACATTTAAGGGACAGGCACACTGCAATGGACCAAATGCAAGATTTAAGATAAAGTAAACTGTGTGAGAGTAAAACTGTTATTTAATTTTCTTGTCTTTGGTTGAATGGGTAATGTGGAAACCCATGTATTTTCTACCATTACTACATTATCACTACCATTAGTGTTACTACATAACACTACCATTACTTGATTATCTTTTGCAGTAGGTAGTGGATTTTGGGGCACGGTGGTCTGTATTCAATAGAAAATTGGTATTTTGTATAAAAGACATGCAACACATATTAAAGTATAAGTGAAGTTTTCTGAAATGATATAGTTAAATTCAAAAGAAAAGTTGCTTAGTGGGAATACATAAACATAGGAATGAGAGACCAAAGTTTCATCATTCTCTCTCTTAAAATAGAATATTAACCAACCCCCCAATTATCAACCCTGACTGCTCAAGAAATTTAATGATATATTCAATTCTAAAAAATTTTAGAACTGAAATTAGTTTGGGGCACTATTCTAAAAATCATATTTCTTCCTTTAATAAAATCAATAGACTTGATTTTTCATAGCAAAAAAGAAAAAAGAGGTAACATTTTATCACCTATTTTTGATAAAATTTAACTAGATATTTAGCTATCATTTTTAAGATTAATGTATCTACTCATGATACATGTAGAGATCTGAATTTAGAATCCTAATTCTGAAAAACTAGCGCTAACTTTACAGATTCATTCTACAACAACAAGTAAAAATGTGCCAAAAACTAACCCCCAATTGACTGGCATGATCAATAAAAATATTTTATGGATAGAGTTCATAAACTCTAAACATAAAGCCTATTGCTTGGGAAAGTGTCAAGAAAACCAGTAGCAGGGAGGTTTGCCTACTATGAAATCAGTTTATATTTTCTTTACAGCCCTCAGTAGCAGTATATTCACAAGATAATATTAGAGGGGAAGGAAATGTATTTGAGAAATAAACTGTGATTAAGGACTATGTCATTTCAGGAGCTTTCTCATCTGCTACTAATGTTTTTGGAAAAGGGCAAAAAAGAGCAAAGCCTGCTCATTCACTGCAACCCTGAGTGTGAGGGAGGTGTGCTGATAACTTGCTATCCAACAAACAGAATAATATTCACAGAGAGACAGGTGTGTGAATCTGCTCTCTTTCTATTTCCCCCTCCAATCTGCATGCCCTAGAATGCTGTAATAAAGTGCAGCATTCATATCAATTCTGGGACATAACCAGCTTCATTTGACTATAATTCAAAGGGGTTTTAGACATTTATGTAAATATTATAGACATGAACCCTTGATGTTGGCAGGTATGTACAGATCAGAAATGTGAAATTTTGTCCTCCTGAGAACTTATCAGTTAAGAGGTGCCTTAGGTAGGAAAAAAAAATCTTTCTGATGCTAGGTTGATATGTGACCCAGTTAATTATTTTTCTCTGAAGGCCAGTTTGAGAGAATCTGCACAAAAAAATTATTCTGTGTTAAAAATTTCAATGTAACTCTTCTAAGCCCACAGCTATATGCTTTCAAATAGTTATTTATACATATAAAACATCGTATATGATTCCAGTTTCAAAGTTCATTGTGATGTTTCTGTGTAATATTTGAGTTTTCTTCTGTTTTAGTAGTACCTCCTAAACTTATGCCATGAAGAGAATTGAATTTTTCTGGTTGATCTTAAATCAGTGAAAAAATATTAAGCAAGATGTGCCCCAAGATAGATACATGAAAACTTCCAGTAGATATTTTCTCCTAGTCTGGTACTGTTCCAACAGAAATCTCAGTCATCTCCAGTTCCTCAATTTCAATAGTGTTATACATTCTGGTGCCAATACCCATATTCACAGATTTACTTAAAATTTCCCATGGAGAGATTAAATATTTGACTAATGCTATTCATTCTTCTCTAAAATATGAACTAACTTTAAAAATTTAGCATGATCTTTGAAACCCTCATAGAATTTTATGGGGTTTGGAGGTTTTATTCCCACTTACCTTTTTGCCTGTGTCATTTTCTTTAAAAATTAGTTTTGAAGTACTTTGGAATATTTAATCTGGATTAATAGACCTTTGTTTATATGACTCCTTCCCATATGCACCCACCCTTCTTTTCTCATACATTTCTCAAGACCCAGGCAAGTTCTCAAATACTTTTTAATATTCTTCAATTATAAAATCCTGTTATAATGTCATCTTTACTTTGACAGACTTAATAAGATTAGTTGTTACAGATCTGATGTGTCGTGTGTCACATCTTTCAGAAGATATATTACCTGATTATTACATCTTCCACAACAGAACTACATATTCTGTTTGGATGCTGTTATGATATAGTAATTCCCATATAATTCTATTACTATTTTTACCATTCACTTTCTCAGCCTTGTCCACTTTAAATCACTTTTCAGGCTTCAAACATCTTAAATTTTATCTACTTATTACAATAACATATGTTTGTCCTGAAAATACAATATGCTTTTTCTTGCAGGATAGTCATGTACCAAGCTGGCAGTAGGATGGAATAACTTCAACAAAGTATACTACACTACACATTGGTGGTGCAGTGCATTTAAATACTTCTGGATTTAGTTAATGATTGAGAATGTTTTGGAGTGAAAATTTCGTATTTGGATTTTCAAGTCAAGTCCAAGTTCCAGTTTAGGTGTTACTGCATTACTGGAATCAGACATCTCATACTGGTTGTTCTTACATCTTTACTCAGTTCTTAATGATAACGAAAAAATGGTGATTTTTATTTGTTTTTTTTTTGTTGTTGTTTTTTTTTTTTTAATGGAATAAGTATCCCATTGGTGACATATAAAAAACTTCCTGAAAAGCAAGTCTGTGTTATCTTGTTTCTTCTTACCTTAAAAGAAAAATATGTTATTAGTATAAAATAGCAACATATTGTCATGTTTTCCCAGCTGGAAATTAAGCACCACAGAGCCACTCACTCAACCTCCTTTTCTCCCCCTCACCCTGGTGGAATGAGGAGGGCAATCAAAAGTAAAACTTGTAGGTTGAAAGAAGAATAATTTATTAATTAAAGATAAGATAAAGATGATAAAGATAGATAAGATAAAGATGATGATAAAGATGACGATGACGATAATAATAATAAATAATAATAATAATAATAATAATAATAATAATAATAATAATAATAATAATAATAATAATAATAATGGAAAGGGGAATAAAAACAAGTGAGTGATTCACAACAAAGTGACTTACCTGCAGCTGACCTATGCCAGACCCTGTTCTTGAACCCAGATGGGACTCCCTTCTGGGTAATTCCTCTAGTTATATACTGGGCAAGATGCTCTACAGTTATAGAATATCTCCTTGGCCAGTTCGATTACTTATTCCAGCTATGCTCTCTCCCACTTTTCTTTTGTGTACTTCCTAAAGGGCAGAGCATGAGACAAAAAAAAAATTCAACCAAACAAAAACCAAAACAAAACAGCACAACAATAGAAACAAAAAACCCCAACCAAACAAAAAAGTCCTTGACTTAGGATAAATCCTACTTAGCAAAAAGCCAAAACATCTTTGTATAATCAGCATTATTATCACTATGAATCCCAAACACAGCAACGTATCAGCTACTGAGGAGAAATTTAATCTATCCCATCTGAAATAAGGACACACATACACTCAAAAAAACACTTTACTTTGTCTACTTATAAAACCATCTTGGTAGTTTACTACAGTAAACTTCTGGAGATATGTTTACCTAGATATGACCTGTTGCATGATGTTTTATCAGATCTTTGCCTGCTCTCAAGCAGCACTTGTTACAAAACCTGTCAGCTGTGAAATTATACATTTTTTGTCATGTGAGTGATAGCTTTGGAAGAGTGTCAGGTTGAAAACACCACCTGCTCATGAAGACATAATTCAGACTTCTTGCAAATGTATAAAACCACTGATGTAGCTGTAAGATGTATCTTGTTGTGACTGTCACATCATTCACTTTTTAAATGTCAAACCTGTCATGTTTCTAGATTGAAGCACTCTTAATGTAAAATACCTGATTTTTTTTTCCAGTTGTTCAATCAAGACAAGGCCATGCCAGTGAATATTTGGCTTTTTAAAATATCACATAGAGAAAACAGTAACGGGTACGTCTTGTACCATGTTCTCCATATTTTGTCTCTATTTGTTCACAGTTGTATCTCTCAGAGGAGTCACATTCTTACTTTTAAAATTTTAAATCTGCCTCCATGTGATGGAAATGACACAACACAGTGCTTTTTCAACTAGCTCCAAAACAGACTTGAATTGAGGACATTTTAGTCAAGATACATAAAAGCGTACTGCATGTGAATTGTGCTGGAGTTCTACCAATATTTTTTTAATTTCAACACAATTTGAATAGGAATACATTTAAAATTGAAAGTAAAAGTATGGGGGTCCCCCTTCACTTTTTGACTTTCTAAGGGAGATATTTGTCTTCCCTGTTAGGTTGCCAGCTGTCAAAAAAAGAAAAAGAAAGAAAAAAAAAGAAATACAAAAGAAGGTAAAATTTACTGAAGTACTGCAGAGACCACATAAGCCATGACAGGTAAAGACAAGCACTGTAGAAGAGTGTGATAATTTCTGGGAGACATTTAAGGTAGAAAATAATCAGAGGAAATCTATGGATTCAAGGCAGTTATGAAGGCCAAGCAGGTCATTAGAGGGATGGAGCACCTCTACTAAAAGAGAGAGTTGGACTGTTCAGACAGTAGAAGAGAAGGCTCCAAGGTCACTTTGTTATGGCCTTTCAGTATCTAAAGGGGCCTACAAAAAAGCTGAAGAGTGGCTTTTTACTAGTCTGTGCAGTAATATAACAAGATGTGATGGCTTTAAATTGAAAGAGGGTAGGTTTAGATTAGATATTAGGAAGAAATTCTCTATTCTTAGGGTGATGAGGCACAGAGAGAGGTTGCCCAGAGAAGCTGTGGATGCCCCATCATGTAAGGGTTAAAGAACAGGTTGGATCAGGCCCTAAACAATCTGATCTAGCAGAGGGTATCCCTGCCCATTGCTGAGGGATTGACACTAGATAATCTTTAAGGCCCCTTTAAGCAAATACCATGCTCTGTTTCTATGATTTGATGATGGTGATGTCTCTGAGACAGGTATATGTATAAAACCACTTTTTATACATTTATACATTTTATATATTTAAACGAGGGGTAAAGGAAAGTTACAGCAGTGGGGGTTTGGTGTTCACATTCACATTTATTAACTCATTCATTCATCAGAAAATCTGTACATTTTTCTTGCTGAAATTCTTCAAAGAATGGAAAAATATAATTTTAACAAGTATCCTTTTTTCCCTTTTTATTTGTTCTAAAGAGTGTTGTAACTGAAACTACCTCCCCCAAGGCTGGGATTTTGTCATGCCCTGGGAGACAGGGTCTCTGCTTAGACTGGGAGTTGTTTGCAGGTCCAATTGGTAGAAAACCTGAGCATGTATCCCAAGGGCTCACACATATGTAACTCTCAGACACACAGGTCTGATTGCACATGCTGCCTCAGATATGGCACTGCTGCCAGCAGCTCCCAGATGTGGAGCTCACACTAGCACAAGTACAGACAGCCAACACTGTCTTGGTTGGGATTGGAGGTCACTAGTGCATGTAAGTGCATGTGTGCACACACACACAGACAGACACAAAACACATCTGTCACTCTCCAGTCACAAGAATATGCACATTAGTGGATCCCTTGCATACTGGTACTTGTTCATGGATCCTCGGACCCCTTAGTTGCCCCATAGTTCCCTGATTCACATGAAGGTGCTCACCCTGATGTCTGACTGGTGCCCCTGCCTAGCACCAAGGTTAGTGGAGATCCTTGTCTCCAATCCCAGCAGCCAGCACCAGGCTCCTGGCAGTCAGCCCTCCCTCACCTACCACCTGCCCACCTGCCTCCAGCTGGTGTCCCTGAGACTCCATTGGCTCCAGCCATTGGCATCACCCTCTCAGGAATCCTGTACACACATCTCAGAGCAGTGTCTGGTCCCAATGCACTCACACCCAGCTTCTCATAGCATCACAGAATGGATAAGTTTGAAAGACACCATTTGAGCTCTTCTGATCCAACCTCCCTGCTGCAGCAGGGTCTCCTAGAGCATATTGCTCAGGATTGTGTCCAGACAGCTTTTCAATATCTCCAAAGAAGGAGACTTTACAACTTCTCTAGACCAGCTGTTCCAGTGCTCATCATTTGCACAGTAAAGTTCTTTAGCATCTTCAGGTGAAATTTCCTATGTTCTAGTTTCTGTACATTCCTTAGCACCAGTGAGGGGACCCTGGCTCCATCATCTTGACATCCTCCCTTCAAATATTTCCATACCTGGATAAAATCACCTAAGCCATTTGGTTCTTACACATGTACAGGATAACAGATGAGGTGGCACAGGGAGTTCTGCCACAGGATTTAAGGAGAACTCAGCTGCAGGGCTGGGAAATAAACCTGCTGATGGGCCATTGCCTGCACTCAGCTGGACCATTCTGTACATAGCCTTGTCTGTCCCTTACCCTATTTTTCCTTCCCACCTCCTTCCCTGCCATGCTCCCTCCTAAGTCATGTGTGGTCCCACAGACACAGTCCTTGAATATCACAGATCCCCATGTGCTTGTTTGCCAGTTATGACTGAAAAAACCCAGGCTGTTCCTCTCCAAAGATGTACTTACAGATTCTTAATGGGCCTTTGGCTTGTAACAGAAGGCTTTTTGTCCTTTATAATGACTCTGCTATCTCTTGTCTGCTAGCTCTGTGTCTCTTGTGTCTTCTTATTTACCACTTCCACCTTTATTTATTATCCCCTTTGCACTGAAGAGGTCCTTGATGGGATCACTTCCATGAAGCAGATGCTCTCACATTCCACATATGCTTACAGTCTGCCCTGCTAAATTTCTTTTCTTTCATGAATAATGAAAGATAGAGATATCCTTTCAAGTATTGTTCACAAAAAAACCCCACATATAATAATAATAATAACAGTAATAGCAACAATAAAAACCAACAAAACCCAGGAAATTGAAGAAAAATGTAATTCAGAACTTCTGGAGGAGCCACTAGTGAAACCCTGTTTCTTACAAAGCTGTTGACAGCTTTGCCATTGATTTTATTAGTGTTATGACTTCAAACAGTGTCTTTTGCATGGGGTGTTAATTAAACGTTTCTGGGCTTGGAGTAAACAGAAGGGAAATGTAATATAAAGAGTTATGCCTTGATGGGATGGCAGGTTGTTTCAGTCTACTTCAAACCTTCATATTCTTTCCTCACTCTGTGACATTCAAAGTATTCATACATGTTCAAACAGTACTGCACTTTGTAATGATTAACTCAGTTTATTTCTGAACCATTCAACAAAAGTTTTCTTTTGCATATACCTAGTGATTTTGTTACATGGATGTCCTATCAGAAGATTAATTGAAAAGATTAATGTGGAAAAGCAATCTTTCTTTCTCTCTTTCTTTCTTTCTTTCTTTCTTTCTTTCTTTCTTTCTTTCTTTCTTTCTTTCTTTCTTTCTTTCTTTCTTTCTTTCTTTCTTTCTTTCTTTCTTTCCTTCTTTCTCTCTCTCTCTCTCTCTTTTTCTCTTTCTCTCTTTCTTTCGCTCTTTCTTCATGGGGAGACCTAGAAGGCAAATTAGAGACTGCCCTTCTGCAGTCTCTCTGCCTGAGGAGCTACAGCACATCTACATAAGAGGCTGGTCTCTCTCAGCTCTTTCTTTAATGTTGAAGAAACCAGTCTTCATTGGGAGGGTGCCTATCAGGGTGTCCTACACTTCTGCTGAGCAAAATGAAAACAGTGGTACCACTTTCATACAAGGTAAAGATATTGCTCATTGGCCACAGGAAATACAGGAGAAAGCATTGTTGATATCAAAGGGGATCCTTATTAGTTAGGTGATTATTGTAACATACCCAAAGGATTCCCTGCTGCATTTTCATTGTTAGAGATAATAATAGACAGATCTGCTGTCTTTGGATTTTGGCCCACAAAGAATTCTTTTGTCTTTGTCACCATTTCTGAATGAGGCTGTAATTTATGCTTTTGTCATTGTTAGACTGGGGCTTACTTTCCCACTGCATTACATCTTTTGTATTCAGTTCTTCAATATGAAGAAATTAGAAGAGAAAGGAGACTGAGATCTTGACTCCTCTGATGCAATTTACTTGCTCAGAAATAGATAAAAGTGCATCTTTTTTTCTAAATGCATAATTAATCAGCAGTTTCTATTGCCAAAGGGTTGCAGTGATGCAAGGAAATTAGTAGGATTTAAAGATATTTAAACTTTTTTCAAAACTAAAATAATATTTTTTAGAGGTTTTTAAGAAATTTGAAGCTGTTCTTTAAAGCACAGACCAGATATTTGACCTCTTATGAGGTTGAATTACATCTTACCTTCCTGTAAAAGGGTTTTCTAAACTTGATATGGATCATATCATACTGATTGAAACAGTTCTCTTCTTTTAAGATATGGTTTTAGACAGACATCTAGTCAAATATAGCATTTCTTTAGTTCTTAAGAAAGTCTTCCAGAAAATGCATTTAAGACCAAATCAGCAGAGGCTGAATGTAAGCACTATTTAAATTTAAAAGAATTTTATAATAAAAGATATTGTGCTCCTATGTTATAAAATATCTCTAATTCAGATACCAGTGGCATTACTAAATTTCAAGTGGTTCCAATTAAATTCTGGCCCAAGCTTTTGAAATTAAAACTCTAAAGAGAAATAAAATTGTGCAAAAGGGTTGTTGTGTCTTAGTCTTTTATGAAAAGGCAAGTCACAGTGGATTCTGGTATTCAACACACAGAGGTTCTCAAGTTTTTGATTTTTAGAGACATGTTGAGATGGAGTGGAGGATATATTTTCCTCTGATACTAGTTTTGCTGTGGAATCAGCAGTCTGTTCTTGCCTTGGCTATCTAACTCTGTGAAAGTGGAAGGGAGGTGTATTTGTCTAAGTGCAGCCCAGAATGAATGAGGACTCTGTGGCTTATGTCCTAATATTTTTATTGGTTTTTTTGTCCACAGTACTGTGATCCCCTCTTCTCTGCCTTCAGTGGACAGAATAAGTCCTGTTTGAGTGAGAGATGAGTAAGTGGGAATGAAGTTTGTGAAAGTATGAGGTCAGCAAAAATACAAAAATATTTTTCCTGTACTGTTAACTGCACAATATAGTTAGCTCAGTGATGAAAATGAGACTGAGTGGTACTTAGGAAATTTTAATTAGCATTTCATTCCCTTTCATTAGAAGCAATATAAGCACATGAAATAAAAACAGAACTCTGAAAAATGCTAAAGAGAGTTGTGATGTTATTAATTAAAATATCATGCAAAATCATATTGTATACTTTATATTCAAAATATATTATCCCCTGAATATTATATATAATACATTTTATGTTACGAATCACACATATGTTACATAATGTTTATGCTGTTTTGTATCTTCTACATATATTTCTGTGGCTCCTCTGCTTTCATAAAATGCAGTGACAGAAAAGATTATTCCGACGACATAAAATAAATACTTCTCCAACAAAGAGAAGTATCACAGAATCATCTGAGTTGAAAGGGACACAGAAACATAACCACATTCATCTCTTAAGAGAATGGCCTATAATAGGATTGAAGTCACAATATTAACACCATGCTCTGACTAACTGAGCTAACTTCAGGGTCATAATTTTCCTTGTTTACTTTTGAATTATCTGATAGTTTTTGCATCCATGTAAAATCAGAGATAAAAGTAATAATATCATAGTGATGCTGACTTGTGTCATTTGTGGTACAGAAAAAACAAGGTTGAGAGACCTTGAATTCAGTGATGCTAAAGAGAGTCTCTCAAAACTGTTGTCCCATCCTCTCATGCCTCAGTTGCAGAATGCAGCTGCTTACTGAAACTCTAACATATATTAGGGTCACAAGAAAGTGAATACCTGGGTTCAAAAAACAGCAGTGTTTGGAAGATCTTCTTTTAGAAACTCAATATTACAGTGACACACAAGGTGACAAAATATTTTTAAAAACAAAACAAACCTGTGGCCCATTTTCACCGGATGCTTTTTTGTCATTTTCTTTTCTTAGATTCTTCTGCTCCAAACATCTGTTTCCTTTAACTTGTGTTGCCAGCCTTTGGAGCCTTAGCATAATGAGGCTGTTGCTTACAATTTTAATATGGTGTCATTTTATTCTACTCAGAGCAGATCTAATTAATGCCTAATTAAGAATCCATCCAAGGTCAATGATGTCAATAAAGCTGAACAAATGTTAGGAAGGATAAGAGTTTGGGGAATCAATCTGTCCAAGTATTAAGCCTGGTGTAAGGCTCTGAACTCTCTGTGTGTGTCTTAAGGAAGGTGCCAACTTCATTTTAAACACACAGCTTCAGCTATTTCCTGTTGACCGATTGCTTGCCTTTTGGATTAAAACTCTAGAATAAAAACTGCAGGAATTACATGAGACTCCAGTATCTGGTATACAAAATTATCTGTATCTTTTCAATATAATTTATTTTGCGATAGAGCATACCTTAGCAACAACATATCTGCAAAAATTTCCTGTTTTAGGGATCATCCTTGACTCACTGGATTATAAAGTGATAAAATGGCATTTGTTTCTTTGTCACTTCCATTAATTCAGACTGGAAATTTGCTGCCTCTGCCAGGACCTGCAGGAAGCAAGGAAGCTTACTATTTGAAATTTAAATTGATCCCTTTTGACAGGCAAGGAAAGATTGAGCTGGAGGTATAGGAAATGTATGTAGCTTTTTATTACTGCTTATAAATATTTGCTCACACTTGCTCTTGAAGGTATACAAATTATGCAAAGTTTAACTGCTTATTCCCATGCATAATACAAATCCTAAAGAAGTTCTTGTAGAAAGGATTACCAGGACCTTATTTGGAAAAGTGTTTATCACACTTGTAGAGTCACAGTAGGAAAATTTGTATGTCATACTTTGAGTTACTAAACAAATTTCCTACTGGGAAAGACCATTAAAAATTAAGATTTAGGATACAGATATCCTAAATCAGGGACAGTTTTTGTACTCTGCTCTGAAGCATCAGGTTTCAGCTGACACATGAATGCAAATCAGTAATGATCTAGTTATCCTCTTGCAGAGTGGTGATTGCCCAGCAATTTGACCTTTCTTAGATTTCTTTTCATCAAAAGAAATTTTTGAAGGAAATTCATTTATCTTGGTAAGAGGTAGTTGCACTTAAAAAAAAAGTTTGACCAGTTGCACTTATTCTGACACAAAAGATGGAAAAATTTAGGTCGCTAACTTTTTCACATAAAACCAGTGGAACTCCCTGTCAATATGGAATATGGAATATGTTAACATTCACATGGAATATTTGGCTCTTGCGTAAATAAAACAGACAAACCTTAGTTTCCTTTGGTTTCTAATCCTACTCTCAAATGGTATTTTTTATATAGAGGGGCTATGAACATAATACTGGTTTTGATTTTAAGTAATTTTATTGTTGACGAAAACAGTGAGTTCCATGAGAGAATGAAAAAGGCACTGGCTGAGAGATTAAGGGTCAGGATTAAACGGAGGGCAGAATCAGGAGAGATTATACTGGGGGTCTGCTACAGGTCCCACAGCTCAGGAAACTGATCAGATGAGGCCCTCAATAGAAATATAGGAGTAGCCTCACATTTGTAAGTGCTCTTGTTCATGGGGGACTTCTACCACCTGAGTATCTATTGGAGGGACAACACAGCAGGACATAAGCAATCCAGGAGGTTTCTGGAACCTGTTCATGGTAACTTGCTTCTACAAGAGATAAAGGAGCCAATGAGGAGTGGTGCTATGGTGGACCTGTCGCTATAGGACATGAAAGAACACAAGCTCACCACTGTTCTCAAGGTGAAGGAAAAAAGGGAAGTTTATTTTCTGACTCTAACATTTATAGTTTTCTAAAACTGACAGCGGATTGGAGGGTGACAGTGACACCTCTCCAATGACACTGGTCAAACCAACAGTCCATCAGCTCTCTCCTCCTCCATAAAGGAATGCAAAACAATGAGTTATTTACAGAAAGTGTGTGAGAAAGTTCACTACAAGAATGTCAACATCAGAGGGCTTAGAAAATCTTAAAAAAACAGGGTGACAGTGGACCTTGTTTTCACCACCAAGGTCATGAGGAATGATGAGGAATACGAAGATCAAGGGCAGCCTTGATTACAGTGGCCATAAAATGGTGGAGTTCAAGCACCTTAGAGAAGCAAGGAGGGCGCAGAGCAAGCTTACTAACCTGGACTTCAGGAGAGCAGATTTTGGCCTCTTTACGGATCTGCTTTTTAGTTACTTGGTATAAAGCCATGAAAAGAAACTGATTAATATACAAAGATTAGGAGCGATAAATTGCAACAAAGAGCAAGTCAGGTGAAAATGCCAGGAGGCCTTCACAGTTGAGCAAGGAGTTCCCAGACAATACCATGCATCTACATCATCTGGGCAACAACCTCTCAGTGATGGCCAGCTGTGTGCTACATTAGCTGCATTAGCAAGCGCATTGGTCAAGAGAAGTGATTATTTATCACTACTTAACACTTCTTACACCACATCTTGGATGCTGTATTCACTTTTGAACCCTAGATTGAAAGAGAAAGATTGACAGATTAGAGACTTTGCAGGAGGTAAACATGAAGTAAAGGAAACTAGACTGTGTAAGAGTTGTGAAAAAGTACAGTCAAGTGGGAGTGTTAAGGTAACAAATGAAAAACAAGTAATAGATGTGTTTCCTCTGAGATAACACACAGGTAAAATTTCAGGAAACCATAATGATCAGTTCTGCTTACTCTGTCTTGATGCAGCAAAGCCCAGACAGTTACTAGTTTATGTTGCAATCCATAAAAGCAATCTAAAGACAATTTCATCTATGTTATCAGTTTCAGAAAATCAAAAGTTTATATACTCATAATAATATATTTTATTTATTATAATCAATATGTTGTTTAATAAATAATATTTTATTTATTGCTTATCTAATATTTAAGATATACCTAATCTTGTTGAGAAATACAAATACAATGGTAGAGAGATTTTCCCAAAATAGATTTCTGTTTTTATTCTGCACTCTTCAAGATAGAGTTCTCTGGTATTATTTCTGTATACATCTCCTTTACTTTAGCATCCAGGAAGATTTAATTCCTTGATAGCATGTTCAAATTTCTCAAACGTGTCTTAACATTTCTTTTTTCAGATACTTTATCTTGCTATCCCAGGACTGGCTTTTAGATAGCCCCAGGGTATTCCTGTATCTTCTTCAATGATCAGATCATGCATACATTGTTGTTTTATAGTCATTGAAAATTCATTCTACAGAACAGTGATTCACTAGAAGATTCACATTTGTCTGTGTATGTACATTTGTGTGCACACATACATAATGGATTAAAATTTTGCAAGTATTTTTCAATTCTCTGCATCCATCCATGGCAGTGATACTGTTTTATTATCAAAGTTATTTTCCTAAATTGTGTTGATTCTGTTTAAGATGAAAGAGTGCAATGAGAGAATGAAGGAAATAAATATGTTTAGAGTGGGGAAGAGAAGGAAATCTTACTGTAGTTTTTGTTTACCTAATAGTTGGTTCTAAAAAACGAAGTGCCAGATTCCACTCAAAGGTGCACAGCAAAGGATGGATGGCAAAAGCCACTTGCACAAAGGAATATTTTGGTTGGAAATAAGAAGAAAATTCTTCAAGGTAGGAGTAGATAAGGACAGGAGTTTCCCAAAGATAGCAACAGTTGAGTCTAACTTAGTAAAGCAATACAATAAAGAGTGGATATGGGGATATACATATTTAGCAGGTGGGGTAATATTCTAGAATATTAAAAACAAAGGGATCCTCGAATACAAAAAAATTACCAAATACAGAACAAATATATATTTGTTGTGTGAAAAGTTATATTACAGAATTCATTTCCATGGGAAGAGTTAAGTCTAGAGTTTA
Source organism: Agelaius tricolor (assembly GCF_023055355.1). Lineage (NCBI taxonomy): Eukaryota > Metazoa > Chordata > Aves > Passeriformes > Icteridae > Agelaius > Agelaius tricolor. The sequence goes on along the minus strand of NW_027269267.1, from coordinate 22,850,649 downwards.
AAATTCAGAAGGATTCTTAATAAAGTTACAGAAAAATCCCATTTAAATCAAATGAAATATAACAGACTTCATAACACAAAGGTTTGAATCAAAGTCTGTCAGTGATGAAATAAGAGCTATCAAGGGAAGACTGTCTTTTCTTTTTATTATTCCCCACACACACTCCACCCTAAACTGACTTTAGTTAAAAGGAAAAGGAGTGAATAATGAATAAAGAAAGACAGCACATTCATTTCAGGGTAATATCAGCAGTGGGCAGCTAGTACTCCTTAAGAATGTGAGGAGTGTTTCTTGTGCTAAATCTTCCATCTCTGCTACTGAGCCACATGCTTTGTTGCAGAATGAATGGCTGCCAAGTTATCTGATGGCCTTGAATTGTTCCCAGAGAAGACAATGAATATTTAAAGTTTGGCAAGTCACAACAGTTCAAGCAATGCTTCAAATTGTATCAATTAAATCTGGAAAGTGTGCATGTGAGTTAACTGCACAATACTGAGGATTTCACTAGCAAAAACATACTGCTAAAAATGCTTTGAGTAGCATGCTTGTATCCACATTCAAAGATTAGTCATGTTCAGGCTCAAGATAAAACTACTTTAATTAAGCAGTACATTCTGTTAAAATTTGCATTAAAATAAATTAATCTGTTATATTTTATTATTCACATGGTTTTGTAGCAGAACATGAACCTTACACAAAGAATGCTCTCCATCATCTGCAACATGTGAAGAATGAAGAGCATTACTAAAATAATCTTGCAGGTAGAAAAGTTGTTATTCCACATTTTGACAAGGAACTGAATAAGAGGGTAGATTCACTCAGGTCTGAACATCACTAACTTCCCCAAGTTCAGTCTCAGTGGGTGCATAAATCTGTTGCAGAATAGAAGTGAATCTCAACCAAGCAGATTAAGTGCCTTGATTTTGTAACAGAGGGAGGAGTACAACATATTTCTTTTTCAGTCTAAATGTTATCAGAAGATTATTTGATCAGAAAATCATATTACGCCTCTTCAGGAGCTTTACTTTTTGTGACCTCTGTTCCAGAGACAGGTCAAATTTTGAAGTGTAAATCAGCACACCTGAACTGATTTTAAAAATATAATGCTCTATACAACTGAGCACGTCCAATGATGTCCTTATAATTTAAACTTTAAAATGTTTATACTTTCAGGTCATAAGCAAACTATAATTTTTGATGAACAATGCAGTCCTTTTTGAAATTCTATAGCCAGAAATAGCCCACCATTTATTAACAGAAGACATAGCTAGCATCAAATATTTTTAGTTCTCCTTTCCTTCCAAGAGGATGGTCCTTGTAATCTGTCCAAAGACAAGGAAACCCATACATCTTGTACGTACACATAATAATGATTTATGTCTCCCTGATATTTTGATGCTTCTAAAATTAAGTGTATGACCTTGGTGACACACAAACAGCTTTTGTCCCAGCTTTTAAATTTTCTGCTTGCTTTATAGGGATTCATTGTAATGAACTGAATCTGTTCTTTGCAAACTGTGGTAAGTGGTGATCTAGCAAACACATATTCAAATTTTCTATGTTTTTTGTGTAATGAAATTTTGTTTCAGAATTATAAGAACAGCTATGTTTGTTTGTGTAATTCTGTTGCCAAATGGCTCATCCATTCCTCATATCTGATAAAAGACAGATTTTTGAGTCAACAAAGGTACTAAACTGACAATGTTGTTTAACTCGGTGGTTGACTGTATTGGATTTTTTCTTTCTATGAAAAATTGTGTCACCCAATTGCCTTGCTAGTTTTCTTCAAGAGCAGAACTCTGCTTATATTTTTCTAGCAGCCTTCTCAGCTGCTATTATTTGTCATCATTTTAAGCCCCTGCCTAGACTATGAAGCTCATCACAGGTGCTGGTACCAGAATGTGATCACCATCTGATTGAGGTGGAAAAGGGGAACATAGGACTTACAAATGCTTCAAGAAGTTATTTTATTATACATGCCTAGCTGAAACTGGGAGAACACTTGTTATTGTGTCTCTACACATGAATTGTAGAATCTAGTAGTGTACTCTCAGTTCCTTCTGCTTCCTTTCCCAAATACACATCAGCTGTGTGAGACTGCTCATTTTCTTCTGGGGAGAATTGCAGAAGGTATGTTGGCAGTATGCTGCAGCACTGTGGAAAATATTCTATTCATCTCCATTTGAAAAACAGGAACAGTCAGCTCTTTAAGCTTGGAATTTATATGTTGACTGTTGAAGCTACTCATTACTGAGCCTGCTTTTTCAAAAGTTTGTCTGAGGTAAATGGGGCAAAAAATATCTATATTTCAAGAAGCTGAGCAATAGCTCAGGATTAACATAATGAATAAAATTTTTTCCACAAATTTGAGCGCTAGCAATGGATTAGCATAATGAATAATTTTTTTCAATAATTTTAGGGGAAAACAGGAGTATTTTCATACTCCTCAGTATATTTTCCATAATTTTTTCTTTTTTTTTCTCTTTTATACATACTCCAGGAGATAGTAAGATCTTGTCATATAGCTAGTATATCTATTTCTTTGTCTAATTAAATATCTTAATTCCCTGTCATTTTCTTTCCATAAAGATGTTTCATAATGATGGCTTCAAAACTTCTTTGAAATGTTAAGAATTTGGCTGAAAAAAAAAATTGAACAAACCACGTTCAGTCCCTTTGAAGGTCTATATCAACACATATGAGTACTTTTATATATATATCAATTGATAAATATACTAATGGAGAAATCTAATCTCAAATTTTAGCTATCACACAGCTATTGACAAATGCTGCCCAGCTTGTGTCTACCCCATTAAGAAAATAAATCTCTTGCTTCTTAGCTCCTTGCAGTCAGCATACAGAAAAATTAAACCTCTCTAGAAATTACCATTATTATTCATAAGATGTCTTTCATATTTTTCTTTGTTCCGAACCAAAGAGCAGAAAAGGTCTTCATTTGCTGTGAACTCAGGAAAATCTCAGTTGCGCTCATGCTCTTGAAACTGAATTTATGAAACCCTAAGCAACACATCTTAGGACAGGAAAAGTTTGTGTCCTTGGCTAGGTTTTCAAGTCCAGGGACCTATGGTCTTCTGTTTTTCTTCACAGGGTGCCTTAAATGTCTCAAACTATGTAATGCTCAGGGTTTTCCATGTGTAGTTCTGTAGTCTGTCTTTCCTCCAAGCTTTGTAACCTTTCACACAAGTTGATGTAGCTTTTCCTTTTCTTGTGCTGCTGGTCTTCTGCTAATATTGCTATTAGCCTGATCTGCAAACCCTGATATTGTTATGTTACTTTGCCATTAGTGAAAAGATTGCCACAGGCTTGAGTATTGTGTCAACTTCCCCTTGACTTTTTCCTATCCCTTGTTTTTCAGTTTTATCAAAAAATATCCAGGAACAACATTTATTGACCATTGAGCATGACAACACCTCATGAACTTTAACAAGACTAACTAATTGCAACTGGATTGGAGCATACCAAGGCACAGGTACAGGCTGGGGGGAGAAGGGATAAGGCTAACCCTGGGGACAAGTCAGTATGACTCAGCAATGTGTGCTTGCAGCCCAAAAAGCCAACCACATCCTGAGCTGCATCAAAAGAGATGCTGCCAGAAGGTAAAGAGAGGTGATTCTGCTCCTCTACTCTGCTCTTATTGCACCCTTCTGGAGTGCTGTGTCTCTGGGGCCACCAACATAAACATGTGGTTCTGTTGGAATGAGTCCAGATGAGGACCACTAAAGTCAGAGGGCTGGAGCCTCTCTCCCATGAAGAGCAGCTGAGACAGCTGAGTTTATTCAGCCTGGGAACAGAAGGCTCCAAGGAGACCTTATATCAGCCTTCAAGTACCTAAAAGAGATCTAAAAGAGGGCTGGGGAAGGACATTTCACAATGACGTGTAGTGAAAGGACAAGGGGAGTGCTCGAAACTGAAAGAGGTTAGAAGACTTCTAACTGAAACTGAAGGAGGTTCGATTTAGGGTAGATATTAGGAAGAAATTCTTTACTGTGAGTTGGTGAGACACTGGAACAGATTGCCCAGGGAGGTGGTGGACTCCCCATTCCTGGAAGTGTTCAAGACTGGGCTTAGCGAGGCTCAGGCTAACCTGGACTAATAGAAGGTGACCTTGCCCACCTTCCATTAGAGGGTGGGATTAGAAACAGATGTTTTTAAGCTCCCTTCCAACCCAACCCATTCTACAAAAACCTTGCCCCTACCAGCCTGTGTCATACCCTGCTCCAATCATCATTAATGATCAGAAACAATCATGAGGGACTTTAGGCAGATCCTAAAAACCTTAAAGTTAATATAGGAAAAACTGTATGGGTGACCACTTGTTAGATTGTAGAATGGTCCAACAAGGAGGCTTGCCTGTTGCATCTCTTCTTCATTGGCCACTGGGGTGAACCTTATTTTCCCCTTTGAATTTTGTCTCGTCTTTTCTTTAAAGTCTTTTTTTTTTATTATCTCATTCTCTTTCTTTACCTAATTTGTATTTTTATTCTTCCTGTAAAGTAAGACTTACCTTTCCTATCAATTTATGCCATAATCTATGGATCCAATGAAGAAATATTTGTGCACAAAAGCCTCTCTCAATATTTTCTGTGCAAAAACTTACAAAAACACTTCCAAACCAAACCCTTTTTAGATCTCCTTGGACTTCTAATTCCCTCACATATTTCAAAGGGCATCCTGAGCACTTAATTTGGGACTGAAAACTCAATCAACTGCAATATGCATAGGTCAACTTAACATTTATAAGTTTTTAGACATTTTGCATAAGCTTATTACAGGAAAAAAAATTACTGGATTTCAATCTTTACCATGTTTTAAGTGTTACTTCATTAATTTTTCATTGAAGATTAAAGTAATCTAAATGCTACAAGAAAATACACTATCATTTCAGGCTTTTAAAAAATTGTTTCTACCTGCTCAAAATGAGTGCCCTGTGATAGCACATGAAGAACAATGTTTTGTTTTCCTTTTTTAGAAGAAAAAAGTCTTATGCAAGAAGAAAATGAGATATTGAATTGGGTAGCAGTGGTAGCATATCCTGTGCTATTTTGTACCTTCACACATGAAAAGTGAAGAAAGATAACTGACATGTCTTTAAATGTCTGTTTAAAGCAGTGAAGTTAAGGCAGGGCAAAGTAGGATCTGGAGTATCAATGAATTCCAAAGCATTTTACTGCCACTAGCTGCCACTTCCAAAAAACAACAAAATTAAAGTAGGAAATATATCAAGTTTTGAACTGTGAAAAAGGAAAGAGTAAAAGTTCTTAAAAAAACCCCCAAGTTTATATTTTTCCTTTCTCAATTAAAAACTGTTTTTGTTAGGTTTAAACTGTTTCTCTTGTACTTTTTTTTTTTTTTTTTAATTTCATGTGCACAGGATTATTTATTTTAAAAAACAACAGTTTAGTTGTGTTCTATCACAGTCTGGAGCTCTCTGTGACCCTTTATTCTTCTTGGGTGGAGGGAGCTGATGAAATGAGGGACGAGAACAATGGTTTTCCCCAGAAAATAAATACTTTAATAACAAAAACAACAAACATGGAAACAGCAGGGTATGGCAGGTGAGATCCAAATGTCCGTGGCATGGGAATTCAGCCAGGTATAGGGACATCTTAGGGAAAAGGTCCAATCAGGAATGTGAACTTGGAACACAACCTTATTTGTACTAGGTAGTGAACCAACTGAGAACAAGAACCAGAAACTTGACCAAATGCAGGATGGTTCTATTAGCATACTACTAATTTCCATGACCCCACTCTTCCCACCCTGGCCTGGCTCCCCTGGTGTCTCCCCTTAGTATACTCTCTCCCATGGCCTAAGGTTGATGCTTTCTGTAAATGCAACTGAGGCTGAAGTTCCAGCTGGACATGATTCCACAGTGTTCCCTTATCAAGGATTGTTGAACCACACAGTTTAAAAGAGAGACTGAAACAAGTACAATTAAGAAATTAATGAGGAAGTGAGATAATTGGCTGAGAAGTCAACTCAATAAATAAAAAAATGAAAATATGTGAAACATAGACAAGAGAAAGTAATAGAGATTTGTCCTAATCTTTTGTTCCTCCCTAGCATTTTTGTGACCTTCCCAGACATAGGATTTTTGGTTACACGAGCCTATGAAAACACACTGATGGTATTTTTATACTACTTTCCTGCATGTTGCCACGCTAGTGGTTTGAGAAGATAATAAACAAACATTCCTTTTGTGGTTTCATTTATTCATAGAAAGTGACAGAATGTGTAGCTTCATATTCTGAACTATTTCAGTGGTATCACTTACTGTAACATAACTAAAAGCTGGAGTAAGTCCCTGTTAGAGAACAATCCACGTCATCCTAAAATGGAACTATTTATATGATTTGTCTTAGATGCTTCCCGAGGTGTCTGCTTATTTCTATCAGTAATGGGACAAGCAATCTCAAATTCAGCCTAAATTTAGACATTTGAAGCCAGGGAAAATAATAATAAAAAATTGCAAAATTGTGTAGGTTGGAAAAGATCTCTAAGATCACCAAGTCTGACTGCTAGCTCACCACTACCAAGTCCACCAATACTTAGAGCTGCAAGTATTTTAAATGCCTTTAGGGATGGTGATGAATCCAATCCAGCTTTTCCCTGGGCAGTTTATTCTAATGCTTGATAACTTTTTCAGTGTAGAAACTTTTCCTAATATCTAATAAAAACACCTGGTGCAACCTGAGGGCATTTGCTCATGTCCTCTTTGTTGTTACCTGGATGAAGGGGCCAAATCGCCACCATTGCACAGAGCAATGAGGTCTTCCCTGAGCCTTCTTTTGTCCAGGCAAAACCATAACACCTCCCTCACCCTCTCCTCATAAGACTTCTGCTCCAGACTCTTCACCAGCGCTGCTGCCTTTTTCTGGACATGCTCCAGCCCCTCAATGTCTTTCTTGTACTGGGGGGCCCTAAACTGAACACAGATTTCAATGTGTGGCCTCACCTCACCAGTGCTGAGTACAGAGGGACAATCACTGCCCTCGTCAGCTGGCCACACTATTGCTGATACAATCCAGGATGCCACTGTCCTTCTTGGCCTTCTGGGCACAAACTGGTTCATGTTCAATTGGCTGTTGACCAGCACCTCCAGGTTGTTTTCAGCTGGGCCACTTTCCAGATGCTCTTCCTCCTGTTTGGAGCACTGCATGGAGTTGTTGTGACCCAAGTGCAGCACCTGGCACTTGACTTTGTAGAACCTCATATCATTGGCCTCAGCCCACCAATCCTGCCTGCCCAGATCCCTCTGCAGATTACCCTCTAGCAGATCAACACTCCTGCCTAACTCCATGTCATCTGAGTAAGGTGCACTTGATCCCACTGAATCTGACTGAAGGGATACCTGATCCTCTCAACTACCTCACTGATAAAGGAACAGGTACATCAAATAAGTCCATTACAGTAGAAGAGCTACTTTGCTTAAGCTGTCCAAAAGGGAAATATTGTGTACCAGACTCTCATACAATAAGTTAGGCTGGAAGGCATCTCTAGGATTGGTAAACTCAAACTCCTACTTAGAGCAGGGTCAGCTAGGACCTCATTCAGTTTGTTCTGAAATCTCCACAATGGAGACTCCACAATCTCATTGGGAAATCTGTTTCTGTGTTTGACCATTCTCACTATAATAGAGGGACTTTTTATGTTCAATTAGAATTTCCTTCATTTCAGTTCATGCCTATTGTTTCTGATCCTGGGCACTACTAAGAAAGGTTTGTCTCTGTTGGAAATATTATCAGGGTAACGAATTGAATATTTACATGACACTGCAGACTTGGCCAGAAGTATCTGTGTAGTTCCTTCAAGAAATATATGAAGAAATTTTTCAAATAAGGAACTGTCAAATGCCTGGCCAGCTTTTTTTCAATGTTACTAAAATGAACCCTTTCTTCTCTGTCTTTTGGTATAAACGTTGGTCTTCATGCAAAGCACTGTAAGAAACAGAAATAATTTTCTTGAGAATTTTATGCTAGAAAATAATATTTGTATTTTAGATGTAGTACTGATGTATTAAAAAAAATTTTGATATCCAGGTTATGAGGAGTTAGTGTTTTTTATAAAAACTTACAAATATATTAATTTTTACCAGTCAGAAAGGAGCAATCAAAAATTATGCACTTCATGCTTTAAATCAAAAAAAATAATTCAATACTTTACAAGTTAAAAACTTTCTGCTTATAAGGACTTGAAGTCAGAAAGCACATTATTTTTCCTGTTATTTATGCTATTTATTCATTTGTGTTACTTATGCTGTTAAATACAGAAGAAGACTTTCTGAAAACAAGCTGATTTTATGACCATATTTATTTTTGTGAGTATTTGATTATAGGAACAGTTCTAAAATTTAAAATAGTCAAAAGAAAAATGTTTCTTTTGTTTTTTTTTTTTATATACATAGGTTTGCCTTTTATCCATTATGCTTTCAAAGTTTAAAAATCTGTTCTTAAGAATTGTATATTTGTTTTAATGATGCATGGCCATTTTTTGCAAAATGAAACAAGCAGAATTTAGAGACTAGTGTATTTTTACATAATGTTCTGTGATCTAGTACACTGCCATGTCCAAAATCTCCAGCTATCATTTAAGTAAAAATAACGAAATTAGAAGTATAATTCATCTTGAGAAAAGAGAAGAAAAATGGAGAGAATATTCTGTCAAATCTCAGGAACAGCTTTAGTGGAGTGTCTCCTCATTTCTTCCCTAGCAAATGAATAAAAAAATATCTCTGTGTGTACATGCATTAAATATTAGTGTGTAATTTCCGCTATGTATCAAGGAAAAAGAGAACCAGTGGGTGAAGTGTCTAAGTCAATATCTGTCATATTTGAGATGTTTTGGCAGCCTAGTGTAGGTACCACTGACTGAAAAAGGAAAATATAATCCTCATTTCTAAAAAAGAGTAAAAAGGAAGACTTGGGGAGCTACAGGCCAGTCTCACCTTGGTGCATGGCAAGATGATGGAGAAGATTCTCCTGAGGCACATGGGAAAAATAAGGATGACATGGGCAGGCAGAAGGGCATCACTAAGGACCTTCTACAATGCAGTTACAGCATTGGTGAATAGGGGAAGAGTAACTGATGTATCCTGCCTCTAAGTTTGCAGAGCATTTGGCACTGTCCAACATCATATACTTGTTTCTGTACTGGACAAATGATTTTGATGGCTGAATGGTCACACTCAATGGGTGGTGGTCAATGGCTTGACATCCAAGTGGAGACCTGTGACAAGTGATGTTCCTCACGAGCTGGCATTGGGACCAGTACTATTTAACATCTGATTCAGAGACATGCAGAGTGGGAACATCTGCACCCCTCAGCAGGTCTGCTGAGAATATCAATTTGTGTGGTGGGGCTCACACACTGGTGGGAAGAAGGACTTTGATGGGCTTGAGGGGTGGGCCCATGTGAACCTCATGAAGTTCAACGATGCCAAGTGCAAGGTCCTGCATGTGGGTCAGGGCAATCTCAAGCAAGAATACAGGCTGGAGAGAGAATGGACTAAGAACAGCACTGAGGAGAGAGACTTGGGGCTCTTGGTGGGTAAGAAACTTGATACAATTCAACAATGTGAACTCTCAGCCAAGAAGGCCAACCATATCCTGGAATGCATCAAAAGAAGCATAGCCTGCTGGTTGAGGAAGGTGATTCCTCCCCATTACTACATTCTCAGAAGACCCCACCTAGGGGACTGCAGCTGACTCTCTGGCCTTCTGCATAAGAAGGACAAAGACCTGTTGGAGTGAGTCCAGAGTAAGGCCACAAAGATGATAAGGATGGAGCATATCTCCTATGAGAGAGCGGGTTGTTCATCTTGGAGAAAAGAACTATGGTGAAGACTTGTAGCACTTTCCAGTACCTGAAGGGGCTACAAGAGCTGGAGAGGGATTTTTTACAAGGGCGTGTAGTGATAGGACAAGGAGTAATTGCTTTAAACTGAAAGAGGGTAGGCTTGGATTAGATCTAAACATTCAATTCTTTACCATGGGGCTGGGGAGACATTGGAACAAGTCACCCAGAGAAGCTGTGGATGCCTCAACCCTGGCAGTGTTCAAGGCCAGGCTGGATGGGACTGACAAACTGGTCTAGTGGGTGACCACAATCTCTCCTTATGAAGGGGAGGGTTCTAACTACATGATGTTTAAGGTCCCTTCCAACCAAATCTCTTCTATAATTCTGTGATTCTATTATTAGAATTCTTCAATAATGTGTTTTATTTGCTTTGTTCTGACATTGAAAACTACAATTTTGACTAATAATGATATTTTATTAGGATGAATTATTCTGGTTGGGAAAATTCATTATTATTAAATGAAGTAGCAAAAATAGGTTGGATATTTAGCGTTTTCAGTCACAGTGTAAAAATTACTTACCTTTAGTTAGTCAAATCAGTATGTAATAAAACACATAATTACCCCAATTTAGCAGCTATCTAATTTGAACTTTTCCCTTGAGGGATGTCATTGACAAAAATTACTATTCTAAAGTATATCTTGTAAAAAAACCTCAACACACAACAAAAAATGTAGCAGACTTGTTAAGTCTGAGAGGAAAAAACTATGATATATCTATATTAAAAAAAATAACAACCAAAACTCATACAATTGATTCAAGGCAATTTTTTTTTTACTTTTAAATTAATTATTATTTTGTAGTGTTAAAACACTTGAACTGAATAAATAATATTACTTCACATTAAGGACCCTTCTTTAAGAGCAAAATTACAAAGATAAAAAATTACAAAGTGATGAGATCCTTTAGGCAGATGAAGATCTATGAGCACCTACAATCCCCATCTTCAGCAAAGAGGGTTCTTCATCCAGCAGTCCTTTGTTTTTCAGTGGCATTACTGGGTGGCATTCATCCCAGGATTCTGCTTTGCCATTAGCAGCAATGTTACTCCGGCAGATGGATCGCTTTCCAAAAGTCATACAGAATGGTGTGTGACTAGAAGTCACACTAGAAGTCACTTCTAAGATGGTAAAGTCCAACCCATTTCCAAGAGTAGTTGCAGTTTTTTGTGTTTGTGCAGCAAGATTTTGGTAGTGGGGTGGCTACAGAGGTGTCTTACTGTGAAAAGCTGATGGAACCTTCCCCTATGTGTAGGAGTCAATACCAGAATTCAAACAACCATGCCTTAAAAAGGTAAATAACTTACTCTTGTATTGTAGTCTTTGCCTTCTAAAATTATTGATGTTGAAGTCTATCCATTGACATGCATGTTCTATATACTGAAGGTGTGAGTCTTGATCCACTTATTTTTATTATTTTTTGAGTGGACTGTACCATAAGCTAAATTGTGAGCAATGAGCTGAGATCATCTTTTCAGGCTGTTAATTCTGAGATGGCCCGTGCAAAGTAAATCCTAAATGACAAGTAAAACTGAAAGAGGACAGTTAAGTCTGTAGATTGAACATTGATGTCTTCCTAACTGATGGACCAGAGATCCCAACTTCTTACAAAGACCTCATCACACTGTCAAGATTTTGCATGTGAAAATGTCTCAATATTGAGTTATTTCACTACTGTGATGTTTTATTCCTTACTTTCTTGTCTCATTCTTTCTTCTCTCTCCACTCCCACCATTATTAAGAAAGAAATGTTAAGATAATTTATTATCTGATAACTTTATTTTTTTGTGGACCCAATTAGGTTTGCAATCTGGACAAAATATAGACATCAATCTAGATTTAATGGTTAATGATTTAATGGTTTAATGGTCTTGTGGTATTTATAGTACTTTTTCAAATGCATTGGAAGCTTCTGTAATCATCAATCATGATGTTTCACTGTTTGCTGTGAAGGTTCTATGGTAAAAATGTCAGAACTGTGTCATTTCTTCCATTTAGCTCTCCACAGAGAAATGTTAGATTAAAAGATATATGAAATCATACCTTTTTTTTTTTCATTTCACAGGTTTCCAGGAAATCTGCTCTCTAATTTTCTAACTGGTATGTAAAGCAGTTGTTAAAACAGTAAGCAGGAGAGAGCTGATGTTTTCTCTTTTTGCATTTTAATGGATTGACCATCCTGCAACTATTCAGGGACATGGTACTTTTTTTGAGAACACTTGCTCAACATTTTTCAGTAGTAAGTTCATTTTTTCCAATTCATCCTGGCATAATAGTTACATATTTCTGCTTGGATGCCAGCTTTTTTATGTGGTATCATCTGCCTGTTTAATCACTATAATTTTTTGAACATCAGCCAGTCTTGAAATGATCTTGAAAGGTGTTTCAGATATAAAAAGTAATAAAGGACAGCTAAGAAAATATATTGTTTAAGTCATTCAAAACCTGAACTTGTTCTTCAGAAAATCTCAGTATAATTTGGAGTGATTGTGGAAACTATATGCATATTCCTCTCTTTTATGAAAATCAAAATCACTGTTGATGTTTTAATTAATGTGCCAGATGGCATTTAACTTTTCTGGGATGGTTTGATAGATGAAGTTTTTGTAGAACATTCCTGACTGGAATTTAACAATGCAGTATTCAAGCAATGAATGTACTTTATTTTTGTGAATGGAGTGGTATGGGAGTATAATTTGTTTGAGTGTAGTCAGCTCTAAGTCACACTAGGATTTACCTATTAAACATATTGTCTGTTAGCACTCATTTTATATTGTACTTAGCTTTTTCTTTTTTTTTTTTTTTTTTTTTTTTTTTTTGATATCTAGTGTTTGTAAAGTCCCTTCTTTTCTAAACACCAGATGTCTTCATTCTGTGGTTGATTCATCTTAAGGACTTCTTGGTGTCATAGGACATGGATGACTCTTGTCTTAAGGGACGGCATGAGAAAGTTATTGTCATTAGGGGAGTCAGAAACTACTTACAGTATTTTGTTTAACCCCAAATGCCAATACCTATGGAAAATGGGACTCTGGGTCCTGTAACATTAGGTGATCCTCATCAGCTCTAGGGCTGCATGTGAATTTTGTATAAAAGTTTGATGTTGTTACATTTTCCAAAGTATTTCAAAATAAACATATAGGTTTTCTCACACTTTTTATACTTAAATATTTAGATAGAAAATGCATCAAAAATATGGCAGGCATGTCAATAATAGATGTAAATTTCACTCACAGTAATAAAATATTTCCTTTTTATTTATGAATGTTTTATATCTAGTACTTTAAATAACAAGCTCTTCTTTCTACTTTTGGTTGAACTGTAATATTACAGCATGAGTTGCTTCCAAGAAGAATTTTTGCTAGTATATTTGAAATAAAATTAATTAATTTTATAAATTTAAAAATACATTAAACTGTAGTTCAGAATGATTAATTATATAGTCAGATCGGTTGAACTGTTGTTTCAGCTTTTTATAAAATTTTGAAGGTGGGAATTTTTAAAGAATTTTTTCTCGAAGTTTTTGTGTATTTCTTTGAATTTTTAAATTCTGGATAGAGTTTCAAAATCTTTTGTTTATATTCAGAACTCTACCAGTAAAGTTAAAATTTAAAAACTAAAACCTTAGACATTCAGTATTATAAAAAATGTTATTTTTATTTCAAGATTTAAAGAATTTAAGAATGAGAAAATTTAAATAACAATTTTAGCCATTTCCTACTCTTATTTAATAAAATTAGATTTTTGTCTTTTATAAGAATAAAACTTTTATGATTGTTTATTTTACTCTTAACATTGACTCATCAGCTGTTTGCCAAAGTGAGAATTCTCAATTCTTTAGTGAAGGAAGAGAAGCTAAAGTAGACAGGAGAGGAAATAAAAGAACCAATTATATCTATTCATGCCTTTAATAAGATCCCGATCCTGCAATGAGAATAATGTGAAGAGATTCCTGACTCCACATGCCTGGAGTATTTCTGTGTAAATGAAGATTTCAGGCCTTGTAATTTTCAAAGCTGGACTGAAATTCAATCCCAGTTTCACTCGTGCACAAGGTTCCTTCTCAGCATTAAGAGATGTCTAAGATTTTAGAGGCTGAATAAATATGATTAGGAGCAGTAATAAACACATGATGTGTTGTAGATTAAATTGCTGTGATAAAGTAGCATCTCCACAGTTTTTTTTTATCTTGATTTTTTAAGAGGTTTCTCACAGTGTTGGCAGCAAACTATAGCAAGAAGGTCTCTGGGACAGGTACTTTTGCCTTTAATTGTACATAACTCACTGTATTACAGCTCAGAGATTCCAATGTAGTATAAATAAATAAAATTAGCACCTCAAAGTTTTCATCTGTGGTTTTTATATTTAAACATTTTTCTCTGATAGAAAATTGTTGTGGGCTTGACTGTCTTAGTTAGGTGTGATAGTGGAACCCTGGAAAATGTTAAAGATAGACTCTGAAAATGTTAGGCTTTGTGTTTTCTCAGATCACTGCATCTGCGTAAGCAGTATGATAAATGATATAATTGTTAGATGTGATGATTGTTTAGTAATTAAATATAATTATTATATAATCATAAGAAGAATCATGAGAAACTTTGCTGGAAATTTCAGGGGGCTATGTTTAGATGAAATCTATGTATACAATAGAACAATATAAGTTTAATAATTAACATGAAAGTTATATAATGATAGAAGATAAAAACACGATCATCTTGAATGTATGGTCGGAGTCAGATTTGAGTTGAATACTCCTGACACCCAGAGCTCTTAATAAAAGCACCTGCATATAATCGCTTATGTGATTATGTGTTTCTGAACACTAACAGGAGCAGTAAATAATATTTAACATTTAATCACTTTATATTTTTATAGATGCTAGTAAGAACAGCTAAAAGTATGATTTCAGACCATTATACTTTAAGTTAATCTACTTAAGTGTAGCCAAATAATGCTCTTGACTTTTTTCATTCTTCAGACAGTTGCTTGCTTTTTGTTAACTAAAGAATAACTGAGGATGTAAGCTACAAGCTAATGAAGCTCTATTTAATCTTTGTTCTTTAGTTCTATTGGATAAGCTAGAAAAGTATCAGACCGCATGCATCCTACTTTTAAACTGGAGGGTTTTTTGCTAATAGCTTAAAGTTGATTGAGAATAGATTTATGACAACCAAGATTAAGTAAATGCAGCAGCATGTTCACACACATAATACATGGGAATAGATGAGATTTAATAAATCAAGGCTAAAGTAAAAAAACTAGATGGTAGAAGAGAGGTGAGTGCATGTACAACAGTCAGAACTGCCAGCTGCTTTTTAGAGTATCTTTGAAGACATTTTCTGATTATTTTTATATTACTTTTACTTATGAAAGTGAAGAGAGCTTTTTGACCTCTGGCAATTTTTCTGGGTTAAAATTGAAAAGTTTTAGACAACCTGTTACAGTGCCCATGTGTAGCTAACTGTTATAATTGCCACACTTTTTGAAAGTATTTTAGTAAGAATTGATTGGAGTTTCTATAGAATAATAACGTCAAAAGAGAAAGACTCCCGTGTTTTGGATTTATGTCACGGTACATCACTACCATTGACTAGTCAGTGTTTTTTCTCTATTAGGTCATGACTCATATATGTCAGAGAACAATGGCTGCAGAGTGGAAAGTACCATTAATACTAGCCAGATACAGATTTTGTCTTGACTAGTGATTTGGGCAGACAGTTAAGTGGCCAGTAGGAACAGCAAATTAGAAATTGCCAAGCCTCTAATTTATTTTCCCTGAATGCACCTTATTAGTAAAGAATACCATGATTTACATTGCTTAGGAACTCATAACTCTCAGTAGAACAGGTAAAATACAAACAACAGTATACATAAAATCACCCAGTTGCTCATTCTCAAATACTAAAAGAAGCAGCTACAAGGATAAAGGAATAAATTTTAGTTTTCTTGTGCAGTCACTGTGGATCTTCCCTGAGAGCAGATTAGGAACGCTTCGCCAACTCCCTGAAAACCTATTTGCGTAAATCACATCTAAATGTAACGTTGTGATACAATTCAGACACTGTCTGAGAGCAGAGGAACTCCAAATCTCTTCAAGGCTGCAGTTTGAAGTGTGAGGATAACAGTGGGAATACAAAATCCATAATTACGGAGGGAACAAACAGCCCCCTCAAGCACTTAGGTCTGGTTTGTTTCTTGAGTCACCTTTCATGTTGTCATGTATTTCAGTTTTGAACATTTATTCCACAGATTCCTGGAGCTGTTTTCTGTACCTTTTCTGCATCCATCCAGTATGAATTCCCAGAGCTTGCCAAACACATCCATAAAATATTTCATACAGTATGCAACCGGTAGCTGCTTTCTTGTGACAGAATTGCTGCTCCATTTGACATAATTCATTGTATTGATCTGTGCTGAACAGGCAGACAATTTAGATGACTAGCAGAAAAATGGTGAAGTCAAGATATTTGAAAGCATCTCACTGAAGATTGTGGCCACGGTTTGCACCTTTCTTACTTTGCTTTGAAGCCCACAACCCAATTCAAAAGGAAAATCTATCTGATTTATTTTAACATATGTAATCTGAACAAAGAGTCTAAATTAGCTGACTTCTTGCCCTAAAGTAAATAAGGATTTCTCTTTCATGTTTAGCATTTTTCTTAACATTTCTGTAGCCCAAGTAATTTGTACTCTTCCAAACAATTCCCAGGAATGATTTGAAGGGTAGTACAGGCCAGCAGCTGGTCACAGTCAGCAGTATAGGTGAGACCGTACTATAATGTCAGAAGCAAGTTTAGCCTTGCTAAGGCCTATGTTCACAGGCCATAATGTGGCAGTTGGACTGAAGATCAGAGAATATTTCAGGCTGATTTTATTTACAAGTGTGAGTTTAGACAAGCTGATTAATAGCTAAGTGTTTCAGTCAGCACTTCACTATCTACACTCCTATTCCGATTTGGAAGATTAAAAATGTGACACCATCTTTGGAATATAGCCCTCAAGTTAATCTTCTGAAAAATTAACACAGTGACTTTACCACTTGTGAGTGTCTTTGTTCCCTTCTTACATAGGTGCCAGCCTGTTCATGTTGAAGCACTTAGTCTACCTATTTATTAATTTCTTTAGAAATAGAACATAGTGCATTAATGTATGCATAGAAATCAACATCTTAAGCTTTTCAGTTTTTCAGCATAACTCTTTGATAGTAAGTACCATAGAAATAACCTCTTGTTCAGTTGCTGGTTTTACCTGTTGAACTGAGACTTCCATCTCAATATTTCCTGTGTGACAACCTATCTTTACACACATGGATTCCAATGCCTAAATTCTGTCTAGTGAAAGTGTGATGGTCTTGAGAGGATTCAGTAGTGGCTACTAATGGCTCTGGAACATAGAACTCACTTCAGCTGTCAGGCTTCTCCAGTTCACAGGAGGCTGTCGACACTTCAGGATAATTGTGATGACAATACACTAAAAGCAATATCACATCTATGCAGTATTCCATGCAGTCTGAAAAATTTTACAAACCCATTTTTTTAAATCTTCAGTTGATACCAAATTTGATTTTATTTTCAAAACCTCTCTTTAATTGAGAATAAAGCAGAAGTTGCTTTCCTTGCTTGCATCACTGCTCACCTATATACTAGGGATCAATGTTCAGGTATTGTCTTCCCATTTCCACCTCTAATGCAAACTACATTAACAGCAATTCATTGCTCAAAAAATATGTTGTTCACACTTCCAAAAAACTCCCCTAAATGTAATATTATAGTTTAAACCTTGCAGAATGTTGCATCGTTGCTCAAAATCTTTCAGTTTAAAGTCTTTCTCTTAGAATATGCTGTTGCCAAATTCTAATTCCTGAATCCTTCCTTAGTCCTAGGTTTAACACCATACTAAAGGAAATTGTAAACTTTTAATTGTGGCAAGAAAATTGTTCATTCACACTAGTTGGGTCACTATATTGCCAGATATCTACTTACCATTTTGATTGCAGTTCTATACAGACAATGCATCATTTTCATTGAACAGTTGTTATATGGCAAATATATGGCAAAAGATTGGTTCATTCCTATATTTTATTAAAAATTCCTTAAAAAGAAAACAGAAAAAAACCCTGAAAAAAACCTTTAAAAAACCTAGTCTTTACTATTAGAACTTAATCTTGCTATCAAGAAGTCAAAGGATTCAACCATGAAAATTTGAAGAAAGAATGGAACATCAAAACTGATGAAAAAAAATTTGAAAACTGTTGATTAGAAATGATCTGAAGGTATCGATTAGAGATTTACAGTCATGAGGGCAAACTTGCTGTCAGTTCTTCTTAGAGCCTTCAATAACTTTGTAACTCTGAGATTTGATAATGATAACTAAAAGTTCCTGGACCACTACAGGAAATTAATGTCCATAAGAAAGAAAAATTTACTTCTAGGAACCCCCAATTAGTGCAGATTGAAGGCATATATCTCTACTGCAACAACAAGAGACAGGCATATGTCTCTCTATGTTCACTGATAGGTCACCAGTCCTCTATTTTCTGTCTCTGTCTTTCTGTAGAATTTAACGTTAAATGTAAGAAATATGGATCTTTGTTCAAAGTAACTTACTAAAGATAACTTACTAAAAATAAACAAATAAACTTCTAATAAATTATATTCTAAAATATAATGCACCTTAAGTCTTGGCTCTTATTTGTTCCTTAATTTGCCCCTCCATAGCATACAGATGCTTGTTTACAGATTGCATACAACTCACTGGATTGAATTTTTATTAGATATTACTTGAAAGAGATATAGAAAAGAATAGATATTATTATTTATAAATCCTTAGCTGGAAAACTTCCAATAAAATAAGTACGGCTTCTCATATGTACAAGTATCTCATAGGATTTGTGGAGTTAGTTAGCAATTTCAGATGAGCTAATTTTCCTACAGTGATTTTTAAACTCCTTATAATTTTCTTTTAAGGTATACACAGAATTTGATTTCATTTTTTTGTGTTGTTATTCACACTACCCATTCATTTGATTATTATACAATTTTTTCTGTGTGAGTCACTTGCTTTGAGGAATGTCCAAGTTTTGACAGACATTTTTCTACCAGTCTTAAGGGAAATCTGACAGACAATTGGAGCATGAAAACAGGCACATTGGTGTTGTGGAGAGAAATTGTGTTACACTAATCCTACACCCACTGGGCATTTCAAAACTGTAGCTTTAATGAAATAGAAGCAACAGATCTTGTACACTCCCTGGAAAAGAGATGACAGTTCATAAAGTTGCATGTTTTTCGCATGAAGTACACTGACCTGTTTTGTAATCCAACAGAAACCAGTTTTGATCCTAGTTTTTGTTAATGGAGAAAGATTATGGTATTTTGTTCAGAACTATGATGGTGTTTTAAGGTGCTACCAATCTCTTCCTCCCTTTCCATAGCCATTTATTGCAACTTCTTGGCTGGGGGTCAATGACATGGAAAACTGAATCAATAGAACAAAAGAGACCATGTAAGTACATCTAGTCTTCTTTAATATAAACTGAGAAAGTTTAATTTAAAATTATAAAATTGGTATGGAATGAACTAATTTTTTAATCTATTCTGTTTTCTCTGATATTAATCTTACACATCAGCCTGCATGTAGATACATGACAAAGGGAAGGTCAATATGATCTAATAGTGTTCTAGGAAGCCCCATTTTTCTCTTATTATGCTGACTCAGTCATACAGCTCCTTATTCAAAAATCTTTTCAGGAAGCTTTACTTACTGAGATATCTTCAATTGTACCCAGTCACTTCCTAGGGAATTTTAAGACCAATGAAGTATAAATAAAAAAATTTCCACGTAATACTAAGTTTGTCTACATACGTCATTAGAACCATATAGATTTAATCAAAATAATTTTTGTATACATTTTTCTAATGAGAGAAATGTTATAATATGAGAAAAATGGTCAGTGATCAGTCTTTTCATACATGAAAAATGTGCAGCATTCTGATTTTTTTGTTTGTTTCACATTTGTACAAAAATAATAAATATACATTATTTTTAAGCAACCAGCATCTTAAAAGAAATCCAAATAAAGTTGTGATTTTTGACATTTCATATCAAATTTTAATATGCAAACACCATTATATTAAAATTTCTGGTTAAGCGATGATGTTATTCCTTAGTGGTATCCAAACAATCTGCCTCACTACCCTCTCTGCAATTAAAGCTCTGCTGCCCTCAGCTGCCCTTCTTCTCTGGTGCTTATCTTGGACCTGCACTTCAAATGTATTGGCACAATGTCCTGATGACATATGGTTGCAAGATCCATATTCAGCTTATCCTAGTCCAGAGAACAGTTGTGTGTGTCTGGCTAGTCTTAAGAAAAACCAAACCTTGCCAACAGATGTGAAGTCTTCACTTGCTATCTCAAGAAATGTTTATGAAAAGTTTTTATGAATTCTGCCACACAATTGCCAAGTTTGCTACAGCTTAGAAAATATCATACTCTTTGATGAATCCTGAATTATTTTCCTCTTCTAATAAAGAGAAGATTATGAATATGAAAGACCCACCATGTCTTTTTTTTACTATGAATATGAAAGACCCACCATATATTTTATTAATTTTTTTATTATATTTTTTATTTTGAGAGTATTTTTATCTTTCATGAGCATTTAATTTATGTGATCTAAAGCACGAGAGAGAGAAGGCACTGAGAAACATTGTTTTGGGCTGTGGAGTTTTGATACTGAATTTATTTTAGATCTTGCCTAGCATTTTTGTTTTCAAGATTATAAGTGCTTTCCTTGCTGTTTTGGCAACACCTGACACATATCACAAGATGCTTTATTTCATGCTTTTCTCTGATGTAACAGGAACAGAAAGGATCAAAGAGTAGGTTCTCATTATTAATGGATCAAATAGATTCTTTTCCCTTCAGGGATGGTTCTTTAAGGTCCAAATATTTGTCTGATGCCATCTTGCACTGGACATTTATTTTCTGTGCTGAACTATTTGTGTGGCATTTTCATGTAAATTAGCACAACTAGAATGATTTACCATAGGATAGAGGAAGAAATACCCCACACCAAAGAAGTGTTAACATCTACCTCAGATGCCAGCATCTGTTCATTTCAGAGTCCAGGATGACTGCCAGAAGTTCATTGGTCTTCATGTGCTGATATTGACACAATAAATGAGAAGAGGCAACTTCGTGATGCCCAGAATTAGATGGCACTTACCAGACAGTCTCCCTAATTCATCATTTTAAAACCATTCTTAATGTTTAAACACATGCCTGTAAGACAAATCATTAGTTGCAAGGACCTCAGAAAGATCAGAGCTGTAAAATGTAATGTATCACCCAATAAAAAAAACCCAAACAACAAAACCATAAAGTTCAGAATATAATTATGCTTTTACACCTACAGCTGAAATTCAGACACATAGTCTCCATTTGAATATGAAAAAGGACTTCATAATTTAAATTTGTAAATTTGTAGAGTGGATAATTTTACACATTATGGGTAGAAAGCTATACAGCATAAGCTATCATGAGATTAAACTGTAAGGAAATTCTAGTGTTGATCAGATTGGTACCCTTTGACACTTATTACCATCTTTTAAACAATTGGATTTAAGAAGCAAATCTTTAGGTGAGTAAATCTTTCCAAGTGCTACAAAGAAATAATACTCTATTATCTTACAAAGTAGTTTGGCAGGGTACAAATAAAATAAAATCTAGCACCTTTGAACTAACATTACTTTTTTACAAACCTTAATTTAATTTTGTTAACACCAATGCATGACACTGAAAAACAATTTGAGAGTGGCTATAAGGAAAAATTAATCTCTTAGTGGATGGACTTAAGTTTTCATTCCAATAGAAATTTCTCTTCAGAAATTTAACAGGGCTGGTATACACTGGATTTTAAATACTTTATTTTTCGTTGATTTTATAAAATTTTATACTATAAGGAAAAATAACCTTCACAGAACTTATTGTCTACAGAGTTGAATACACATTTTAAATTTTAAAAAATCTGACTTTTGAAGTTTCTAAAGTCTATGAAGGCAGTCTGCTCTAATGCTTGATTATCCTTGAAGTAAAAAGGGTTTTTTTTTTCTGTTCTACTCAGCCTGGACCACCCTTGTTTCAACTTGAACCTGTTGATGTGTACCCTCTCGTCCTGCACCAATGTGAGGAGCTTATATCCATCTCTTTGATGACCCTTCAAAGAGGCTGGGGAGGTGTTAGGCCCCCAAAGCCATGCCTTCTCCAGGCTGACCAAGCTCAGTTTCCTTACTGGGAAGTGCAATTCTCAGTGCACCCTGGGAGCTGTTGGACACCTTTTCTTCTAGCTCAAACATGGGCTCATGTACATCAAGCTGTCCACCACCACCCCAGGGCCTTTCCCAGAAAGCTGCTGCCCAGTTCCTGTTCTGTTGCAGAGGCCCCACTTTCCCAGGCACAGAACTTTGGTTTTGACTTTTAAATAATTGAATAAAACTGTTTTATTCCTCCCTTTCCTCTTTTTAGGAGAAATTAAGATATTGGGTAAATTTCTTCTTTCTTAGAGGAAATTAGGAGAGGCTAAGGAGACTGCATTCAAACTAAAATATGCACATGCCTTTTAAGGCTATTATTTACAAAATATTTGCATGTAATCAAACATATTTAGGTTATTTAGGTGAAGCTGCTTTTCACTCCAGAGACATCTTATAGAACTTGAATGAAAAAGTTGTTGCTACTTTTCTGAATAATACCTGTGAATTTTAGCTGCCAAATGATAAGAATTGTTGGCTGGCAAGAAATGGAAAGTTACACTGCATCAATTTCAGGTCATTCATATCCTGTTTCCATTACTAGAAACAAAAAGGAAAACAATGGGAAGGAGTATAGTCCTGTCCTCCTTGTTCTCTTGGCAGAAAACTTCCATGTGGTGGAATTAAGTAGGAGAGTACCTGCAATCATAGATCTAGGAAAAAGTAAACTTTTATTAAAGCATCAAAGTCTGTCACTTTGAAAGAAATGAGGAGTTTTAATAATATTTAAAAATTATTTGATAAATATTTGTAAACTTTCAGGTCTCTGCTACAATAGTTTTGGGTTGTTTTTTTTTAAATATGAAGCAGTGTCGTGGCATATCCTGGATTGGAAGGAAGCCGCAAGTATCATTGAAGTCCAACTTCTGACCCTTCACAGGACAGCCTCAAGAATGACAGCATATCTGTGAAAGCATTTTCCAAACACTCCTTGAACTCTGTGTATCTTGGTATTGTGTCCAGTTCTCTGGGGAGCCTGTTCCAGTACCGAGCCAACTAGGTGAAGACCTTTTTCTTAATATCTAACCTAAATTTTCCCGGACACAATTCAGGCCATTCACTCAGGTCCTGTCATTGATCACCAGAGAGGAGATCAGTGTCTGTTCCTATGCTTCCCCTCATGGGGAAGTTGTAACTCCAATGATGTCTTCCCTCAGTCTCCTCTTCTCCAGGCTGGACACACCAAGTGCCCTCAGCCACTCCTCATACAGCTTCCCCTCAAGGCTCTTCACATCTTTGTTGCCCTCCATTGGACACTCTCTAATATTTTAATATCTTTTTTCTTTTGTGGCACCCAAAACTGCCCCCAGCACTCGAGATGAGGCTGCCTCAGTGCAGAGCAGAGCAGGACAATCCCCTCCCTTGCCCAGCTGGCCATGCTGTGCCTGATGCCCCCTGGATAGGGCTGGCCCTCCTGGCTTCCAAGGCACTGCTGGCTCCTGTTCAACTTGCTATAGCCTAAGACCCCCAGGTCCCTTTCCTGGCACTGCTTTCCAGCCTCTCCTTCCCCTTCTGTCCATACATGCAGGATTGCTCCATCCCAGGTGCAGAATACGGCACCTGTCTTTGTTAAACTTTATACGGTTGGCACACAGTAAACATCTTATAGTTGCCGATTGCCCAGCCCTCTAATATGGCAACCATAACAGAAAATTGTCCAGTCTCCTCAGATACTATGCTTTCATTTTCTTTTCTCTTTGAATTTTTTCTCATGGGTCTAACAAAGTCACAAGCCAGGCAAAGAAGTCTTCAGACACTTGTTAGAAAACATTGTAGAGAGCTAAGTGGACAGACAGAAACATTTGGAATACTCCCTTTATTAACAATTTTTTGTTAATCCATTTTGAGGTGGGAGATTTCAAGCTACTTTTCTAGTCCAGCCAAATTAATAAACAAATTGGTGTGCACACATTTAAATTTTGAGTAGTTAACAAGAAGTTTGTATTTTTTATCTTTTCTTAAAGATAATTGCTAAAAATGACTTTTTGTTTCAATTTTAGAATGTAGGAAGAAATAGGAAATAATCTGTTTTTTTCCTGTTAAGATTAAAGGGTTCATTGTATTTTATTTCAGAGGACAATAATTCTTTGGTTAGAGCAGTGTCCAAAATGACTGATTTTAAAATAGAAATTTTATTTTGTTTGAAATGGAACTCTGTGTTTTATTTGATAACAAAGGGTAACTTTGTGTACCAATTTCTTTGAGATTAAATAGAGATCATATCATGTTTACTAAACTGGATTTTGCACAAATAGAATCCACTGATAACAAACAACTAATAATCACTGTTTATGTTGCTCAAAAATAGTACTGAAAGGTCAATTGTATTATATTTTTCTGACACTTAAGAAGGATGTATTTTGTTAAAAAATCTGGTCTATATCCATCTCTGAGAGATTCTCAAGTCTGTGCTAAATGAAACAATTATTCATGCTACAGCAAATAGTTAAAAGAAATTGTATGCAAGTAGATGTGTTAATATGCATCTTTATGTAGACTTATTAGAACACTGTTATCAACCTTATATTCCAAACACTTTAATTCCCTCAGCATAAATGGAATATTGAAAACATTCATTACATTATCAACTGACCAGCAGGGAAGTTACAATGAAGTGATTGTATAACTGCTTTAATTGATCCTTTTGAAGTAATATTGTGTGCATCGTAATTTATACATTGTAGTGAATTTTAGTACCACATTCTGATATGGAATTACTCATGATTATTACCAGGAGGAGTTTGGATTAGTGCCTTTTTAAACTTTGTCAGCAAAATCTCTTTTGTAGCAATGCAATCAACAGAAGACATAAACTTCTATGCCTCATTTAAATTACTTTTTTCCCCTACCATTTGGCCTCCTGCCTAGAGTAGGCAAATATTAAAAATGCTCTCTTTCCTCCCCACCCTGCAGAAAAAAAGAAAACAAAAAACCAAACACAGAAGCTAACTTCTTAATAGAAACATATTTGGTTGGAGGGGACCTTAAAGAAGGTCTGTGCAGGGACACCCATGGGCCTGTATAACAGCCACTCAATCAGTTTGCTCGGAGCTGCATCCAACCTGGGCTGGAACATTTCCAGGGATGGGGCTTCTCTAGACAACTTGTTCCAGTGCCTTCCTGTCCTCTCAGCAAAGAATCACTTCCTAACATCTATTCTAAGTGTTCTTGTTCTATTGTACACTTTCACATTATGCCAGTCAGCCAAGGCATGGTGGTTGTGACCCTTCTGTTTATTTCCAGGTTAGCAGTTCTGATATTTTGTAAACTATAAAGCTGCCTTTCCACTGACATGTTTTCTAAACACTTATTTTATTCTATTGGAGTTGCCCCATGCTGATGTGGGATTGTGTCTGCCTCGGGATCAATCCTAAAGCCTCCTAACATGCAGTAGCAGCATTAACTCTACTTGATTGTTCTGCAATCTACTTCTCTTGCTAAGGAAGCAACTCATTTACTAGGGAGTTACAAGCTCAAGTTACAAGTTACAAAGTCAGTAAATAGTATTTCCCAAAAGAGTCATCATCTCTTTTGAATTACAGTAGGATTTCAGAAAAGGCAACAAAATATATTGGAATCTATTAGAGATTATCAGATTATTATCTCTATTAGAGATTATTAAAAGAAAAGTTAATAAGTCTTGTAACTACAGAAAAAAATATTCACAGAAAACAGATATATAAAAATATATTAAACATGAACTTATTATTAATAATGATGTTAGACTGAGAGTAGTTTAAAGGAAAAGCTTCATTGGTATTTTCCTGTGAGTAAATCTTATCTTTTGCATATGGCTGAAGAGATTTGGCTTTGGTATAATTCAGGTATAATTTACTTTTCATTATTAGACAGCTAGATACCTTCTGGAATCAAAGCCTTTAACTGATCTGTAGAATAAATGTAACTGATATTTGGAATAATACCATCTTTTTTCAGCTTTCCCGAATAATACCTCTCGTTTTCAGTTCTTCTGTCTGATTGCCTCTGATCCTTTATTAAGGTACTTGATTATCAAAGAGGGACTGCATTTGGATTTTCTTACTCTGAAGTCTGTTTAAAAACCTCCAGACCTCTGCTGCTCTTCCAACACCACCCAGCAGCTGAATTCACCATTTCAGGAAGACAGAGTTCTAATCTGATTCTGGTGCAGTGCAGTCTGTAGTCTGACTATTAAATGAAGCATTACATCATACACAGAGGATTTGATAATTTCCATTTTTCTATGATTTGGTCAGATGGTTTCACTGTAGCTTCATAGTACCACTGTTTTGATTGTGCTGTTTTTTTTTTTTTATTGGAAGGCTTATACAGGCCTCTTGATTAAGTTATTTTTGGTTTATCAGGAGGAAAGCAGACTATCTGAATTCTCTGAAGAGTCACTTCATCAGAGAAGAGGGAGTAATAAGGTTTCTTAAGGACTCTGTCTGACTTGTGACTAAGCTATGAGCCTCCCTTTTGTTTTTTTTCAGTTAGGACCTCAAGCTTATCCATGCATCCCTTTAAACAAGGTTTCAGTGTAGAAGCTAACTTAATTTCACAAAATAGTAGTCACAATTCCAAGACCTAACTCCTCATTCAAAATAAGACAGTGAAGTTGTCTGTGAATGTCACAAAGAGCCATATTTCAGACCAAGCTGATATTAATTTAAATTATAAACTGGCAATGACTCCTCTACACTAAAGTATTTAAAAAATAAATTCTGTATACCAGTCTTCTGTCTAATTTCAGTTTCTCCTCTGTTTCAGTCACAATATGGGACCATAAAAGTTATGATATTGCATAATTTTTTTTTTCAGGCATAGAAGGATCATTGATGACATCTCTAGTTTCTAATTAGCAGGTATTTTAACTGAATATTCTCCTGTCAATTGCTTTTCAGCAAATTTAAGCCGCTTCATTAAGTGCACAATTCTGCCTCCCAATAGCTGGTATCTCATCCTGCTTCTCAGTTATACCTGACAGCTGTGTCCTTCATCAGGATTACAGCTTTCTCTCATTTCTTTGTCATATTATAAAATTGTGTGGATAAAATATGATGGAGTAATGTCAATGCTTTAGCCTATGTACCAGCAAAAAAGCCTAAACTATACTCTGACTCAATCTTTCTCAAGGAGTTTCTGGTGTTTAATGCTCTCCTCATCACTGTTCTATGGATAGGTCTGTCTAAGCACAGTGAGCTTTCACAGACTGTAACAAAGTACTTCATAGTATAACAAAGCCTCAAGAAATAATTAATTTACTACAATTACTTTGCATCATTTTTCTGTCTTAAAAACACTAGGTAATGAATGAAATGATAAAAAGATGAAGCTGATTTAAACATATTAACATGTATTTTAAAACTGAGTTTTCAGTGCAGGCTTGTGAGACCCTCTATAGATGTGGCTTATGTAGTCTTTAAGGATTTTTAAGCAATATTCTTTATGTATTGCAAATGCAGTTATAGTGTAGTGAATGAGACTATACAGAATGGCTCTGCCAAATGGGACTTTTGGTAGTCTAATGCAGAGGCTGAATAGTATTTTAGAAATACAGTAGATCATAGGGAACTTTGGTGACATCAAAGGAGTTGTTTAGTGGGTTCCCAAAAGTCATATATTTAAAACATTGAAGAAAGCTTCTCTTCACCCCTTTATTTCTTTAGATTACAAATGAAAGCTGTTATTTTTCTGGGAAAGAATGTATTTGAGAAAAGATGAAAAAAGGCAAAAATCTAGTCTAAGTTTCACTCTGAACTGTGGTTGTTAGAATTTCAAGACAAACAATTATGCTATATGCTAACTTCATTCTATACAGCCCTTTTAATGACATGATTAGGTATGTGCAGTTAGTTAAGAATGACCTTAAGAATTTTGCTTCCTAGTATCTACAGCTCCCTGTCAATGTGTATAATCAGGCTTTGAAATATTTCTTCTTTGAGGATTCCATCATTTTTAACCTGAGGAATCATAACAGCTTCACCTAAAAAAAACCGCAATGCTGCAATGGTCAAAAAATTGGCAAAAAGACTTGTAGAGAACACTAAAACAACAACAACAAAAATATAATTATGGATAATACTGCATGACAGTTGCGATCAGGAAGACAGCAGCATCTTTTAAAAATGAACTGTAGCATTGTGAAAATTATTGTTTTGATATTTCACTGAATATAGAAACAAAATAAATTAGTTTTTAAAAGGTGTAGAAAATATTAGCATTTGCAGTGATAATTATTACCCTTCTGTAGAGGGGATTCACCCTGAATCTCTTGGACTTCAGAATAACCCAAAAAAGTGCTTCCTGTTTGGACAGATTACATCAAATTCTCACATTGGAGAAACATTTCTTAACTTCCTGGACAACATGAGGGATTAGTCTGACACAGAATACTGAACAAAGCAGATTAATGATACAGTACAGTTGGCTGTCTCTCTAATATATACACAGCTGGAGTATTTGATCTTACTCTACAGCATTGCATAAATCATTATAACTCACTCTTAGTGAAGTTATATTCCTCACTAAAGGAATCAGACTCAGATAGTCCAATGATCTCAGGGAAAGAAGATTTAAGGGTCAGTGATTAGCACCAGTGTTAACAATTACCATTATTTGCTTCCTTGATGGAAAAACTGCAATCCATATTTCAAAAGCCCACATTTTAAAAAAATAAAACCTAAACTTTATAAAATGTATGAAATAATTATTTAATATCAAAAAAAGGAATTGCCATTAATCTATTTAAAACAGAACTCAAGATGTCATTCATGTTAGCATAAGAATTTTTGGTTTTGTTTCTTATAAGACAACAATACTGCTTCTTTTAATTAATCACAGAGGATATCACTTCAGAGCTCAGAAATCTCAGTCTCAAATAAAACTGTAATGTTCAGTCATTTTGTTCTGATAATATGACCTACGTGCAAAGGATTGTTCTATAGTGAGAATTTGAAAAAATATCTGACTCCTAGAATTATATGGAATATTCTTTTAATTTGTTTATATATATTTAAAATAGCTCATGAATGCTGATTTGTTCTGTGCTGACAAACTACTGTTCCTGTTTTATCCTGTAATTGTTATGGATCTTTTTTATATCTAACACACAACTCCCTGGAAAATTTCCCTAGACATAATAGGCAAAAATCTAATCAGGGATAAAAGCAAAAAGCACAGTTTCACTGAAGTTAAAAGTCTGCTTAGTTTCCTAATCACTGACAATAGCATAGATTACTCCCAATTGATAATGCAGCTGTTAGGGCCATATTCATGTATAAATCAATGAAATTTTATTCTGCACTCTTTTACTTGTCACCTTCACATCTCTTCTGATCTCACTGAATTAGAATAGGTAGCCAACTCACATGGTAGCTGCTTCTGTAACAAAACACAGAGGATAAGAAAAATACTGTATACTTGCAAATCAAGAAGCTTATATGGAAAAAATACAGACTATATTTAATGAATATAATGATTTTTAAAAACTTTAGGAATAATTTACTTCCTTGATAAATATGTATGCCATAATATCTCAATTTTACAGGGTATGGCAGTTGTTAATTTTAAAGTTATGTCGTTTCATTTTCTGTACCTCTGATACAGAATAAATAACAGTATCAGATTTGGGAAAAAATTAAATGTAGCTTTCAATTTATCTTATGCATTTTCTTCACCCACCCTCTATTTCTCACAGTAACATAAATCTACATTTCTCTTTTTTATCTTTGTCCTTACTTTTATTACCTTGAAAGTTGGGAGCTAAAGGATGAAAAAAAAAACCCATAATTTAAATTATTCCCATTTTGGCTAATAATATTTATTTTTATTTTGTCTTAGTCATCTCAGTTTATTCCCAGGAACAATGAAGTAGGAATAGGAAACTCTCTTATCTGCTCTTACATAGTGGTCTCCTGAGAACAGTTCCTTCCAGAATCAGAGAAAAATTAGACCAAAGGACTGCTCAGATCATTAAAAGGGTATTGACTCTCTCTTGCTCAGTCTGTATCAGCAACAGCAGCAGTCTTGAAGAAAGTCCATCCAACCACATCATTCAAGGTGGGGTAGGAGAGGTGGAGGTTGCTGGGTCTGGGCCATTTGGTCTGAGTTGGAGAGGGAGGTAGGAGCAAGGCTCATGCCCAAGGAGCAGGGGGTGTTCATGGCCACACAAGATGAGCACCTACCTGAACCATAGCTCTCAAAACCACTGGTGAGCTGAGAAATCTCTCCTGATAGTTTGTTTAGTTTTATTCTATCTGAAAAAATCAATAAAGGAAATCATTCCATCTGAAAACTAATTTTAAAAAGTCACTTCTCTGGACCATCCCTACATTAGAGAAACCTAGTCCAAGTTACCTCATTTCATAACAAGCTAATCTTTGGATGACCTTTATTATATATATTTTAGATTCTTTAAGTGTAGAATACTTCAATTATAGAATACCTAGTTTGAATTTTTACAGTTTTTGACCCTGCTGCTTATTTGAGGAATTACAGTGAGTTTATCTTTTAGTATGAATTGAAGGCAGTTCTGTAATGAACGGACTGGGTTTTTTCTGCTGTCTATAGTAATTTCTATACTGTTATTGGATTTTCTTTTTTTCTCCTTTTTAGATTTTTAATAAGGCATATCAAAAGTATAAGTAAAAATTTTGAGCTCTTTTGCTTTCATATAAAACTTAAGTTCTAAAAGAGAAATCAGGAACATCAACCAATACATTCTAACTAAATTTTCACAATCTCAATTATATTTCTTTAAGAAAGAGAGCCTAACTTCAGTCTGTGGCAGATTTCAATTTATTAGTTTCTCAAACCTGTCATTTTAAGCAACTTTAATTGTACAATCCAATAATTTTTGTCAAAAAGATTGGTTGTGATTTTTTTTATTGCTTCCTTTAGTAAAAGTAAATACTGATTAAGTTTTCTGTACTTCATATTCCTATTTTTCCATATCAGTCCTTCAAATATCTTTAGCAGAAATATGTTGTGTGGGATCCATCTCAGTAACTATTGTCTTCTACATCTTAAAGGAGCACTTTCCATTTTCTTTACACTTTGAGAAGATTTATCTTATTAGGAAAACCCAAAGTCTTTAATAATTAATTGAACAACAAAAATCCTACATATTTCAGTCCCACTTTCAAAAATATCCTGGCTTCATGTTAAGATTTTACACTGCTCAATGTAGAAATCTTAATTCTTGGCCATCAGATTGTTATATAATCATTGTTATTCCTCCCTCCTATATCTGTGCCAATATATCTCTGGCAATGTTATCACCAGCCCAAATATATCCTCTTTTCACAAACTTATCAATTTCATCTAAATCCTCACAAAAAGCTGTGCAGAGATCTTCCACACTGAGTTTGTTGGAGGCATAAAATTGCATGGTCAGTGTGTGCAGATCACAGGATGGGAATCTCAAAAGCAGCACAGCAATCAAAATAAAAGATCAAAACTGAGAAAATTACAAAACAACCACATGCAAGATAGAAAGACTGTCAAAGAATGGAATTGTCCTTATAATGGCTTACTTACACATCAGTTACTGCAGTGATTTCCAGTTTATCAGAAACAAAGATATTTCATTACATACATGGAGTGAAAGAACAGAGATAAGATATTGTGGAGACTGCTTTTCCCCATGAGAATTGTAAGGAAAAGATCCATTGAATTTGATAATTGCAGCATACTAGTAACCATACTACTAATACTAGATATCCTTGAACCTGGCATATTATCATTTCTCCCTCACTCTACACAGGTATTAGATTGCCTATTAAGAACAGACTAAAAATTAGCCATTTTATGTAACAGCTTGGAAATTTTGAGATCAAGAAGTTTTTTTTTGTGCAATCCTTCCAAAGCAACACTTTCCTAAAAGTTATTTCTTGTAGTATTACTGCAATTAAGTATAATTAAATTTGAAATATCCAAACCTCTCAATAGTAAGGCATTAATCATCAAGAAAGATGTAGAAAAATGAGGCTGAAATTTCTGAAAGGACATTAGCCCCCTAGCTATTTCCCTGTAATAGTAATTAAATATTTACATATTTTCAGATACTTTGTGTATAATAATCAGACCACATAGTTCACTACTGTGAGACTGTTTATTTAATCTGAAGTTATTTTTCATCTTTACAGTCAATTTTACCTAGGCAATAATATCCTTTCTTTTTAAAAGTGTGAATTCTATTAACTGAGATGACAATACCTTCATAAGTAATTTTATCTGAAAAATTCTTCTAGCATATAAAGGACTTTAAACGTAAAACCCCTAGCAATGTGTAAAGGTGTTCAAAATGTATCTCTAGAAATGTTTAAGTTCTTAAGAATTTTGGTATTATTATTGGGTTTTGATACACTTTTGAGGATGTCTTTATTCCTTTCCTGTAGCTGAATTCTCTTCCCATGACTCCTAGTTGAGGTTATAAGGGACCCCTGAAGAATATCTTGTCCAGTCCTCTTCATGGAATAGAAAAGTTTCCTCTGTTGTTGAGTGTCATGCTCTTTGGAGACTCAGTGAATCCAATCCAATTGACTGGTTGCTTTGCAAACGGAGTATGTATGAATAATGTGTCTAAGATAAACACAGAAGAAGGAAGACTAAAATATGGAAATGCAATCTAAATATGAAACTCCACTATATTAGATAAGCACCTTGAGAAATATAGAATAACAGAATACCAGTGTCATTTATGAAGATATTAAGTAAAACTGGTCCTGTGGGACTCCTGAGGGACAACACTTGTCAGTGCTGTCCATTGGGATAATAAGCCATTGATCACTATCCTCTGGATATGATTGTCCCACCAATTCCTAACCTACTAGATAATCCACCCATGAAATCCATTTTTTCTCCAATTTTGAGAGAAGTATGTTGTGGGGAACTGTGAAAAAGGCTTTACAGAAGTTCAGATAAATGAGGTCTGTAGCCCATCATTTGTCCACTTAAAACAGCCACTCCATTGTAGAAGGGCATTAAGTTGGTGAGACAGACCTTACCCCTGGTGAAGCCATACTGGCTGTCTCAAATCACTTCCCTGTCCTCCATGTGTCTTAGCACATCTTCTAGGAATTTCTGTTCCTTCTGTTCCTTCCCAGACACAGAGGTGAGTCTGAGAGGTTGTTAGGGCTCTCCTTTCTTCCCCTTTATAGACAGAGTAATGTTAATCATCTGGTTGTTGGGAACTTCTCCTGAATGCCTTGACCTTTCAAATGGCATGGAGAATGGCTTGGCAAATAGAGGGGTATGTTTTAGTTGACCTTCCTCTCCTGGCTGACACACCTACAGAAGCCCTTGTTATTCTTTGCATCCCTTGCCAAGTTTAGGTCCAGCTTCTCCTTAGTCTTCCTTCCTTCCTTGAGAACACCTTGGGAACTACAGAGAGGTAAGCGTCACCTCTGCCTGGGAAGATCACAGAGCAGATCCTCCTAGAAGATATACTAAGAAACATAAAAGACAAGGAGGTGTTCTGTGTCAGTCAGCACAGCTCTGCTGAGGGCAAGTTGTTTCTGACCAATCTGGTGGCCTTCCATGATGGAGTGACTGCAATAGTTGCCAAGCTAAGACTGACTGATGTCACCTAGCTCAATTTCTGTAAGGTGTTCAACACAGTCCCACATAGCATCCTTATCTCCAAATTGGAGAGACATGGATTTGAAGTGTGGGTGAGCTGTTCAAGAAGGAATTGGCTGGAAAGCTGCAGCTGGAGAGTGGTGGTCAGTGACTCTGTGTCCAGGTGGACACTGGTAAAAAGTGGTGTCTCCTCAGGGCTTTGTCTTGAGACTCTGTTCTTGAATATCTTTATCAATGACATGGAGAAGTCAAGTGCCACCTCAGTGAGTTTCCAGATAACATGAAGCTGAGTGGTGCAGTTCACACAAGAGAAGGAAGGGATGCCCTTGAGAGCTTCAGAGAAATTTGGACAAGATTTCAGAGCTTCAGAGAAATCTTGAGATATGGGCCCACAAGAACCACTGTGGATTTGGGGGTATTTTTTTGTTTTTCCTTGTTTGATGATCTGTTTTTCATTAAGCCATATGCTAATTTTAATACATCTAAATAATAAAAAATAAACATACTCTACAAATGATGTTTTGGCTAAACAAGTGCCATTTTTTACATCTTTTAATTTTCATTTATTTAAATTTTAATGCCAGCTGTAGTTGTCAGATTGAATTTTGAAATGTCACTGCCTCCACAGTTGATTTTCAATACACTTACTCCATAGATCAATTCACAAGAAGCACAGAGGGTAGCACAAGAAAAACCTAGTTTGCTTCAAAAGAAGCTAATTAACAAATCTCATTTAGTGTTAATTGCAACAGCAGTTCTCATCATAGTTTAATCAACACCTTGCTAAAGCAAGCTAGGAGAAAGCAAAAGATGGACATTGATTTCATGCACAGCCAGAACTGTATTGACACATTTCAAACACTGAACATCTCACAGATGGGAAGTCATTCCCAACAGACTGGAGTGGTTACTGTCCAAAAAAATTGTTCTACAAAACCCAGAGGCTTTAGCCTTAAGAAAATAAAGACATATTTGATGTATATTGTCTCAAGACACTAAGGAACAAAACTGTATATTGTATTGAATTCCTTCCAATGGCACATTTTTAGAACCTATTCCACTGTCTTACCTATAAAGCTTGACCTTATGTAGAGGTTCATTCTGTTTCTCAAGGTAAAGTCAGGTGATCACATCTTTCTGCATGTTAATATTGGCCTCGATAACCTGTAGACATGAAAAAAAGCTAGAATTTCATGATCTATGAGTGCATTCCTGTTTAAAAAGTGTTGCTAGTTTGCAATTGTGGCTGCCATTCAGACTAAAAAAGCTGCAGTTGACAAGACATCTGAGTTGCTCCAAAGCAGTTTTCGCATTTCACAAGCACATTAGTGATTCTATGAAGCTCTGAAGTACTGCTTTGTGTGTTGGGCTTTAAACTGAAAGACTGCTTTTTTTTTATTTTTGCACCCTTAGAGGTTGGAAACAGACACTGATGGTAAAACACATATGTGACTACAATGACATGTACTAACAATCTGTAATGAAAGCTGATTTCAACAACTTTTCCACCTCTTAAAACTCCTTCCTTCGGAAGAGCAAGATGATGTTTTTCAAATAGCACCTGCATTAAATTCTATCACAGTGTATGGTTAGCTGAATTTAATTTCTATCCCTCTGAAGTGTGTGAATCTTTGTGACCATTGGAAAAGTCAAGAAAATTGAGAAAGACCTGATGTAATTTAGATATATAAACATCCATTTCAAAAGTTTTCAAGCAGAACAACTGCATGCTATCCTATTCTCCATTTAATCCAATCCCATATTAATTCTGATCGAACTTTAAACAAGAAAATGCAAAATTTGCCATTAAAATTAACTTCAGAATGGAAAAACTCAAGATGTACAGTAATGAAAAGGTCGATATCACATAAAGGTTGATATAACATTTACAGTTTAAAGATCTTTCCATAAGTTAAATCAAGATACAAAATACAGGGTAAATCAAATCTAAAATCTAGTTTACCAATGCTGTTCACAAGTGAGCCAGAACATATTCATAATCCTTGAAATTGGTAAAATGTTATTTCACCCCTGGGTTTGGAAGAGTTAGAGACACAGTCTCTAGCTGTGTCTCTTTTAACTTCTTCTCCAATATGCTCTTTCTTAAAATTGCCCAGTTTTCCTGAAACGGGAAAAAATAATTTTCCACAGTTCAGCGGCCACTTATGAACATTTACATTTTTTTAACTATCTGCAAGTTTGATGGTTTGAATAGTATCTGAGGTGAGGGGGAATACTTTTTTTGTTTGTTATTTATTTCCTTGATGTTTGGTTGTTGATTTGGTTTTGTTTCCTTCATATTCTGGATGTTTTAAATGTCTCTTAGAACATTTGGCTCTTTATTTTAGAGAGCCGGTTGCTGGTTCTTGGCTTCTTTTTTCTGCCTCTATAAAGGTTGTTATTGAAAGTGCTCAAGATGATATTTCATGTTCAGACTAAGATGTTTATTTTTTCTTATCTATATCACAGTCTTACAAGCCATGAGTTCTGCAGTATTTCACTGACAAGCTACAAAATGGCCCCAAATCTATCACTACAAGGTCTCTTAAGGAAAAACTATCCAATTAAGAAATGACATCTAAATTATTTTTACTTTCACACTGCAACATTAACCCAATAACTAACCACTCCTGTCCCACAATGTGGACTTTTTTGTCCAATTACAAAATACCTCCCAAACCTGAAAAAGAAGGTGAAGAAGAAGGACCAGCTTCTTCCCTAAAACCTCCATCTTGCTTCATATACATTACTATATTCTAAAACCTTAAACTCTAAGTTGTCCACCACATGATATTACACACTTCTAATCAAACTACACATCCATAATCCCAGTACTATTGTTTCATTTTTGAGGCCTTCTCCACGACCTCAGGTAAAATGCAGTGCTCTCCTGGGGGTCAGAGTCTGTCAGCACAGAAAGTCTAAAACTCTCAGCATCCAGGACTCCAATATCAGATCACTTTGAGAAAACGAAAAGATCAGTATAGTTTCTTGTGGAACAATAATGTACCAGAAGAGGCAAATAAGTCTGTCATGTCATAGTTAGCATGATATGGATCAGAATGATGTGACAGATTAATCAAAAGCTGTCCTAGGTTAAAAGAGCCAGTCACGGAAATATATAAATGTGACTCTAGACTTTGCATTCAGGTTTAGATTCAACCACACAGCCCTGCTTTTCTGTTGCTGAGAAATCTGAAACTACTGCGACATGCCTTTGCCTGCTTAATCTGCCCAGTTCAGCAACCCCTTATTTCATACAGAGAATCTTTATTATTATAGGGTGTTCCCATCCTCCTTTTATTCTGCTACACCAAGATAAAAGTTTCCAGGATTTTTACTGAGGACCCCCTGCTGACCCTCTCCAGGGAATACCTTTGCCTTTCAGAACCTGAAGCCAACAAAATTTGAATACTTGAAACACTCTTTAGTGGTGGCCTTTTCCTTTATCTCTCTACCTACTAGGTGTTGGGTTAGTTTGGTTTGCTCTTGGGGCTTTTTTCAGCTATAAGCTGTACATAAAATCTTATGTAAAACTTACAACCTTATGTACAGCTATACATAGGGTATTTCTTTCTAGATCAAATCAGTGGCTAATTAATTCAAACTCATTTCATTCTTCAAGTCTGTGCACTTCTTTCCTAGTCATTTAGCTACATATTGATTCTGGCGGCAAGATCTTGTAGGATAAACAGGAAAAAAATTTATCTCCCCTTTTTTTTTTGGTAAACATAGCTGCATCCCCAAAATCTCAGCACCACAAACAGCACACAATACCAGGCCAACCTGCCTTTGTGATCATGATGTATCCACTTCTAGGTGGAATAGCACCTAGAAAATAGTGAAAATCTTTATAATAAAAATGTGATGATTCTTTGTGAATAGATACTAAATTCTTATGTGAACCTTTCCAAAAGAAAAAAAAAAAAGAAAAAAAAAATAAAGCAGCATTTGGCCAGTTTTCTGCTTTTCCTTGCTAATGGGAAATCTTTGAACGGATCTATGTTTGAACAGATCTGTGGAACTTACTCCTACAATTGTCTCCAGAAAGATTATGCAAAACAGAATTTCAGAGACTTAGCAATAGTTTATGCTGATCAGCAGAATTATTTCCTGACATTGTGGAAAGTAACATAGCATCTCAGCACTTTTAAAGAAATGCTGAAGACCATATTTTGTTTATGAAACTGCATAATTAACAACTTGTGTCCATTGCTGCATCACTGTGAAGGAAATCTCAAATTACATGGAATTTGAGATTTTTGTGAATTTATATAAAAATACTGCAATGAAAGTGTTTGTGGATTTTTTTAATAGACATGTTTAGAATAGGGATACAGGTAATTTAGAAAATATTAGCACAGTGTGGTGCTAAAGTATTTTCTGGTCATCTGATATGTAAAATTACCTTATCCATAAATTTCATCACAACAAAAACATTTCCTTGAAGAAACATTCCAACAGATCAGTCAATACTGAAAGATTAAATTGATATTTTTATTTTAATACAACTCAGTCAAGTCATGTTTTATAGTAGGCTGTAATATGAAAAACTAACAAGGTGTTTATCTTGTAGCCCAAAAGGAAAATGATGAAGAGATTAAAATAGAGAAGCCAACAAAGCTTGACATTCTTAATTAAAATTTGGAAAAAAACTTGGATCAATTTATTTATTTTTTCTTAGCACACAACTTGTAGAAGCAGAGATAACTGCATTTATCAAGAACTTGGGCTCTAATGATGCTCATACCAACATGATTTTAATCTAATTATTTTTCTGCATTCAAGATGAATGGTTATTGTTTAAATCAGTAAATTTATTCCTTGGGGCAAGGGAGGTCCTAGCAACCACTACCTGCCTGCTCTGTGTGACACTTATCTTGAAATGAAGTTTGTAGCTCATGGACTCAGTGTCCAATTCTTCTGGTCCCCTTTAGGTCTTTTCCTTATTGTTCCCATGCACATATTCTTCTGAAGCTGGCATTTTGCTCTAATTTTTTATTTTTGCAGACAAGTTTTCCTGTGACTTGCAGCCCCATGCAAAGCCCAAAGTCTGCTCCAGTCCTCCTGTAATCCTTTTTGGGATGGCCTAGGGTAAAAGGGGTCTCTTAGGTTGGCTCTCATGGTGTGGCTTGGTTGGCTCTGCTTTGTGCATGACAAGATTTCTGCTGAGGACCCCCCTGCCGAGCCTCTCTAGGGACTACCTTTGCCTTTCAGAACCTGAAGTCAACAAAATTTGAATATTTGAAACACTCTTTAGTGGTGTTCTTTTCCTTTATCTCTCAACCACCACTACCTACTGGGTGTTGCGTTTGGTTTGCCCTTGGGGCTTTTTTCAGCTAAGATCTACACATAAAATTTTAGTACAACTAAGGATGAGTATATAACTGAACAAAACACATCGATTTAACAATTTTATAAAACTACTTCAATAGAAAATAATTTGGTAGGATTCGATGGCAATTTATAAGGTTGACTGAAAATGTATTACTAAGAAGCCAATGAAGTGGCAAATTATTCATACACTTGAAAAAAAGAGAAAAATAATAGTCCATCTGTCTATCAATGTTTTTTCAGTTGAATGTAATGTGATAGCATAGGAAAACAGAAGAATCCTGATGATCCTTAATCTATGAAAAAGATATACATTTGAGTTGAATGTATCATAGTATATTTTGTCTGTTAGAGCATTAAACAAAGGACCAGCTTCTGATCTCACTGTGCTCTACATGTTGAGTAATCACTGGAAACTACCATTCCACTCTCTGTAAGAACTGAGATATACATTTAGATTCAAAAGCATTTAGAAACATTAAAATATTCTTGTGTTTGTCCTAAGTAATCCCATGAAGATGCAGGTACAGGCAAAATGAGACATCAATAACTCAGCATTTAGACCAAAGCTGACAACTTTTCTGAAGAAAAATGTGTTATTGTTCCTTTGTGGTCTTCTATCTGCATTATTTTTTCCTGAAAAATTATGAAGAATATTCTGAAAAGCTATAAAATGTTATTACCATGGTTAGAACTGCAATTGTAGAAATTTAATGACTTTTATCCAATAAGGGTCTGTTATACTTAAAGGATAACTTATGTGGAATTTTGAGGCTTTTGTTTAAAACTCCATAGTCAATAATGCATATACAAAAACCCTTAACCCATTCTTTAATTTCTGAATTTAGACCACATTGTTTCACTTCAAAATTCTGATGAATCCTGTAGTCTTCAAGAACTGAGCTTCACGAAACCCAAATATAACTTTTTTGATATATTAGAAGTTATGTTACATACTATACAAAGAGTGGGTAAACTTTGTCACAATTCATCCAGTAAGCAATTTAGATGGATATCTCAACCCTTTTTTTTAATCAAGTGAAGGAAATAGGTAATTTTATGGTATGAGTCAACTTATCCTCAGTTAGAAATCGAGATTGTCAGGTCTGATAAAATACATCTCAAAATGTCCGTTGGCTATAAAGTAATTTAAGAAGAGAAGTTCAACTATAGACAACTAAATCCAAGTTCTATCATTGAGGAAAATGACCTCCACAAATCTGTACTTCTGCTTAGGGCACATGCTGAATACACTGACTGAGTTCTAGAGTAAAAATATTTGTGAGTGCTATTTTTTATTAAGATAAAGGTAGGTAAACCGGTTTTGGGTCCCACTTGTTTGGCAGTAGGTCAGTAGAGAAAGGTGATTCAACCCACTTTGCAGCTTATGGTCATACCCATTTTTTTCCTACTCACTGGGTGACAGAATAGGCAATTTATTCAGGAGCTAAGCATACTTCAGACAAAAAAAGATAAACAGTTATAAGAAATATGATGCTGTAGTTTAAGTGGACGTTCTTTTAGTAGACAGATGCTTAGCCAAATGTTCTAATAAATTTTTAGTATTAAAGAGTCAGCACTGTTGTGCTTTGTTTGGCTGCTTTGTAAAAATAGAACTAGACAGTGCCAAAATCCAGGTGTGAAAAGCAGACAGTTAAAAAAAAGGTTGGTTTTTTTTTTTCAGGAAGGCACATACATGTGTGAAAAAGATTATTCAACTCTGTTGAACTTAGGCTATTCTAAACCTATCCTAATTTTTTTGAAAGACTTAAAGGTGAATATGCTATCAAATATTTCCTAGGGACTACAGAAATATTCAAGTAATACATAAGCTAAACAAATTTTAGAATTGGCACCAAAAATTGTTCCCATGTCTGATTCTTGGCGTTAGTCAGATGGACATAGTAGAAGTGCATTATACTACTTGTTATGTAACCCAGAAAGATAATGAAGGAAGTGAAGATTTAAGCTAGAGGACTGCATTAGAAAGTGGTGGTGGCTTTCTCATGTTTTTGGACTGACAGGTCAGATATCCAGGTATATACTCTCTAAATTTTTATGAACAGAAACCCAAGCAGATTTTTCAAAGTTAGACAGTTTTTGATAGACTGGAGGAAAAAGGAAGGAATCTAAGAAATGCTAATCTTCAAACACAAAGAAAATTATTCTTTTATTTATATAATTTATTTAAATAGGTGATTGCAAGAATATGGGAATACTGATAAAATATTCTGGAGTATACATGAAATAAATTACCACTTTTGAAGTAAAATGGTGTTTATGAGAAGCAAACCATTCTGGCTTGCCAGGAAGTATCTTTAAGTGAATATGTGGACTGCACATTCCACAGATCTGGTTTCTTAGAATTTTAAAAATGCTAAAGGATTGATAAAATAGTTTTTCAATGCAACTGTATGATGATATGGAACAGAATTCAAAGCCAGCCGAGTTCTCAGAAATCCAAATCAGCCAGTTTCTGAGGTGTGGTAAATATCATATATG
Source organism: Agelaius tricolor (assembly GCF_023055355.1). Lineage (NCBI taxonomy): Eukaryota > Metazoa > Chordata > Aves > Passeriformes > Icteridae > Agelaius > Agelaius tricolor. The sequence continues at coordinate 22,809,067 of NW_027269267.1, read as the reverse complement.
GACTAACAAGGTCTGCTTCCAAAACACTAGTTTAACCAAACAGCAGATGGGTTTGTACAGGCTATAGGTTTCACTTTTTCCTGGAAACAGTGGACATGAATGTGGATCATGGTTAGTTCCTCTACATTTTCAAACTGAACATATCAAAGCTCAGACAGGGAGACAGATTACCCATAATCCTTTCTTTTATGACTCCATCACAGAAAGATATGAGTATGATATTGCTTGAAATAAATACCTTAGCTACTGAGGCACTCTGTAAGTTAGAGTTCTGTGACCATTCACTCTCAAAATGAGAACATAAAACTCAAGATTTCAAAACCCAGAGTAAGACTTATAAGACTACTGAATAAAGATTTTCTATAGGGCCATAACAGCAAGCAGGTTATTTATGGTCAGAGTTGCTAAGTCTTGAAATAGTTTAGGCACTCGTGTCAGTTGTTGGGCTACAAAGTGAGAAGCAAGCCTGTCTGTCCAGGATATCTTATTACATCTATGTTTGATAGAAATTTTTGGAGTTGGCACAAATACAGATCTGTAAGTGAAGGAAAGTGACTGGTCTAGATTTTTGTCAGAAAAACAAAATGTCTTTTTAGGAGGGATTTATGCAGAATGCATCTAACCTTTTCTAAAGAAACTTTTAGTCAAATTAAAAAAAAAAAAATTAGAGCGGTACCAGTGCTGTAACTCTGTTTTAGGTTCCCAGGATTACAAGTACAAAAACTTTTGACTGAAAATACATCCTGTATTCTAACCAGGGAGTTTACACTTTTCATTAGTATTGACCTTGTCATATAATTAAAGTTTCAAAGATCTGTGTAATTGCAGTTACATGTCCAATCATATTCACCAAAGGTGTCAGACTTCAGGCTTATTAGATAGTTAACTAATAGTGGACATGGAAAATCACACACATACGAAAAGTACTTTAAGAAAATCAGTAGCATTAAATAGTTTATTTATAAAAAATAGTTTAATCAACATGTCATTCAAAGTCACAACATGCATAGAGCTGTGAAAGAAAAAAATAACCATGTACACTAATTTTTACATTTATTGGTACCTGTCCACTGTGGCAGGATTGGGAGTGGGGTCAGGGAAGGACAGAGCTTCTACACATTCTATATTAATTCAATTGCTGCTATGATGGTAATTTCCCTACTGCAAAAGTGGCATCTGTCTGTCCCTTATGGTTATGTGCCATACATCCCACCTACTCAAGTTCTTACATTTTTCAGATTTTGCTTTGAAATCAAGTTTGGTGTTACACAAGCTGTGTCAATTTCTGCTTTTTGTAACGCTTAATTTTGTACTTAGACATGAAAAACTTTCAGTTTAATGGGGTGAAAAAAAGTTCTGGATCCTTGATGCTGGCAAGATTTAGAAGTAAATAGCACAGTTTCAAAGGTAGGCAGTAAGCAGCATGGAAAAGTTACATGAAATTTATTCCATGAGAATCAAATCCTGGTAGGTATCCTTATGTCTCATCTGCTTTTTACCCCAAAGATGTCACAGAAATATAGTGAGAAATATACTGTGATACACTTTGAGGAGAGAAAGGTCCGTTTTATAAAATATTGCTGTAAACTTTCAGATTAAATCTTAACCTGCTGCTCTCCTCTATAAAGAAGTGACAGCCTAATGTAAGTAGTTGTTGAAGTATGTTTTCCCCATTTCTCTCTTCTATTTCCCATTGCAATTCCCATTTTTACAGTTCTTCAAAATAAGCACAGCATGTCATCCCTTCATAGAATAAAGGAGAGATGCTGCATTACCCTTTACAAGTTCTAACTCTTATGTTCTTCATTATTCTCTTTCCCTAAAAAAAGCAGAGAAGAGCCCTAAAAACTGTTATCAGTGAGGAAGGTGACCAATATTATCAATGAGATTTCAATGCACTGGTGATTCTGATGTCTTGACAGCTAATCTCTAATTGGAAACTGTCATAGGAGATTCTGAATGTATTCCAGCAACAGGAAACCTTCCACTGACTTCAGCAATGTATTTTTTTTTTTTGAGAGAGAATATAAAAACCAAAATTTTAGGAGGATTTTTAGTGGATCTTCATTTTAAAAATAATTCTAGGTTTTTTCAAATATTTCTAAAATATGAACAAAATCTAAAGAAGCCACCTAACATGCATGGTTTCTTTTTAAAATTTAAGTGTTTACTATCAATGAAAAAAATTAATAAGCAATTTATACAATAATACATGATTTCTTAAACAGAGTTCAAAGAAATTAAACTAGATTATTAGCATTTGATAACCCAACAATATTGCTTCTACCATACATTTTATGTCTTCAATAACAAGTAGTAAAAATAGTATGCTATATTTTGAGTATTTTAGTATAATTAATATATAGTCTAAATGTGACAAATCCAATTGATAGTAAATCTGTACATCTTAAACATATTATATTTAAAATAATAATGATGTATAGTATTTTATATTATTATTTATATAGAGCTCCAATAGAGAACGAGCAAAATTTTGTATGCAGATATTGCCTGATAAATAAAAATCTGGGCTCCATTTCTACATTATGTAAATCACCACTTATTGCTATTTTTCTTTAAGAAAGGTGCACTTACCATGTGGTAAATTTTATAAGATAGGACATTTAAATTTTGAAGATATTAAAAAACCTTCCTCAATTTCTTTTTTTTTATTTTAATAATTAACCTTTCCAACTTGAAATATCCTCATCATACCTTCCTTTAACCAAGAAAGTAGAAGGATGGGAACAAATATAAGAACTGAAGAATTTAAGAAAAATAATGAGCACAAATCAGAGAACAGAGAAGGTCATGAGGATATGATTAGCAGAAAAAAGTTTGTTGGAGGGAATAGAGGAACAGTACTGAAGAAATGAGAGAATGTGGGCAAGAAAGTCTCAAGTTTCAGAAAAATGCAAAGACATAAATAAAAACAGACAAAGCCCTTTAAAATTAGGATATCTTATGATGGAATTAAAAAGAAAAAGCATTTTTAAGTAAATATAGGTACTATGAAATGCTGATACAAGATTAAAAAATGGAGCACAAATAGAATGCAATATCAGTATATCAGGAAGAAGCAAGATTTAAGGAAGGCAAGCTAGTGATATGGTAATGATATGCAAAGGATACGATGACATCTTTCTGTGCTACAAGAGATCAAAAAGAGCTCAAGGAGTTTTCATGCAGCATCTATAGGAGACTTTGGCATACACATTTAAAATTCTGTATGAAACTTGAATGTGAGTTCTGAAACTGTAACCATGCAAATTTCTTGTGTATTACAAGGAAAAGGCTAAATTCAACGTAACTTATAGTTTATGAAACAGAGATATATGTTTTTAAATCAAATCTTGCTTTCCCTTCCCTCTTCAATTGGATATTTATTATTCAGTCAGTACTACTTTTATTATAGTCATCTTCAGTTGTTCAAGGCTGTAACTTTTCCCCAATATGCTTTTACAGCCCTTTTCTCTACCACACAGCACACATTTGCAAGGCAAAGACCTACATTTTCTTCAGGTGGGGAAAAAAGAAAATTCACAAGTCCACTCTTCCAGCATAGATTGAGAGGCACCAGGCGAGAATATTCTCAGTGTAAGTGTTCTCAATCTCCTCACCCATTGGAACTGGGTTATGGCATACTCAGGATTACAATGGTTGGTGTCATCTCAGGGTAACTGGTACTGCAATTGCTGCCATAACACCATTTTAGCTTCTGGAGCCTTTTGGGACATACACTCTCATAACTTCTGCTTGGCTCAAATTACTTGACCTATACTACGACCAGAAACCTGATTTTAAATAGTCAATGCACCAATAATGTCAGTATCTGGTCTTCTACCCAAGTCTTTTTTTTTTTTTTGCCAGGATTATAAAGAATGAAGGAGGGGAGGAGGTTTATATAGTCTTACCATGGTGACTGAGATTAACATACCACAGCTTCTGTAGACCCAGGACATTCACAAGAGAGTGATCAACCAAGACAGAAGGCACTAGAGCATACATGCAAGATGGTAGCAGGGTAAACAGTAGATTGGGAACTAAAATGTGCTCAGATTTCAAAGATGCATTCCAAATATATTCAGTGCACAAGATTCATGTCTAGCTGTGGATGGGTGTACATGAGATATTTTACTTTTTAGCCAGAAGTTTAGTAGTTTCATTTTTCTCCTTAAAAGAAACTGAATAACAGTAAAAATAAGCCAAAAAAACTCATTCCCAAAATCCCTCCCAATCCCCCAAACAAACCAACCAAACAGAAAACATAAATCCTTGCAGTCACCATGACTAATTTTTACTGTCTATGGAAAAGCATAGGATTTTGTCAAATAATTTTTCTACCATTAGATCTGAATGCTACTGTTTTTTGTAGAAATGTTGAGTACTAAATGTTGGAATGATAGAAATTATCTGCTTGCCGATTTTGTCAACAAGCTTGACAATAAATCCCAGCAGTGAACATTACGTGTTCAGACACCAGTCCACACTCACCTGGGATAGACCGCTAATTTGTTTATTGTAGATCATCACCTTCAGGCATTCTTCACCAACAGATTCTTTTTTGCAGCTGAGTTTAAGTCTGTGTGGATAGGAGAGGTAAAGGAGAATACTTTCATGGTAAAAATGTATTAGTGGCATCGCTAATCAAAGACAGAAGATATAAACATTGTGGTTTTAGAGCCCTTGCCTGTCAATTTTATGAGACTAAATTACTTATCTTCATTTATGTGACCTAGATTATATTTTGAATCTCAACACTAACCCAGTTTTTTGCATTTCAGCTACCATAATATGAGCATTTCCAGCTGGGCTCTGTCAGCCTCTGTTCCACCATAAATCATATCTGCCTTCTCATTCAAAGATGCTGACTGATGAGGCAGAAATAACCCAATCTCAGCTGGCTTTGTGGCCTAGTTACATCACAGCTACAGCAGGAATGCAGATTGCCTCTCTGATCTTTTGGATAAAGCCATAAAAAAAGTTATATCCTTTTCAACTTACTGTTTTGGAACTCTTCCAACTCCTCTAACTCTTTTCACTAAGTACAGAAAAAGTGCTTACTCTGCAAAATGGTCAACAAGGTCTTAGCAATACTAGAAATTGGAAAATGGAAATTGGTCCATTGCCATAGCCATGAAGGACTAATATACAGGTCAAAAGGAATTGAATTTTCAATTGAACTGCTTGTTATTAAGTAAATATTGAAAACAAGATAGCAAGTTATGTAGTTAATGTCTCAATATCATGCTTTAAAGTCGAACACCAGGATTCAGGGTTTAGGTTTTAGCTGTAAATGATTGAAATGAAACATGAAAGGGATGAAAACATAAAATCACTACATCCGTGACTGCTGTAGGATTGATCAGACAATACCTGTGTTCCTGTGTTTTATAATTGCCTCTCCCTGGTAATGAAGAAGGTAAAAAAAAGCATGGAAGTCTCTTCCTTCTTCTAAGCTTCAAGTTTGTATACATCTTGCCCTTAGTCTCTTACATTTTGACCTAGTGAATGTTACTACATTTCCTACAACTATAAATTTCTCTTTCTTAGTGTATTTTTATAGAGAAGGTATATAAAGGAATTTATGCTTGGTTCTGGCTTTTTTTTTTTTTGGGGTGTGGAGAAAAAGATATTTTAATGTAAAATAAAGGATTGCTTAGATGTAAAGATGCACATGGATACAAAGTTATATACATAGACAAATATATAAAATGCATAGTATACTATTCATAGATATGATAATGAGGTTATAAATACAAAATATCTGTATATGATTTTTAAACCACAACAATTATTTACATCCTCCTGTTAATACTTGGAGAAGAACAGACTCCTGGAACTTCCTTTTGTAGGCACTTGCTGATATGACTTATTATCATAAAGGCTATATATAGATTTATATATATAGATTTATATATAGTATATATAGATTTATAACCCACAGGCTGTGATTCTATAGGGGAGAAAAAAAAAAAGAAAGAAAGCTGGTGAAGTGGTAGGACTGTTGGATTCCTTTCTAAGATTTTATATCAAGTTAATAATTTTTCCTCAATTTTTCCTTTCCCTTAGTAACTTAAAACTCAACTGATTGACTTAAAGGGTTGATCATCACAAAGACAATTAGCAAAAAAAATACTGTGTCTACTATGACTAGAAGATAACTGGTGTGATTATGGAAAAGGAACAAAAACCTATCAGATGTGCAAGCCATAAAATATGTTCAGTGGATATGGGCAAAAAATTCTATTATTGTATAAGGACTTAGGATGACCTCATCTGGAACACTACATGCATCTTTGATTGTTTCTGATAGGAAGATTAATGAAGAATTAAACAAATTTAGAGAAGGATACTACCATGGTCAAAAGCATGGACATCCTTTTGTATTAGAGAATGTGTTAAAAATTGGCTTGTTCATCCAGAAAAATTAAAACTCTGATAGGATATGGCTGTTCAGTATTAAAAAGATATTTGGAATAATATCACAGAGGAAATATCTGTTTGAGGTAGAAGACAAGGCTGATACAAGATCAAATGCCATAAATTATCCACTAATACTTTTTCCCCTTGAAACCATTTTTATTTCCTGTTTGGCTCTGCATTCATTTCACTCTCTTTATCACTTTGAGCTCTTCCTAAGCATTCTGAAGAGGAAGAAGCAGGACTTTTGCTTCCAGTCATGTGTGATGATCTGTGGAGTGAAATTCTGCCAAGTATTAGTTTTAAATAGAAATTATATGGAATTGTTTGTCATATTCTTTTCAGAGCGCTTAAATTAGTATGTTGGAAATTAGTTTGTTAAACTGGGCCACATCTAAATCTCATAATTCTTCTTGTATTTTGTAGAGCTTCCCTTGATACCTGCATAAGAGCTAATAAATTTTTGCATACCATTTAGTTGTTCTGCTAACAGTAAAATTCTAAGCTTACTAATCAAACTGAAAAACTTACAGAGGATATGCCAAGTGTATCTCATTGAAAATACAGCAGTTATAGAGTCTTCCCTGATTTCTCAGTGTAAATTTTCTACTGATTGCTTTTCAATTACTTTGGAATCCATAATTCCTAAAAGCAATGTGAAAAATATCACATTGTCTATTTTAATGAAAGGAAGTATTTATAGAAAGCCTAGCCAGCAGGTTCTATATCATATTTAAATACAAAAGAAAAGAAAATGTGTTTAGTGGTGAAATTTCTTATTCTCTATGGAGTTTCATTTGTATTTTATGTTGATTTGGAGGACTACCTGAGATGACGACATAAATATGATTTTAGGTTGTAACACTCTTTATCATTCCCATCTTCAGTAAAGCTGCAGTAATGCATTTGCACATAATACTGGGGCTGACTGGAGATGATTGTCTTCATAGCCATGTGCACAGCCTTGTGTTCTGGATGTGTGGCTAAAACAAGGTAGCAATATTTTGGCTGTTCCTCAATCCTGCTTTTGCAGCATCATGGCTGTGCCCCGACCCTTCTCCTGCCCAGCAGATGATGAGGCTGGGGGTGCATTAGAAACCAGGAGGAGACTCAGCCAGGGCAGATGACCCCAACTGAACAACAGGATACTCCATACCATATGGTGCCTTCCTTAGCAATAAAAGAGAAAGAAGAAAAGAGGAGACGTTTGTAGGTATGGTATTTGTTCTTCACAAATAACCATTTCATGTGCTGAGGTCCTGCAGTCTAGAGTTGGCTAATGTGTCTGATAATGGGAAGTAGTGAATTAATTTTATTTTGCTTTGCTTCTGTGCTCAGTTTTAGCCTCACTTATTTACTTTATCTCAATCCATAAGATTTCTCAGCTGCTTTCTACTATCTCCTGACCCCAGGGGAGAGGGAAGTAGGCTGGCTGAGGGTCTGTGTTGATGTATGCCCATGGTCACCTACCCTATGTAAGACAGTAAGACAAATTTAATCTTAAATGTATAGGATAGGGTCTCAAAAAACCAAAGGGAAGTGAAAAGAAGTGGAGTGCAAACTACTAGGAGTACATATAAAAGACATGAAAGAAGGCTTCTTTAAACTCTTCCTTCTTTTTGTTTGTGTTTCCATGTAATATAAGGTACAAGAATTTTCCTTGCTATACAACTGTAAAACACTTAGACTTCAACACTACTTCAACAGAGGTAACAGTGGCAATCATTTTGAGATTCCCTGTAGATGAAATTGTACCAATGACAGAAATTGAAGAAAGGAGAATGCAGAAACCTACAAATCTATGGGAGTTCTAATGTTTCCATACTGTAACTGATAATTCTTGGTCTTTTTGACAATATTTTTATGTCTCTGATTTCATCCTATTTACACTTGTTTTTAGGGGTTCTTCAAAATAAACATTCTAGGCTTTTGTTCAAAAATTGCAAGTAACTTTACTAACAATTAAGAGATATATTTAAAAACATTGTCTATGGAAGAAATAAAGATAGACATCCTCACACATACACACACACACACACACACACACACAGGAAGTCACTATATAGTCAAATAAAATGCTGTACTTCTGAGAAATTGTTGAAGAGGATGAATAAATGATGTATTAAGTCTCCTTTTGTTATAAAGTGCAATTCTAAGTATAGGAAAAGAGAAATATCATTGTGTAAGGTAAAAAATTGACCTGGAACATCACCAAAACACACACTAAGGCCATAGAAATAAATATTTCATGCACAGTGACGTGTAAAACACAATATTGCCCAGGATCATGATCCCATTTATAAATCTCAGGAAGATAAGAAAGCCTATTCAATGTACACATGAAAAAATACCTGAAGAACATAAGAATTAAAAATTTTTCAGAAAATGGATATGCAGAAAATGCTGATGTTTCCATTTGCTAGTGAAATTTTGTTTTAATTTTAATTGTTGTCTCCTATATTTAGCATCTTAAATATCTTTTGTCACCTAATTGCACTGTAGAAAGAACTAGGTATACTTGTGATAATTTTATTACAGGCTATATTTTATTTCAAGGGGGAAAAAGGAGGAAATAGATGACTTAATGTAGTAAGGGATCTTACAGGAATGATAAGGAAAGAAGAGAGACTTTTCAGTTAATTACCGTTTCAGTCAGTTGCAAAATTGTCCCATAAAGTCAAGAGAATAAAAAAATTAACATGAGTATATGGGATTATATCTGAGATTTAACCATAAAGTCACGCATATTTAAATGTAACTATTTCACTATTTAAAAAAGAAACAAAAATTAGACAAACATAGCACACAGAAAACCACAGATCACCCACAAAAATGTAAGTTGTTTCTAGGAAGAATATAACAATAGTTACCAGCAGATTATCCTGTATATCCAATGGATTTTTCCATTTAATTTACTTTTTTAATGTACTAAATCTTAGAACTTGAACATTTCCTTTCTATGATGCATAGACACACAAAACAGACCCATATTATTATCATCCACATCTGTGATATGAGGAACACCATGGAAGAAAGATTTGTGTTGGAAGCAAGCATTACTATACCTGATTAATGACACACAGCACTTTTTTTATTTTTAAAGAATGCTGTAATATGAATGAGCTATTGGACAAAAGTGAAATTATATATCTTAAATAATTTAGCTAGTCTGGGTGGTTTCATCTGAAATGAATTCAGGAGCAATTTTATGAGTAGGTCTGCTCTCTTCTGCAGAAAGATCACATTCTGAAGAATGTATGTGCTGTTATATGCTTTAGCCACTACTATAAAATCACCTTTCAACACTGTTTAATGTGTTTAGTGTTTTTTTGGCTTCTTAGTGGCTTGGGCTGGGGTCTTTTTTTGTTGTTTTGGTTTCATTTTAATTAGAGCAGGCTTGCTAATACCTGGGGCCTGCCTCTTTTACTTATCTTCTCTTTTTTACTTCATCTTCTCTTGTAGTTGAACACTCAATTTTCATGTGACACAGGGGTAGACCATATCAAACCTGATAATGGTTAGTTTAGGTAAGCAGAAACACATTAACATTTGCCAAACTGTGACACATACATTGTTGGAAAGTTAAATGTGCATCAAATGCTCATTCAATTTTACATATCCATGGAAGTTTTGATCTCATAAGTCTAGAGTTCTTCCTCTACTTTCCTTTTTCTTTTAGCCTCCATCCCACAAAAGAATAGATCACTATGGAAATGAACACATTATTTTGTTAGTTTTTATCAGAGTGTACCCAAGTTTTCCTCTGTTTCTGGCTTTTCTAAATGAAAAATTACTACTCCTGTCCTCAAATATTTCATGAGGTGTGGATGCAATTGTCCTCTAATCTATTTCAGTCAAAAAGAAATGGGCTAGCTTAAATAATTTAGACAGTAGCTACTCTGACTGATTCCAACTGATATGAATTCAAGAGCGATTGCATTAGTAACCCTACCATAAAATCCATGAAGGTGCTAATCTGCAACTCAGGGCTACACATACAGCACCAGTTTCTCTCTGGCATGCCTAGAACAAGAAGTAGCCATGTTAAGTGGTGCATAACTGGTGCCCCCTCTACTAGCTAGTGAAATGATCCAATTTCTGAATAAATAAAATACAATAAGAAATAAGAAAATGAAATTATAAGAAGAAATATATGAAAAATACTCCCACATAGACAAAATTATCTCAATTGGCTTTGTTAATGGGCATAAATCTGATCTTTTTCTGTGATTTTTTGCTCATTTCCCAGAAAACACAGGAAATTGTGATCTTTCAGTAACATGACATCAGGGAAAGTCCATTTCAAGGTGAAAAACTCCTCTGGGTAGAATGCTGTCTTTTGTGTTCATTTGTGATCTGCAGGTGCTTGACAGGAAATGAGCATGGTTGTGGCAGGACTTCTTCTCTTTGAAAAATGTCTCAAAGCATTACTGATGGGAAATTTTAAAAGCAGGGATCATGTCTGAGCTGCAGTATAGTACTCAGCTCACCGTATCTGTTACTGTCTATCAAGCCCAAGAATAGAACATTATTTTCATTTCTTCTTCTCTATGTTCTCAAGACAGCTTTAAAGTTACTGCAGCATGAAAGTGGAGGGTGAGAACTTTGCAAGAACTCCCAGGGAGCCAAGAAACAACTCAATAAACAATTTTTATATTTATCTGTGAAGATGTTAACAAAAATTAAATTATGACAAAATTCTGTCATGTTTGCACCTGTTCACTTCTTCTCTTAAAAAGTTCTATTAATTTTTTATATTGTTACTGTTTAATGTTGACATTGATTTCTGAAGAGAGTTTAATATATTTGAGAGAAAAACCTGTTCTTCTAAGTAATAGTCCACAAAATACTATGAGAACCAATCCAAAACTACTTGCAACTACAGTGCAGTTAAATTTCAAGTGTAATTTATCTGTTGACTTCTAAAGTGTCAGTGATAGTGTAGTTAATAAAAATAAAAAGAGAATTTGGAAGACTGAATGGATATCTAGAAAATGCTTAAGAATATTAGATGTTTTATTAATATTAATAATTTTTTTTAATAAATTGAAGGAAAGATGACAAGGTCTGAAACTAGCTATCACAACTAGATTTTATTTTGTTTTATAATAAATACTCCATGCAGGATCCTTACAGAGAGAAAACTAATATTGAATGAAAATTTCTAGTTTGCTGAAACCTTCTTCTTAATCAGCAGCAGTCACGGAAAAGTATTATCAGGAAATGCCAAAATTTCTTCCTTTCACATTTTTTAATCCTTACCTCATTAGCTCTGCAACTTAACCTATTTTTAATAAATATTCTAGACCTGGATCTACAGAAAAAGAAACAGTGCTTCTATGAATATAAAAATTGATATATGAAGTGGACTATGTGTCTGTATATATAGGACACAAAAAAAATAGATATGAAATAAGATAAATGCTATAGAAGTACATTTAGTAAGTGCACAATTACTTCAAATAACATCAGTTTGCCTACAAATCTCCCCTTTAATGATGTATTGCTTTGGTGAGTCATTCTCTTGTTCTGACAGAACAAAAACCACCAGCATTCATATTTTTATATTAAGAAACTTAAATAGAAAAATCAAGTCAGTCCACAAAAGCCATCTTTCAAAGTATTAAAATGACACCCCAAGATCACACACAGGAGGTTGATGTTTTAAGTACGATGATCAAAGTAGTTCTTTAAACACAAAAATTCATGGCCTTACAGAAATAAATTGTGAGCAACAGTGACTTGTTGAGGCCACTAAGTTTGACCTTCTCTTGTTAAATATCAATGTCCTCCATTTCCCTTTTGCTTCTTTCTTCACATTTTTGACACAAAATAGGCAGATTAGCTTAATGTGCTAAAGTAAGTAAGAGCTCTGAGTTATTAAACTCTGATTAAAATGAGATGGTGATGGAAAAACTGTATAATTTAATTTTGTTATTTTGTTGTCACTGTGAGGCAGAATTAAGAAAGCAAATCAATATAAAAGCAAAGAAACTATTTTAATAATTTTCATCACAACTTCAAAAGTATTAATACAATTTTTCTCTTTCTTAAAATGAATGTAACTCTTAGATTAAAAAAATATATGCTATTGCATTGCATTAAGATGGTTGCAAGATAAAAATGCAACTCTTTCAGAAAAAGGAAGTAACAATAGCAAAATGCTGAAAACTCACTGGTAGCTTCTTAGCATTCATATAGAGTACAATGAAATTATAAAACTGGTGACATGTAGCTATTCTCTGTAGCTTTGGGTGAAAGGCATATTCTCTTGAGATTAAGTTGCTGGGACAGTTACTTACAAATCACAATTGACTACATTCTCTGTTAATAAATAACATTTCTGCTGGGAAGCTATTATATTCTTACAAGAATCAAAAATAGTTCTCCAAAAGCCTATTCTATGTGTCTTTGGCTCCTATGGTTAAATGCAAGTCTGTTCTTTTGAAGATTTTTGATAAGAAAATGCTGAGGAGGAAGGATTGTGACATTTACTTAGTCTCTTAGCTAAGTAGCCAAGGTAATTATTTTTTGAGTATTGAAAAAAATTGCTTTGAATTCTAGGGCCACTTCATGATAACAATAGAAAAAATACAAATATTCGCAAAGCAGTGATTTAAAGAAATATAAGTGCAGAATAGTTTTGTAAAATATGTTCACAAGCCTTTTACAAAAACATCAGTGGATCACATAGTATCTACTTATTAATTCAGATTCTTAATGAACAAATGTTTTGAATCTGAAAATAATGTTCAACTTCTAAAATACAAGTTATTTCCTTTGGGTTTTTTTTCTTAAGATGTGAAAGCAAAATGATTAATGGAAGTTAGAGATTTAGAGATGTAATCATTATGGCTTCACAGAGCCATATTCTGCTTCACAGATAATGCAGAGATACAAGATTTGGAGGGTCTGTTCAAACTACTTTGCATTAAATAAATGCCTTAAATTACTCTCTACAGGAACCTATGTTGCTCACAACTATCATGAAAGCATGGGGAACTAAACCTTGTGTATTCAAAGTTAGCCTTTTAAAACACTGAACTCCTTTACACTTCTCCCAATGAAAATTCTCATTCACTGATGGGACACCTGGGAAAAAAAGAAAAAGAGTGTTTTACATGAGTTAAACTGGAGCTACAGCACACACTAATGTCACTTTAAGGCTGACTTTTGGGCTGTTGAAAACAGTGGACTGTGTCAAATGTAACAAAATGTGTCACCTTGAGTTCCACAAGAAAAATAGATCTCAATGCATATTGAGGTGCAGTGTCTAAAGCAGCATTATACTCACTAAGATTTGGTGTCTCATTAGTCTCATTACAAACCTGAAGAGCGTCAAATTTAGGTATGCTTTTAGTTGTCAGATTTCTTAATGATCATGAAATACACTGTATTGAGGCATGTGAGAATTTTATTATTCACTATGCAAATATCAGACAGAACAAAGAAAAAAAAATCAGCCTTTTATCCCTAGTTGGATTTCACCTAAGCATAAAATATTCTTACAAAAAAATTATTAATTTTGCTTCAGCATGAACTAGAGAGCAGTAATCAGTAAACAAAGCCTGGAATTAAACTGCATTAAACAGAAGATGCTTTTACAAGTAAAAAAACCCAAATATGTTTCAGTGAGTTTGTGCAGGTGTTAATTTTTGGTTTGTTAAGTTTGGGTTTGTTACTAGGTCTTGGAATAGAGGGATGATTGCTTTGAAACCCCTGGAGAGAACCAGATGACAGAGTTTCAGAAAAGCTAAGAACCTTTCTAAACAAACACACTCCCTGCAGAGAGAATCAGAGCTGTTGATCTTCTCAGCAAAAACACTACCTAAATGTAGCCACAGTTAATTATATCCTGTTGACAAGAGGCACCTAAAACACCGTGCATTTTATCATCGTGCAATAGCATAAAAATGACAAGTTTTGACAAGTATCTATTTGTTGTTTTCAGAATTTGCATTGAATATGACAAGTGTACTTTAACTATTATGCCTCAGTGCTATTTAGTCAATCATCCTTTACTTCTGAAGTTAATTTTAGATCAGATAAACATGCCCAGATCTGCAGCTTGTGTGATATCAATAAAGGTTTCGGGTCTTAGGCAGAACATTAACACAGTGGTTGTGCCCAAAGCTATCAAACACTTGATTAATGCTTTTACATCCACAAGAATAATAGAAAGGGAAGAATTTTCTTTCATGCTGTAACTTCATTCACTGCAGGAGAACTATATCATTGTCCTTCCCTTTGGATATTGTAGCTCTCTCCATTACTGCTGAAGGCTGTTTTTTTCCCATTTGAAGTGTTTATGGTCTTAGGTGCTATTGGAATTTGGGTATGAATTCTAAAACTTGCTTTTTTTTATCATTGGACAAATATGATTCCTAGCTCAGTGATCTACTTTCTAGGGGAAAAGAAAAGGAGTTCAAACCCAAATCCCTCTTTTCTGAACCAAGATCTATTTTAGTAGTCGTTAAAATATGGGTCTGTGAATCGAAATACCATGAAGCTGTGTATTTACCTACTGAAATTCAAACGAGAACAGGAAAGGTATGCCCATGTAATTTAACTTTTTGGCCTAAAGAATAAAGACACATTCTTTCAGAAGAAGAACAGAGCTGGTAAACAGTAGAAACAAGTATATGGATTCAAGAAGACTTCATGGACAAGGTAAAGTTAACCTCCAGAACATTGTGGTCAATCCTGCATACTATTTTCAAGTTTCCTTCTGGATATGGAAATTAAGATCTGAAATATATAGAGAAATTTTCCTTCAGAGTGCAGAATTATTGGTTGATGAAAATTTATGAACAGATGAAAAATGAAAATATATCTAAGCTTTTTCAGACAGTTCTAAGCGCCTTGGGGTTTTGAGCCCAAAATATTTTTTGGAAATTTTTACTAAAAATCCCATTGTCAGAAGGATTTCTAAGATTTTCTGTCAATATTGACTTTCATATGGGTTCTTTTCTTTTTTTCCCTCCTGTGTTCTGATGAAAGCAGAAACTGATCTTGGTGACATAGATGACTAAAGGAATAATATTCATGATCAAAGGACCATTTTGAGACTAGAAAACTCAGGCTCACTTATTTTTTTTTTAAGACAGATACTCAGAAAAGCAGAGAAAGAAGGAAAATTATTAAGATGAAAGAAATCTCAGTATTGCACTTTACTATATTGCATATAAGAAAAACAAAATAAAGCAAACAGTAAAAGTTGAGTAATGTAGCATACTTTAGTAATTGTTTGCACACTTTCTTTAAAGAATGATGTTCAGCCCCTCACAAGGGCTTGAATTTTCTTAAGTAGTAGTGTTGGTATCATAGTGAGAAGGAAAAGGACCAAAGGATAGTCAGATAAGCTTCTTGACTTGCATTTCATGAACATATTTCTGTTTCACAGTCTCATATATCTCTTATACTGTCATGTCTTTTAATGAAAGATCTTCTACTGTGTCGCTTCTTTCAACCAGAAGACCCGCTAAAGCACTAAAGTCCTCCCACTCCCTAAGGAACATTGAAATTGATAGATTAGGCTAATTTACTATGCAACTGGTGATTTTCAGCACTGTGAAATTATTGTAAAGTAAGATAAAATCAAAATCTAAACCTGAAAAGACCAGTATGGACAATTGCAAGTAAAAAAATTCCAAATGATACAACATGATAAAAGTTACCTAGAAACAACAGAAGCACAGAAGTCAGAGGAGATCTCCCTGTTTCCTGTTATTGCTAGCCTGAGCAATTCTCTCTGGAAGGTGAAGTGTACATGCTGTACACTTAAGTAGCAGCAACTTATGCTGTGTGTAAAAATCAGTAATTATCAGAGTTTACACACTCTACTCACACAGCTTAAACCAGAAAGGCTGTCCTCCACTGTCAAGCATTGCCCTCTAGATTCCAACCTTACTTGCTATAAACCAGCAGGTGATTCTCTTTATGTTCTAAAAAAATGTTCTTAAATGAAAGGTCAATAAGATGGATATCTGTCAGCTTATAATTGGCACATACAAGTCTACAGTTCCAAAAATAAAATCAGATTCCCCATGCATTAACATTTAACTTGTTTATCTTTTATAGAAGAAATATGTTTATGTTAATATATTTAAACTAAATTTACCCCCTTTTAGTCCAATGTGGTTTCAGTTCTGGCCAGGACTTAAACTATTGTCAAAAATATCCTTGTTTCAGTATTTCTGATGGGCATCAAAACCAAAAATGCTAAAAATTTTGTTTACTACAGGTTCTCCAGTTAGAGCTGGAGTTGAAGCAAGGTTCAATAACAGAACTGAAATACTAAGGCATTTACCATTCTCCAGTCACATTGATCTCAGGTGAAAAAGATGTATATAATCTTTTAAAGACCATATTTTAAGCATCTGTTTTCTTGTGTTACAGACAAATAAGTTTGGGGTTTCTGGCTTCATTCCACTGTTTCTAGTAAAGATTCAATTGAAATGCTGTTCAGTTCTGTGTGTCAGAAACTATCGCCTCCAACTGCCTGTGGGCAATTCTACAGTGGCAATTGTGCTGCTCATAGAGCAGCTGAATCTGATAGAGAGCTCTTGCACTCACTCCGATGTTGGCTTTGGCTATTTTTCTATGTGCTTTTCTTTCTCTCTTTTTAATAATACAGTCGTGGTTTAGAAAGATATAAGCTAACAAGGCTAAAGGACACTCCAAAGACCTCTCTGGTACCTGTGCTGCTGTAGTGATAGGCATGTTACTCTACAATGGGGGTTTGCTAGGTATTTCCATTCTTGTTCAATAGAGACGGAGCCAAAAGAAACAGAATAGGCAGCAGATTTTAAAGTCAATATTTTAAAATCCTTACCTTGTTTTCACTTGCCCAGTATCTGTTTCCAAGGAAACAGAAGGAGAAACCGGAACCAGTGGTGAAGCAGCAATAAAAGCAAGCTCACCAGCCTTCAGTTGCTGGCTTCTTTCCTGTTTTTCCAGCTCCTGAACCCACATTTGACAAGGCCCCTGATAGTTTAGAATAACATAAAAAATGAATATAGTTTTATTCAACACCTATTTGCATATAAACAAAAGGGAGTTGGCAACACAGCTGGTTTTCAACATGGAGATTTCTAACTGGCCATGGACTGGGGAAGGGAGCCTGAAATAGAACATATGGACCCAAGAGATAATATTTTGGTGTAAGTCAGAGAAAATTAAAGCAAAATAGTATTAAAGACTCTTCCATGAAGTACAAAACAGAGAAAGAGAAAGAGAATTGGAGACTTAATTATTTATTACTTTTGAAGTGTTGTTTACTCTCCAGATGTCTCCAAGCTAACCAGGGTGATGTTGTTTCATTTCTTCACCTGTGGTGTATGCACTGTCTAAGATGAAATATAGGGTTTTATTAAAACTTGACTAGTTCAGAGTCTGCTGAATTTTCAAACAAAATACACATTTAGGAATTCTGTTGCAAACTGAGCTGCTTGGTGTGCACAGGACAAGGTCAGCTGTTACTCCTTCAACACCTTTGCTTCCAGAACACACACTGAATATCAGAAAAACTGTTTGGACATTTTACTGAACAAATGTTTTTTTTATTTCAGACTTTTTTTAAGGATAATTAGTTTTATACAGGATAGCTATTTATTATTCCTCTCACTATTTTTGGCTAAGGAAATTTATCTTGCCTTATGTACTACACTGCACTGTACAAAGTTAAACAAAAGATAAAGTTGGTAAGAATTCAAATATTTCTAGTTTGGAGAGTTTCATGGTAATGAATGTAATTATATACGACACCTAAATACATATATGAATACCAATGAATACAGAAACAGGAACTTTATACTTCAACTAAATGCAGAGATGTCTATTTGCTCCCAGTCTGGACTCAAGTTTTGATCTTCGGTGATTACTACTGGGTCAGATTTACTCCTGGCTCCTGAAAGCTGAATTTTGCTTGACATAAGAAAGTTACAAAGATGGGATTACTCTTACACTCGCACACAAAATGGATTGTAAGACAACAGTGTGGTCTCAACTGCAGTATAGAAATGTCAGAGATAGATAGATAGATAGATAGATAGACAGATATTCAAGCAGCAAAAGGGCTTAAAAATATTTTTGAAACCCATCATAGCATAATTGCACCTATCATAATCTCTTCTGCAGTATGAAAATCCCTGGAGCCTCATGCATATCCCAGTTAACATCAGAACTGTTGCTTGCCCAAGTATCCTTTCTAGGAAAGTATTGATTTGCAAGTAGATAATAGGCCTGATTAAGACAATTGAGTTTCTAATTTATGTATGCCATCCTCTGTTATTTCCATTTATGATTACAGGAATTAGCTGTGCTTTTTCCACCTGTATTTTTCTTTAAGAATTTCAAAATATTCAACAAATATTCTTTTAAGCTCCAGTTTTAAGTCACTAGTTCTGTCATGGGGGCTGGTTTGTAATGGATTCCGGAATACTTCAGCAGTTTGTCCAGATCAAAGACTTTTACAGATTTAGTTTTATTATATGTTATATGGCTTCATATCAAGTCCAAAAGACATCAACTTGTCACTGTAGCCAGTACATAGGAGAAGTAACAAGGACAATGGGCAAAATACCTTATAATAATAATCTTCTGTGTTCTGTTCCTAAGCTGGAAGTCTCCTATGGAGGAGGATAAAATGCAAACTGCATCTCAGAAAGGTGGTAATTTATATTTTTGTGGTTAGAGATACTGGTAATATTTTTTATTTACTTTCAACCAGCTGATTTGCATCTTCATTGACAATGCTCAAGAAATTTGTAATTTACATGCACTGGAAGCCTAAAAACTTCTATAAATTCACTAGCATTTATCAGACTATGTTAACTTTGGGAAATATATTGAATTTAAGTTACTGGCTGCTGATAGTGGGAGTCCATAGCCTGGTCTCTGAGTAAAGGCCGGGACTGCCCTGTGCTGGACACAGATGCTTCCAGATGGCTTGCAGGGTACAGCTGAGCACTTCAGCCAAACTGGTGGCACCTCTGGGAAAATACATTTAAATAATGTCATCAGAAAGAGCAAAAAGAGTGAGAAACCACAGAGGAAACACCAAATTCATAGTGGGAGAAGGTGCTTCATGCACTGGATAAGACCATGGAGATGACTACAGCGGAGCAGGCTGTCCCCCTGTGTCAGGTGGGTGGGTGTTCTTGAAGAAACTGTGGCCTATGGAAAACTGATGCCATGGGTTTCCCCAGAGAAGGGGAAAGAAAGACAGTGTTCTGGTTTGCCTGGGGTAGAGGTAATTTTATTCACAGCAGCTGGCATGGGGCTGGGCTTTTGCCCTGAAAACAGTGTTGATAATATTGAAATATTTTGAAATATTTGAAATAATAAATATTGAAATATTTTTGTTATTGCTGAGCTATTTTTCACAGCATCAGGGTCTTTTCAGCCTCTCAACCCACCTCACCAGCAAGAAGACTGAGAATGCAAAGAGCTGAGAGATTATATAGTTGGAACAGCTGACCCCAACTGACCCCTGGGATATCCCACACCATATCACATCATGTTACCCACGCAAAGCTGGGAGAAGGAGGAAAAGGAGAAGTGTAGATAGATGTTCAGAGTGATGGTGTTTTCTTCCCAAGTCATTGTTACACAGGATAGAGCCAGGCTTTACTGAAGATGACTAAAAACCTGCCTGGTGATGGAAGTGGGAAATTAGTTTCTTGCTTTGCTTGGCTTATATGCACAGCTTTTGCTTCACCTATTAACCTGTCCTTATTTCAACCCACGAGTTTTCTCACTTTTATGCTTCTGATTCTCTCTCCCATCCCACCAGCTGGAAGACTGAGCATGGGGCTCTGCGTGCATTATCTGCGGTCTGGGTTTAAACCATGACATCTAAAAAGAAACAGAGAGAAACTACTGTATTTTGACTCTAGACCCCCAGGTTCCCCTACACCTCTGGGTGGAGGCAGAGTCATGTGGATTAAAGAAGAGAAATTGATCCTGGAAGAGGGGGGAGCATATTTGGAAAGCTGTTATTTTACTATTCATCTTTGTTTCTCACAACCCTAATCTATTTTAGTCAGTACTAAATTAAATTATTTTTCTTCAAGTCAAATATGGTTTGCCTGCAATAATAATTTGTAAGCTATCTCCCTATCTTTATCTCAATGTATTTGTTTTCAGATCTTACTTTCTCCTTTCTTCTACAACCAAGGGGGGAGAGTGAGTGAGCATCTGAGTGGATGTTTGACTGTTGGCCAAAACTAACACATGAGAGGGGAAGTAAACTCAGAAATTATGTTAATAAAAAAAATAAGATAATATTTGAAAAATATCTATTTTACATGGTGGTTAGACTATACCTACAAAAATATGAACTCAAAATATCAGTCAATCTACTCCCACTAACTTCAATATGCCCACTCAATTTTAGAGCACTCACACAAGGAACATATACAAAATTCTGAATAATTGTACCTCAAAAGTGGAAAACAGAATAGAAAAAGAAAAATATTGGACAATCAGGATTTCAACAGTCCATACAGAACAAACTAGCATAGGTTAGTATCACAGTGCTCATTTCTGATTCCAGTGGAAAGTTACCCTCTACACGATGTGGCTGTCAATGACTACAAAAACTGTGAATACTGTAAATAAATATCTGCTGAAATTCCTCCTGCTTTTATTAAGTTTCAGTTGGTATATAATCCATATAATTTACAGTCCAATCAACTTTACATATCTAGTTTTGTCAGTACATGTATACAATGCATTTTGTATTTACATATATGTGTACATATGTATATATATATGTATATGTCTATATATATGTGTATATATGTATATCTAGGTGTATATACTACATATACCAAAAAAAAGTTCTTTTCTGTGTTCTAAACATTTATTATTGTTAAATACCTATGTGAATTAAATTTAGTTAGGTTGAGTTCAGTGTTACTTAGTTAAAATTATCTTTATAACTAAACTAGGAGATAACTTATATGCTAGTTTAAACTCTAAAATATCTTTGATTAAATTATCTAAAATTCTTTAACTCATTTCTTAACTTATTGATATTCTGTTCTTCAAATGAAAGCTGTGTGAAAGCTCCAATGTTTATACATTTTAAGCAAACCTGGTTTGACACAATATACTGCCCTTCCTTTCCTCTTCAGTAAATTCCTTTCATTTCTATGTATTTCCATGGAATAAGTACATTCTGTGAAAGGTAAGAGACCTTCAGGCATCCCCAAAGCTAAATGCATTGCAAAGCAGGTAGGGTGAGGACTTAAAGAGAACCAAGAACTGTCTCAAACACTGTCCAAAAAGCAAGTGCCCATAACAAGAATTTAAGATAAGCAGATATGACAAACAGGAAGGCATTAATTCCAGACCTAAATGGAGGTGAATGTTTAGAATTAGCACACTGGATAAGATTCCACTGTGCAGACTGGGAAAAATTCTGATGCAACAACAGGAAGATTTCATACGTGGTGAGGCAGATCTGGGTGACCTACCTGGACAAAAATATACCCCCCCCCAGCAAATTTTGACAAAAGAAGCATCTGCTTACACACGTGCCATTTCAAGTTATGGGAATGGCACCTATGCCTCATGGATATCCAGGACTTGGACTGTATAAATTGGTACTTCCTGAAGAACATTTGGGAGCCACCACCGCTGGAAAAATCAGTGTGGTGGACCAGCAGAATGTTGCAAGAATCCATGTGCTGGTGATATCTTTTGTTTAATATCTGTTTTTCTCTCTCTCTTTTACTCTCTTTCACTCTCTTTCACTTCCTCCCCCTGTATTCCCCCTTTCTATTCCTCTCTCTCTCTCTCCCCCTCTCACACCCCACTTGCATTTACTGTTTAATAAAATCTGTACTATGTACGAATGACTTTGGCACGTGGTTTCATTTGTACCTTTGTTTGGGTAGGGACATCTCTTAATAAGCAGATCCTAACAGGCAGGTCTAGATTCCTTGTATAGCTCTCTTACTAAAAATCAGTGCTTACTTGGTTTTCCTCTTACCTGAGTATATAGCTCAAGACTTTGCTGTTTGGAATAAACTGATGTTGCAGTCCTGTGCCTCTTTGGCTTGGTATGGTTTTCTTTGAAGGAAACCAGTTGTTCTGCAGAAACCAAAGATTTAGAGCTGTAATTAACAACACTGAGTATTTCAAATTGTTAAAGACCCTCTTAGTATAGGAGCTTACTTATACACATTACATAAGCTACTCCTTTATTCTCATAGAAGGTCATTAAAAAATGGATGTGATTTCAAAGTCCCTAGAAGAAGTCATTCAAATATTTTCATACAGAGATTAATCAAGTTACAAGAAAATACTCCAGATAGACAATGTGAATACCTACAGAACAGGAAAGATTGCAGTCTGTTGTAACTGTGGTAGCAGCTACAGCAGTAGGAAGCAATGGGCAAACCTTTATTATGTAAGTAGAAATTACCCAAGTAAAAGGGAAACCACAATTTAGTAGTACCTGCTTAAAGATATTATTTTTTTAGTTCTTTTTGTTGTTGGAATTTTTTTTTATAGTTTGAAAGTTGTACTAAGGACTATTTTATATTTTGTAAGTAGTTCTGTAGCACATTTCTCACTTCATCTTACATTAATTCAGTTTTCTACTGAGGCTGTTCACCTCAAACAAATTAGGTAGTAAATTAGCATACCTGAAATTTAATGTTAGAAATTATTTTCCTCTTTTCGAAAACTGTTGATAACATTTTGAAAAATGTTATTTATTCACATTTCTCAGACTTTAGCACTCCAGTGGGAAAATGTATTCTCCCAATTCTCCCAGTGGTTTTGAATAATGTAAACAATTGCACTTAGGGAAAAAGGAGAACTTAGTGACCCACAGAGTGATCATTATCCTCTTGATTCTTCAGAGGAAGCATCACCTGAGCATGGAACATATTCCATGTTTGCAGAGAAAAAGTTTTCCATGCAGCAAGGGAACTGGAACTGGGCAATCTGGAGGCCAGTGATTCCTTGGTAAGACTGTGGTCACAGGCAGCCCCAAGGTTGAGACAAGAACCATTTCTATGGACTGGAACCAGGCAGGGTCTACAGGACCCAAGACAAGAGCTAGGTATGTAGTGATAACAGAGCTCATATGGGGATTAAGCATAAAAGACTTAAAAGCCTGACCAAATCCAAAGTAGTGAGACACATTGGGAGTTCTTCAAGGGGAGCAACCACTGACGTGTCTTCCATCTCTTTCTTCAAAATGGCTTTCATCAACTGTCTGCATTTGGGATTAAATGCTATCTTGGACTACTGAGGTACATTCTTCCTCGTTCCTGTTGTTCAGCTGACATGCAGATAGGAATGTAAAAGTCATAGGAGCAAAGGAATGCAGGGTTACAAAATTCTAAACCTTGCCTAAGGATGGAATTATGTGATTCTGATTTAAATATATTTAATATAGTTTACATTTAAAAAATGCTAAGCTTACATCTACAAAAGATGGAAACATTTAATTTTCTCACCAAGTCAGATAGAAAGTACAGAGACAAAATATGCAGTCAGATAAATATGAATATATAACATTTTTGGTTGCCTAGGATTTGGGCTTCTTTCTATTTACCACAGACAAGATTAGATGTTTATCTGAGTTGACATGGATTTTATTGCTGGGGCAAATGATTATATTTTAAATGATGTTACACCTGACTTTATCCAAACTACCAGAATTACATATTAAAAGCAAAAAAGGAAAAAAAAAACAAGTAGTATATGTTCATGTTTACCTGTAAGTATTTGCCTGAAAATCTTTAAAATAGCAAGCAACAAGGTAACAAGAATAGTTTTGTATTTTTAACAAACTGTATCTTCCTTTCATTTTTCTACATCTTTGTGAGCAGTCTTCTTTTGATTTGGGAGTAATGCAATGTGACAAGATAGCCACCAGCCATGCCAAGCTAAGCTAGCAGTTTCAAATGATATAGTATTTTGCAAAATGTGTAAAAATTCATGTGAAGGTTCACACAAAATCTGCCACCTTTTACTGCTTGCAATGAAACTGCCGTGAGCAAAGCTGGCCTTATATTCCCATATGACACAAAGCCATATTCCTTGTTACACTACTTAGTACATCTATGCATAAGACATGAATGCTTCGGAATTCTTGCTCCCCAGCCATCAATAAGTATAAGATTGCCATTTTAAGGTTTTAAGATCTTCAAAATTCATGAACTTAATTTTTTTTTTTAATTCAGCAATTTATGTGGATCCCATCTGGTGCTATGGTCACAGATGGCCTTGACAGCGGCAGGGGCATGGAATAACAATGTGTTGTTGTGGAAGACAGAACTGCAGGTGCCCAGCATAGACACAGACACTTTTCTTCCCAATATATCAGGCTCAGTGAGTCCTTTTGTTGTTGAGAGAAAATAATTAAGGTTCTCCTAATTTCTTATATTCCTCAAATACTGCAACTGCTAGTATTGGTGAAGAGTGGCACTTCATTACAGCACTGAAGTTCTCTAATCTGAGTCTGTCTAAGAACACTATGTGATCAGTACATCACAAAAGTGTTTAATGACCACCTTTTCCATTAGTTCTACCTAAGGGAGCTTTTGCTTAGTTAAGGATTTATCTCTGAAATCTATGAAGGAGTCTTAGATTTATAGATATTATATTCAATATCTGCTTGGAATTAAATGTAATAAAACTGCTGCTGATATCGCTCTAAGAAAATAATTAGCTTTAAGAAAAAATAACAAAAAGACCAACACAGTTCAAAATTTGGTGCTAATGTATTTTTTTCTTGATTGAAAACTCACTAATATTAGGTACTAAAATTCTATTCTTTCTTGAAACAAGCCTCTTCTAATGAAAATACTTCACAGTTTATTATTAAGTTAAAAACGAGCAAACAAACACACAAACAAGAGTGATTTGGCTGATCAGGCTGTAACTAATTTCTTTGTCAAACTATGACAGTTTTACAATGCAACTAGTAATGAAGTTCTGATACACATCTAAGGAAAAAAATTACACTTTACACATTAAGGAAAAAGTTATTTTGTTTTGCAAAATAAACAGTTATCCCCAAATATTTTTGTGGTGGAAAGACAGCATTCCTTTACTACTCGTGAGAGGGAGTATTTTATTTTCCATTTAGACAGTTAAAATTTCTTTAGGCAAAATCTTGTGCAACAAAATCAGTCACACTCTGATGTCAGCATGATGGCAAATGCCCTTCTTCCTTGACATACTGTCACACTGCTCACTGCAATGGATTTAGTCAACTCTGCAAATGATTCTTCAGAGAACATCTCTTAACCAACTAAAATGAAGTGGGCTTGGGAATCAGAGGAAGGAAAAAATAAATATAAAAAATATTCTAAAAGTTGAAAATCAACTACTTCAACTAGTTTCTTTTTGCTTTTCAGTCTTTCGTGACTGAAAAATTTGCAGGAAAACAGAAGTGTTTGTTACCACAAACACTTCTGTTTGTGATATACAAACCTTTTTCTGTGCAGATGCAGTATTATGAACTGATTGTCCAAATCAATGACCATGTAAAAAGTAGTATCAGTAAAATAAGATAAAAACAAACAAACAAACCAAACAAACAAACCCAAAACCAAAACAAAACAAAAGAAAAAACCGACCACAAAGTTTGTTGCGTCCTTTTAGTTACTTTGAAATGCTCTGCCTGTCAGCATGTAAAAAGCTGTAATAATCTGCATGATTATTACTGATGATTGAAAATAGATATTTTTGTCTGTATATGAGTGTGTTGGGGAGATTACCTTTAGTCCTCAGTTTGTGAGAATCTGAGAATCATGGCTGATGATTTAAGGATTAAGTAACAAGGTGGCCCTCTTATTGAGCTCAGACATAGATGTGTGTGTCTTCAGGCAAGAAGAATCAGTGGGAAAATCAAAATACAAAAGGAATTTAAGGGGTTTTTTCCTACTTCAAGCAGTAAATAAAATAGACAATGCAAAAATGTGTCTAAAAATTATTTTTCTTTTTCTGCACAAGCTCATTTTTAAGGATCTTACTTTTTCAACAGCTCCCCATAAAGAGATGTATTATCCACATGTTGAAAGATTAACATTGCATAGCTGCATTTCAGAATGTGTCCTCTAAGACATTTTACTAAGAAAATGGCAGTGTTTTCATGTAAAAAAAGCCTTAATTTTTAGATATTGATAGAATACCTTAATTTTTTGCATACATCTACATTGTGTGGGAGTCTGAATTTGATTATTTTATTCCTAAATTCTCACAGATGAAGTCATACAGCAATATGAGAAAGATGGTCTAAGGTACAAATAAAAATTAACAGGCATGCTGAAGTTGATTTGATTCAGAAAACATTGTTAGAAAAAGCTGGGTTGCCAAGCAGAGAGCTTAAATACTCAAATTTTTAAAAGGGATTTCAGTAGGAAAGAAAAAAAAAAAAAGGAAGATAAACTTAATTGAATGTTCAGAAGCATCAACCTGAATGTCGGTAGAATCACTCAGTAATTGTGAAATCAGGAGCCTTGACAAAACAAGAGTTCATGATTTCTGCTGAAAATGGTACACTGAGAATGTGCTATGCACATTATCTGAAAATTTGAATGAAACGTAACTAATGCTTTAAATTTAGTCCTTAATCCAAAATATTGGGACAGAGGGAGATGGAGATGGATTTGCTACTTAAACTGTGTATGAATGTACTTTAACCTGAAAGTGGAAATAATTGACTAATCTGTCAAGAAAATCTATTTAAAACCCAACTGTGACATTTAGCTGCTCTTTCAGCGGTAAGTGGAAACACACTCTTGTTGATGTAAGACCATATCACTATTGCACACCTATAAATTCTACATAATTGGAGCCAAAGTCTGTATGAGGATTGTTCTGAATTGCTATATCACTTTTCAGAAGTAACAATTGCTTGGGTCTTGAAAGGTCAAAAAATTTTAATATGAAATTCAAAACTCTGGTCAGAAGAGAGCCAGGACATACCCATAATTTTGAAGGTTTCTGGTTAAATTTTCGCCTTCAGTCCAAATGCTTTTCAAGGGAAGCTTGACATCTTGGAAAATACCAGTCAGAAAAGGATGTAATTATTTAGTGCACATTTAGATACTGAAAGACTCTCCCATTTGAGTAACAAACCAGTTGAGTGTGGAAAGCATTGTTTGGAAGAAGAAATGCTAATTATTTAAAAAACCAGAAAGTATATCAGAGACATGTAATATAATTCCTTATATGTAAATCTCAAGTTGAATGCAGTAAATTTGGCTATGAGGCTAAGTCTGCAATTTCTTTTCTAAAAAATGTCACTTCCTTTGGGTGGAGAATAGCAACAGGGACAGAGTGTCTAGGACATGGAAAAAGCTTGGGGGGAGATAGGAAGTCTTGCTTTGTATATAAGGTAGAATTAATTTCAAATTAAATTCTTAAGAATACTTGGGTACTACAACATGCAGATTTGACTCTTTAATACCCAGTGCAGAGGTAACAAACCAATAACCCAGAGATTGTCTGTATCCTGATGAAGAAATAATAATAATAATAATAATAATAATAATAATAATAATAATAATGCTATTATTATTGTTTTCTCTTTTCTTAGGAGAAGTAAATGTTTGTAAAATCAAGTATTACATCTCTAGTTCTCTTGCATATGATATCACCTGGAAAGTAAAAAAAGATAATATCCCCAAAAAATGACAGCCAGCAGCAATCTGCACTGTTCTAGAAACAGAACCTGTTTCTGGGGAGTGGCTGGGAGTACAGTGCCTGGGCTGATCAATCTGTCTGTTAGTAACAGTGACAATCAGATTTCCAGACTGATTTTCTGCATATTAACAGTGATGTTCCTGCATCAATCTAGAGTGGAATATTTTGGATTATTTTGGATTTTGATCTCTCTTCATCTGTCTTTGTATTTTGTGTTATGACCCTTCTTTTGCTCCACAGGTTTTAACAAGTGAAAAATAATGAAATTAATAATGAAATAATTTGATTTAATTAGAAATAACAGAAAGTTTAAATACAAAAAAGGAAGGGCTATGGATTATAGTGTCTATTCATTTTAGAAATAAAAAAATCCCAAATATTTCCTAAGAGTAAGACTTAAAATACACAGCCTCTTATTTAAATATAGACATGAATTACCTGGGTA
This sequence comes from Agelaius tricolor, assembly GCF_023055355.1. NCBI lineage: Eukaryota > Metazoa > Chordata > Aves > Passeriformes > Icteridae > Agelaius > Agelaius tricolor. The sequence goes on along the minus strand of NW_027269267.1, from coordinate 22,780,518 downwards.
GCTAAAGGCATAACAATTACCCCTGAAAACAAGCATTAATATATATAGGTAACAGTATTTTCAGTCACTGCAGAAGCTATAAATCATGTATTTGACCAACAGTATCCTTGACTCAGCTTGCAAAAATAAAGCTCATGAAAACACCGGTCTGTTCAGCTTCATGTTTTGACTTATAAGTAGCTACTTAAAGTAGATACCTAAAGTACCTAATTTTAGGTTGTATATCAACAAGCTGCTGAACTTAAATGGACCAAAAATCTACATTAGAGCAAGTTAGGCTTTTTAGCACAAAGCATGACACATATATGGATAACTTCACCAACCTACTGTATCTCCAGAGTAGATTTTAGGACAAAAAACTTCATTACTAAAACCAACAGAAGGAGTTGAGAAAACCAGAGGTAAACCTGCAGTATTTTTCTTTGAGACTGCCTGTGTTTGCACAGTGAAGAAGGCTGGGGCACAGTTCTCTGCACTGGCAATTAGGCCTAATGTCAATTTGTCAGAAAGTTTCTTGCTGCCTGGCTCCATTCAACAGCTGTGTCCCCCACAATGCAGGCTGAAGGCAGAGTGAGGAGCAGCACATACCAGAGGCTACTGCCCTGTATAGATAAGGCCTCCCTGTTCTGTGGCAGGATATTAACCCAAAGGATGTTCTGGTTGCCCTTTTGACCACCACATAAAGGGTCCTTTGTGTTGAAGATTGGCACAACCTGAAAAACCATTCTTAATCCAGCACTGGAAACATCTTTCTGTTTGGTTTTGGGGGTTTTCTGGAAGGAGTTTACAAAGCAAAAGAAACTTACCAACAAAATACAACCGTCAAACCATCAAAATAAAGAATTGTTAAATAAATCTAATTTCAAACTAATCTATTGAAGGGATTTGACTTCTGTTTCAGCTGCTGAATAGTTTTCACTTCAGAATACAAGGCAGGATTCAGCTACCTTATACATAAGCATTCACTTTCATTTCAGAAGAACCTGGGTATCCCATGGGTGCTAAATCTTTTATTCTTGTTCCATTTGAGCACTTTGGATATTTAAGGTCTCCCAAGTGGCTCTGAAGCCTATGTGGAAGCAATCAAATGTAGCCTGCTTGCCCAGCTATTTATGCAGCAGCATTTCTCAAAATAATGTGTTGCACAAAATCAATCTTCACTTGTCTTCGTTCTACATCTGGTGCAATACAAGGCATTATACCTCCTTTTCACTGTTTTCTGCTTAAATATTCTCATATATGCTGTGCTGTTAGGTCATATCTTCAGGTTACAAGAATAGTTTACCTCTCCTGAACTGCCTCACCCACAGGGCTCAGAGATATCCACTTGTAAATTTTTCAATAGCATCTATTGTTCACTTTTATCTCACATCGAAAAGGATATGACTAAATGAAGGATTAAACTTTTGGACTGTCGTTCTTTCCTGTTGTTGACAATAGTTCACCCTATTCTGCCTTGCTAGATAAAATTTTCTTCTCCTTAACACCTGTCTCCACTTCCATCCCTTTGAATAAGAGTAGGAAAAGATGGGTCACTCATATTTTCTCTTTAAGTGCCCACTGATTTTCTCCTTAGGCTCCTGGGACTGTCTCCTAGACCCCTCACTGCTCCACAGCTGACACTCAGAGGTGCTGGTGCAATCTGACTTCTGCAGTACCTATGCTCAGGGATGCAGGGATGGGATGGAAATAGATTTTCTTGGACATGCTGCTTTCATATCAGCAGCAACAGGGAGGTGACAACCTCTGTATGAAGTCATTTCTTTGGGTGCCTGAATCACAGGAAAAAAAAGTGGCATGAACTTCACTCTCTTCATGGGCATGTGAGCAAGGGACTGGTCCCCAGGATAATTATAATCCCAGGAACATAAGGATCCATTCAGGGCCAGAGGTCAGTGAAGGCCCTGGACAAAGCAAAACTGTTTCTCATCTTATCCCTAAACCATCTGAAATCAGGAATACAAGACAGCTCACTGCTGGGTATCAGTGAGCTGAGGTGAAGACTCACAGAATCCAGGTGAAACCAGGTGAGGCCTCTCAGCTTTACTTTTCCACAAAAATCTCCTTCTTTATCTATGTCCTCCTGTATAAGTAGGCAATATGTGAGCACCAGTGAAATCTGTCAGAAAAGAAACCATCAATTCTGTCCCATTGCATTAATTTTCAAGTCAGGAATGAGGGATATCACCCTAGACACTAACACAGCTGACCTAGATAGAAGAAACAAAATATATATTTCAATGCATTTTTGCTTTAAAAGTTTCAGGTGTGAAAAATTTAAGGGAACTAATTAAAATTACATTTACACTTAGACCAAGCCAGGACATGTATTCAGAACATTCAGAAGCTAAGCATAGAAGACGATTTTTTTTTTTAATACTGGAAAAACTAATTCCTGGTTTTAATAGGAAATATTAAAAAAAAAAAGTGTGCATGATTTCTTACACTTTTTACAACATTTAAGACCCTTAGAAATATTTACCAAAACATATAAAGGATGTGGAAGGCTTTTGTGCCTTTTTACAGGGAAATATATTCATTATATATGTTTACAATATTGGAAGCATCCTGAATTAACCAATGAGTTATAATGTCTCTCTTACTTAAACCAGTTGCATTGCTGAGAGTTGCATTCAAATGGCAAAAAGAAAGGAACATATATTTCTTCCAGAAAGAATCAAACTCTCAATTTCAGTTAGAATACAGACTTCTAATCAGAAGTCAGAAGGAGTGTCAAATGTGGAAGCCATCAAGAACATACATTAATATCAAAATAAAGTTTCTTATTTTTAGTTTCTACTCATAAAAATATTATCTGTACATGAGCAGTTAGCAACCAAGCAAATGAAGCTTACTGACCATGTTTTTAATTAAGAATAGATTGTGAATAATTCTTCCCAGGTTTTAGAGAAGAAAAGATAAAATTTATTAGTATTCTACAGCAAATGACTTCTGCTGATTGAAGTTTAGTTGTTGCTTTCCTTTATTTTGTGTGGTGAAAGAAGAGCTCCTTTAAAACACACCAGAATTCCTGAGACATTATTGTATTTTTCTCTCTTATTTATGTCACCTCTTACCACTAAATATTTTAAAAAATAGTATTATTTTATCTTCATCCTATCTCCCCAATGCAACTAACAGAAAGTCTAAGCCCCACTGAGATACTACCTAAAATGTTAAACTAAGGCTTAAATGGCACTGATTTCCAGCTCCTATGCAGTCTCTCTTCACAGAGGTAGGGAAATCAAAGAAAATTTTACTCTGTAAGATAAGAATTTTACCCTACTAATTAATTATTTTGAGACTTAGAGATTCTTACTGCTGGCCACTGATTGTCCAGCTGTGCAGTTTGCTTCCATGCATTTGTTCTCCTAACTGATGTCTATACAAATAAATTAGTCTTAACTAATAATTTAAAATGCAGCAATATGTCTCCTACAGTGTGTATATCTTATGTAGATCCTGTGCAGTCTTCTGTTGTATTCCAATGTTTTATATGGGTGTTGAAAATTATGCAATGGTCAAGGGAATGATAAATTAGTCAGGATGTCAGTCCACAAGGCACGAACACACAAATTATCTCAGTTTAGAGCCCTGTGGGGTTTTTTTCAATGCTGTGTTAATTGCAATTCAGATGCAGTCTGTAAAATATTAACATTTTTTATCATTGATGTCAGTTTTTCAGAAGATAAACAGAAAATCTAAGATATTGCTTGGCTATAAACACTTGCAAATTTCCTGAAAGTAGGGTGGTTTATTTCAGTACATGAATGCCATACTGCTGTCTCTGCACTGGACTGCTCTAGACACTGAAAAACCATCCACTGCACTGTGGTGCACTCAAAACCAAAATGAACATAGCTAATTGTCAGCCAGGTTATAGGAGCTAAAGAAGAGGCAGGCATATGTTCTTCCTCAGGGCACTAATGGGTACTCTTTTTATTTTTATATAACTTTTTTAAGATCTCAAAGATCTGTGTGTTCAAGCACATTAAGAGAGATGAGATAAGGAGAGAAGAAACATCTTAGTAGTCCATTATGATTATACAGCCCAGAAGTGGAATTATATATTTCTAATTCCTTTCTTTACTTACTACACTTTTGAAGAAAAAACTTAGATAGGCATTCTTTAAAACAATATAAGGATAAAGTATTTATTCTTCAACACAAAATATCTGAATTTAAAATTTTAGATAAGACCTATTATTAACGGTCATATTATTACTGACACACTGTTGCTTCTGAACCTTACTCACCTCCTGCTGACTTTTCCCTAAGACATGTCTTTCAGGCTGGAAACTTCTCTAAAAAGCTACCTGCAGGGGTCTTTACTTGGCCCACTTTAAGGTGGAGAGTCAAAGTAGGAAGAGTGGAAAACACAACCAAACTCTTATTAATTTGTTTCCCTTTAAAAGGCTGTTGTGATGCTTGAACAAACTGCTAAATACATACATGGCAAATCTCAAACAGCCGTTAAAATATAAATGGCATTTTTATGTCTCATGAGTTAGAGGAAACTTGGGAATCATGTATATGCTTGGGTGGCTGGACTTTCTAACATATTTCTTTCTTCCTGGTGCTCATAAGATATAGACAAGCCCATGGATTTTAAGGACTCTGAATAGAGGTCTTTGCTCAGTTGCCTATTTCTTCCTGTTTTGTCTGCCAACCAGCTGGTGAGCAGTGGGACTATTTGCACTATCAACTTCTTTCCTCACTTCATTTCTCTTCAGCCTATCCTTCCAATAAATTTAAACAATAGTGAAAAGAGGTTTATATATTTTACCACAGATTCATGTTTTGTTTCATTATGAGAAAAAAAACATAACAGAGAGTTTTGGACTCTGTAAAGGCAGGACAAAAGACTGCCGAATATTTTCCTTATGATATTTCCACTGACTTTTTTCTATCTATTAATTAATAAATTTTGGCCATGAGAAACTCATTTCAGAATATTCAACAGCACAGCTCTGATTGAGAAAACCCAGTTTCTAAGCTACTTTCTACCTGACCTTTCTACCTCTTCCAATTTCAAAGTAATGGTTTAATTTTTGGTTTTTTTGCTTTAAACAAGATTGAATCTCTTATAAGTAGCTAAATCTAACTATTTGTTTTACCTGTTGATGTGCTTTTTTTTGAAAATAGAAACAAAGAAAAAAAATTCTTTAGGCAACAAAACAGAAAATTTTCAGATCAGATAGATTTTTATCAGAGTGAAAATATCATTATTCACAAAGTTCCAATTATGGAAAATAAGTGCCTCTAACTTTTGAACCTGGTTGTAATTTAAAATTTTACTATACTGCAGTACTGGAAGAGAACTTTAGATTTGTCTGATAGTTTTTTTCCCTTGTTAAGTAATGTGTGCTCAGTTTCTATTTGAAATTGTCTAGTTTCATATTGCATTCATTGGAATTTCTCACAATAAACATTCTTCTATTATTTGAATTCTCTCTTTCTGAAACAGTTATAATACATGACCATAGCAACACCTAACTTGATCTGCTGTCTTTTTTCCATTCTCAAAAAGAATATCAACTTGTTTAGCTCTATCAGTAAAGCTAATAGATGCAAATGATGTAGAGTATAAAAAACAGTATTTGCAGTATATCCATACTCAAAAGCAAGCGCATCTCAAAAGAAAACATTTTTGCATTCTGTGCTTAATTGTTCTGCTGAAAAAGGCAGGAAATTGTTTCTGTAATGTCATTCTATTTTTTTTTTATTATTATTATCTTTTACACCGAGAGCAAAAAAAGCCATTAGCATGTCTTCAGAGGAGTTATCTTTTTGATATACCAACATGGAGATCACATTTGTCTGTACAAATGCAAAGTAGAATGGTGCAGAAATATCACCAAAGGGAAGGTCCTTTTTGCCTTTACTGGTTTTAGATGAATGTTGTCATTGACAATAGGTTCATTCTATCATTTTACTTCTATAATCTGATGACAGAATTGGTGATAATTTAAAGAATTAAAAAATAAAGCTTCCCTAAAAAAGAAATTATGAAAAATATGTGTGGAAAGATTTTGGGAAGAAAAACCCATCATTAGAAAGATTAACTGTTAGTGAAGGCAAAATTTATGAGCTTTAGAGGCCTTCCTGAAATAAGGTGAGTTAATGAAATCATTCCTATTGACATTTTCCTATAGATAAAGATTCATTGGAGAGAGACCACAAATGAAGTTTCACTTTATGCACCTTCTAGGAGAAGACACAATATTTCAAGAAAGACTTCTTTCAGTCTCTTCTGTCATGGCAGCCTTACTTTATTTTTGAGTACTTAAGTGGTCCTTAAGAGCCAAACCTGATCTTTAATGTAAGGCATAGGTCATATGAGGCGTAACAAATAGGCTCTTTCTTGTTCTCTAGTACTTACTCATAAAATGTGGAGAATTTTTCAAGGCACTGTAGCATGCACCTTTGCTAGCTTCCAGCATATAGAATTAGAGACTTAGTTGTTAGGATATTTGCATCTGGCTTTCAGTCCCTACTTAAAGACTCCTTGTTAACCTATACAGAGTTAAGTTACTTCCAGATAGCCTAAAGTTTGGATATACTCTGACACTGGGAAATGCAGTATTGAGTCTCATGATGCTGAATTAGATACTGAACTTCCCACCCTTGTGTCTGTCCACTGCCTGAAAATTGAAAGCTTTTGATTTCAAGTTTATGGTTTTCATGTCCTGTGGTTTGATTTCAAATATTTTAGGTTCAATATTTATTGCCAGAAACAATGGAAAGAAACATATTGGACAAGATTTTTCTCAGACAAAAAGAAAGGGATATAAGTCATCCTCCATGAATTTTCTTATCAGCCTTATGATTTTACAATAAACTAAATAGCAAGTTACTATCAAGTAGAATAACTACTTGAATCCCTTCTCTGTATTACAAGTACATTTTTTGTTCCCCTGCTCACTTTAAAAAAAAAATGGAAAGAGAATCCAAAATCTATTTTATGCTATGGAGGTATCTCATCATAGCAGAACAAAATTCAGCTTTAGGAACATGACAACTTTCTGCTCTATGTCAACTAGACTGGCACCACAATGAGAAAACAGAGCTAGAAAATTCTGCATCCAGATGCATACTGTAATATTCATAATACTCCTGGTGTTATATTTTGGATTGTGTTTTGAATGGTTTGTGATGATATTCAGTACTTCCAAAGATTCAGATTTGAAATATCTAATATAAAACATTTTTTATGTGGCTGTTGTGATATGGTTTACAGAGTTAATAAGATTTTATTGGCAACTGGATTGATTACAGATCTAAGTACTTATGTGGGGTATATTCAGGCCATGCTGTCTTTCTCTTCTGTCTATCAAATCTATAAATAACAAAGGGAATGATTACTATTCAAGCTTGAAAAATGTTTTTGCAAAGGCTTGCCTTGGAATTTCAGCCAGATTGAAATAGACATTTTAAGTAGGTGGGACAAAGGGCAAAAACATTAATCACCAGCAAACAAAATAATAACACCACCAACACTGAAAAAAAAAGAAAAAAGAAAGTGAGGACTTCATTTCAGGAGCTATATTCATAACAAAATCTGAAAAAGCCAGACACTGGAGAACAATACCCATTCAATTTCTCTTTAGGGGTTTAAACACTTATATGTTGAAAAACTCCTATCAACATAGAACTATTAAGATTATTAAGCTGCATTTTTATGAGAATTTTTTTAACTTAATGTCTTTCTGTCCATCTTTATTTAGTTATGTTTGCAGACAAATCTCCTAATCAGTATTATATTTTCAGTTAAAAAAAAATAGTTTCTTCAGCAACATGGTTGAAAAGATAGAAGATTCATCGGATCTGTTATAGGTTATTGCTGGTCAATGTCTTTGTTCACTTGGATCTTTCTTTTCAAATTAGTAACTTAAAAAAAATGCAAATGTTTTTGGGGGATTTTATCATATTTAAAAATAGCACAGTGCAGACATAAAAGAACAAAGCAGCCTCACTTTCACAGGCACAGTTTAGGATGTAATCAAACAGCAAGCTGTAAAGGAACACCTGCACTGAAACCTTGCCCACCTCCTCCTACTTATTCTTCACTGGCAGCAGGCCTGATCTGGCCTGCCAGCTCCCATCCGCAAGCAAGGACAGCTGCGAGAAAGAAAGCTCATCTTCATCAAAACACTCTTTGAAGCTCTTCTGAGGATAAACATTCTTCATTTATTAACAGCTTAATGCTTTGATAAAAGCTCACTTTGTTAAGTAGTTTGCCTTTCAAGAGCTGCCCACGTAGATATTTGCATGACGTTCATAAGGACTTTAGGACAACATGGGATTGCCGGAAATATTGTCGAAGGCATAGAAATAAAAACAGAGACCATATTCCTACTAGAAAAAGAGAGGAAAAAAATCAAAGGAAACTTATGTTCAGCAGGCTTTACCATTTTCTGATTTATCATAGTCCTGTATGAAAGTGCCATTATGTATAATGGTAAAATCTGTCTGCTTGATTTTGAGGAAATAAATGCAAAGGAAAATTTATCAGAGTGTATACATTTACACCTACAAGAAAGAAAAAATACAATTTCAAATTTCAGGATTTCAAACCCAGCACTAATCATAATGGTCACTTGGACATACTGGGATAGAAATAAGCAAAACAAAAATTACTGCCTTGTCGTAAGTCATGTAACTGGTTTAAGTACTAAGTTCTCCCAACTGCAGCACCAAGTGACTAAAACTCAGCACCATATGAATTCACAAATAACAAAATCTTATATGTTATAAATCATTGTTATATCTTTTCACATTTGCCTTTAAAATACTGCTGCTGCCTTCTTATCAGAGTGAAGCTAAAAGGCTGCAACACCCAAAGTGACTTTGCAATTGACAGTCCAGTGAGACTATTAAACTGGATGAACTAAATATTTTTCTTTATCTTGTTAGATTATTATTCCTTTCTATTCTATGCTGGGTAACTGATCAAAGTAAGATCAGAAAACAAAATATATGGCCTATAATTGAAAAAAAACCTGAAAGGACTAAGCACTGAGAAATATAATTGAAGGCCCCCTATAAGAACAGAAGAAATGGGTTTAAAAAGTCTATTGAAATGATGTCTTAAGCTTTAGCTTTTATTTTTTCAGATTCTGTGCTGCTTTAATGTGTAGTTCTGAGCTTCATATTAAGTATTTGCTACAAGTCCATAGGAAGTCAGTGAAATTAGGTCCACAAAGATCACTAAGCACTGGAGCATCTTTCACATGAGGGGAGGCTGAGACAACTGAGACTCTTGTCTGGAGAAAAAAAGTTTCAGTGGGTGGGATATGTCTTATTGATGTATGTGAATTCCAATAGGGAGGTGAAGAAAAGGAAGCCAGATTCTTTTCAGTGGTGCCCAGTGTCAGGACAAGAGGCGATGGGCACACAATGAAACACAGGACATTTTCTCTGAACATCAGGCAACTCTTATTTCTTCCTCTGAGGGTGGTTGAGCAGTGGCACAGGTTACCCAGAGAGGTGGTGAAGCTTCCATCCTTGGACGCAAAATCCAAGTGAGCATGATCCAGAGAAACCTCCTCTCTCTGAATCTAGCTTGAGTGGAGCCTTGGACTAAATGATCTTAATAGGAACCTTGCAGCTTCAGCTGTCCTGTAGCCATGTTATGCCTCCTGGTTTGAGGACAGGGGATAAGGGCCAGAAAATTCTATCCATTCACCACAATAAAATATGTTAATGGACTGAGTATCCAAAGAACTTGTTCCTGGGTATTAGCATTTCTTGAGGATAAGTACAAATCACTTTATGACATTAGTATGAGTGATAAATAAGCCCTTATTTTTAACTAGTTTAAATAAAACTAGTTTAAATAAAACTAGTTTTTTAATAGTTTATTTAATTAATGGAGACTGTTTTAAATTTTAAAAGAAACAAGTTTCTTTGAAGAGATTCCTACAGAAAACCTCATACAAAGAAAACAGTTTAAGCCACAAGATATTCAAGATGATGTATTTCAAATTTATGTTGACGTCATTAATCTTATCTGTCCTTATGAACATGTTGCTGAAAATTTCTTCTTAAATAGGTGAATCATATCTTTTAAAGTATGTTAGTAATGTTTCTTTTTTTGAGTAAAATTAGATTGATAGGTAATAGACAATAAAATGAATGTTTTACCCTCTCCCCTTCCCTACCCAAACCTCCCAAACATATTCAAGTTTTATATATATGGAAAAATACGATCTACCTGGAAAAGTTGCACCAGATTTACTTAGTTCCATAGATAGTAAATATGGCTAATGTCTGAGATGTTAATCTTCCTCATAATCATATCATAATCATTGGGGTATAGTGATTGGGGTTGTAATAAATATGAATATGAACGAAGATTAAGTTTAACAGACTGAATATTTTTTAAGGAAATAAACCCAAAGCATTTATTTCAAGGAAGGATTTCTTTACTTTTTTCATTGCAAAATATAAATAATAATGAAACATCTGATTTTCAACATTACTGTTATTACTAAAAAAAAAAGTTTTATCTCCTAAAAGATACCCTCCCTGGGAAAATATTATAGAGTGTCTTTTCATTCCCAGAAGGAAACAACATAGTTAATTTATAGCTTTCACTTTCAAAATAAGAAATTCTGTTCATTCAGCATTTACACAGCTTTTAGGTCTACAACAGATGGAACAGAACTCTACCACTAATTTAGCACACTACTCGTATTTTCTTAATGTTAGTTTTGGCACGGATTCAGGGTGTTTCATACACCTGGGAAGAAAAATAAAGCTACTGAAGTAATTTATATGTAAAAAAAATCAAATGTCTCTCTTTCCAGTGTGAAAAAATATCCTGATAATGTCTCAGACTTAATGCATTTTTCTCTAGAACTAGTCAACATTTCTCACTAAAACAATACTTTAACATTCTTTAAAATCATGTGGCCTTTTTTTTGTCATGTTTTTTTCTGCATTACAAGAACTGATGCTATTCAAAATTAACAATTATGCTGTCAATTGCTTTGGGGATGATCTGGATAATACACAACAGTATCCAACAAATACACAACAGTAGCAAGGCAATGTGCTCCCTCTGTGTTTCAGTAGCAAACATTTAATGGGAGAGAACTGCACACTATGTGTTTTCTTTTTAGCAGACAACATGGAAATCACCAATGAAGAAAAAGATCCAGAAGCATTTCAGAGATTTCCTTTGGCTTCTCAAAGCTTTCCAGAGGGATCTGGAAGTGTGGAGATAGTAAGAAGGCTTGGAGCTCATTATTCTCTTCTTTTGCCAAGTATTTCACAGAGTTTAAACTATATTTTCTATGATAGAGCAGTAAACCGCAACAAGTTTGAGACACTAAAAGTACCTTTTATGCAATAAAATATAAAACTATTATAATAATTGCAATGATTATTATTTTTTTTTTTTTTTTACTGAATGACAGAATATTATATAAGTAAATTTTGTGCTGGTGCAGCTCAGAATTACAAGACAATGCAAGGAGACGAATGGAGAAAATATTAAAAAAAATACATAGCAACCGTAAATTCAGAGCAGGGAAGCAAGGAATATGTCCTACAAATGAGAGTTTGTAGTGATTTTTTTCACACTTCATGGAGCTAATTGTTAAGATAAAAATTGAGAAAATAGTTTCTAGCTTCTATCATACTTATCAGGCATATGAAGAGTAGTTTGAAGCAAGACTTGCAGATATATGTATACACATGCTGATGATCATCTTTGAGCCTTACTGTCTTTAAAGAGACATTCTCTTTGAGTAAGGTCTCCTGCTAGTGATTGAAGTGAAAAAATTTTGATTTTTAAGGTGCAGAAAAGATACAAAAAATAAAAAAATTACTGATGGATAACAAAAAAAAGAATTATTCATGAAGCAGTTGGAGAGAATGTGCAGTACTCGGTAGCATTACATTTTCTTTTGACACATAACCTGAATCTATAGGATAATGTGTTGGTTTTGCATCATGGAAATGATGTTCTAAGAGAAGCTGCTAGCAGTTTCTTCTGTGTCTGACAAAAACTAATCAGTAATTAGCTTTGAGAATTGACAATCTGCTAAACTACTGAGAAAGCTGATACGCTTTTGTGAACACTTATGTTAAAAACGAAAAATCTTGGGAATTCTTTTTTTTTTTTTTTTTTTTTCTAGCTTGAGAGTAGGTAACACAGCAGCCCTGTCTCAGCCACCAGGCCAGGCGGGCTCTGCCTTGGGGCTGGGCCCCGCCGGCTGCTGGGCAGGTGGAGGGGAGGCCGTGGGGCTGAGGCTGGGCTGGGCTGCACTGCAGCTGCTAACATCTGGCCGCTCTAAACCCTGCCTGCTGCCAGCCCAGGCTGAGCCAGGGCCCACAGGGCTCCAGGAGCAGCTGGGACCAGGCCGGCTCAATGAAGATTGTGCCACCATTAGGGTTTGACCTCAAATACCGGGCAGGGGGAGGAGAAGCCATCTGCCTCCCCCTCGGTCTGCTGGCTGCTGAGTTCTAGCCTGGATGCTGAGATCTTATCTGCCTTCCTCAGCCCATCCACAGCTCTCACAGTTCTTACCGCAAGCTACTGGGCCTGGCTAAGGTCACATAACCATCTGCAGGCCCCAGGAAAGATATTAACTCTTTTAGTGTTTCAATCTTCCTTTGAGTGAGAGAAAAGGACAAAGTGCAGGTACATGGAGGAGCAACATAAAGATATCGAAGTCACTAAAGAGGAAGTCAAGTTCTAGATGGAAGGGATGAGGAGATGCCTTGATCTTGGGCTGAAATCTTCTTGTAAAGCTATGGAGAAAAATGTAATTGATGCATCAAACATTTTTCCTATAACTTGTTGAAAGAATACAGGGGGATGGATTATTCAAACCTGTGCTGAAATAGGCAAATGAAATAGCTGAAAATTTAATGATAAGTTTGAATAGAGAGAGAGAGAAGGGTAATGGAAACTCTGTGGCCCCAGGGAGAGAAGAAGACCTCTGTTCCCAGAGATGAAGATGATCTCAAAGATAATTAAAGAGAACCTCAGATTTTGAACAGCTCATCCTTAAAATAGTACCCCATAACTTGACATAACCCATAAACTCACCTGTGGGAAAAGCTGTGAAAAATGGGAGGGACTTCAAGATTGCAGATTTTCTGGGCGGCTGCTATTCATGCAAATTAGAAGCCACAAGAGAACTGTTTTCTTGTGGAGAATTCTCCATAAATTTACTAGATGGCTCCTGTCCCTAAGTGAACTGAAGAAGGACAATTCTAGAGGTAATAAAGTGACTGAACTGTTTCTGTATGTTGTGAGTAAGAAAGAAAAGGTTGTAGGGGGAGGAGGGGTGTTCTAAAGGTTTTATTCAGATTCTTATTATTCTTTCTTTTAGTTTATATACTTTTAAAGTTTTGAACGTGCTTTGCCTTCCTCTTAATCCTACCTCACAGCAAGAAATGATTAAGTATATTCTAGTGGGTGCACTGACACTTGGCCAGCACTGAAACCCACCACATTAATTGGTGCATTAGCCAAGAAATCTCAAATTGGTGAACCTAAACCACTACAGGTGAGAATATTGCTTGAGTTGCCAATACAACAACATAAACTAGTTGAAGTGATTTCTTATTAGATTTGTTCTTGAATACAAAATTTTCCAAACCATGAAGTGTTATGAGAAAGAGATTGCTTTCTCTCATTTCATTTTTTATTCCTAAAATAGGTTTCTTTAGTTCAAATTCCATAGAAAAACCTGCTGATTTGTAATTTATAAACAATTTTAATGATGGTGTATCAAATATTGCATAAACAGGCGTGCAAGAGATGGATTTACTTTCTGAAACTTCTTATGCAAAGCCAGCTTTAGTCCATGGACAGTTAATTTCAATCTACAGACAACCTCTTTTTACATACTACTTTCATCAATAGTCAGCTGCTTTCAACCACTTTTTTCTCTATTGCCTACACTTGCTCCTCTCTGATCCATCTTGATCCCTCTTTTTCCTAAACTGTTCCATAATAACATTTGCACAATTACCAAGTATTTTAGTATTTTTCCCCTGCTATCATAATATGCCATATCTCCCTTATTTCAGTAGCACTCTTCAGGTTGCAAGGCTTTCTGGAGATTGCAGGTTTGCTCACCTCAATGGGTTTTGTACCAAGGTGAGAAGCTGCTCAGTCTTTTACAGACAAAAGAATCACTGATTTGAGTGCCACAGGCCTCACCAGATTACAAGGTTTTCTCTGCCCATCACTGCTCTTTTTGTCTCCCTGGGTGTCTCCATGTGCTGTGACTAGCCCTTAGTGTAATCTTGCAGTATGACAGAAGAACCTGATTGTAGGAGATCAGCCTGAGGTGGAGGATTGTCAACACTGGAAAATGCCTATAACACTGCTGCATCAAAGAACAGTTGTCAAAGATGTTGTCAGAAATGTGGTATCAACCCATAAAAAAATGCATGATCAAAGACCTTGAAGTGTGTATTTTCACAACATATTCCACCAAGTTAAGCTACAGTAAAGACCACACTCTCTCCACAACAAATTTCTTAAAGGGCAAGAAGTGTAAAAGATAGGTCACATTGCATTAAGGGGAGCTGTGGGAAGTTCTTTTTAAAAAGGATGTTCTAGGACAGAATTAAGCCAAACGAGGTAAATATTATATCCGAGAACCCCTTACGGGTAATGAAAAGTGCATTGCCTACTAAAGAAGAATAGGAAAGGCAGAAAAGGAGGAAGGAGAAAGCAAAAGAATGAGAGGGGAGAGAGAGAGAAAAAGCGGGCCTTGCCACCAGAAGGTTGGGGAGTGCCATCAACATCCATCTGGCAGGGGGTGTGTGCACACTGGCTGCTGGGGAGCCTGCACAGCTCCCGCAGAGGTGTGGCTGCACAGGCACAGCTCCTGTGGCAACGGGCAGGAACACTGGTGGGTGACTGGGCTCTGGGCGGGAGGTGCAGAACCCTGGACAAGATCCCAGCAAAGATCACAGTGGTGGGCTGGATCAGAGAATCAGGGTTGGAAGCAGGTGGCCTAGGCAGGAGCAAGGTGGGCAGGGATGAAGCAGGTAGGGTGTTGGGCAGGAGCACAGGGAGGCAGAACGGGTGAAGACTGGAACAGGCAAGAGAGATGAAGTGGTAGGGCAGGACACAGGCTAGGAGGTGGTCAGCAGGTGTCCAGCCAAGTATCCAGTATCATCCAGCAAAAGGATGAGCAAGTGAGTAAGCGAGGGCAAGCAAAAAGCTTCCAGTGAGGGCAAAAGCCCAGCATCTTGTGACTATACCCCCCAACCCCTGCTAAGGTGTGCTCACTGTAGAAGACTATTGGCCAGCCAAATGTTTGACTGCAGCTCGTCGGGGGAGACCTTTTTGTTACCCAATTGGAGAACCTTTCTAGAGGGCACAGTGTCCTCAGTGGTCTCCTAGTCGCTGCCTATTCCATGTGGGATGTAAAATGTCTGTCAGGTGAAGTGTCCCTAGAGACAGGGCGTTCCTGCATCTTCTCCTACCTGCATACTGCATGTGGCATGTGTGCAGCCCTCCCACCATTTACCTCTGGTCGAACAATGTTGAGACAAAAATCAAAATTAAATTGATTCCTCACAATACATCTCCCTGATCTTTTGGGCTTAGCTGACCACACATTATCATGAGTCTTGGTCCAGCATCAGGCTGCTTACAAAGGCAAATTTAGATGATAACCTTATCTTTGTCACTATCAGAATTCTGTAAGAAAAATGTTTGAAAGCAGTGAAGTTTGGGTGATGGTAGCATGAAAAACTGTTCCATTGTACTTTATTTCATTAAAAATCTAAAGAGAAAATTTTAATCCCTCACATTCTCTGACATAAATACTTAGCTTGGAAATAGTCATGCACAAAGATAAAAGGTAAATTTTATGATTCATCGTTAGAATAGAAGTTTCCTATAACAAGATTAATAAGCAAACAATTGGTGGGAATATGTTAAGCAGATTATAGCAAGTCCATGAAATAAAAACAATTCCTCTACATGAAAAAAATCAAACAAATCCAACCCAAAAAATCCCCAAATTAAGAAAAATCTCCTATACCCAAAAGAAAAAAACTCAACCCATTCCAAACCCTAAACCTTTCAGTGTTTTCAAGGTTTGCCAGCAGTATGAGGTTCAATAAGGCAAAATGTCAAGTCCCACACTTGGGTGACTGTGGGAAGAGATGGGATGGTGTTGATCTGCAGGCTGTGGCATGTGCCCCCAGAACACCATGGCAGCACAAAGGAGCACAGGGTGGCACAAAGGAGCACAGGGGGGCACAGAGAGGCTGTCTCCACCTGACCTCTGGGGAGGAAGTGCCACACAGCAGAGCCCTACAGAGAGGAGCCTGGCAGAAGCTGACAGACAGTTAAACAGCACATGATCACTCCTTAAAAGGACATTTAGAAATTGTGTCACTGACGTGGCAACATGGGATAGGTCACATAGTGAGAATCACCATATAAGGGAATGCTGTGCCTTGAAAAGTGTATAAAACCAGCTCATTTCTTTGAATAAAGGATTCAGATTCCCTCCCGGTCTGAGTCTGTGTTGCAGTCAGGCACAAGGGACAACCCCAGGCAGTGCTACAGGCTGGGACAGAGTGAGTGGAAAGCTCCCATGGAAAGGGACCTGGGGGGGCTGATCAACAGCCAGCTGAACATGAGCTAGCATGTGGCCAAGAGGGCCAATGGCATCTTGGCTTCTATCAAGAATATTTTGGCCAGCAGGACTAGGGTATTTTCATCCCTCTGTACTTGGCACTGATGAGGCCACACCTTGAGTCCTGTGTTCAGTTTTGGGCTCCTTACTACAACAGAGTAGTAGTATATAGTAGAGGAAATGTATTTGAATATGTGTATAGAGGCTTTGCCCCAGAGGTCCCTTTGCCCCAGGTTGTCCTTGATGGGCGGCAGCTGCGATGTCCTTAATTGGGCTGCAGCTGTGACCAATGAAGATAACTGGGATAAAAGGGGGCGGGTCAGCCAGTCAGGGAGAGCCTTGGAGGAGCCCTGAACTGAGAGGGAACAGTATGCAGCAGAAGGAGTCAGTGGAGATCTGCAGCCATGAGAACACTCTGAAGAGGTACGGACTTTAGAAGTCTGAGAATATCATTATGAGACTCTAGAGAAATAATAGAACAACAACAGTGATAAGGAGCTCAAAGACATTGAGGTGCTGGAGCATGTCCAGAGAAGAGCAATGGAACTAGTAAAGGGTCTGGAACAACTGAGAGAGATGGAGTTGTTTATTGTGGAGAAGACCTCATCACACTTTCTGAAAGGAGATTGTAGTGAGATAGGTGTCAGTCTCTTTCCCCAGTGAAAAAGTGACAGTTTGAGAGGAAATGGCCTCGAGTTGCAGACCAGAGGCAGTTCAGATTAGATATTAGGAATTTTTTATATTTCATGGAAAGGGTTGTAAAACATTGGAACAGACTGCGCAGGAAAGTGAGGGAGTCATCAGAAATAGTCAGAAAGCATAGGGGTAAGATACCTGAGGACATGTTTTAATGAACATGCTGCTGGTGCCTGGTTGATGCTTGGCCTTGATGATCTCAGAGGTCTTTTCCAATCTTAGCCAATCCATGATTCTATGAAAACTGAATCTTTGAGACTTAGAGTTCCTTTATGCACACTCCTATTATGTGTGCATGGCACAGTGTAGCTTGTCTAAAGGAGAGAGATCTTAATCAAAAAGAAGAGCTACCAAGTATACTGCATTAAAGTATATATTAAAAATGTAGATATTGAAATACTCAAATTTTTATTAATCATATTTTTTGTTGCCTTAAACTAGAGGTCAAAGCCTAGTATGTTTGCATTAATTGAATTTTTAGCTTAAAAGTTTTCTTCCGTCATTATTTTTTAGCTAAACTTCTTTGAATTTTTTAAAAACTGTCTTATATAACTAAAATTGCATTTATCAAAAAATCTCTCATGAATGTAGGAAAAGACCCTATACATTTTGTTATCTATGAAAAATACCTTGTAAAACTAGAATTTGAACAAATGAGACAAAGAGCAAAAATAAGGATATCAACGTTTTAATGATTGCAGTAGTATTTATGTTCTTTTCTCACTTCACTAAAGTATTCCAAATACCTTTCATTTATTGTCTTTCATGTAAAATTTCATGGTCAGCGTTTAAAATGAAATTAGATTATGGCATACAAACTGTCTAATCTTGATATTAAACAAAAAAATCAATTCATCCCTTTTCCTTCTCGCTGTTTATTTTTTGTATACAAGGCAATGAGGAGAACTGACTAGACCAGACAAGAAAGTAAAATACTGATAAAAATGTATCAATTTATAATTCAGTTAAGAGGATTCTTTTTCACACTTTTTGACTCTGTTCTTTGACCTACATGAAGAACGATTAGTTTATGACCTTCATTCACATTGGACAGAGCATATAGATGTTCAAGGAAGAGTAAAGAAAAAATATCATAGCATGACAGCCAACAAATTTATTAATATATTTCTTATATCATCTTGGAAATCTCTTCAAAATTGCTGCGATATGTAGTCAAATTGAAATATTTCTGTTCCAAGTTTTTCAGGCTTTCAGATGCCCCAAGTCACTCTTGTCACTCTACAAATTGCTTCACTTTCTTCCATAACTTGAATGTTCTTTCTTCTATCAAATCAGGGCACCTAAAAATGTTATCTGTCAGGAAATTACAAAAATTCAACTTCCGTTTTCTAAATGCACATCTAATAACTTTTATGTGGGAAGATATTAAATTAATAAGATTTGCACTGTTTCCCTATCATTCAATATGTGAAATTCAGATAAAAAAAATCCACATCTGTAACATCTGTTACTTGGGAACTGGTTTTGTATAGTGAAGTAGAAATATAAAACCGTTGAAAAAATATTTAAAACATATTTTCTTCACAGACATGACTTGGAGAGTCCTAATAATTGTTTGAGAAGTCAAATAAAATTTTGCAAAAGTCAAATAAATTTTATTGCAATTGAAGAAAAAAGATGACAAAATATTCTTTACAGCGTTAAGAAATTATGAATATAAAAATAATAAAATACAGATTTTGATAATGTCACCACATTTGACTTATCTTGCATGAAAAGGTCAGAGTCAGAGTAATTTGTAAGATTCAAATGAAGTCTCAAGGCATATAGGGAAGAAAATTCAGTTGTTTTTTGGTTATATTAAAAGGTTACTCATTCATAAGCAGAAAATGTATCTTTAACTTTGACATGCTGAGTGAGCTATCACAGGTGGTGTTCATAACTGTAGTTGCTCTTTTAAGCAATAAATTTTCTGGATATAAAGAAAATTTTAAAATAGTTACAATATTTAAAAAAGAGTTTTATAAACAAAACAAAATAAATTAAATACACACACAAAACCAAAAACCCCATCAAATAAAACAACAAAAAAACCCCAAAAATAAAAAACAACCAAAAACAAAGCCAAAAAAAAAAAAACCAAACCAAAATCCGGGATTATTTTTTGTGCCTTTAAAACTCCTATTTATGAAAGTGGTGAATTTATTCTTACCCATGTCTAGTGACTGTAAACTAGATAAGAACTGGAAAGAAGGTGGAACTACTTATTCCATCATGCAATCCAGCTATCACTAGTATAAAGAGCTTCAAATTAGTCATCCTTTTACTGAATTCTGTCAAACAAGTAGACCAAATGCCATTCTTTATGTCAAAACCAAGTCATGGAAGAACAGTCCCACTAATAAAAATAGGCTTTTCTACCAGGGTCAAGAATATGGAAAAGTAAATTAATAAGAAAATTCAAGTTGTGGAGGGTACAAATTATGCTTAATATAAATTATTCTAGAAATAAGGAATTTATAAATAATTGAATCACTTACAGCAAGGTTAATGTAGCTGGAAACTGGACATTAAAAAATGGGAAAGAGTGTGTATTTTTATGACAATAATTTCCTGAAGCTGCAACAGAATGGACTGTGTCAAAAGCCTACAACATGGTTGTCCTCGTTCTGATACAGTGGAAATATAACAGTTAGAGTTTCATCTTCATCATCCTTATATAGATCAGAGGAAACTGTCTGGAGCCAATGCAATTTCTCTGGGGTAAAACTAGGAACACAGTAAGTGTTATCAAGATGTTAATGGTTCAGGTAAAGTGGTATAGTGGAGTGAAAAGATATTCAAGGAAGGTAAGAAACATTAATTTTGAATTGTAGGTACTTGCATACAAAAATGATGGATCTCAAATAAAAATTGAAAGCATTTTCTCATAGTATTTCCTTTCCCCTTCTGTCATTATTCCCTGATCTTGTCTTTCTCACTAGGCTATTTCTCTTTGATAGAGATCTATATCCACAGATAGAATTTCTACTCTACACCACACAAACCACTGATGGCCTCTTTCCCTTTCCCACCACAGGGGCCTTGGGCAGCAGGGAGCTCACTGCCACCCCTGGATGTGCCTGGCCCAGCTGAGGGTCCAGCATCTTTTTATAAAATCTCCACTACAGACCCTGCTAGCTGTTCTGTCAACATACAGGGACATGCTTCTCCCACCCTCAAAGGACTGGTTTTTAAAAATATTTTTTATTTTCTATATTAGATTCATGGCCTAAGCCTGAAAAGACTTTTCTAATCAAGTAGCCTCTGGACAATCTCTTTGACTTGCTGTGTTTCTAAAGCCAAAGAGCAGTTGTCAACTGTTTTTTTGTCATCCTCCCATTTTCTTTCTCAAATGTATTACCAAATTGTGAGCTTATGTATTGCACAATTTTTCTGATGTGTCTTTGTTTTCCAGATCATCTACATTAGTCTAGTCAGTTAGAGCTGGTCTGATGTAGTCAAGGTCTTCTTTGTCAGGGAAGTGCTTTAGGGTAAGCTTCACCCCATGACTCTGTGACATTTTAATTGGACCTTATGTCCAGAGATGAATTTGTTTTTGAAACCTACTGAAAAAAAGGAGTACACAAATGCATGTCTTTTGCTATTTATACATATAATTTGCCCAGAATACTTTTTCATAATATTTTCTCTTTTTCATTCTTCAAAAAAAATTTAAAACCAGGAAGTTCTTTTCTCTTAAGTATTTTCAGCCAGAATTACTTAGGATTTATGTGAGTAAATATTTAGGAAAGAGTGGTGCAATGTTAAGTGTGGATACATTTCCTCTAAATTAAGTTCCTGTGCTTCACTTTCTGCATTTGTTTTAAACAAATCTTGCCCCCCCCCCCTCCCCCCCCCCCCATTTTTGCAAATAAAAGAATCACATTTTGGTTAGGACATACAGCACCCACTGATCATACAGTAGTAGCAGTGAAATAGGCTACTTCCTACTATTCATTAATAAGGCTTTAAAATTCTATGGTTAATTTAAAAATCACAGATGTAAATATGATGATAATATAAACCACAATAGGAATTTTAAAAAGGTGTGCTATTTGTCCAATTTTGTCTATGGTGAAGTGTGCATTTTGTGTGCATTCAAAGTTTATTTGCTACAATTATTTCTTGAAATTAAAATATTTTTCAGCATTATAACTATCTATATAGATGTGTATGTGATAGATTAAATAAAAGGTCTTATTCTCCTAATATATAAATATATGTGTGTGTGTATAAATATTTATCTGAAATTAAATTATAATTAACTGGTAACATTAAAATAGCCAGCAAGCAAATTTTCTGAGAAGAACTGAAAGACAAAATAAAAACAAGTACTATTTTATTGCAGAAAAATGTCCAAATTCTACATTCTGCCTGTCCTGCCTGTTCTGTATTACATCATTCTGAACAGAGAAGAAATAGTAGCAGAAGCTACTCTAGTTAATCTACAAATATATTTATGCTATGGCTTTCTGTACTTAAAGTGAATAAGTGCTCCAGAGTGCATTCATAAATACAGACAGTCCTATATTAAGGAAGGAAAGGGGAAGCAACTGTCAAGAACATGACTTGTTTTCTGCAAACAAATCTTAATAACTTAAAACAGACATCAAAGTCTTAGTTAGTGTAAAAGTGTCAGCAAGTGGCCTAGTGTAACTAAATAAAATATGCAGTTAGGTAAATCACTACAGCAAGCACTGATATTTGAAGTCACAGAGAGAGAGAATATGTCTCTTTAACAAATGACAGGTAGGACCATACATACAGGTTTTTCTTACCTATTTCACTGATCTCATTTGCAGCAAAGGGTTTTCAGAAGTGACTCCCAAGTCATGGCAGTGTGACCAGATGATGTGATGACAAATTCTCAAATAGGAACTCTCTAGAGAGCAGTGATGTGATGTATAGGATAAGGTTAGCTTCTGAAGAGATCAAAAATATGCTAAAACCATGGCAGCTGAGGAAATCTGTCCTGGAGGAGAATTTTAGAGTGCCAACATTACTGGTGCTCTCAAATTTTTATAAACAGGGATGTTTATATTTATCTAATAAACTTTAAAATATATCTTCACTTGTGTTCTTTGAGGTTCACTATATATAATATATTATTGCTTGGGTTTTTTTGTCAAAATTATTGCCAATTTACATACAGATCTCCTTCAAAAGGACTTTTGCCATTAGAGAGAGATGAAAGAAGACCTTGTTTCACCCCTATTATTACAAGGAAGGACAATGGGCAGACAATACGGACAGTGGTGAATTGTAACTTTTCATTTTATTCAGAATTATTACCCTTGAACTTTTAAAGAGGTATTCACTGAAATTGCTAGAAAACTAAATGCCAGAGAATGAAATTATGTGCTATTATATGGAGATTTCTGAAAGTGCCAGAAGTGAACTTCTGCCACTGAAAGATTGCAGAAAGGTTCATCAGTGAAGTGGCTAAATAATTTGTTCATCAGTTTAGAGGAACTGACTGCTTTAAATATTGCATCTTATTGGGTCACATGGTCTTTTGTATGTCCAGGTTCCTCAGGTGGCCTCAAACCTGATCTTCCTGAATGAAAAGGTGCATGTTCCCCCAGTCCCTGCCTTGAGGATAAAGAACTTAAGAGAAGACAGATTGCCAGGGAAAAAACTTCCCTATGCTGATTTTCACTAGTTCTCTTGTCTTAATTATTATGAAAAATACATCTTCCTTCACTGAGAAATATATTTGCATAAACCCATTTTCTTCACATTTTCTGCCAAATTATCCACTCCAACTTATTCTTAGCTTTGCCCATCCCATCCCAACATAGTTGCACAGAGTCCCAGTATTTTTCCTAGAATGCTTATCTCTGGTTCCCTTGCAAGTACATTCCTTTCTTATACTATAGTTTGTTCAGGGGCCAACCATGCTGGTCTCCTGCCTTTCCTACCTGATTTCTTACATGGGGTAATTAAAGAGTTCCCAAGGTCTGAAAAAATGTAATTAAAATAACCTGCCAGCTCTCTTCTGCTCCTTTATCCTTGAGGGCAGTTTCCCAGGGAGGTTCCAGCCAGTATATATCACATATTCAATAGTGTCTTGGTGAAGGATAGGCAGCCAGCTGTCTGAGTGGCTACAGAACAAAAGCTGGGTCATAATAATTAGATCAGTAGGAAGTGAAATTCAGTGTATGTGTAGTTCTGTATTTGTTGCTGAATCAGTGAACACACCCTTCTAAAATGTGGACATTGTCTATTCCCTGACTCCTTCCAACTCTGAAGGTCATCTTAGACACAGTTTTTAATGCAAATCCCTTTTGATCATGCTGTGTAGCTGTACTGTTGTCACTAAGAACATTACAACATATTCTGACTTTGAGCTCAAATGTGTATTCTGGGAGATAATGGATTATATGGTGAACATCTAAAGGCCTCTAGGCATGTTATATCTTGTAAATCTTTAAACCATATTTGAAGAGCACTGATCTACCCAAGTGCTTTATCTTCACTATATTTAATAGGTATATAGCTAGTAGATAATGGGAATCTAACAGTATTTATCTCTGTATTAGACTTGTTAAAGCTCTGTGGTAAAAGGTTGTGGAACTCTTCTCTTTATAAGAGACCAATGGATATCTTGTACAAGTCTTTCTTGTGAGTTTTACATTGTTGAAATTTTTTTACCTAATCCTATTAGGTACAAAAATCAAATGCTACATTTAATAACTTTACCACAGACAAACCTTAATCAATTCCACTCAGATTGCAGTGCTGCAAGGAAATGAATATTTCTTTATTTTTGAATTTTTTAATGTACCATGATACAACATTCAGATAAAAAATGGAGAAATTTAATGACATTTCTTCATTTTTTGATTGTCAATTTCTTCACATCAGGTTTTTTTTTTCCTTTTATGACTGACCTTTTGTTTATAATATTCCATGCATTTTGCATTTTTCTTGCTCAACATTATTTTTGAATGGAAGAAGTGCAGTTAAAGGAATTTCTGTACTGCCTGTGATGACAAATTCTAGTTTTAAAAGACTTGTTTAGAGTCTAAGAATTTCCAAAGGCTCCTAAGTGTAAGAGATCTTCCTGGACTGCAGAATAGATATTCAGTTTGCTCACACCTTACTGGTGAAACATCTTCTACATGGAAGTGGAAGTATATGGGTAAAATTCATCTTTAGATGATTAAAAACAAGGATCTGATCTTCTCACACCTGATCTTCCTATTAATTTGTTTGAAAACATAAATGAAAAAAGAAATAAAACACTAGCATAATAATACATATGCTAATATTAGTGTTTAATACATATGCTAATATTAGTGTTTATAAGAATAATAATTGCAGTTACAGAGGCAAAGAGAGTAACAGAACCCAAGAGGAACAAGTGATGCATAACAGCTGCTGCTCACCAACCAACCAATTCCCAGCTCATTCCCAAGCAGCAGTCAGCCCCTCACTTCCCCATTTTGTATGCTGAGCATGACATTCTGTGGTATTGGATATCCCTTTGGCCAGTTCATGTCACCTGTACTGGCCATGGTCCCTCCCACCTTTATGTGCCACTCCTCACTGGCAGAGCATGGCAAACTCAAAAGTCCTTGATTTAGGACAAGCAGTCTCTAGGAACAGACAAAATAGCAGTTTCTCATATTATTCTCATACCAAGTACAAAAAACACAGCACTGTAATGGCTACTAAGAAGAAAATTAATTCTATCCCAGCTGAAATCAGGACAGTAAATGCCCCTGACCTGAGTGCAGCACATTGGTACAGCACGTTGCACTCAGCCATGTTGAACTTCCAGCTCCTCAAGGTTGAGCACAGGTCATTCAAAGAACACTTCTCTGGTTGCTTTTTCATGAGTGTATTCTCTAAATAACAATGTCTAAGCCATTATGCACCTTGCATTTGGTGGTACTTTGTAAACTACACAAAATACGCACAGAAAAATATTCACCTTTTACTGAGAAGTTTAACTTTTTAGGAAAGCGGCAGGAATATTCTTGTGTTGAACAGCAGAATAGACTGATGTTATTATCATTATTATTTTAGCTAGAAGAACTATTATTTGTAATTTCACAAAGGAATTTGGATTAAGAAGATAAACAAGAAGAATTTGGAGTTGAATATGTTTGAAGTGTTTCTCCAAGCCATACTTGACCTTCTCCTGTTTACTGATGTGTAAAGGATAAAGACTTCTGTTATTAGAATCGATTTCAGTACATATCTCAAATATCAACTGTCCATGATATATTCTTTTGGTTCAGGAATTTACAGCCTGTGTCACCATATTTTTTTTAATAACTTCTTCAATAAATGTGAAATTACCCAAATATCATACCTGAACTATGTAGTAAACTGTTCAAATTGCACTTCAGCTTCTATCAGCTAGAGTAAATGGAGGGTTGGAGTGGGCTTCCACATAACATTAGGCTAATGAGCTGTATTTTTCTTTGAAACAGAGGAATAGTAATTGTACTCTAAGAAACAGTTATCTAAATCTCAAGTGGAAGAAGAAGACACATAAGGAGGTGTTACTGTATTTTGGATAACATGCAGTGTTTTCAAGACAGGGTTTATCTTCTATTCATGCATATATGCATGCTTGCTTCTATCTCTAGGAGCATACAAAAATCTATTAAAATAATTCAGTTTTGTTTTTAAATATGTCTAAAATACAAACCATAAAACTTGGTATTTATACTCATGAACATGTCTATCTGTATTCTGGTATATACAGAGATGCCCTTAACTTTACACATGTGTATATATCTTATATGCAAATGCATTTGATATATGTACATTATATTCATAGGTGCCATTACAGAAAACTGAACGAGCTCCTTAAAAACCTATGCTTCTCTCTGAGCAGTGCTATTGTCCTAGAATGACCTTGAAAATAGATCAAAAGATTTTCCATGCAAGACATGAAGTAAGAGATAAAAGGATATTCAAAAGAAAATCCAAACAATTGAGGGGAGGAGGAAATAGTACTCCAAGCATTTGAAAAGAAAACTGATTCTGAATAAAATATGGATGAAATGTATGCATTTGGATCTTTCAAAATAACATAAATAGCTCAAGAAGGGAGGAAAAGCTCAAATTTTATTCTGACCTGATAAGGATCAGATTGGGAAGTTCACCCTGAATGCTATTTTTAATGGTAGAATCTCACTACTCATTTGTTTTGTTTCACCAAAATACATTGGGAAGAATAAATACTTTGGAAGCAACCATTTCACATCTGTGGCTATACAGTGAATGTATGAGATTTAACAGCGTAAGCAACAGCAGAAGTTAGTTCAGGTAAAAATTATATTGTTCCAAGGGTAAGAGCAAGTAAAGTATGATGAGTAGAAACAAACCTGAGGAACACACCTGGAAAGAAAGGAAGCTGTTCTCAGCCTAAATTCACTGAACAGGTCAGGCCTGCACAGATAAAAACAGAAAGAGAAGTACTGTATGCCGTTTCATTTTTTAATACATCTTTGGTCTCAGGGGCAGATCCAAGTGAATTTAAGAGGAACCACAGGCTTCTGGATGCAGTATTAGCAAGGAGTAAAGAAAACAAGCGTAAAAGCACCTTCAGAAATCAAACAAGACCTTTTTGAATGTCTTGGACTGCTAATCACAGTCATTATTTTAGGTCCTATAAATATTTTAGTACTAAGTGGAAAAAATATAATTTTTCTTTGACTCAGTTGTCCAGCACTACCACAGTAATTTACTGGTTTGTATTTATAGATGTGTCCATCAACTTTAATTTAATTACAAGGAAGATGCAATAAAAAATAAACAAAATAAATTCATATAACAAAGCCATGCCATCAGCAGTGCTCATGCTTTGTGCTTCAAGGTAATTACATTCTGATTATATGGAGAACACTGCCTAGTACAGTATGGTGTGAAATAGCTGTTCTGTGGCTATCTTATTTCAGCCTGCATAGCAGCTATGTTTCACAAAGAGCAACACTAGAAAGTTAGTCTCCCCTCACTAGTCCATCAATTAATTTTTAATTACTGAATTAGATTAGAAAAAAAAAGTAAAAGGTGAATGAAAGATAAAAAGGGATAAGGCAACACATATTTTCTCTCCCAAGCAACTGTAAAACTATAAACAGAGGTATATGTAATAGCAGATGCAGAACAGTGGGCATCTTTTTGAGAGTTCCTGGCAAAAGCTTTCTTCAAAGCTGTGTACATTATTAGTTTTATTGCAAAATATTAAAGATAATGTTGTAATAATCCCCAAATTAAGCACCACCAAACTAGAAAAGTCTCCAAATTACATTTCAGTTTCGATCCAACTATGGTGCGAGTGGTAAGTGTTAATTTTCTCTGTGTTTTTCTGTCTTTGCCTCTTGTTCTAATAATATGATCTAAAGATAACAAACAAAGTTTTTAACATAGACATTAAAATTTGAAGTGTTGCTTAATTTTTAAAATATGCATGAATTCTTGTTTCCTCTCTTTTCAATACATTAAAAGTTTTGTGTTAAGATTTGTTTTGGTAACTACGAAGAGGTAGAACATGATGCCTAAAATAAAATGCTCCTGTCTTGATAGTGGTTCCTTCCTTATCAGATAATAGACGAGAGGAGAATGCCTTTGTGCTTTTTCAGGAGCTCTTTGGAATGGTCACTGAGAACTCAGTTAAAAGAGTTAGCCCTCATGTAAATCCTACTCTAGCAGTGATAAAATGTTCTTAGCTGCTGAAATACAAAAGGAGCCAACCATAACGCCTTCTTTTTTTTTCAGTTTGGATACTTTCCTGAATAGCAGGTAGATGGCCTCAATCTGCCACACCTGAAATCAGAGGGAACTATCTAATACAAAGGGAATTATCTGATGATAATTCCAGTTTCCTATCTCTCTCTACTCTAAAGAAATATATGTACATCTTACCTAATTAGTGATTCTGATACTGACTGTTTAACATTTTGCTGCTTTGTATATGTGCTTATGTGACATAAGCTTTCCCTAATGAGACAACCCACAAAATAATGTCAGGTTATAACGAGATTCATTCTCTGATGTTAGAGATTGAATCAGCTTTCCCATATTTTAAACATATTTTTTTCATTCTCCTGCTGAGGAAGAATGTCTTTTTCATATGTATTTACTTCAGACTTGATCTTCAAAAGATAGAGTTTTAGCAGTATTTCTGTCACCCTCTATGAATTAGAAGACAACAAGCTTGACCTTTAGTGGATTTCAGGGCTCAGAGGAAGATTTCTGTGGAATAGTTAGGAGTCAGAAAAAAATCAGATGTCTGAAAGACAGCTGTAGCAAAATGTGGAAAGAAAAAGGACAAGTTTATAAAAGAATGACAGCAAGTGGAGTATTAAATATATTAAAGCTCTCTTTCTTTCTACTTTTTCTTCATGCATCTCTGGAGCTGTATAAAAATCACATTTTCATATATTTTTTCAAAACCACTTTGACTACTAATGCTTCTTGATGTTTTCATAGTTTATTCATTTTAGCTCCTCTGATCAAAACTGTCTTTTTGTGAGGAATTACTTTCAAATTATTTTTTTACATATTAAATTTGCCATATTCCTTTGCAAAATTCATGTGCACTAAAGGAAAACGGATACTTTTCTAATATATTTGCAACAGTAAACATATGTTTCCATTAAATTGACTTTTTTTTTGTGAGATAAGAGGACCAATGCTGAATTTAAATAATTTTTAATTCACTGGGTATATTTCAGTATTAGAAATGTACAAAGCACTAACAATTTCTACATATGCAAAATTTGAAGGTAAGATGTTCTGTTCAGAGCAGATTGGTGAAGGATTTATTTAATAATACTAAATAATATTTTTTGTCATGTGAAAAGAGGAGATTTCCTTAACCCTCAGTGTGGGAGACCTCCTCAAGCCTTAGTGTTTGATTTGTCTGTCGGTGTCCCAGGAAAGCCGAGCCCCTGTTCCCAACAGCCTGCCAGTGTCCCATGAGGGGGCCCCTCTCTGAGCAATCCTGCTGCCTTGGAGGGGGCTGTGCCTGCTTATTCAGGACACACAACAGCGTAAGGGAGACCCTTCAGCAGGTCTTCCACTTTATTCAAGTGTGTTACTCACTGCTGGCAGCTGCCAGCACCCATGAAGGACTAACAACTCTTTCAAGAATGACTCTCTTATTATAAGATTGTGACACATACTTTTAGGATATCTCTTCGTTCATTCCTTTAGCTGATGTTTCATTGAAAAGTAGATTTGTTTCCTTCATGAGCCTGATTAGATTTTTTCAACAGGCAAACAAAATCTCTGAGACAATAACATTATCTTCTTGAGCAACTTGATGTAACTCCCTTAACAGAGTGCCTGGTGGCACCATACAATGCCAGAAGCTTGTTACGTTCCTACAGACATTGCAGTGGCAAGCACAGAGTTTGTCAACAGCAAATACTGAAGCCACTTCTAGTAAGAAGGACTGATTCTGCTTGAGAGTCATGAAAAGCAGTTTTATGCAAGGAAAGAACAGAAGTTGGACTGGAATCCCTATCGGATCCATGGGAATGCAGTGCTCTCAATGCAATAGAGTGCTTTCTACCAAATTGTTCAGAAGTATTTGGTAGAGTTAATGCATGAAATCTAGCAGCAGTGTGACATTGACAGGTTGTGCCCTCTAGAGAGGGCATATCAAAAGTATGTAGAGAAAACACATTTCAGAATGAAAACAGAGTGTCTCAGAAGAATGCTTCAATGGATTATTTGTATGCTTTAATGTATGGTTAAGACTGTGGCTGAATAATGATCTTTACAAATGTAAAGAGAAGCTGAATATAGCTAAGTTTATGAATAGGAAAAAACCCTTGGCACCACTAATGTGTAATGTGTGTGGTCCTCTCAGAAGAAGGAAGAAATTTATTAATACTCATTTCACTTTCATAAAAGAAATATCAATCCTCTCACATATTCTCATACTTAGAGTCCAATGTCATACACAGTTTTTCAGCTGATATTTTATGTTAACTTAGCACCTTGAGAAATTACTGTTGTTTTAGGAGATTGAATAAAATGAAGTTTAGCCTTTCACTTTATTGTACAATCTATCTTACATGGGTCACCGAACTCAAAGGAAAATTATTTTCATTTATATTACCAGACTTTGTGACATTCTGAACATCTTTACCAAATCCTAACATTTTTATATTGTCTTTACAAAGTGGTTTAGATCACCTCTTGATATTTCTATTTCTCACAGTTCTGAAAGCTTTCTCAGTGTTGTTAAACCTAAATAAATAGCTCAGAGCAGAGCAATTCAAATAAAGGAGAACACAGTTCAGACTGTAAGGTTAAATGCAGTCTACATATAAAAATAATTGGCTATCTCCTATAGAAAGTTTTGAATATCTCATACAGTGAGTTCTAAAAGAAATATAAATTCTTGACAGACAAAAAAACAAACCCAGGTCTGAATACTTGGGTAACTTTTTGTCTGTTCTTACAACCTCAGACATAAGTGATAGACAAGTTTATCCTTTTTGTAATGGATTGATTAGCTCTTTGGCTTTTTTCCTCTTTTTTTTTTTTTTCTCCAAGGGACTGACAAAAGGACATAATTTATTCATTTCTATGTAGGAAGTTTATTTTTATGCACAGAACCAGTTAAGAAAGAATTATATTAAACCTTTCAATTTGGGATGAGACATCAACAGGGGACAGTACTTAGGCTGGTTTCCTTTATTAGTAGGAATTCCTGTACTCTTGAATTGAAGACCAACCTGAGAATAAATCCTAACATGGAGAGCCAGAGAATTCTTTTTTAGATAAACTCAGGATTTACATCTCTTGTTGTTGACCTATATTATGTAGCTTATACTGTCTCTTTAAAAGATACTCAGTGGCTCATAAATTTCCTTCAGGGAATTTTTGCCCTCATCTTCTTCAAAGACATATCTGTCTGTGCAGAATAGTAAATCCCCTTGGTGAAATATATTGTTAAATTTTATGCTTTAGCATAGAATGACAAAAGTTCTAATTACCCAATCAACTTCTGAAAATATGACATCCGATATTTTGAGGTTATATTAATTCATTTAACATAAAACATTTGCAAACTCTGGTTCATCTTAGATCATTTAAAATTTTAAACAAAGGCAAAAAAGGAAACAAGTCAGAGCAGGATCTCCTGGGATGTAACCTGGATAATGTAGGTAATTTCAGTCTGGTTTCAACTGGAGACATATTCACACTGGCCATTCACACTGGTCTATTTTTTTTTCCTTTTCCCCATATTCTACAAAAGAGCTTCTTTTTAACTCTTGCTGCAGCGAATAAATTGGATGTTTCCAGTAAAAAATATTTGCATTTAAGGAATAATAATTGAAGATCTACCCATAGTGGTAATTCGTGCCTAGAGCTGTTTTCATGGACAGTTTTCTTTTCTAAGAAGGGGTCTAATTAGCTCAATATATATAAGAATTGTTTATGAAGATGCTAAAGGAAAACAGACATTTCATGGTTTCTAAAGGAGTTAAGAGCAAAATTAAAAAAATAAATAGTGACTGGAATGTGACATTAAATGGATGGCCAAGTAATATTTACTCCTATATTTCTATGATTCTTCTTCTCTTTCATGAGAAAACTATGAGTGTGAGAGCCAAATGATCATCACTCCACAGCTTTGTGGTCCCATCCATTTCCTTCTTTTGGAGCATAGCAGTTTGGCCTAAAGAATGTAATATGATTCCAATAGGATAAATGAATGTTGCTACAAAGCAAAGAGACAATCCCATTTCTCTTTAAAGGAAAGGATGTGACTTTAGAATAAATTAGTGACTATTTTGGTTTGATCCTGCACAAAGATGACTCCGGCTGGGGTTCCAGACTAAGGAATCATACTAAGAATTAGGATTCCAGGCAGAAAAATGCCTCCCAAAATGCTTCTAAAAGCAGTCTTACGGCAAATGGATAAACTGTGGCACATTGTTTTCATTTGCAGTTGGCTGTCATGTCCAGATGCCTGGTCTGACTGGAGAAAATCAGATATTTATCTAGATGGAAAAAGATGTTCTTGCTATGCAGTCAGTTCATGACAAACCACCTCAGCAAATTTTCCTTCATAGGAAACTCTTTCTTTCATAAGTAGCCTTTTTCCTTCACAGGCAACCTAAAGTTCACTTTTCCTTTTTTTTAGCATCTTCTACAAAGAACGTATTGTCCTCAATAGGACACAATCAGGCGAGCTTTGCTGGAGCAGTTTCAGAAATAAATTTAGTCCTCAAAATGTCAGGATGAGATGTTCTTGACACAGAAATGGAAATAACACCTGAGGGGAAGAGAGGAAATGTCGCCTCTGAAATAAAGCTAGGTAGTTATTTGGTGTACTAATATGTAGGCATCTTTACCACTCACAAAGAAAAAGTCCTTTGGAATGAAATCTTCACATGAGCAATAGAATAACAAAATGACTAAATAAACAAATAGAAGCATACAGCTTTGGTAACTTCCTGTTCAGTGGAGAGTAAACCATACTCTTTCTAAATTACAATCTACTAAAAAGACTAATTTCAAACTACTAAAAAATGTTATTAAATTAGATGCAGCATGTGTATTGATGTCTGCAAATTTCTTTAGAGGGCACCCTGCAAACATAAAGCACATTTAATGGTCACTTCCAATGCAGAGCCAATCCTTTGACTTTTTATATCGGCTGGTGAAAATAGGGGAAAACAACTACAAAATCTAATGAAGTGGATAGAAAAAGTGTTCAACTAGAAAACAAGTCACCAGCCATCTATTCTGCAGGTACTAAATTCCCCACAGTTGTAACCAAACCAAATGAAGATGACAGTGTTTTCCTGATTATAGAAGAAGCATTTATCTCATAGCAGTACAGTAGAATCTAAAACAAAAAAGCACAAATAAAAAAAAAATTTACTTTGATAAAAGTTAAGAAATACTAATTTTATGAAGCTTTTCCTCTATGGCATCTGCTGAGGTATGATGGAAGGGCACAGCTCATGATCTTCTAAAGGTAAGTTCTAAAGTCACATATCCTTCTTCAGCAGCCCAGGATTTTCCAGCTCTGGCCCAGCTGCTGGAGCCCCGACTGCTGCTCAGGGACCCAATATCTCTGCCCAGGCAGGAGACATGGCTGCCACTTCCTTTGCAGTTTCAAACGGTATCAAAGCTGATATTGGTAGCAACAGGGACTCAGTTATGGACACACACAGACCCAGACCCAGATTTACCAAGGACATTGACATGGTTGGTCACACAGACTGACAGACAAGACCTTCAGCCTCCCCTATGGACAGAGAACAGGTCTTACATCAGACACAAGTGCAGCCAGCCACCTCTCATCTCCTCTTCTTTGCTGTTAGAGACAGCAGCTCACAAGTGCAGGCACACATGCACACATGCGTGCACTCTCTGCTTACAGGCACAAACACTCGTGGAGATCACAAGTATCATGGTCAGGTTTTATGTTTCTTTGTGTTTGTTCTCCTTGTTTACCACATCCTCCTAAACTGATAAGATAATAAATCTGTGTAAGATAATACTGAAAAAAATAAACATTTCCACACTCTATGTATCTTTACCAATTAATGCATCTAGACAGATTTGTTCTCCTCCCTAACTCTCTTTCCATCTCTTGGCCAGTTTTGTGCTTCTGTATGATCGTGTTTCTTGCTTATTGTTTTCTCCATTTTTTTTTTCCACTGAAAATGCCCTTGCCCATTAAGAAAGTCTTTGACTGGATATGCTCAAAGGAACAGCCAGTGTCTTCCCACACACCCTTATGGCACACATTGGTAACTGTGTACAAAATACATCAGTATGAAATTACAATTAAGTCCCTGAATGTATGTTCTTTCCTGTAGACACTACATAGCTTATCTATTCACTCAGAGACCCAGTGGAGAAGAGGCAGGCTACTATAGATTTATACCATATTACATTACTCTCCTGGTTTAAGAAATGAAGCCAATTTCATTACATTTTTCATAGATGGAATTCTATTAAACAAAATTACTGCTATCTCAAAACAAAAAAAAAATTACACATGGAATATATCAAAACGGAATACATGTGCTCACCAGCCCACAACCTTGAGGTACTTCAAATTGGATAATCTGGAGTTCACTCTTGCATTCATCATCAATGAAGCAAATCTAGTAGATGTCATACTAAATGAAGCTTTCTTTAGTAAATGTTGCAAGAAGAAAAATATTCAATAAATTGTTTTATTTCTTGTGATACAACACCTTCAAGTGTTCTTGTTCTTATGGGAAAGGTTTCATCAATAAGAAAGGGAAGAACCAAGGTTAGTTAGCAGTTGGGCTGATCTTTAACTTAAGAGGAAAGGGATTTTCTCAAATCTTTACCTGATTTTACATTAGCTGACATGAAGAGGGAAGAGGGAATTGTCATAAGTTGTATCAATTTACTAGTATGCATTACTATCTTCTTAGTTGTATCAATTTACTAGTATGCATTTCTTACAAAATAATAGAAATTATGTCGATCATCACTTCTTTCTGTGTAACTGTCTATGCTGACAAGAATCCAGTCAAGATAAACGTTAATTCTCATTCCTTTTCATGTACATTCATACATTCTTTTTTCACAGAATGTCAAACACAAATTTTATTTTTCACCATTCAGTACTGTAAATGTTCTATGAACCACTATTGAAAACTAACAAAGTATTATTAAGTTAGCATCAGATAAAGAGATTTGACACAATTGATCCTGCAGTTCTATTAGCTTTACTCTAATGTTATACTATCACATTTAATCTCCATCCTTCCCTCTCCAAATCAAATAATCTAAACCCTTCCATCATTTCACTGCATAATATTCTTTACTCCATCCTCCTTACCAATGAAAATTTGATTTATTATCTAAATTTTGCCTTGTTCTGCAATACCACTTTAAAATGTTACTTGCAGTATTTAATGTATGGACGAATTACTGAAATAATAAGGAAACTGTAGCATTTTCTATGTTACAGTATGACATTTGTCTCTTTTTTAACAGTGTCAACATCCTGTTCATGCTTTCAATCAATGTTGTTTGCTCAATAGGGTTTTTCAATGGCCTATTGTGGTGCCTCCATTTTCTCTCTGAAGGATACAATCCCATCATTATGTCTGAATGATTTAACTTGTTAGTGCCAATGTGCAAAGACTGCTGGCTCCTGTTATTGTAAGTGACCTCTTTCAGTGCAGAGCAATTAATTTATTTGTAAAGCATATTTTATTCAATTTCACCATGTTTTTTGAATAGAGGCTCTATGCACCAAAAAAAAAGTTACAACATTGATGCTTAGCTGGTCTAATATCTCAATTTAAATTTTTTTAAAAATAACTATTCATATTAGTTAATACTCAGATTTTTTAACATAAAATTACAGGCTTAGAGAGGCAATTGTAATTCTGTTCTAATTTAGTTTTCTAACCAGGCCAAAGAGCAAAATTGCGCCAAACAACTGCTGAACAAATAAAAGTACTTATAAGAACACACAACTTTTAATTCTGTCATGAATATTTAGGCATAATAGACATGCATAATTCTACTTTATATTTGGTAACCAATTAATTTTTCTGCATACAAATGAAAGTGAGACAATCCATTGATTAATGCAGTAACAAGAAATATGTATGTCTTTTTTGACTGTCCTCCTTTACCACTGATGAAATGTAAAGTATTTTATGTTCTCTCTAGCTTACAAAAGTCTCATCTATATTTTAGAAATAAACATTAAGAATCATTCAAAACCTTTCTGATTTATGTCAGGGCATTAAAATTGAAATTCGTCTGATGTATTAACTTGAGAATATGGTGACTAAAATTGTAATAATTTTAAGATTGACCAACTACTTTCTATTCTTTTGTGCAAGTCCTACTTAAATGCTTTAAGGTGTGTTCAATTCAGCTACAATCAAGAATGAGAGTGAATTAGTAGTTCCTAAAGAAATTTTTTAAAAGTAGGTGAATTTTTTTTTTAAATTTAAAACAGAGAATATAACAATCACTTACGATATCAAAATAACCTGCATGAAAAGCTGTTTTTCACTAAGTATCATGAATCTATTCAGTCACAAGTTTGCAAAATTTCAAAAAGCTATACCTAAAGTCAAATTAATGATTTCTTTGATTCAATTAGTAAATTCCACCCCAATTAAGCTGTATTTGAAACATAAATCTGCCAAAAGTTTTTTTAAAATAACTATAGGAATAGAGAATCCCATTTAGACAAAGATTCTGCTATATGCTAAACATAGAATTTAAATGGATTCATTTTGATTCATGCTTTAGGTTTATGTGAGAAAGAAAGAGCCTGCTTAAATGTATCAACTCTTATTTAAGAATTCATTGTATTTTATTAAATTAAATATGTATCTTTAAAAGAGTCTCGATTTAAATTATGATTGATGAAATATTAGGACACAGAAACACAAGATTATCAAATTTGCAAGAGACCTTCAAGATCAACTAGTCCAAGCATCAATTCAGCACCACCATAACCACCCCTAAACAATACCCCCATGTGCTGCATCAAGACATCTCTCAATCACTTCCAGTGACTCCACCACCTCCCAGGGCAATTTATTGCAATGCCTGACCATTTCTTCAGTGATTTTTTTTTCTAATATCTAATCTAAACCTTCCCTGGTGCATCTTTGGACCATTTACTCTCATTCTGTCACTTAAGACATGGCAGAAGAGACCAACTCTCTATAACTACCTCCTTTCAGGTAGCTGTAGAGAGCATGAGGCCTCCTCTGAGCCTCCTCTTTTCCACACTCGACAACCCCAGCTCCCTCAATCCCTCCTCATAAGACATGATTTCTGGACCTTTCACCAGCTCTGTTGCCCTTTTCAGGACATGCTCCAGTACCTTAATGTCCTTGTAGTGAGGGTGGAAAACTGAACATGCATTTCAGTGAGACCTTACTGGTGCTGAGTTCAAGGGGACAATCACTTCCCTAATCCTGCTGGCTACATTATTCTTGACACAGGCCAAGATGCCATTGGCCTTCTTGGCCACCCAGGAGTGAGAGCAGACAGCAGTCAGTTCAGACAGCAGTCAATAAGCACCCTCAAGTCCCTTTCAGCTGAGCAGCTCTTAAGCCACTCTTCCCCAAGCCTGTAGTGCTGTCTGGGCTTGGTGTGACCTGTGTGAAGGACCCAGCACTTCGCCCTGTACCTCATGCAGTTGATCTCAGCCCAGCTGATCCAGCCTGTCCAGATCCCTCTGAAGAGCCTTGCAGATCAACACTCTCACCAAAGTTGGTGGCACCTGAAAACTTATTGGGATCTTGCTGTTAGACTCTTTTTCAATGATTTGAGCTTACTCATTTAAATCATCAATAAAGGTGTTAAACAGGACCAGCCCCAGTACTGAGCCCTGTGGAGCACTACCAGTGTTCACTGGCTGCTTATTGGATTCAGCTCCATTCACCACCACTCTCTGGGCTCGGCCAGACAGACACGTTTTTATGCAGTAAGGGGTTCACACATCTAAGAATGAGCAGACAGTTACTCCATAATAATGCTATGGCACACAGTTGTCAGACTGTTTACTGATGTCTGGACAGACACCATCCACTGCTTTCCCCTCATGTCATAATCTTTACCTTACCATTTCTTGTAACCTTAAATCTCTACCTGTTCCTAACTGCATTGGCATGTAAAATGCTGAGAAAAAATTTGCCTTACAAAGCCTCCTTCCATTCTCTTGCTGGACAAAACTGTACAAACCAGCCTCCAAGATTTACTTTTCTTTTGAAACTCGGAAACAAAACCCTAAATACATGTTATATATTTTAATTTTTCTCTTTATATGAGCAAAATTGGATATCCAAGTTTCAAAGCAATGATATCTTTCTCTGCCCAACCCAGATGTCTCAGAATCCTTTTCAATTATTTTTTTCTTAGTTTTATGCTAAAAAAAATATATATGTATATATTCATAGCGTATGCTTCCTGAATTTCTGGCCATTGTCTATACAGGACCTATAAGGACCTAAATACCTACAGACAAATTCAAACTTGTTCCATCTGATTAATCATGTCTGGCCATCTGTAAATGATACTGGCAATTCTTACAAAATTAACACAAGAGAACACATCTTTTGCTGCAATTTTCAAGACAAATTGTCCCAGTTTTTATATAGTCCCCAAACTATACGTGTCGTTGGTTGTGGTTCCAGTACAGGCTTCAGTCTTCAGCGCCATCTGTGCTGTGACTTGCCAGTCTGGTTTGTGCTTTTAGCCTGTCAGTCTCTGAGGAGAGGAGAGGCAGTGCATAAAGAACAGTATAAGACCGTAGATATAATTAACTTGTTGAGTACCAAAGCCTGGAAAGCTAGTGAAGACCGTACACTTTTAACTTTCTTTCAAGATAGAAAGTATCTGTTTTGCAGAAATAATAATTACACAGGATTTTCATTAACAATTGCTGTCTCTGTGAGATTCTTGATCAGAGACTGGACTGTGGCAAAGTAGCAGAAATATCCAGATTTCAGTGCGATGTTATCAGACTTATTTCCCATTCTGGAAAGTCTGGAGCAGGACTGTTATTTCTTTAATGCAGCTAGGAATGACATTGTCATACATATTAAATTAAGTCATTTTCCCTCAAAATGACCTTGTGTGAATACAATATTGGAAAATGTCCATATTTCAATAACAATACTGTTTAATGACACCATGGATGAGCAAAAGACCGTATGGGAGATGGCAAAAAGGACAGAACAAATACGCCAGGTATTGAACTTGTCTCTGAAGGTAGCAAGAAGGTAACTAATTATTTGAGATATTTAAAGGTACACAGGCTGAGGATGGTCTCATACCAGGTAGGAAACAATTTGGCATTTGATAGAGAGACAAGATAAAAGTGCTAACAGATCAATTTCATTTTTTAATTTTAAGATTGGAAATGAGTATTTTTCAAGATACTGACAAATATATGGCATTCAAAAATACATTAAAAAAAACTGAAGAAAGCAAAGCACTAATTACAGCAGTTTTGTGTGAAGTGTATAGATATTTAGCAGAAAATAACCCCCCTTGGATTCTAGCTGATCTTCTAAGATAAGAAAGGCTGGGTGTGGCTGAGGTTAAGTTTTGATTATAGCCAATTAAGCACTATGAGTCTGGTTGAGTTGTTTGTATTCAATGAGGGCTTATAATGATTCACACACAGCAGACGTCACTGAAACAACAGAAAACCAGGTTCAGGTTTGCCCATGATAAATGCACTAACTGCAGAGTATTAGTATGTATTGGTATGTGCTGGGAGAGAAAGCATAATTAGAGCAATCTAGTAACAAGATAGATAGATATGTGTGTATATAAATATATAAATAAATTAATATTCCCAAGTATGTTCCTGTGGGAATTTTGAAGGAATTTTGAATGAGTTAGAGATGGGACTTCTGAGTTGCTTTAGTTGATACAATTTTTTTTTCTTATCGTCTGCATAGGCAGGAAGGGTGAGTTTGGCTCACATCTTCACCACATGGCTCAGAAGGTCACAAGACCTCTAGTTACAAGACCTTCTAAGGAGTTGTTAACTAATAAAACACTGCCAACAAGGATATTTATGCTTTTGACCTAATCCTTAAATATTTTGTCTTATGGACTTAGGCTACAGTGTAAGCTTTCTTAGCTAATCATGTTATGACACACAAATGTACATAAAACTCTAAACTTTTCTCTACTTAGCTTAACGTGTCTCTGCTTTAAACTAGAAATCCACATATTCACTTCTAGAACTTTAGTGCTAGTTTAAAAGCCTTTTCCAAGGTCTCAGGTTAAATCCTGTGTTTGATTCTAAATTGGTTTACAGGCCCAAAGTTCTGAGAATTCTGTGCATTTCAGGTTCCAACATGTTCTAACACAGTTGGACGTTCAAAGCTCACCTAAAGGCAACCCTTTAAGGAAAAGAAAAGAGACACAGTCTACTGACTGCTCACAGAGAGCAGAGGTGTTCTCCTCCAACTTTTTCGGAAGCCCCTCTTTTATGCTGTAAATATTGGGTCCAAGGAGAGGGAACAATCACATGTTGCTGGGGCTTGGTAACTTTGATCATACAGGCATTATAGATCCCATGTTCTCCTTCATTTTTATCCCTATGGGTGTGTAATTCAGTATGTTACTGGGACTTAATGAAAGTCTCAGTCAAAATTTATAGTTAACAAACGTGGTCAAATAAACATTTTGGTCCTTCTCCTAGTACTGAGAAGGCAGTAAAGGCTCTCTGTCCTTCATCAGTGGGCATTTTTACACATCCTCACCTCCTTTATGAAGCAGATTTATATATGGCTTGTTTTTCAGGGTGAAGGGAGTGGGGCTGTTGGCTGGTACAGAGGCACAGGGTTCTTCTGTGCCTCACTGGAGCATCAGGCTGCGATACCTCTGCTTCTCTTCAGACATCATTCCATTGATAGGCCTTGCCTGAGCCAAGTGCAAGATAAGTAAGGGACCCAGTTCATGTTTTTCTCAACCAGCCCCATCAATATTTCACTGTCTTAAAACAACACGCTACAGTTCTGACCATTTACCCGAAGGGGTAATACTTTGCAATGGTAGAACCAAACATAAACATACCTGGTGTTACTGTTTTGCTAGAGATGGCTTTTTAGATGTAGGAAAGTCACTTTTGGAGAAAAACCCAAAGATTCATCTACTGTAATGTGAACATCTAAGGTAAGAGCAACTGGTTTTAAAAAGTTTTTTTCAGAGATACATTTTCACTTTGGTTGTCTGAAATAAAGTGGGAGATGAAACCTTCCAACAATGAACATAAACGTTTTTGTGAAACATATATATGTGAAGATAGATATAAGCCAGTTTATAATAATTAATAAATACTTCCATTACTTTTTTTACAAGCACAGTTCCTGGGTTTTGCTTTAAGGGTCACTGAATTTAGACTGATTCACACATGGGTGAGAGAACAGATTGGACTGGAATTTTCCTTGCCATCACAAGGCTGAAACGTCCCAAATCAGTTGCTTTAGTTTCAAAAGTACAAGTGGAGAAGACTCACATCTTACATTCTGTCTAGTGGTTAGAGACTGAAGAGTAGGAAGATTTTTCTGAAATTCTCACTTACTGAGAATTATGGGCAATGCAGGTATTTCTTTTGTGAGTTCTATAGCCAAGAGATTTTTATCCAAAGGTGTCCTTCTCTTCCTCTGCTAAGCATGAACTTTCAGAAACAAACTCCACAAGGAAGAGAGGTATTTCTTCAGACATTTCTTCTATCACTGGTCTCCTAACCTCCTATATAAGGTTATATCTGTTATTTATTAATGTGGTTTCTCTTAATGTGTAAAAGCTGTGTAAACCTCACAAAACTCAAAACAAATCCCATAGAATAGACATTTTCTCTACATAAAACAGAGGTTCATTTTTTGAGCTATCTGGATGTCTTTCCAGAGAACTGCTCTGTTTTCTAGATAGGAAGCCTCTAAGATTGTTGCCTTGATGGAATTGGAGTTTAAAACTCCATGATGTAATATCAAAATGCAGTGGTATAAATGTGTCCATACATTGTCCCTTTATTCACAAGTTCCTTCTCACTAAATAGCTAAACAGTAAAATGAAAATATTTTTCACTTCCTTCCCTAAGATTCTGTGAAATTCAGCTTTGTTTTAGATAATACAGATTGAAAGTACTCTTCCCAATTTTACACAGTTGATTTTCAAAATCCTCAAAATAATAAAAAAACTAGTTATCACTTTCTGGATCTGGAATAAGAAAGAAAAAAAGTTGGGGGTTTTTCAGTATTTTTCAACATTTACATTCTTGACACATCTTACCATGCAATGGAAATTCAAGAATAATTCCATGATCCACATGCTTTTGAAATAGAATGTACTTATTCAAGATTAGATCCTGTACTTCTGGAGAGCATTTATCTTATCTGAATCTGAAGAGGTTAGATTTGCTGTGAAGACTGAATAATTCATCTATTTCATGGATCATTGAAAACCAATTAAGTTGATTATTCAGATTATTTTAGAATATTTAAACTCTTTTTTTTTTCTACTGCTTTGCTCACTAAAATGTTGTAAATAGCTTTCATCTAAAAATGGGCATGTGGCATTATTTGAAGGGAATAACTCAAAAAGGTTACCATAATTTTTTTTAAACCAAATGGGATTCTATATAATTTTTGAAGTGCAAAAATATGAAGGACTAGAGATGAAAGAGTTGTTTGTCAGAAGTTGTTTGTATGTCTTTGAACAGTTAGAAAAAAATCATAGTGGAGAACATGCAACAAAAATAATGTGATTAGCAGAATGATTTTTTTTCCCCTGAATATCACCATCAAAGCAATCTGTTGTTTTTTTAGAAAAAACATGTACAGATGGAAGAAGTCACATGGAACATCTATTTTCTAAGCACCCACTCAAAAAATAACAAGGCTGTACCATGAAAATAAGTCACTAAAATTCCAAAATAGTAGTGAGAGGATAAAAGGGCTAATGAGAAATAGACAGGCACATGAAAATTCAAGGATACAAAACTGTTCCTAAGAAAATCACATACTACCCTGTGCATTTCACTGAATATGAGAACTCTACCACCTAGTACCACCTGACTGCAATAGAGCAAAAGCAGCAGAACTATACCAAGGGCAACTTTCTGAACTTGGCGATACCATGCCTTCTCACTACCCCACCACAATGCAGGGTATGTGAGGGCTTTTGGGTCTAAATGTGTCTCATTTGGGTCTAAAGTCAATTCTTCTTCCTTATCTGTGCTTGTTCCTCAAGTACCTCCATCTGCTCTTTCCAGATTCCAGTCCTCACTCAGGGTTGTAATTAAAGCTACTTCACTTTGTGCTTTAACCTCTCAGTGTGCTCAGTCATTTGTGGAAACATCATCACTAGCCAGTCCATGAAGCCTGTGATCATCTCCTGTGATAGATTCTCAGCAGCAGTAGGTTTTCTTCTAAGCAATTTCTAAATATCTTCCGCACATCTTGGCATGCAGTCATAAATAGCCCACACAAGTAGGTATAGTGATCATCTGTTTTTCTCATACTATTCCTCTGTTATCCTAGAATACATCATCCACACTGATACCATATTGAATCTATCTGATTTCCACCTCAAGGAAGAGATTTTTTACATCCAAATCTTTTCAAGGTTTACATGGACATTAGCTCAAGGACAGCTCTTGAGTATGGAGCATGATGTACTAAAAAGACATACTAGAGTGAATGCACATTCTTGTACTAAAACCCCAGGGAACACATCCAAGGGGTGAAACAGGTAGTGTTTATGTGATATGGCCCTATGTCTAAACAGGGGTGAAGAACTGGGACTGGAATCTTTAAAGCATTTGGACTCTGCTGGCTCTACTCTTTTCTCGCTTGTGGCAGACCTCTGTGCCTCCTCCCTCTATTCCTTGTTCTGTTTAATCTTAAAAATATCTTTTTTATGCCTGGTCTGAGACTTCTTATTTGTTCTCTCTCTGTTGTCCATGCTTGTCTTGAGGATGAATTAGGATCCTCTGATTTAAAAGAAAGTCAATATATTTTCTTATGGCAGCATTTTGTCTTCCATAGTTCCAAAATAATTTAGTTAAACCTGTTGCATTTCTATAAAGTCCTTTGACTCGACCAGAATGAACATTTTGACAGAGTAAAAATGCCTTCTAGAAAATAACCCACCAGAAGATGACAGTTAACATGTTGAGGCAAGGTTTTGCTTCTCAGAAAAGTTAAGAAATGACTATAATTTCTCTTCAACCCATGATATCCAGGATGCATGGTGCTATCTGACTCCAGATCTTGATTTCCAGGACCAGTAGCAACACAGATAAGGGGTGTTACATTATGAAGTTTTTCCATTTTCTCAATTTACTTGCCTGAAACTCAGCAAGAAGGCATGGAAAGTCTGTTGCAAATGAAAGCAGGAATATCTGGCTAGATTATAAACTTCCAAAAATGTATCAGCAGAGA
Source organism: Agelaius tricolor (assembly GCF_023055355.1). NCBI lineage: Eukaryota > Metazoa > Chordata > Aves > Passeriformes > Icteridae > Agelaius > Agelaius tricolor. The sequence continues at coordinate 22,736,258 of NW_027269267.1, read as the reverse complement.
CTCATTGAACTGCAACAGAAAACACCCTGAGGCTCTGTCTCATTGAACATAGTCTATTCTAGGATTACAGGAACTCTTTTTGTATCAGTCATTAAGAGATGAAGGTCTCTGCAGGAGCCAGGACATTAATATAAGAAATTAGGACTAGGAGTGAGGGACAAAAAGGGTCACTAAGGTATCTAGTTGGAAAAACAAAGTTAGACATAGGGGCCAGATTTGGCAAAGGTAATAAGACAGAAAAGCCACAGGAAAGAATGGGAGGGTGAAGTCATGAAGATAATGTGAAATCTGAGAGGTAGCTTGCTGGTTGGATAGCTTCTGTATCAATTCTGGGGAACTCTTCCTCATCCAAGTTCAAGACAAGTGTTTTTTAGGATTGGTATTTTTTTTTTTAGAATACCATTGCATTCTTGGTTCATGTCATCCAATTCTTTTTCCATTGTCTGCACAAAGATTATCAATTTTTCGATTTTACATTTTTGTACTTCTTGACATTTTTCTTTTGCTATATTTATGCTGCTTTTCATAATTTAATTAATTTGCTCTTGTTTGTGATCTTGAATCCTAAATAATTTCATGAAGAAATTGTCCCCAAATTCATCTTAAATTGAGCTAATCTTCTTTCAAATCGATTTTAAGATAAGCTGTATAACTTGTTATAATTAAGCTGTTATCCATAACTATTCTGAAGTTTTATTTCAAGACCTGTTACACAGGTGTAAGTAATTTCATCAAGCTGAGCTAGAAACTAACATTCAACTCACCTGTAAAGCCTTAAACATAGCTTTCAACTTTCACTTCTGAAATTTCTCATCTATCTGTTTTGAAGATTGCTGAGACACCAGCAATAACTTAAAAAACTCAATATCTTCCTTCAAAGTTACTGGAATTTTCTGGTTTGTATTTCATGGCTACACTTGGCACAATTTATGAACTTCACTTACACAGGCAGGCTAATGGACAATAGGCTTCCATGGCAGAATATTTTGCTTTGCCACACAAATGGATTAAAATTTTCGTATTCAAGACAATTATGTTAGTTGTTACTTGATCCTTTCTTTGCTTTGTTTTGTTTTAGTTTTTTCTGTCCCAGATAAAGTCACGGGCCTTGTTGTCAGGAGGCAAATGGTACTCTGAAATATATGATGTGAGGTCTTGACAGTCTGTTGATCCTACGAAAATGATGCTGTGCCTTTGAGAGTTATGAAGGGTTTTTTCAAATAGCATCTGTAAACCTGCATTGTTGTAGGACCTCTGTGATTCTATCTGCACTGTCCCCTCAAAGTCTCATTAACATAACTAAGACTACAATTTATTCAGTTCTTCTCAGGTTGTTTCAAAGGGGCTTATTATGTGCCTTTCCCCTTGGAGCACTAATTCACCCATTCAGTTCATCAGAGATGCAATACTGAGAAGGTGTGCAATTACAGACCACCACAAATTGTTTAAATACTTCTAGAAAAGAGGATGTCCTTTGAATTTGTTTAAAATAACATGGATTGATTACTGTCTCAGAGAATTTCTCAAATATTTATGACAACTTTTTTTTTTCTCTATCACTACAATATAAATAATGGGCTCATTAGGAGATACTGTGATTTACTTGCAGGCATGTGGATAATAATCAGATACAGTGTTTTGTTTTGCTATTGTTAATTTTTTGGTTCAAAGCTGTACAAAGTAACCTCAAGCAACATATATGTCTCACAATTAAACAGCCTTATGCTGGTTGTGTGTGTTAAATAACAGCTTTACACTTAGAAGAGTGCTTTTTACTCATAAAGGGCTCTGTTCCCCTTTTGATTAATATGAATCACTTTCTGTGATATTGTTATATTTTATCAACAGAGACCAATTTGCTCACATTTATGAAGGATTGTGCTTTACTTATATGGTCAAAGCTGTGCTCAGGTGCCCCTGAAGGGATGCCCAGCCCTTTAACTACCTGCACAGTAGGAACATGTGTGATGCAAAATCTCAGAGAATCAAACACTAATCTTGAGTGCCAAGCTGACCACAAGCTGTTCAGGTGTTGGGGGACTCCTCTGCTTTGCTATGAAATTTAGTTTCTCTAAAACCAGTCTGGTATGGAAGTAAAAGCTCAATAAATGCATGTTAGCATGAATTTGTTCGGGCCACTTGGTGTCAGAGCTGGGTATGTTTTACACCTTTTATTTAGCAAAATGAATATGAATATTAGGGTTTGTAAATATACTTATATTACAGTGGAAAAGGAAGGAAGGAAGGAAGGAAGGAAGGAAGGAAGGAAGGAAGGAAGGAAGGAAGGAAGATATTTTTGTAGATGTGTTTAACCTGTGATTGTCCAGGTAGAGAAAGGAATTGAAACTTCTGACTATTAATAGAGACTCAAGTATTCCCTTTAGATGTGTAAAACAGTACATGGAACTTTGCTTGTCTGCCAGCTTTCAATAAACTGAGAGTGGTGTTTCTTTATGCCAGTTGGCTACTTATCAGCCATTATTGCTCCACTGAAAATACTTCAAATGGGAGACATTGTACATACCTATGGGCTGTCTGAAAATACAGCTTTATATGAATGTTTTTTGCAGATTTTTTTTCTGTGTTTCCTAACACAGGTTGAGATCAGATAAGGAAAACATACTATGTTCTTTCTTTTCAGGTCAGAGAGAGAACCACACTCTTGGCTACAATGTTTGTCTTAGAGTTTAATTTTTCTCTAATGTATTTATTCCCACTCTTGACTGATTTTAGGTACATAATGCTTTGCCTTTTTATGATAGAAGTTTGCTAAATTATGTACAACAAGTGTTTTTATCCATTAAGATTTCTTTCCAAAGTTAATTTTTTTGTTCTTATTTGGGATGTTTTCTATTTCTTCTGTTTATATCTAGACATGTTGCAAACCTGTTCAGCAAATGTGTCAAGTTTGATTAAAATTCTGGAAACGTCTTGTGTTATTTCAAATTATTATTCTTTTCTTTCTTTGCTTTCCAGTGTCTTTAGTATTTCCTTTTTGAATAGGGCCACTTGGGATACACGATGTGGTTGAGTTTCTTTCAAAGTTTTACAGAAATACTACAGACAAGGTTTATAAGTCCAGGTGAATTCCACCACCACTTTCAGGCTCCTGGTCTCTATCTGTGCTTTAGTATCTGGTTTCTGGGTTTGCATGGGATTTCTGTAATGCAGCTAGGAAGACTGCAAAGGTACCAACCAGGATCCCAATCTAGGGAATCAGTACAACAAGGACTCTCATAACACAACATGTTTTCAAATCAGATCAGTTTATGGGTACTGTAAAGAAATTGAGACCATCCTCCATTGCGCTATCTCTATAAAGAGGGAAGGTTCATCAAGTTGGTACTATGAAAAAACTTCCTCATGCATGGTATTTACTGATTAGACATACATGGAATTTGCAAGCTCAACTTTTATCTTAGAATTTTGATAGTGAAAGCACTAGAATTCTCTGCCTGTTCTTCCTGTGTGCCCACTTTTTATTCATAAGCCATAGTTGGGTTACAATACCTTTATTTCAGTTTTAAAATAGGTGTTTCATTAGAAAGAAAAATAGATCTGATTTTTTTATATAAGTATATTCTATGTTTTTACTTGTTCTCTGGACATAAAACAGAAGTCATAAAACCAAACAAATAAACAAAACAAAAATATCCCCAAACAGCAAAGCTCCAAATCCACATTTCAGTGGAAGATTTAGAAAATACTTTTCTACTGCACTGGTCTATCAATTAATGTTTTTATTTTGTACAAATAATTTAACTTCTGACACAGACCTCAGCATTTTATAGTGTATTTTTTGCAGACTCTGATATAGCTGGAAATCAAAATATGAACGCCAATCACTTAAGTTCCAGTTCCTTTCTTTTTTTCTTTTTTGGGGGGGGTTTCTTTTCTCAGATGATTTCTGTTTAATATCTGCCTGAGTAAGCCTGACTGATGTGGTTTTACTTACAGTTCTAAAATTACACTGGACTAAAGTGAACAAGCAATTTAAGTATTTAGAAAAAACAGTGCACACTTTACAATGTGTGTTGTGGCAAGCAAACAATTCAAGTGTTAACATAACTCAGCTTCAGGTCCAAGACTCTTTTTTTTTTGTTGTCAGGAAATCCTAATGAAGGAGCTATAGAAAAAAAAATCTTTGCCTAGGAATTTGTAGTGCAGACAAGACAATGCACCAAACTCCCCTCGATCTGAACCAAGTAATTTATTACTATGGTGCCAAGAAGGGCTAAAGAAATCACACTGGCTGGGGATGCTTTCCATTATTGCTTCTTTCTATCAGACATCTTCTATTAGATTAAATAGAATCTTCTCCAAGAGCAATTTGCCAACCAGAAAATTGTGTTACAATTTAGTAAATGTTGCTCTTCCTCAGTTGATTCATTTTCTAACCTTCTTGATGCATTATTTTAAATATCTTAGTCACATTTGCAGGAATCCTAGAAGGATGAATAAGAGAAATTGAAAAATTGTCCTTTATTCCTATCTTTCACTGAAGCCAAATAACTAGCAAGATAGAACTCTATGTAAAAACTATTTATTAACACTGGTGTGGTCTTTTATTCAATGATAAATGTTGCTCTATATTTTTCCCAGCTGGCTTTTACACTAACATACAGAATCTGTAATTTTGGCACTACCCTACATGTCAAAATATCCCCATGCCACAAAGAATCACCCACCCTGCCACAGGGGTTCATGATGAAATGGGGTTCACTATTTCAGAGCCTGTGCATGGCTCATTTCACTCACAATCTCTCAAGTGGTAACCACGCTGTCAAAAGCATCGTGAAAACTGTTTTTCTATATCTCTTATTCAAAAAGAAGTTTTCTTATAACAAGGGGGAATGAATTTAAAGAAGCACTGACAATATTAATGTACCTACCTCAAGGGGTGGTTGTCATGCAGTGTCTTTAGCTGTCTCCCTAGTGTCAGGCACAGTGATCCTTCTCTCAGTCCCCTGGGGAGTCAGTGGTCTAAGAGAAGATGGGATATGGTAAAGAATGAAGGGCTGTCTTTGCCAATTTGCAAGTCAGAATTAATTGAATTCTACTTTCCTTATTCTATGAAGAAAGAGCAGAAGAGTGGCACTTAGAAGGAAAAGTCCTCATGGCACCAGCCTCTTGTCTTCCTGTAAAATGCTGAGCATGTGTTCTAGTATGTGCAGCTATACAAATTATTAAATTGAATTGAAAATGTAGGAAAAAAAATTAACTTCCTCAATCTCTTTATTTACTTGTCATTTAATTTTATATATTTAATTGGCTCTAAGGGATTGATGAAGTATTTGATTACAAGAGCTTGCAATTCAGCAGCTTTATAAAGCTGGAAGAAATAAATAATTAGCTTTGAGGAGCAGGCAGTTCTAAATGCAGGAGCAAGATGTCAATGTAACCTCATCATTATTTGGCACTCATGACTATTGCAAGCCACCTGCTAACTTGCCAGCAGGCTCAAAGCCCTCCCTTTTGTTGTTCATAAGTGTGAAGGGACAAGAGAATATATCTGGACTGGAAATAATTTCAGAAAGTTCCATTATACACATTGTCATCTGCACTCTGGTGGTCTGCCCAAAGAATCTGTGGACCAGTTAATCCAGTTCAGAGCTGGAATAATTCTAAACACTGAATACAATGCTCCTCTGTAACTAAAAGTCTCATTTTTGACCCAACAGAGTCAAGGAAAATGCTCCATGGCAATGGAGATGCTCATTGTGGGGAAATGTTCCTGCCTTGTTGTTTGGGAAATCAAGCCTTGTACAATAAGGCCATGTACTTCTTTAATTATTGATTTTCATTACACAAGTTTGATCTCATAATTTCTACTGCTAGGCTTTTTTAATTGGTAAATACATCAATAGTAGCACTATCTGCAGCAATATAATTTTTAAAGGCAAGGTTTTTGGTTTTTAAATGTCCTCTACATATTTCGACTGTACATGGGGAGGAAGAAAGTATCTTGAACGAGATGTGCAGTAATATGATTCCACTTGTTTTCAGTAATGCTTTCATAAGCACAGTAATAACACCTGTCAGTATAACTAGGTTTTGTCAAGTACTATCATAAATTTTAAGCCTAATACATTCACAGATTTTTTGGTTTTATTTTACTTTGTTAGTTAGGGTGGTTGGGGTTTTTTGTATATGTGTTTTATTTATCAAGAATTATTAAATATGATATCTAAACTAATGGGGAACCAATCAAAGCTTTATATAAATTTATATAAATCAAAACTGAGATATATAAAAAATTAGATTTTTTTTTAGCTGCCAAAAATACTAGCAGAAACAAAGCAGTGCTGAAGTGGTTTTGCAGTTATTATAAAACATAGTCTGGGAAATTAGAATGTAGCAGCATTTTTGGGTGGTTTGTCTGGAATTGAGGCATCTAGAAATATTAAGTAGTGCTTTTCATTTAGGCAAAGGGCAAGGACTAATTTGCATTCTTCATTGGCTCTTCCTAGGAGCAGATCAACAAAGCAGTGTTGGCTTCAGTCCTGAGGATTCTGGCTGATGGCCTCACTTCCCTGGCTGCATGGAGTGTGACTCATGCATTTGCAAAGTGTATGAGGGATAAAGGGATTCATCCTGCACCCATTGACTTCAGTGGGACATTATCAAACACAAAGACCCATTGAAACTCAATGGGACTTAGAATCCTAAGCAGGGCTGTACAAGAAACTGATTCTTTGGTTGTGCCACTGAATTTTTTTAATTAGGAATAAAAGAAGAAAAAGTGGGATAATCAGAAACATATCTGTGCTAATTTTCACAGAAGTATCAAAGATTAAACAAAGCATTGCATATTCCCTGAATACAATTCTCACTGTATAAGGGGAAAGAAAACCATTATTTTTTAGTAATTTAAAAAGTTTCAAATCGAAAAATATGTTAGAAAAGATAAACATTTAACTTCGAACATGTCAATATGAAACCCTCAATTCTTTGTTTTTACTGAATATGTTGATGAATTGTTTCAATCCCCCCAGATTTTATATTTTGAAAATAAATAGTTTACAGAAGAATGTATTATAAACTCTTCATACTAAATTACATTATCAAATTGGGATATACAGATTTGTTTCCTTAGTGGAGATATAACTTGATTTGAGGTGAGTGTTTGTCCTTCTTTCACTGTAGTCTCTTCCCTTAAAGATTCCCATTCTTATCACTACTGACTTCCAAAGATATTTTTAGCTTGCATAGACTTTTTGCTTAACTAAAACCTCAGGCTGTTAACTGTGCTCATTCAGGGTCTTTTCAGATAAAATGGATCAGTCCAGTCGATGCAAGAAACAAGATGGAAGAACCCAGGAGAGAGAGGATAGATAATTGGAGACACAGTGACTTGTACTCCAGCTGGATTCTCAACAGCACATTTTTTGTGAGTCAGAGCCATTGAACAGACATTTCAAAGATTTTTATTTAAATATTCCCATAGATTACAGTGAGATGTACTTAACAGGCACCCACAGTCCGGTCTTCAGACTGCAGAAGTCTGCATAGCTTTCTAATTTAAATACCTTTAACATTGGACTCTAGTTGGAGTATTGTTTTCTAGCTTAGAACTCTCTCACTCCCCTTGTTCTTGTCTAGGAAAACATCAGGGCTTGTAACCGTTCACTGGACTGGATGGGTTAATTTACAGGAGTAGAGACTTTTATGACTTAAAGTCACCTCTGCCACCTTTTGCTTGCTGACTGCACTCATACATTACCCCTTTGAAAGATGTAAGAACAGAGAGTTCTTACAGGTATCTGGATGCCTAGGATCTTGCCACAATCTCCCTGTAAAATAAAAATCAGTCAACTATGAAGTAAAAACTAAAAGAAGACAAAAGACTGTCTGTTGTCTGTTATCCAGATTTAGGTTAGACATTTGACAAGGCATTTCCCAAGGGATATAAAAAAGATACTGCCAACTTTATGAACTGACTTGGAACATCCTTATAGATATTGTCTCTTTTCAAGCTAAGACTCTGATAAATAGCTCTGATTTCAGAGTGTATCAGATGAAGAGATAAAGTGTTAAGGGACCTGTGGCATACTACTGGTTTTAGAAAATCTTTAATAAAAACAAGCATAAAATACATTATTTAACTCCTTCTTATAACTAATTTCAGTGTAAGAATAATTACCAAAAAGAAAAAAAATTTTTCATACTGTAATCTTCATATGAAATTTTTAAAAGTTAAAGACCACTTACTATGTATGAATTTCTACATAATGACAAATTACCTACTCACATAATTAAGCAATCTGCTCAAAGTTCTCACTCTGATTTTTGAAGTGCTTATAAAATTAAATTGCACAAGCCCAGGAAAGAAATTCATAAGAGATGTTAATTAGGTGAAGAAACAGAATTAAAGGAGAAGAAATGGGATACAGGGATTAAGCAAGAATAAATAAATATTTCAGTTGGGAATTTTAAAAAATAGACAATAAAAAAAATCAAATAACAATGAATTAACAACACATAAATTTATTGACGCCAACTTACTTAAAATATAAGATCTCACTTATTTTAAGGTACATTGCTGAGATAGCACTATGACTTGCAATTTATTATAGGAGGTTGGAAACACTGGGGTTGTTCTCATATGATGGCTCCATATCATGGTAGACATCAGGGATGAGACTCAGAGCCAGGCTTTTGGAGCATAAATTTACAGGTAAAAGGGCTCTGTAAATGTTATATTCAGAGGCATATGCAATACTATCAATGAAAGCTTAAAAAGGCCCTCAGGTGACCAGTGGGCTTATTTAGGATGAATATGCTGGTTCTGTAAATTCAGCTGACTACGTCCTCAATAATAGCCCAGGACATGCATTCTACACTGTACTGTGAAGCCTGATATTACAAGCATCCACATTTAAGTTTCTGAATCCCAAGGAGAATTTCCCTCCCTTTTGCCACTTGTTCTCAGAGGATCTTTGCAGAACATACAACACTGTCAAAACGAGCCTTGCATAGCAGATCATAGAAATACATGATTGGATTCTATTTCCTGAATATTTCTGCTAAATGCTTCTTGATACTTAATATACCTCTGTTCCCAGGTGGCTGGAGTATGTAAGACAAGATATATTGGAAACCTTCACACTTCCAGAATGAACATGCCATGTGGTTGGAAAATGCACTGTCTTTTTCCTGAAATCCCTTTTAGTAAGTGAAAAGGAGGTACAGCTGTTTGCCTGCTCCAGAGATGCACATAACTCAGCTTTCAAGGGCTCTTTACTGGGATATGGAGGAAGCACATTCTGCTCTAGTGATGATTTTCACCATGTTTGACTTCAATACATTCCTATCATGTTTAACCAGCCGAGCTGATGCTGTTTCCATTTTCTCCTCTGAAATTCACTTTTCTTCACTCATGAAAGCTTTATTTCTTTTTTTTGTCACCTTGTCCTTTTTACAACTAGAGGTTTATGATCCACAATAGTCACAAAGCAATCTAGAAGCTTAGTCTGTTTTCTGTGTGAAAAAAATATAAATTAAGAGGAACATATTTGTGGAAATGGGGGCATAAAAGAGAAGAAGTCATTGTAAGAAAAGAAAAAAAAAAGATTTTGCCAGAAAAGTATGTTTTCAAATGGCTTCATTTTGACAAAAATACATCCAAAAAGTCACAGGTCCCTTCCTTCCAAGGCTCCATTCCCTGAATTTATAAAAATAAGTGCTTTAAAAAAGTTTGTTTTCATCCTTGCCTACAGTATATCTGAATGCTCATCCCAGCCACACAGCACATCTATGCATGTTGTTTGGAAGTTTTATTGAAAACACAGAACTGTGACTCTCAGATGATGAACTCATTCTACCACCTGTCTGCTGGGGGGTAAACAGTATTACACAGAAATTAATGTTCCTGCAAGTATGACTAGCCAAAAGGAGTGGGAAGGGCTTGCTGGAATGGAAACAGGTTGGAAAGATTAACTGTCCTTTCCATGAAAAGCTCATTAAATGCCTGATCATCGTGAAAAAAAAAAAAGTGCCATGTATGAATCAGAACAAAGTGAGCCTGGTTTTGGACATATTTTAGAGATACATGACAGACTGATCCCAAAAATAAATGACAGTATGAAAATTAATGTCTGCTAATTAGATTTAAAAGTATTAATACATTAGAAGAAGTTGCATGTTTTCAACTACTTATTTCCCAGCAATATGTTTTTACACAAAGATTAGAAACAAGAATGGCTCATAACATAGTTTATTATTAAATTAAAAACAAGCTGCTGTGTTAGGAAATTTACTATGAAAATATATATTTAACAAGGAGGAAAAAGCAGCTAAAACATACAGTATTGTGGTGTTGTAAGTAGGCTACATATCACTAAAACAATACATTAAATACATTAAATACATTAAAATAATTTCTGTTTACCTAGAAATAGTAGTAAAGCCCTATTGAATTCTCTTTCTAAAGGAGAAATAGTGTAAATTACAAGATATAATCTTTTTGATATTTGTTAGAGTTTTTTTTTTAATCAGAAATACTTTATTTTCACAGTTGCTACATGTTGATTCAAAAATATCAAAAAAAAACCCCCAAAAAACTACAAAATCCTGTACTTTGAAACAGATTTTTTAAAACTTCTTCTCTTTCCATCACAACACTTGGGAAAAAATCATTCAGTCTGGAATGAGTTGAGGGACACAATGAGGATTAAGTTGTTTATCCATTTAATTCAGAACACTTTTAAAATTTTTTTTTTTGCAGTCCCAAAGATATTTTTTCATAGAAAGCAATAACTTGAGTGATTTGTATCTTAGTTCAGCAGAAGGTACTTTACTTTTTTCAGTGACTTATTTTCTGTTTCTTTACCCTGAGCAGAGTTTATATTACATGATGTTAGTAGCTTGCAATGTAAACTAGCACAATTCTGCAGCAGAAACCCAACACACGTCTGGATTACTTTTGCAGCAGCACATTAATATTTTAACACAGACATCTCCAAAGAGGTATTCATCACCATGTAAGACCAAATTATGAGAAACTGCAGTGACGAGTAAATGGTAAATGTAATTATGTGCAAGGGAAATGACAAAGCAAGACATCCTACTGATAGGATCTGTTGTTAATCTTTGAGTTCCCAAGGGAATGAGAGTGAGGTTTCATTGATCAAACCACATGATATTCAATTTGACAATATGTTAGTAAATACAGTATGAGGAATACTGCAGGATGGATTCCCTAGGGGATTTAATATGATTATTTTTGACTTTATACTTCAATGTTTCACAAATTGAACAGTCATTATAAATTATTTGTTTAACAGAAAATCAGAACTTTTCTGCTTACAATCTATGAGGTTTCCTTACTTTTTAAAATTTTTCTTCCTCATGCATCAGACAGGAACAGAAATTACAAGTTTGACATAATCACTGAGAATGTTCCCAATTTTTGTGTTGCCTTTGCCTAACAACATTTTTTTAATATAAAAAACAGAGGGAGAAGCAACCTGAATATTTTTACTTTCTTCAATTGCTGAAACATTGCAATTCCTTTCTTCATTTATTTTGATGTGAAGAATACAATAGAAAGCAAGAGAGGAAAACTCTTCTAATTTTTTAATTTATTAATGATTTTAATAGTATCTTGTACAGCTGGATAGCTGAAGGATAATCTCTGAATGTATATTAAAATTCTGGGGCTATTGCTACATAGTTCCACAGAAGCAAGGTCCATGTCCAGTCTATTTAAATTCAAACCTTTAATTCAGATTATATGGAGTGTCTTGTATTTCTGTAAAACAAAGATACAGACTGCATTTTCAAATCATGGAATCTATTTGTTTTAACGTTGGACAATATATCAGAGAACAACAATATCATGAAAAGAAAGGATTTCTGAGATAAATGCATTGATGAGTCTAAAATGTTTCTAAAATTCATCAAATGTTTCAGTGCTAGACCTGTAAAGTCAGTATACTCCAAAAGTACTACTTACTTTTTACATATTTTTAGTTTTCAACAATACTGACAAGTTGAAATTAAGAGATCTGCTTGATACTATTCAGGCATTATTTTCAGCAAAGTAAATCAGCATCAATTGCAAATATGTAAGTCTGATACAAAAAGGGTGGTTTAAGATCACCTTCAGAGAGAGCTAAGGTGGTAAGAGGCATGGATGGAAGAGAAAATAAGTTTCACATTGTCTAAAATGACTACTTCTCATCCATGGGTAAATGATGACATTAGGTTGTGAAGACCTTTTTGACTTGTTCAAATATGGGGAATGATGGGTCACAGGATGAATAGCATTCATCAATTGAAAGAATGAAGCTCTTGTTGCTGTTCTTATTTTACCATTGCAATTGATCTGCCCAGCTATTATTGTCAGGGCATTGCAACAATTTAGCAAATTTCAAAATGTAACACAGCAGGTGAGACCAAAACTTATAGTTGGTGTGGCTAATTTGAATTATTTGAGGGGAAGAAAATGAATAGCATGCAGTAGATACAGAAATCCTTTTATTTGTTTCTTTCACAATTATCATAACTTTATCTAAGTGATTTAATAAAGACAATGGGCTCTTTGGGGATTAAAAAATTATACAGTTTAATAACAAGGTTAAATTGCATGGCTTTGCTTCATTTGCCTTATCTTAAAATAAAAGTTTTAATGGTCCAAGAAAACTGAATTCCATGCTAGAAATTACAGCTAATAGATCTCTGACTTGTAGGAGACTCTAGTAGTAACATAAGAAATGTTATAAGAAAACACTGTAAATCCTTAAGGAAAAAGCACAGGACAGAATTTGAGAACTATAGGTCAAGGCACTGCTTTCCCAAATTCTATCTGCCAATAAACCTGGCCTTAGTAAAAATTGGCATCAGGGTAGCATAGTGTTGAATTTATTTGTTCAGGTAATTTAAAAACTCTTTGAGAGAAAAATGGTTTTTCAGTCATCAGTTTCCTTCAGAGACTCTAAAAGAAGCTTTGGAGAGGAAAGGGAGAGATCCTTTACAGGTAATGGAGCGAATACTGAAAGATCTGTAGCACATGACTGAGAAAGGTGATGGATACAAATAGAGAGAAATTAATGGTTTTTTCACTCCTATAATTTTTTTAGTGTTTGGGGTTTTTTGTTTGTTTGTTTGTTTTTGTTGGGGTTTTTTTCACTCAGCTATCAGGTGGTGTCTGTCTCAAAGTACAGTGTAGAAATGTCATTATTTAGCACCTACAAGTAAAGTAGCTTGATATCCTTCCTCCTGAGAAGATGAAGTAAGAGTCTGCATAAGGATTTCTGCAGAAACAAACAAATTTTTCTACCTGTTTTTCATGCCTATGCTTCTCTGTACTCTACTACAACGCATATGACCCTGAAGGCGAGCCAGGCAGTGTTTCTTCTTTCTCCTTTCAAAAGTTAAATAAATCCAGGAGATGTGATATTTTAAAACATTTTGTAGGTCCCAAAAGGAAATTATTTCTGATTTTTTTCCAGAGGAAAACCTTCTCAATAGGATGGAAAAGGGGAAATAATAACATGAAGCTTTTGTTTTTTCTTTAAAGAATGGAGGTGCCAGGTTAGCCATCCCAAATTAACTTCACCCCTTCATGACCCTGTGATTCTGTCTGCAGGAGCAGTCTATAGCAAAGAGTCAAGTAGAATATATGTGTCCCTAAAAAGCAGAGTATGAGTATTTTTTTAGGAAAGACTCTGCTCTGAGGCAGGACTGTAAGACCTGAAACTTGGAGAGAAGAACTGGAGAACAAACAGAGCAATAACTTCCATTCAGGTACAAATATTTATCTCCTACCCTCAAAGCAGGTTGCTTGGAGAATGGATGGTTATTTAGCAGATATCTATTGTTTGATATGATAAAAGCCATGATATTTGTTTGTTTCCTGCTGTGGTTTTATATTTTGCTGGAAGCCTAATTTGAAGCCAAATACCAAGACAATTGTAGGGCTTGGAGGGCTTGGAGAAGAGATGATGTGTTTTACTCCTGAAAAAAAATTATTTTAAAGAGTGAAAATTCACTGAAAAGTTGCTGAAATAGCACTGAAATAACAACTTGTGAAACAGCCCTCTTAAGGAAGAAAACAAAAAAAGAATGAAAAACACAACCTTACCAGATAAAAAGCCTCCATTACAATGTCATGCCTGGTGCCTAATATAGCAGAATAGCCATGTAACAATGAAAAATACCCCAAACCTGATGCTAATTGAAGAGAAGTAATATGTGGCAAAGTTCTTATATGTCTGGCTAGACTGACTTTATACCACGAAAGGGGAAGAAAAAAAAAAACTCTTTGTTAAAAGCCATGCACGTTGTCAATCGAGTTTCATGTTGTTTTATAGACTAATACACATGAATGAGCTACACATTCCTTGCTAAAATTGTCTCTCACAGGTGAAATAGAAGGAAAAACTGCTCTGAGAATTGCAGTACTATGGGAAATTGGGAATTTTCAATTATTTGCTTCTATTGTTTCAAAGCACAAAATATAAGCAATTCTATTCTTCATTAACAGTAAGTAGACTAAAAAAAAAAGAAAAATTATATCATTATATCTAGTAAATACATGAAAGGAAGAATCACTGTGACAAATCTTCATCTGCCATAAATAGGAAAAGCTCCATTTGATTCAATGGAGTGATTTATTCTTTTTCAATATGACAACTAGAAAAGTCTCAATGCCCTTGCACAGACTGGGTGCTCATTCTGTTCTGCTTCTGTATTAACTGCTATTGTGGCATAAATGTCCATATCAAACCAAACCCACCTTTCAACCTCTTCTGTCATGTCATAGGCAAAAATGAAAATATTCTTTAGTTAATGAGGGCAACTATTTTTAGGTATGTCACTAGTATGTAAGAAACAAGTTCTTGTTTCATTGACTGTGATTTATTGCCATTTTAAATAATTTTTTAAAAATTGTCTTACTCACTTTGAAGACAACAAATATTTAACCCTCAGATTAATATCATGTCATATGTGATTTTTCTTCTTTTTCCATTTATAAATTAACTTTTTAACTACAATTTGATGAGATACACCAACTACTTTATGTAGTTTTTTCTTTATTATTTTTTGAGTTGTATTGAAGCTATTAAAAATGCACTTGTATATAAGTCACAGTATAATGTGGATTTGTTAATATCATGTTATGAGTGTGATTCTGTTTCCTTGGTACATAATTTTACTGGTTTATTAATGTTGATTAATTCTTTGGGTCAAATGAGCATGATTTACATACGATCCACAAGGCAAATTGAGCAAATTTCTAGTTTACTTATTTTGGCCTTCTCTATGTTGTGCCTTTATACTGTCTCATGTTGTTTAAAAAAAATAGAGCTCTGATTTTAAAAAATCAAGGTCACGCTGATGTTATATCTTTCAAAGATAACCAAGTTTTATTGGTTTATTTCTGGAAAAAATATACTGCAAATTTCAATATGAACACAATTCAATGGAAAATTTCTAGTGTAATAAAAGTTCAATTATTTTATCATTTCCCTTCCGTCACAGGAAATTCTTACAAACTGTCTGGTATTTATATGTGAAAAGAACCTAAGTGGTAAAATATACACAGTGGCAGAAGCAGACTTATATTAAAATTTAAAGTTACATTCAATTTGCATTTTGTCTAATCTTGTGTTTTTATAACTTCCCTGACATTTTAGTCACCCTATTTTACTACAAATTAGAAAAAGTGAGGATTATGAAAATGTACCCATCAAAGATATTTCTTGTATAAATAGGAAATCTTTCTTACAGAAATATGAAATCTTTGAAAAATTACCAAAAAAAAAAGAAACAAAAACCCAAACAGAAGTTTCATTAACACTTGAATATATTATTTTTTTGTGTCAGGGAAGAAGTATTAAGAAGTCTAAAGAACTCTTAAAAATAAGATTTTACTGAGTCTTAATTTCCTTTTCTGAATGTGGTATTTATATAGAACTTTATCTAGTAAAATGCTCTCCAAACTGGGTGTTATTTTGAAATTATCAACATTGTTTCTAATTTTCAGTGACAAATTATGACTCCAGTTATTACATGACTTAATTTAGAGACTTCATATATGAGTACCACTTCTAGTGAATTCTTATTATTCTTAACAAATTTTCTTACTAGTTTTATTAAAAACTTGACTGACAAGTGTGTTTTAGACAGATGCAACTAAATCCTCCATATAAATGATAAAGACTTTTTAACTGTAAATTTCTTGCTAGGAGTAAGCTAATGTTGGAACATATTACGAGTACACCAGCAATTTTTTTAGCTTCTAACAGAGAAGAAAAAACACAACCCCCCCCCCCCCCCCTCCATTAACAAATTAAAAAACAACTGCTATACATTTAACTTTTTTTTTTAAGAAACCATGTGTACCATGTGTATAGTTTTTGATTAACATTGTGGAATTCAGTGGAAATGTTGCTGTTTATTTTAGAGGGAAGATATTTACACCAATATGCACATCTGTGATTAAAGATCACAGATCTTTCTAGTTTCACAGGGGAAATTAGAGCTTTGCAGAAGAACACAATGTTCTTTTCAAAGTTACAAATAAGAACATAGCACTTCCAGGCTTTATGTCTTAAAGTTATTTGCTCATTTGATCTCATAGGAGGAAACATTATAGTGACTGAGTAAAAAAAGGAAAATGTTTCCCACAACACTTAATTTCCTTCAAGAGTTAATTTTGATGTGAATTCTTGCAGTATTTCCAAGTAAATTATATCTAATTATGAAGCACACATTTAAATGTAATATAAAAAGAAGGGGGTTGTAATGAAGGTCAGGTACTTTAAGAGTAATTCAGTTTAAAGAATTATGGCTTTTATCCTCTTTGAGGGCAAAGGGAAGAATTTTCTCAACTACACACTGTGGCCAAGACAACCTTTGACAGACCAACAAAGGCATGTGACATGCAGCACTGGGCCAAGCAGCACCTTAGGACCCATTTAATAGGCATCTTACAGTAGTGGTGGCAAGAAAATGAACAAGCTGACACATTCCAAGTCATGTATATTATTTCCAGACTGCCCCTAGATGTATCCTTGGGTTTCCATCCATGCTCTGGCTAACCCAAGGCTAGATTAAAATGCATACCTGTATGCATAAGCACAGAGGAAAAGGAAGAGAGCAAATAAATACTAGATATATAGCATAACATAATGGGGGGAAAAAATTAAGGAATGCTGATTTTATTATTCACAAATTGTGTGCTGGAATAGCTGGTTTCAGTAGTACTTAATATAAAAGGGATTTTAATATTCTACAACTTAGAAAAAGAATGAGACTGTGATGATAGCTTATTAAAGTATTCTGTATGTTTAGAAGAATAACTCTGAGCAGAACACAGTACCTTATTTTCTAGAGAAAACAAAATTTCCTTTTACATCTTCTGGTTACAGTCACTCGCCTTGTCAGTAGAAACTGTGCACTTGTGGACTCTCCAACCTCACCCATATGCCAATAAAGCCCATGTGTTACCAGAAGAAATAAGAGGAAAGAACCAAAACAGTGTGTATGTGCATACATTTTGCACAATATTATTACATGTGCACCTTCTCACAATATTTGCTCTTCACTAGCCTCTGCTGACCATTAATATTACAATTACTACATAAATCTCATATAGTTTTATTACAGAGAGGTTACACACCTCTCCGTAACATTTGTACAACATTTGAACCTAAATGTAAGAGGAAGAATGAAGGAACTTTTTTCAGCCCCATGGTTTATCTACTGCTGTTCTATTTATTTCTAGTTTTCTCTTCTTTTTGGATCTACTATTTTTTAATAGTTATTTCCATCATTATGTCTCATATGCTATTTCATTATTCTGCTTTGTGATGCATGAGTATTTACCCTTGTAAACGTAAACCCTGCTTTCACCTATTCTGAGATTTTATGTCATAGTTCTTTTCTCTTTACCCCCTGTCCCAACTGCAGTTTTTTTTTTCCATTGTGAAGTCTCAGCACAAATACTGAGCTCATAGAATGCTGCTTCTGAAATACTTGATACAGGCAGTCCATGACCTTATCTTCTATTTTCAATTTCTCTCCCAGAAATTCTCATAGCCATTTAAATTACTCTTGGTGCAATGGACTACTAAGAAATGGATTCACTGAGTATGCAAATTTTCAAGAGAGGCTCCAGGCCTACCTTGTTCTGCTGAAGACCATGCACACTCAGAGTGGTCTTCTAGATGAAGTCTATGCATTACTGATCTCACTTTATGCTTGGTGCCAGGGAAAACCACTGTGGATATAAATTTACTTAAAAATAGCCAGACAGGGCAGTTCTTGTCCCACTCTGCATGCACTTATATATCTTAGAGCCTGGAGCCTTTAAAGATTCAACTTCGTGTTCCTATCAGAGGTGGTTATGAATGTGATTTTTTCACCATTTGCAAGTACATAATTTTAACTGTTTACAGTTATCTGAAAAAAAAAATATTGGATATATTCACTAGTCACTTGATTTCCATTACTGAAAAAATTCTTTACTTAAACATCAAGTCAATCTTGCCCTCTGAGTTTCTACGTCAGCCATATCTCTGAATTTACCAACTTTAGGCCACAGTCCTTCACCTTTTCTACACCTCATTCTCTGAGCCCAGTGCCATACCTCTTGCTCCTCTCTCCTCCACAGGTGTCTCTTCTCCCTAACAATTACCATCCTTTCATATTTTTCTGTTCTTCTTTTTCTGCTAAATAGCTGAATAACTCCAGAGGGGCAGAACTGCCCTGACACTCTCCAG
Source organism: Agelaius tricolor (assembly GCF_023055355.1). Lineage (NCBI taxonomy): Eukaryota > Metazoa > Chordata > Aves > Passeriformes > Icteridae > Agelaius > Agelaius tricolor. The sequence continues at coordinate 22,717,527 of NW_027269267.1, read as the reverse complement.
TCTCTATCCCTTTACTCTTTAATTTATGCTTGGTGTTAGTACGGTACATCTGTTTAATTTTGTTGCTTGATTTAAATTTACTTCATGTAAATCACATTTTCACTGCTTGTATTCATAAAATCTTGCACAGAGAGACAGATTTGCTAAAATGAAATATAAGACATTTCTCTTAAGATAATTTTGATGCTTTGCCTTCCTCATTCACAACTGAATTAAAAACTCAATGCAGCTGTATTACTACAGGTTTGTGTTGTTTTCTTTTGTTTTTTTTTTACTAAGTATCAGTGTAACTCGGTTTTAATTAATGCAGTTTTACCAAGAGTATAAGACATGATAACTTTATGCATCCAGTTGTAGTTTGATTCTTTAAACTGATGAGTGATTTTTTAGAAATGTTTTCTTCTGAAGTTTCAATAGTACAGGAAGTTCTCAGATCCTTTAAAAGTTTAATTATTCAGTAGATTATTCATTAGGTTAAAAATTTATTTTTCAGTATCTTAAAAATAGCATATTCAAACTTTTATTTTAATCAATATTAATCTCTATCTTAATCAAGAAGAATCTAATTTAAAAATGATTCTGTTAAAAATGAATTTGTACTCCTGAAGTCCATAGAAAACCTGTCTTTATACTGCTGGCTACCACATGTGATGTGGGTCAGACTCAGTTTTAGGTGAAAATTTCATTTTCTCTGAGATTAGGGTGCCTTCTATGGATTTGTCCCCCATAAATGTGTAGACATTTTGAGTTTGGGTTTTTTGTTTGTTTTGTTTTTTTCTTCAAAGAATCTTTTGCTATTTAAGTTGTGGAATGAGAGGGATATGTTCTTACGTGCCTTTAAATTGAGAAAACCTCAAAATTTAGGCATTGCAGTACATGATGAGATATAAGTTCTCTCAATTGATGTGATTACAGAACTATCACGGAACTATGAAAAGGATGTTGTGTCCCTTTCCTAGTTAACACAGGGTCTTTTAACTGCAATAGCCAAGATTAAATAATAAAAAGCCTAGCTTTGGCACCTAATTCTTACTTTGTCTGGTACAAAAAAGGAACCAGAAACATACCTGTCTGTCTTTTTTGCACAGTGGTGTGACAAATCTACTGCCTATGGCTGCAATATTTATTTAGAAAGTATAAGAAGGGAGAAACCATGAAACCACACTGAAATTCCTGATTCATTCCCCCATATTTTGTAATGAAATTGATTGCCAAAGTGAGTCTAATAACATTTTCAAATTAATTATGTTACTCAATGCCTAGATTTTACAGTGCAAAAGGATTAAAATCAAATGGGGCATTCAAAAGATAAAACCCCTTTAAAATTGTGAAATTCTATTGTTCGATTTGGGTTCTTTGTTTTTTATTATTTTTGGATATGTTCACTCCAAACATCTTCAAGTATTTGGCATTTTAGGTCAGTGTTAGGAACATATACCATAATACCAGGTGTGCATATTCTCCCACCAAAACACTTTTGAAATTATTTCAGGTTTTTAGGTGGACAAAAGTAAATTTCATTGCATTGCTGAATCCTTAAACCACCAGTAGCAGAATTTTTTTTTTAGTATCAAGTGCGTGCTTGCTTTATTTCAGAAAGAAATATCCTTTCATCAATATAATCTACAAAGTCAAGAGTGGGACATTCCCTTTTTCATAGTTGTGAGCAGAATTTTAAAAATGAGCAAATGTTTTGCAAATGGTTTTAGAACTTGGCAGCTAAGTATGCATTTTGGGACTGAAATCAAAAGCATTGCACTATAAACTGAACTTAGACAACAGGATCAATTAGCCTTGCTGCAGTGGGAAAAGACTGCCATTTGTATGCCAGAGGCCATATTGCTAAATTGCGAGTCTGTTAAATAGGACAGGGACAGGGGCTGATGCCAGGGCTGTGGGGAAGTGTTGCAGAATGGTTTACATCCACAAGTGCCAGTGGTTTCCTTGGAGGCATGGCCTGCATTTCTAGATCACATCTTCCAGTATATCCCTGCGAAAGGAATCCATCTCACCTGTTCCAAGACTGCTTGCAATGCACAACAATGTTCAGTTTGTGAGGAAAGTTTAATGAATGGGGATTGGCATATTTCCTTTAACAGTACATTCCCGAACCAAACAAAAATAGTAATGTAAACACAGCTTGGCAGTCTAGCATTGTGTCTTTGTCCTGTGCACTATTTTCTGAACTTTTATTCTCAGTATTATGGATTTTCTGGTCATTTTCCCAGTTTCTGGTTTATACTTTTTTCCGAGTTCAGTTGATCCAGCCTCAAACCATTTCCTGGCTCCTCCTCATGTGTCCTTGGTTAATCAACAGCCACAATTCTTCTGCAGCTCCTGCCATCCTCTTGACTCGCCTTTGTCCATTCTGCATAACTTGCTTCTACTCACATTCCTGTAACCTCATTTTTTACAGATGAATGGGATTTTTTCGTTTTTTTGAGGAACAACTGAGGTCTACATTCTGCAACAGAATTTTTGCAGGTGGGAAGTTATTTTCACCAAGTGAGCTTAAATACACAAGTTATCTTCTCATCTATCCCTCAGTTGTATTTGTGTGTGGATCTTCAAAGCAAAAGCTTATGTAAATCTATGAAAAAAAAAAGATTTTAAGAGGACCAGATACAAAATACTTGTAAAACATTATTTTTTTCTTGTTTTATATTCTATGAATTGCAAATAATTGCAAATAGCTTTTATAATCTGACACTGAAAACTGGCAGTCAGGAAACATATAATAAGCATATATATATATGTAATAAATAGATCTTCATATATAGATGGATGTAGAAATACATCCCAAATATCTAAATATGCAGACTTCTGGACTCAAATGTTAGCAGAAGTTCCTATAAAGGTCATATATTTTCACTTCAATCATCATATTGCTTATTAAAACAATTGAGATGGTATATCTACCAAAAACCTTTCCGCAAATTATGTATTCTATAAAATTATATTGCTATTATGCTTCTTAACTTTTCAAGGTTTGCAATGCAGAAACTGCTCTGAAAACAACTGCTAAATTTCTAATCACTTAGAGTCAGAATTGCAGACTTGGACAATTGTAAAAAGCTGTATGTTCAAACACACAGTCTCTTTCAGACAATCATTGAGATAACTGAAAAGTATTAATTTTCCCATTATAAATTACTCTATTTTTGAGGAAAGCAAGATTACAGTAGGATTCTACAAGTTCAGAGTGCATAAACTCCACAACTATCTCTATCCAACAAATCATAAAACCAAATAATTCCAGGAGACAAACAAAGCTGAGATCAGATCTTGAATTCAAAATGGAGAATTATCGTCAGTTTAGTACAAATGCACACATCTTTGCAATAGTAAAAATTGTTTACCTATTCCTCCAGCATTACCTGTGCTCTTCAAATTATTTGTTATATGCCAGATTCACAAGAATTTTTGGAAATTGCTGAAGTGCTTCTATATCACAGTGATCCACCTAACAGGAATTATTTTCATTTCTGTTTTGTTGTTGATGTTATTTCTCACATAGTACGTATTGAATAGACATCTCTGTTTCTGACTGGTCACCTATTAATAAACTGCCGTGTGCCAAGGAAGTCTGTAAATCTGCTCTACAGAGGTCAGTGCAGTCACTGACATGCTACCACCACCCTGAGGGGAAATGTTTGTTTTAAATCTATGTTAGTCCCTAGCTACTCAGCAGCCTCCTAGAAGAAGAAACAGTTACTCACAAGAAAACCCTTCATTACACGTAAGATCTGGATGGAGGGCAGGCAGCAGGAACTGAAGAGGACCAAGTTCCTAACAGAAACCTCATCTCAGCTGTCCAAAGTTCCTACAACTTCCAAAAATGTCTTCATTTTTCTTTCGCTGTGTGCTGCAGGTCTGAGAGCTCTTAGCAGCTGTTACATGTGTCCTTGGTATACCTTACCTCACATTCTAAAAACTCAGCAACAAAAGGTAAGTAACTTCAAACTCACTGCTTATTTAAGCAGCAATTTATGGAGCTGTTGCAAATTGAATTCTGCTTTCTACCTTTGTGCATGTACACATGATGATTTATTCTCATGCCTCTACCAGAAATCTCTATTGTGTCTGATTTGGAGGCATAGTGAAACATCTGCAGTCAGATGAGAGGATTAGCACAATGCTGGGTATTACTTCTCTCACACATACTGGAGCCTTAGTTTTGATAATTAAATTTTTTATTTGATTAATTTTTAATCACATCCTTACTGATTTTCTGCTATATTAATGGTGCAGAATTTACAGTCTGGAGAGCAGCATAGATATTTTTTAATGAACCCATTATAATGGGTGAAAAAGACTTTCAAGCCTCATGAATCAACTCAGCTGCTGATTGTTGCCCATCTCCAGCAACTCCCTCACAGACCACTGCTCCTTGAGTACCTCCATTGCTTTTTCCCTGATCAACTGAAAACTGAGTAAGGTGCTTGGCTGGCCCTTCCCTGAGTACTGGAGTAAATTAGCTGCATGTCACTCTTCATCTCTTAATTCTTTCTGACAGTCCTTCACCAAGAAGAGAAAAAAAAAGGCTAATAATAAGTAAACTGTTCATATTTCTTCTTTCTCAGCCCCAGTTCCAGCTTAGAGGGACCTCTAACATATCAGTTGGAGATTTTTGAGGGCTCAAGGGCCAGTGGTTAGTGGAAAAGAGTATATTCCAGGGACATTTTCTCCATGGACTCCCACCTGGGAAAATGAAGAAAAAAGCAGATTTGAAACATAACCCCTCTGTTGGGCCTACATGCAGGGTGGTTATCCAGGCAGGACCTGCACCTGCCTTGTAGCGTCATTCTTCCCTGTTTTTTGAGTCTGGCACTTTATCTTTTAACATTCCCTGAGAAATGTGCACATTTCACTTTGCTGTGTTATCTACAATGGCAGCACTGTCTTCTGGTTAAAGTAGGGCATCTTGGGATCTAATTTTATATTTCACAATACCCAGATAAGCACTGTAGATTATGTTCTGCATATCTAAATCCATATGGTATTCCATTATGACACAAAATCTCTGTTCAAAATTCCATTATAGTCTAATTTTCTGCAATGATTTAATTTGACAAGTCCCTGTAAAAATGTATCCATTGAGATAATTTTCATTTTTTCTGTTGTCCCTTCACACAGAAGAAATCTATCACATTACTTTAAGGTCATTTCATATAATGTAGTATCATATTTCTTCCTGTCAAATTCATTTAGAAACAATTTGCATTTGACTCTTATTTATTTTAAAACATTCTTCCTGCAGTTTCTTTACTGTTGCTGGTAGGCATTTTGAAAGCAGAAACCCTATTAAAGATACTTTTGCAATATCATCTTGATTTCCTGAAATCTTCAAATTCCAGTCTAGTTTCTGAAGTGAGACATCCATTGACTGAAGTGTACAAAGCACTCATGCAGCTCAACCTGCAAATTGTTGCCTATACAAAATAGCCACCAGTGCAGGAAACTAGTGCGTTTTCTCTGAATTCTACCTTGGGTCTTGCTCACCTTTGACATGGTGTAATGAAATTTTGATACATGAAAATGTTAATTGCATTTATTTTCCTTTGTATGTGAAACAAGTCACCACCAAGTGGAAGGCAGTATACCGTGAATTCTTGTCGTACAAGGCTGACTGTGCCAGCCTCTTGTTAGTTTGCACTGATGGTAGAATCAGGAAACATAATAGCTTAGAAAGGTTTTTATGTTTTGGTGGAACAATGAAATTATGTGTATCTAAACAAGAATTACGAACAACGTAGGGTTTGAGAAATCTTGCTGTGGAATAGAATGGCATACTAACTTAATTTACCTTTGATTAAAGATCAAGGTAGAAAAGAAACAAATGCCAACAGTGAATAATAACAATAATAAAAGCTGCAGGGTAACAGGAGAGCTGGCTGCAAGCTGGCACTTCCCACTAAGACATACACTGTGTCAAAGCAAAGCTGTTAGGCTGGCGCAAAATGCAGTCACAGAGATCGATGCATTTCAAGGATGAGGAATATTGTCATGTAAATACCCCTTCAACAGAACTTCTTAAACACTAAAAGCAGCAAGGAAAATGCCAGATGAAAATGCTCTCTCACAGTCATACAGCACAGAATGGAACAAGTCTGAAAACAAACCTAAAGTTGTGACAGAAAAAAACCACACATGAAAACATAACTGCATCTCTCGGAAAGTATCTGATGTAAAAAGAGATAAAAGATATGACAGGACATGAAATGAGTGAGGGCTTTGAGTCAGGTACAGCAAAAAAGCAAGTTATCAGACACCAAAATCTTGAAAAAAAAAATGGTCTCTATAAATGCATTATTTTAAAAATAAAACATAGATAAAGCTCTCTTCTGTTTTTGTGCCACATCTTTGGCTCTTGGAGAGAAATAAACTGTGCTGTGTAGTCTAAGTCAAAGCCAATATATGTCAGTCCTTTGTCTAGATTTTCCCTTCTATTTAAACTTGGAGCCCTTGAAATGGGACCACTTTGAATCAGCCAGATAACGTAGAAGCCCTGATAAAAGGCACTAGAGGAAGAACATTTTATGCTTTCAGCACTTATTTAGAAGAGAAAACAAAGAGGTCATCTATTTCATTCCTCATTTATGTATGTAAATATTACAAACAGTACTGTCTGAAAAGGTTTTGTTATTTTATGTAGAGAAGGGGTGGAAAATGACGTTAGGAAAATGGAGATATTGCAAAAATTTGCAAACTTTCCCCTGATAACAATGGAATGTACCTTATTTATTAGGTGTTTATTTTACATTTGAATTGTTGGGATATTACTGCATATTGTCTTTAATTACTAGCATGTCTTAGGAAAGCTGCAGTTTACTTGGTTTATGACAAAACTCCTTCTCTGGTTTGGACTTTGTGATTGGATTGTGTCTAAATCATCCCTGAGTGATCTGAATTTCATTACATCATTAAAAATTGGATGAAATCATTTGGGTAGGCTACAAAAGACTAAGAAAGCATAATTTCCTTAAAACATAACTTTTAGAAGACACAGTGAGGAGCTTAGTACCCACTGTTATACACCAAACAAAATGGCTTGAATCAAATCTTCATCCAGAAGTAAAATATTTATTATGCTACAGCTCAAAAATGATGTTTAGACATTTCCGAAACCCTTCTTTATTTTTAATTTAATTTAATTTAATATCTTACTTTTCAGGCTAATTTGATGGGTTGAGAAGCATTTAAAATATTATGATATTAAATTTACAATATCATAATTTCTAGTGGGATAAAAACCCCAGTTTTCTCCAGCTGCTAATGGCCTCTGGAGACATTCAAGCTGATGAGGTTTGTGATTCCAAACAACTGTAGATGAAAATATGAGAAACAGTTGACAATAACTAAATAATACAAATGTAAAATCACAAATCTGAGACAAGCACGTAATTGTCATGGTATTATTTCATATGATTTTTATGTGATATTAAATACCATTAAATTGTAATACTCTTAGCAAAGCCAAAATAGGAACATACTAATCTTCATATTTATATTTCAGGCAATAAAGGAATAAAATAACACAATATTAAGTTAGCATGAACAAAGTTCTGAAGATGTTCTCTTTTTAAAATGTGAAACTGATTAGCTGAAAATAAGCAAATTTATTGAGTTCACCCAGAAATTTCAGGGGAACAATTCACAGAAATAACACAATTGTAACCCCTCTTTGTGTGTATGAATTATCTCAGAGCAAGATGTGGAAATTGGAAGTGTACCTGTAATTAAACATATTTGCTGAAAAACTCCAAATCTGCAGTTTATTTGCAAAAGCTTTTTATACAAGTTCAATATTCAAAATTCAAGCTGCTTGATTAGGTCAGTAGGTGCATGTTTCTATCTCAGAAGCTTGATTTTTCTTATCAAAATTTTGATATGAATAATTAAGACTTTGATTTTTGCAAATACTTTTCACTAATATGCTCAAAATTCATCAAATATTATTGTTAGTACCTCTATTCAGCAGAATAGTTACAGAAAGAAAACAATACCCAGTTCAAATTACTAAAGTGTTTACATACCTTTCCAGTGAAAGGAAATCTGGTTGATAAACAGAATCTGATATCATAAAAGAACAAATTATTTACTTTCTCAGCCTTTGAAGGAAGAATGATATTAACATCCTTGAAATATATGTAAATACCTGAAATGCATATGTGTAACATATGTTGCTAGTTTTACATATTTTTTTTCTAGCAAAACTCATTTTGTACCTAAATTTAAAATATAAAAATGAAGTAGATTGACTTGTGCAGCTTGACATATTAGATTTATCTGCATTATTTGATCCCTAACTTGGAAGATGTTTTTTGCATTTTTCAGCTGCTAAGCTATACACTAATATGGGAAACTGCTTACCCAAGCTTTTCTTTCATTGCCTCAGAAAATACTAACAAAACAATTAAACCATTGCTTCAATGGGAATAGCAGTGTACACAGGTAATAAATATTTGGAGCTTAATTTTTTAAATCTTCATTGTCTGAATTGCTTTCCTTTTACTGGCAGGCTTATAGAACTACAAAAGCCATGAAAACTCAATGCTAACTTAAAAGTGCAACCTCTGTTACTTTAATATTTTTATACTGAGTATCAAGGCATTGTTTACAGTAGATAATGAAATGGAGATGGGGCAGAAAACACACCTCTGAAAGACTTTCTACACAAAAGGATGAACACGTAGTTATTTGCACAAAGCATTAGAAAATACCGTGATATTTTATTATTAAAAATGCTGCTGAAAAGTTTATACATATGTGTCCAGCCATATATATCTTCTATCATTACTTAAGGCAAAAAAAACCAAAAAATTGCAAAACAATAACAGAAGAAACCATTGAACCCTGTGTGCCTCTTAAGGACAAGAATATAAGCCTGGGAAAGTACTTTTGTTTTTCTTTTACAGTTTCAAAGTATATTTTGATATCATTATTATAGAATTCTATGAAGACCCTATAAATCTGTTCCCTCTATAAATCATACATCAGTCCAGATGTATCAAATTATTAAATCAACTTGATTGTAATTACTTTTAAAAGCTAAAATCATTCACTTACAGGAACTTTTTTTACCCAAATGTCACAAGCCTGACACAGTACTGTACATATTGCTAGCAGAAGACAATTGGAAGTACTAAACAAATACTTTAATTCACATTACAAACATACCCAACTGATTATGATGCCAAGCATCATTACCTTTTTTTTTTTTACTTTTTTTTTTTACTTTTTTTTTTATACCTTTTTTTAAGAGTTATAAACTGCTGCATCTCAGCTGAGGCATTACATAGCTGGTGGAAATGGCCTGGTATAGAGTCAGCATTAATATATTATGTGATGGATCAGTGAAAGAAAAAAAAATTTCCATTTCCTACTAGTTGTACTTTGGGGTTGCTGCTTCATCACATTCCAACCTGAGCTCCCAGGTCAGATTTATAGCACATTTACTGCAGATAAAGGATTATATCAGCCACATGTTGCATTTTTATCATGTCATTAACATTTTATTTCTTTCCTTCAGAATTTTCTTTACTGCCTGCTACAACAAAGAGTTGTGCAGATGAATAGACCTCAGTGAATCACCTTGTCTCACTTTTATTTTTAGGGGTGACTATTTCAAGTTATTTTATTTGGAAAAAAAAGTGTAGAAAACAAGAAGAGGTACAAGGCATCTTGTGTTAATCATTATGGGACATATGATATTGATGCAGTTTACTTGTGAATTAAAATAGAAAATACATCTGGGATAGTCACATCCAAGTGCAGACCAATTTGTTCAAAGATCTTTGGTTACTATTTCTCAATGTTGGAGTAACTTTCAAAGACAAAATATAAAGCAATCTTCATCTGCAAAAACTATCATCTGGGTTTTCACATTCAAATCAGTTGTTTGAATCAAACTGCAAAGTTACTTTGATAGCTCTGCTTGGCCCCTGTTTTTTCTAGTGAAGGAAAGGCAGAAGGGAACAACCAGCTAATAATTTTGACTTTCCTGAGAGTGATGCTCTCTGGGATTTTCAGTTTTATTCAAATGCAGAACAGCTGAGGATTTCTCTGCTTCTCTCTCCATAACGCTCACTGACTGTGGGACTGAGTGCAATGAATCAGCAAATAAGAATTTTCTGACAGGTACACTCTCAAGCGCAAAACAAGATACTGGGCTGATAAGTTCTTTACACACTCATCGCTCTGAACAGTTTGAACAACAGCCAGCCAACCAACCCTGCATTTCCCAACTTTCAAACTGTAGTTTTATTTTGTTTATCAATGCTGAGGAGGTGCTTTCTCAGCTGAGATTCTACTGCAACTGCTGGTGAGTTTAGAGCTAGTTTTCCTTGAAGGCTGACCAAAACACAGGCTTTCATTGCTTTTGTCAGGGCACAAAACTCTTCCTAATGTATCACAATAACCAAGAACTACAAACTGGACTCCAAATATATATTATTGGATGTTTCTTGGTTCAGTTCAATAAGCTTAAAATAGTAATTCTTTAATTCTTTTCTTTTGCATTTTTTCTCTTTGTTTTCCATTGCTGTGTTGGAATTTAACAAAGGCTAACACAAAATTAAATTATAGAAAAAATGTTTCAGAAAAGAACAACAATCTCCTATGAATACTTTAACATGCACTAGTGCAACCTGTAAGAGAAAATACGCAGGTCACACAGACAACTGTATCCTCTGCATGACACCATGGTCTCATATAAATGAAACATGTTAGAAAAAACTCATGGTTTTTGTTAACCACTAGTAATTAAGAAGAAATTCCTCCTTTGGTCTTGGAGGAAACAGAGGTCATATGACTAATGTATATACACATAGGTCACAATCGAATGCACAATCTTTCTAAAAGCTCTTTTCAAACTGAAAACATCAATAAAAGCTGCTTCTTTTTTGTTTGTTTTTAAACTCACAGCTATGTACATTTTTACAAAGTTTCTTTAAATATAGTTCAGGCTGGCAAGTCATCTCTTTGCACAGAACTATACGTATTTTACTGCATAGTCAGTCCTCCTCTTTTTTTTTTTTTTTCATTTTTGTTTTTCATAATAAAATTCTATTTTCCCCATCTGAATTACAGCTTCATATGCTGGGTAAAAGCCCATGGTGATGTCTTTGTTTTATCAACGGCCATGGTATGGCACATAAAGAATCTTTTTTATAATTTTATTTATTTTAAAAAACCAAAACAAAACACCTGTACAGTCACTGGCTCTGTCTTCCAGAAGACTCTGCTTTGCTTGTTACACTTACAACACCATTTTAAATTACTTCTTCTGGCCTCAACTTTCAATCAAAGTGGCTGAGATCTTAAAGCAGTATTGTAACAGCAATGTACACTTTTCACATTTCACAGGGTTTGTAGTTGATCTTTAACATCAGTGAGTTTCTGTGGGAAGGATCAGTAAGAAAATAATGACTGTCCTTCTCTTTTACTTATTTTTACTTTAGATTTTGACAAGGTGTTCAATGGATGGTATATAACTTTTTCCTCTTCTTTTTTTTCTTTTTTATTTTTCTTTTTTCTTTCTTCCAAGTGGCTTGTGAGGGTAGATGGGGAAGGGCTGAGCTATACCCTAGTGGTCGAATGTCCATGGGGCAAATTTGTACTGTTTTGTCCTCCACTGAAAGTGTTGAAAGTATGCAAAGGCTGCATTCCTGTTAATGTATTTGGAATCATGGTTATGGTGTTGGGTGTCATTAGCGGGATGTCATCTGGGGACCTTCTCAAAGTGAGCGTGTAGTCGGGCGGACAGGTGAGTCTCAGTGTGTCGTGGGCCTGCAGCGATTCACACTCGTGGTCATGTTCTAGCTGCTTCATCTGCAAGGACATGATCTCCTCATTTTGTATGTGTGCTATGTCGTTGGTGGTGTTCCTCTGGGGGCTGGGGCGCCTGTGAGTCTCATGACGCCGCTTGTCCTTCTTGTAATATAATGCAGCAAAAGCTAAAATATTGAGGAACAGCAAGGAAGCCCCCACAGCAATGGTGACACTCAGCTCTGTGGAGTAATCCCTCTTGTTTTCTATCAGAACTGTGGTATCCTCTGGAGCTGTTTTATGGGTGTCTTTTGAATGTTTGGGATTGTTGGCAGGTGTCATTGCTGGGCGTTTGGTGGCTGGCCATAATTTCCCAGGAGAACGCCGGGTCACATACGGAAATGAGGTCATGTCAGGAGGGGGGACTTTAGTTGTGGTGGAAACATACTGAAATATTTCATTCAGGTTGTGAAGGTGTGGTACCAGCTCCAACCAGAAAGCAACTTTGGTTGCTCGATAGTGATCACGAACTCGGGGTTTCAGGCCAATGTGTAAATAAAGTTGGTCTTTAGGATTGTATTTGGACCAGGCCACTTCTTCAAAGCGGTTGGGTTTTGTGTGGATGAACTTTGTGTCCTGTGGAACAGGCTGGTTTGGATCTCTAAAAAAAATTAAAACAGACAATATTACAGTCATTAACCTTCCCACAAAAAACCTACAACAAGAAAAAAGCAAACAAACAAGAAACCCTCTCAATCTTACAGTTAATAATTTATCTAATATTTACAGTAACCTAAAAGCAGAAGATAAAAACCGTCCCTAACTGAGGAACAGCTGTTAATAAATAATCAAAAGAAAATTACTTACTGCACAGAACATCTCAGATACTACAATATTTTTTTGACATGAAAATGTAGAAATCATAGTGTTTCAGTCAGCAAAAGGTCATCTGAAGTGATTCAATACCATTCTCCAAGGATGTGTCTTAGAGACATACCATCTTAGAGAAGTACCAACTACCTCTTTCCATAGTAAATGTGTAGGTTCAACCCTTCTCCAGATTTGACACTAACTTTTTCATTTCAGGTACCACTTCTTCCACTGCTGTAAGTAGTAAATATGGGCATCTAAGCCCCATGGCAATATTGGAAGTCCTTCTGAACACACAGAATTTTACTCACTGCATATATTACAAAGGAGAAAAACCTCTTCAAAACCTGACGTAGCAGGGCTAATACATGTACCTGGGAACCATTCTGCCTGTTTTCTTTTACTGAGCTATTAGTCCTCCTGCATTTATATAGCTACATGGGTGAAAAAACACCTTTGAACTACCTTTGTGTCACAAATCTTTCCATCATTTCCACTAGCAAATGACTGTTGGTAGCGAAAGGACAATGGGCCTTAACTAAGATGAGAAATATTTTAGCTAAGATCAACCAGTTTTAAAGTACTTCAGCAGTAGTAAGAAAAGAACAGTACACAAGTCAGAGATAATTTCAAAATTGGTAAACCATTTTTTTTCTTACAGGTGCAGAATAAAGACAAACCAATGCCACAAGAGGGTTTAGATGTGGTTAATGCATGCATATCTTTATTATTTTATATTTAAATAAATAGCATGAAAAAATACAGAAAGTTAAAATTACTTTTACAATACTAAGTTTAATAGTACGTTGCACATTAATTTGAATCATCTTTTCTAGCAATGATTGCTTTCTGTGCCTTTGTGATGTATTATACTGAGAGTACATTATTTATTTCCTGTGCATTACTCAGAACTTTCCATTTTCCTTGTTATTAATTTATATAAATTGGCTTATTTCCTGTGAAAACAATTCTAATATTTTCCTTTTCTTCCAATATACAGTTATGTATATTCTGGGAATACCAAACCATATCCTTACAGATTTTAAAGCATGTTTCTTCTTTCTCCATTTTCAAAAGCCTGTGAATCTAAGAGCCTACTTTAGCATTCCTTTGCAGTACATAAAGAGCTATTTCTTAGTTCTTAAATGAGACAAGTAATTTGACTTTAATAATCTTATGATTCCTGCATTCTTTTTTTACTTGAAAGAAAGTATCTTACTTTTTTTTGAGAGAAAAGAAGAATTATTTTTCTATATATTTTGGTATTTTGGCTTACTTATGCTTGTGATTTTAGTGTTTGGGTTTTTTTGGGGTGGTTTAGTGTGCTGACTTTTTTTTAATATTGAAATATATCTCATCCTTCCCATTTCAATAACATTTAAAAAATACAAACTAGGGGTTCTGAAATGTTACTCTTTCTTTCTTTCTTTCTTTCTTTCTTTCTTTCTTTCTTTCTTTCTTTCTTTCTTTCTTTCTTTCTTTCTTTCTTTCTTTCTTTCTTTCTTTCTCTTTCTTTCTTTTCCTTCCTTCCTTCCTTCCTTCCTTCCTTCCTTCCTTCCTTCCTTCCTTCCTTCCTTCCTTCCTTCCTTCCTTCCCTCCTTTAACCACTTCCACCACTTCCGCCATTTCCGCCACTTCCTTCAACCACTTCCTTCCCTTTTGCTCCCTCCCCCCCTGCTTCTCTCTTTCAACAGTTAGCCAAATTGTGTTAGTTCAGAAAAAAAAGACAATTTATTGGTAATTGTTCATCCCAGTTCAAACTAAAGAAGTAATATTCCCTTCCAAGCAGAACAGAAACAGATATATGCTGCTGCTTTGAGGGATTCTAACATGCACTGAAGAAGGAAATAAGGCTATTTATTTTGTTATTAAAGAACAGACTGAAAGATCTGGAAAATCTAAACACAAAGATATTGGCCCAATTCAATATATCTACTTTGAAAAAACTTTGGGGTTCAAAATATAACTTCTAAGGCAAATTAATAATCAACGAGGTAATCTAAATGCAAAACATTTTTTTCTCAGAAACTCAAAATACTGCAAGAGTTCTGGCACACAATCTTGTGTCATCCCCCTTTCTGTTCTGATTCACATCACAAAAGACTCTGGGAATGGTTCTAGAGAGAACTGATTCCTCAAGTTAGCTCTTGTAAACAGGTTGCAGTTGATACACAGAATAGCAGGTGAAGAAGCTGAGAACTCACTTCAAAAAGCAGCCAAGCTGGACATGCACTTTTAAAATTTTTAGTGGTCTTATAAAAATTATTATTATTATCCTCATAGCTGATGATTATTTTAGTAAATAACATTTTTTAAAATTAGCATTCTCACTGTGGTCCCTTCCATCCATTTTGTATCCTGTGATTCCCTTTCCCTACAAAAAGCCTGCAAAACCAGTAAATATCAGCCTCCTTTTTCCTCCCTGCCATCTTCTACATCCATCTGTCATTTTTAACTATATTTATTGGGAGCAGCCAATTATGCTGCCGCCTCCTCCAAACACAAGAGAGAAAATAACATTACATGAGTCTGGGCTTGTATTTGAATATTTGTTTACATAGCTCTGTGTGGGCATGAAGTTGTCCATTGAAACAAGAAACATAAAAAAATCAACCATCCCTACAGACAAGTAATTTATTTGCTGAGGATATCAGAGCTCTGTGATTGAAATCAACTCTAGGACTGATCACTTAAAAAATTAATAAAATTGTTTGAATAGTCTCTCTGAATTTGGAAGGTAAATCTATAAATTATATGGGTTTTTTTTTACAAGAAACAGGAATAAGTCCAGTCCTAAATAAAGGATCTAATAATGGCCTTGGATCTTGCTTTTTATAGACTAATGATCATTTGCCAAAAATATTCAGTAGAGTAAACAAGAGTATTTTTACTTCCCTTGGCCTCCTGCTATGTACACTGCAGAAAATTCATGAAGTTAAAACTTACAAATTGTTAAGTTTTTTCCTGGGGTAGTTGGGCAGCTTATCCTACTATAAACCATTCTCCTGTTTTATTGGTAGGCATAAAACATAGATGTACAGGAAATAATTTCTCCTATCAAATCATCTGTTCAACAAAATTTTTGATCTGTTAATTTAATTTCAAATTTTCCCTTGCCTTTTAGGACTCTCACAATTCCTTTGTGTTTCTAGATGTTCTTGAGTCTCAAGTGTTTAATTTCATAACAAAGACTTGCCAGGAAACCTTTCTTTAAAAATTCACTGCAATCATGATGATAACATGCAATCAACATGATAACAGTATAATCTGAACAATATATTTCCAGTTCTGAACTTTCCATTGGCTCTCATAGGGAGGAGATTTCTTGCTTCCCCATTTGTCAGCTGGTAGGGAAGCTTTTTCTTTTCTTCATCCGACTACTATAACAAGATTGATGATTATTGTTATTTATTTTGCTATCTCATTACTTATTTTTATCACCTTTAGAATTCAAGCAGCCACCAAAAAATGTCTCTATCATGAAATGCCTGAATTTTTTTCCATATGACAGAAGACCATATCTTCCCTAAGGTATACTTTTGTTAATGCACAGAATAATCCCATTTCACCTGCCACCTTTTTCCTCCCATTTTCAGTCTGCACTAATTTTGCACAACTTAAGATGTTTTTTTATATTGTCATTCAGTTCAAACCTCATAAGCATGAGATGTAAAATCAAAACATCAATTTTTTTCTCAGGTGATATAAAGTAAATATGCCTGCAATGGATGTTGACTGAGGAGCAACACACACTCCTGTTCACAAGGTAGATTAGTAGCTGACCTGGAGAGTAAATGAAGGAATTGGGTATTTCATATCTGATTATATTTTCATGGGAAGGATAGTGAATTAAGAAGTTTTCTCATCTCCCAAATTCCACTGATGTATTTGAAATGTTTTAAATTTTTTGTTCTTCTCTGTCTTCACTGGAGAACAAAATGTCTTCACAGTTATATAATCTTTGTCTCCAACACTCTGAAAGGCCCTCGATATTTTATTTCTTTCAGTAGTACTCTTTTCTCTGTATGATTAAAAAAAAATGGAAGGGAGAGAAAAACTGGCTTTTCTTCATTCTTCTGTTGATTCTTTTCATGCTGTCACAATACTAATAATGCCACAGACATTCCTTCTTGAAAGACTGTTTGACAGGCATGTTTTCCCTTACCTCCTCTCCTCAATTATCACCAGTTCCCACTGTTGCCATGCTCCCTGTCAGCTAAGGACTAACAGCTAAGGACTCCTTATAAGAGCTAAGGAGCACAAACCACAACTACACTGTTTTG
Source organism: Agelaius tricolor (assembly GCF_023055355.1). NCBI lineage: Eukaryota > Metazoa > Chordata > Aves > Passeriformes > Icteridae > Agelaius > Agelaius tricolor. Next base: position 22,700,605 of record NW_027269267.1, on the reverse strand, counting down.
TTTGACTAACACAGATTTGCCATTGGAGATAGTTATTTCTTCAGATGAAAACATCAAAAAGAAATGCAACAGCCTCATAAAAGAGTTGCCTGAGAATTGGTTTGAAACTACACTTTAATAACTGCAAGTTTAATCAGGTCTTCTATTAGAGAACCAAACTGCATACAAAATACAGACATTCTAAAAAACTCAGGTTTGTGCTTCAGATTCAATGGCACCTAAATAATTCTGGAGTATTTACCTGAAATGCAAAGAAAACAAGGATCTGTCCTCTAGACCTTTATCTTTCCCAATATCAACACAGGTAGAGTTGGATGAACAGGATAAAAAGCAGAGTACTGTAATTCCTGAAAACCAGGGCAATTTTTAGAAACCCAATAGATGTCTCTGATAAGCGTATGGCTTTGTATCTACTGTGAGAAACTTCAAATCCCTCACAAGAGCATAGCTGGCAGAGTATCTATGAGGGACTGGCCCACAACCCCTCATATTGTTCATTCTTCCCTGCTGATGTGTCTGCAAAGGAGGTAACATGGTCCTAACAAACAGAACTTGGCCTATAAAATTACCATTACAGTTAGGATGGCACTACTGGCAGCAGACTGAAGCACCAAGTGCACGTCATAATGAAGCTCTCACATATATTTCTGTGCATTGAGGAATTCAAAGCTGTATTTTCTTGTCATTTTTGTATCCCAAATGTAATATCTCAAACTTACTCTGCAATAAATTGTTTTCCTATTTCTAGGGCATGTTGGAAACAGTTTTGAAAAGGCCAAATGAAAAACTCTAAATAATAATCACCCTCATTAAAAAAAAAGTCATAGGTGAAGGATTAGCAAAATGCAGCTTCCAGGCATCATTTGAAGCACAAACTATTTGCCATTAAACACTTTAATTGTCACCTCCTGTTTGCTAGCTTCAGTAACCAACTTACAAGTTAAAAACAATAAAAGTACTGTGCCCTGTGCTGTGTCTTTCATCTACTGATTTTACAAGATTGACCTGCCCTGCAAACCCAGCCTTGGCAGTAGGCTCATTAAACAGTGTGTGCTTTTCAGCAATGGATGGCCTGTCATTAAAAGTCCATCTGAATGATGCACCACCTGAGCCATAATTTTACAATAAGTACCTGAATGCAGCCTCTGTGGGAGAGTCATAGAGATTGGAAAAGTCTCAAACACATTAAAAATAAATAAATATATCTGCAGTTCTAATGTTCAAAGCTTACCTACAGGGAATTGCAAAATAATAAAATCTTTCCACTAAAAGAATTTTATGCGTTGCCATGGGTACAAATGCAAAGCAAGACAAGTACTATCATAATAAGGATGGGAAATTATCAATTAAAAATAGGGTGGGGAAAAAACCAAAGCAGAGCCCCCAGCAATGCCGTTCTGAACTTGAGAGTTGAAGGATCTGAGTGGGTACAGAGATTCCAGATTGCAAGTGAATGAGCAGAGTGGAGAACAGTTACCCCAGAGATCCCATTCCTATAGGCTTGAGATGCTGCAACCTTTGCCTTTCTGTTTGAGGAACCAGAGGTGCAGAATAAATGTAATTTTAAAATATTATCTGCCTCCAAGTATTCTCCCGTACAATGCAGAACGATTAATCATTGTTCACCCAAACGAAGAAAAGACCCCATCAAGGTAATATGCATTGTGCTGCTCTTTTCCTTTCCTTTGAAAACTGAGATGTTACAGCTAGAGGCCATTTCTAATGATACATCTTTCAGACTGCCTGTAAGGGAGTGAGCCTGTAACAGGATATATACACCATTCCTATCTCATCAGCAATGGGGAAGTTTCAGAAATTACTAATGGCTCTCCCAAAGCACCTGTTTTTGCCTTTAGGTATAGTATGACGATGGCTTTATAACCAGAGAACTGGGTATAGCCTGCTGAAATTAGTTTTCAAGCAGCAACAGCTGGAAAGGGTTTGAAATTGTGAGTAATGGTGGCAGCTGGGACTGTGAGAAGCTCCTGTCAGCCTCAAAAACTGCTTAAATACAACTTCTTAATATACAGGGAATAGTAATAAAGTAATTGTAAACAATAGTGAGACCATGGAGGTCTTTTATCTCCATTATTATTCCAATGAGTATATTTGTAAGGATCTGAAGTCCTCTATGTATACATAGCACTTCATCTACCAAAATAAAGACAAACTGATGGTATCATCATCTCTGCACATGTGGTACAGCCATCATGCAGCATTGTCTGTCCATAAACCAAGATTTCATCACAAACTTTGCCCATCCCAATACTGAAACTTCTTGCTGCCAAATACATCTAAATATTACACAGTTCATTCATTTTTGTTGCTGAACTCCAGGGTTTCTGCATGCTTTTGTATCTGTTTGTCTGATATGCAGTACAACAAAAGATTTTTTTTTCTTTGTGCACTGACCTGAAGCATTTGATTGGTTTTTACTCAATTTATGCTTGAAGTTCTTGTTAAGACTGCAAAATCTCTCTCTCAACCCCCATTTAGATTCATGGAAGGCTACAAGGGCAGCTAAAGCCTCTGAGTGTTTCACAATAGGCATCTGAGTTTTTCTTATATAGCTGCACACTGTTCACTGCAGTGCAGTAAAGCTGCAGTTTCCAGAGCCCAATCCTGCCATTAAACATTCAGTGGAAAGATTTACAGCCCCTTTGTGCCACAAGTATCTTTGTTTTAATTCAGTACTGAAGACTCAAGGTTAACAAAAAAAGCCCTTGCCGCTGAAGTAAAACACTGCAATACTGTTAAAAGGAATGTTATAGGAAGAGAACAGAATTTATTAATATTGCTCACAGATTAAGCTGCTTTGAGGGTTCTTTCCTTGGTGTTTACAACTCTATTTCATCAAAATATTGATGTCTTTAATTTGTTTTGTAAGCAGAATTAATTTAATTTTTTAACTTTCTCAAAGCAAAATTTATATCCGAGTCTCTTCTTCATTCCAGTCAAGTACTTATTATTGCCATTATAGCCCTCAGAGGGAAAAAAATTTCCAGTGTCTGCCTTTCTGTTCTAATTCCTCCCTGAGTCCTCATCCCTGTGAAGGTCGCTGAAAAACAAGAACTTAGTTTTTTTTGTAGCAGATAAGTGCTATCTGCCTGACAGTTCCTTCTTCAAGTAGCAGACATGTTGCCTCTGATTTTTCAGTATCTTAGTGAACCACCTTTTCTCTGAGACATGCTTTTTGTCTTAGTAATTGTCCTATTTTTTGAACCAAAAATACAGTGTGTTATTATTCTCATTGAGCTACTGAAAGAAAATACTTTGAGGGAGCACACTAATTAAAAATCTATTAAATATGAATAAGCCTCATTTACCTCCTGCCTTAGCACAAATATTTCTATAAATCTACTTCAAAATCAGATTTTGAGGCCACTGGAATGGGATACTGACTATTTTAGAAGTATGCTATCAACAAAATGAATGCTAGGGGTCACACTTACCCAGTTTTGGCAAAGTTAGTCCAGTATGTCATAACCACTGCACTAAGCATGACATCATTCTTGGAAAAGTTGCAGTTGAACAGTTCTGTGGGACCAATCATAGGAATCCCAAACACATAAGGGACTTCATCACCATGAGCTGAATCAGCCCAGCTGGGTTTCATTTCACTTTGGCAATGGTGATAAAATGCATAGAAATATGTTGGAGATCCATACTGGGCATGCAGGTCAGCTGTGGCAACAGCTGGAGCAACCCATTGGTGGTCTGTAAAAAGAGCAACCAGGGTCTTCCGTCTTGTTTCGGGATTTTCTTTGTCTGCCCAGTCAGTGTACATGAATTTAATGGTCTCTCGCAGTGTGTCCTTCCCTTCTGGATAGCCATATAGATTGTCCACAAAATTGGAGACAGAAAAGTCAAAATCATTAGGAGAAACACCATCTTCATTGTCTACAATGCCATCCACGAATTTCAAACCTTCCCCTTGATTCACACCCAGCATTATATCATAGTTAAGGAATTCCCCTTGCTCCATTAGAATCTGAGGGTCATCTGGAATCACATCTCCATCTATCACAGGCCCAAAGGCAATGTGGTACGTGGCTGGAGTGATAGTCTGTTGAATGAGTTCTTTGTAATTCTTATTCCGCAGACATTCAACCAAATCAGTGGTATCCAGCATGTCGCAGCCCACTTTATCTGCCAATATCCGAGTGTACTTGGCAGGCTGATAGTTCACTGCCCAGCTGGACAGGGCTGTTCCACTCTGTATGATTGCCTTTTGGAACAAACCTGCAGGTGCAAATCGTTTAAATACAGATGCAATTAGATATTAAAAATATATATATATATTTAAAAATTGAAAAGTATTTTTACTAAGGAAACAAAGTTTTGATTATAGAATCCCTAAAGGATGCATACAATGAAATTTTGAATAAATTTCCATACATCCTATTCGCTGCTCCCTTTTTATGCTATGTGGAATAGGCAACTAATTAAAATCTGCCATGTTCTTGATGATCACACACAAAAAGCATGAAGGTTTCAGGTTACTGTTTCAAGAACAAAGCTCATTCCTGTACTGCAGTTTTCTTGTATCTTTGATGGAAGTTCTCTGGCTTTACCACATTGGTAGTGCTGTGAAAATTTCTTTGAAGGACTGAAAGCTAAAGGCAATCATATGCTCTTTGCCATGTAAATGACACTCATAAATGCGTCTTTCAGTAGTTTAAAGGTCAAATGAAAATTACACATTCTCATTTCCTTCACAAAAGCCATGCATCATACTAACTTAAAAAAATCTGCTCTATTAAAAGCAATTTTGTATGTTTGAATCTTCTATTGTGATATTTTAAATTTACCATTTAATTTTTAAATTATTATTGTGTGTATATGCTAGCATTGCTTATATGTTGAATTGCATGTGTGTGCATGTGTGTGTGTGCGTGTGTGTGTGTGTGTGTAACTCTGCTTATATGTTGAATTAAAATTGTAACATTTAAATTGTTTTGCAAGAGAGCAAGATGGTATTCAATTGTTCTTTCTGGTTATTTTGTGTACACTAATATATAATCTGGAGTATGAAGAAAGGATAGATGAATAACCAATCTGAAGAGTTTCTTTGCTTAAAACACTAAAAGGCAAGGGGAGCTTACTGGTGAATCTGCCCCATCTGTGGAGTTTTTTTCTGGTAAAACCACTAAAATGGCCAATTTTATATTTAAACTGAAATACTTGGGTGTCATCTGTGCATGGTTTCTACCATCATGTTCTCAAAATGCAAAAGACAGGAAAGTTAGAAAAGCATGTGGGATTTTTGTTGATATACCTTTGAGGATGATAACTGAATGCACACACTAAAAAATTTCAATTATTTAATCAGTTATGTTTTTCATGGTTCCATCTGCTTGATTTTGGCATGGCTTGCTCAACAGTTATTCACTGAAATTTTATTTATATGAGTAGACTGAATTGTCAAGCATAACTATGTATTTCAAAATTAGGTGTGTTTTCCAGCCTCCCTGCTATAACTTCTGGCTATGGCTTATCTTTTAAAAATTCTTGTCTGTTTTATTGTGATAGAAATGACATGGATTAATAAATACAATAGATATTTTGGTGTTCTTTTATACAGTCTTTGTAGATTTGATCTTATCACCAGGAATATTTATAGTTCAGTACTGGTGCTGTACATTCTTGGAGTTTGGGTTCGGGTTTTTTTGGAGGGTGAGGTGCTGAGGGTTGAAATCCCACAGCTCCCTTACCAAAATCTGAAAACACTGTGTGGGATCACACAGTACTTGTGGGGAGTTAAACACAGTTTTTAATAAGGCTTAGTTATATTTTTACTAAGTAAGGAAAGAATCTACATATATGTTGGAAGTGCAGCCAAAAGTGTACAAAAAATCAAAAAGGTCATTGCTCTTTTCCATTTTAATTAGGGCAAATTCTTTGATAGAAGAGCCAGCGGAATCTGTTGATAAAGCTAGAAAAAGTATATTGCCCATGGCATTTGTTGCATGAGATTTATGCTGTAATAGCATTTAGTTTTCCTTATAAACAGATTTATGTTGACTAATACAAATCCAGAATTCTATCTAGTAGGTATTTTACAAAAATTACAGACCTCATGTAATTCTAATTCAGCCTACCTTGTTTGGCCCTTTCCCTACATTTTAACATTAAAAAAAAAAAAAAAAAAAGAAGAAAAAAAAGTACTTTGCCTGGAAGATTGTTACCTTCTGAATAGTGGGAGAGTGTCAGGAGACTGACACAGGAAGCTCCTGCCCCAGATCCAAAAATAGTAACTCTCTTCGGGTCTCCTCCAAATGATCCAATATTTTCTTCAATCCAACGTAAAGCTTGGATTTGGTCAAGCAATCCATAATTGCCTTTTGCAGCTTGGTCCCCAGTACTTAAAAAACCTATAAGGCAAAACCCCATAATTTTAGTTCACCGCATACAGTTAGCTACAGGGTATCTACATATTCACAACACATCTTTCCATCTTTCCATCTTCTGTGCTTTTTTTTTTTCTTCTTTTTAAAGGTCACAGTTCTAGTTAAATGTCTCCTGAGCAAGCAGAGAAATTCATTCTGTGTGCTATTTTGCTTGATTTTGTTTTTCCCTACTTCGGAGATCCCATTTATGAGGAATCACTATTTCCTTACTGAAATATTTCTGTAACAATGCAACAATACAGAAAGACAATTTAAAACATTTTATAACTGGATGTGAGTCGGGTGCAAAATCTTAGGAAATAGTTTTTGGGCAAAGATGTGAGATAGCCAGTCTATGACTGAGAATGACACTCTCTAACACATTAATTTAAATACTTCTTGCCAAAATTTTCCTGAACTACACAGCTCTTTAAATTTCTGTACTTGTGATATGGATAAATGTACTCCGAAACAGAAAAAAGAAGGCTGAAGTAAATAGAAAAAAAAAAACATGAAAAAGCGTAGGAGAAAAAAAATTACACTTCAATTTCACAGAGGATATTTATTAGGAAGAAAGCAGGTAAATCCATGACAATATAGCCTTTGGTGGGAAGACTTTATCTGAACAAATCAGGTCTTGTCTTTCTCTTTGGAAATTGCAGGAAAACCTGTGCTGCTGTTTTTTGTTCCTGTACTGTGGTTATCAGATTCTAGAAAAAAAGCATGGCATGTTTGCTGCTTGTCTTGCAACCGAGAACAAAATGACCATAAGATTAGGACTGAGATTAATTTTTGAAACCAGCTAAGGTGAAACATTGCAGTTATCTCTGCTGCCTATCATTCACAGTTAAGACTTGTGCTATGTCCGAATTACCACATTAAGCTGTTACTCACAGTCCTCTCTTTAATTCCCTTTTCTGTTAAACAACTTTTCCTGTTAGACAACTGCAAAGTCAGAAGTCTATTAGAAATATCTTACAGCATATGGAAGTTTTCAGATGGACATTACTGATTTAGGCATCAGTGACAGCTGTCAAAGACAAAACAAGGACATCGCTTGGCAGGTTTTTCCCAGCTAATTATCAGTTGAGAAATATTTGCTAGAAGGGGGACCCAGGACATAGGAGATCTATGATCTGGAGCAGTTGGAAATGAAAGAGTCTGTTATCATAAACCGTGTGAGCCTGCTGTAACAAGGCCTCCATGCTCCTGGCTGGAAGGTGAGTCTTAGGTCCCTAGGGGAAAAAAGACTTTGCAGTACATTTCCCAGGCTTTGGTAAAGGGGAACAGATCTCTTTGCATTGGCTGTAATAATTTTTTTGTTTATAGGAAAAATGAAAATACACATGAAGGAAGGTATTCACATAATGGAGGAAGCAGAATACAAATCATATCCATATTGCTAAATAACATGATAAAGCTTTTTCATTTAAAAAGCCTCTACTAATGGAAAGCTCAGTCATAAGAATGGCAGTAACCTTTTTTTCTCTTCTGTGCAAATGGAGAAAAAATAAACACTCTTAATCCATAATTGTCTCAATTTATTTTTTTAACCGATGTGTTTTTCTCTTTTTTCACATGCCTTTATTATCTTTATAAGCCTGTCAAAGAAAGAATAACCCACTTGCTGGCTTTGTTGCTGTAGCTCACTGCAATATTCTATAATACTCTATAATTAAGGCTTTATTCAATCAGAACTATGACATCCATTGGATAAAGAGAGTGTTGTAACCTTTAAAGAAGGATGGTAATTAATATTCAGAGCCTAAACCAGTTTTAGTTCTACTAGCAGCATCAAACTAAAGCTGTTTGAACTTCTTAATTTTGAATTCTTAGCAAATGTTCTAAAAGGTGAACTTGGTAAAACTGCAGTCAATGAATATCTAATGTTCAAAAGATGAAGTGTTTTTTTTTTTTGTTTCCACAGTTGTCTGCTGATTCTCATTAATTGCAAGAACAAATTTTCTTAATTTAAAAACTAATCACCATGGCAAAGAGTCAGCCCCACATTACACAAACTGAATTCATAAATCTGTCTTTTCTTGCCAAGGATGTATTTTCTTTCATGCTCTGAGTACCAGATCAAAATATTTTTTCAAAGCTATTTGAAGAAATTCTGGCAAATAGTAACTATTTGTCCAGATATACACAACACTAAGGGTTTTTTGGCTTTTTTTCTATATTACTTCAGTGAAGAGAAAAAAAAAAAAAAGCTTCTTTAAACTGAAGTTCCTGAAATAACTGTTATTTTTCTCTGACTCTATGAAGGAAAGCATTCAAGAAAAATTCTTTCATTTTAAAGTACGAGATAGAAATCGTCAAGGAGAAAAAGATTGCAAATGGAAATTGCTGGGAATTTTCCTTTTCTACAACCTTTAAAAATGCTACTCAAAAGCTACATGCTGTCTCTAGCATTGTTTTGATAACACAGTGAATACCCAAAGCTACACACAAGGCTCCTTTAGATCACACTGAGGCAAAAAGAAATCCCTAGCTTTATCTTTATGGTTGGTTTCCCCATATGCTACAGAAATCTTACTGAGATATCAAGCCCCAACATACTAGTGGTGATATTTCCCCATTACTACTAAAATGTTATGCAGACACCCACTGGGACAAGTAGAAGGAAAAAATATCCATAAAATACACCCAAAGAGTTTAATTTTGCTCAGCTTTAGCCTTGTCTAGTGGTTGGAGGCCATAGTACGGCTGGCAGACCTTCAAGAGTACGGTTGGAGCCTAGTACGGCTGGCAGACCTTCAAGAGTCAAGACCTAAAGAGAATGGGTGGTCTGCCTGCCCACTGTACACATTTTCCTTTATTTTATCATGACCAGGCTATTGCCTGGTCCATGGGCTGAATGAATGACTTCTCATGGACACAGTGCATAAGCGGCAGGAGATCTTCCAGCTGAGGATCACCTGGAAGAGCCCAAGCTGTAAGAAACTCTCTTCAATGTGAAACAATGTGCAAGGAGTGGTGACAGTACTGAGGTTTTCTGCGGAAATACACCCTTGATCTGAATTAAAACACTAGTGTAACCACAGTCAGGATAAAAAACATATTTTCCCAACCACAGGACTTCAATTTAACATACACAGATTTAGGAAGAAAAAAAAGCAATGGAGAAAACCCCCTAAACACCATTATGTTAAAGATTGAAAATTATGATCTGAGAACTATGATTTCACCCTTAGAGATAAATAAAATGGCCAAGATAACTGCAACCTTGCAGTAATTTTCATTTTTAAATTTATATTACCTACTTTGTCATTCTTTTTAAATTATTTTAAAAAATAAATTACACAAGTAAGTTCCCTTTGACATTTTGCACATGGCAATACCCAATATTACATCACTGCAGGAAAAGTCCATTCTTTATCTTCATATTTTGGCCCCATGGGCCTAATACATATCAAATCAATTTCATAGCTGTCTGAAAGCCTAAATTTCAACTGTGAATATTACTCTGCTGCTTTGTGCCTTTTCCCCTCTCTCTCTCCCTTCTTTCTGACCCCCCAAGTTGGGGGACTGTTTCCCAGTGGAAACAGATGAGGTTGCCTTGGTGAAATCTGGTATTATATTACTGGCTCAAAATAGCAGTATATAAATATAAATAAGGAAAAATTGAACTTGATTCTATCATGAATTTTACTAGGTATTACAACCAATTCCAAAAGTATATCTTGAAATGAAACATACTTTTCTTTGTAAATGAAGCACTTTTGCTTCAAATTCTGCCCTCCACAGGTTTTCTTAAAAACAAAATGTTTCATTTCTGAGGCACAACCCTCAGACAAAAAATAATGCCAAACTTAGTAAGAAACATTAAACAGCCAAGATGTCACAACAAGAAATTAATCACCAGGAAATCTGTAGAAAATCAACAAGTACGTGCATTTTGATTTACTTAAGTCCTCTTTGTTAAGCCTCTGCTGCATTTTCTGAGTTTACATTTCTTTTGTCTTTATGCCTTTTCATGACTGCTGTCCAATAGCCTGCTGCATTTTGTTTGTCAGGTGACATACAAAGATTGATTTGTACAACAACTGATCAGAACTATGACATAAGCAAAATAAATAAGATACTGGAGAGTGTGCTCCAGAGTACAATCATGTCTTTTTTGTTTACATTTGTGAAATACCAGAGTAGGGCCTTTTCAAAGCAAAGAGCAAATGGCAAGCATACAGCAGAGCCTTCATATTTTCTAATAGATTTTGTCTGTACTTATCATATTTACTACTGTAAAAGTAGACCAGTTCAAATGCCAAGTAAAATTCACTGGGGATTATTGAGGACATAGAGACTATAGTTAGTTCAGCAAGACCCTGAAATATAAATAGTTGGAGAATAGAGAAGCTTTGAGGGAATTATCACATAAATTTGTCCTACACTTGCCCTTCCCTAACCATTCCCAAACATCCCAAATAATGTTAGGAGGGAGGATGTTTGGCTGGATGATATCTTGGTTGGAATCAATGTAACTATATATTTTTTGGTTTTTTTGACTCTATATGTATGATGTCAACATTACTGAAAAGCTGGTGGGATGTAAGACAGAGTGATGATGTCCTTGGCACAGGTTTAGCAGAAAAAACCCCAAACTCCTACAGCATGACTAGCATATGCAAAGCTGAGTAAGCATCACAGCTGCACCTGAAATTTCTACCTAGAGACTAAAACAAATGAGAGGACTCTCAACTGTCTATGTACGGGTCTGTGCAGAAATAATGTTACACAGAGACTTCTTCATCCTGAAAACAAAACAACAATGCCTTTCCTCCAGCTGCAAATTGGTTTGAAACTTGCAGGTGCTCTGCCAAAACAAATGTTTTAATATTCAGAAACTTAAGAAGTAGGATAGCGTGTGATTCTGAAGCAGTGGTCATAAAAGGGAATTTCTGCATGCCATGGCTATTTACCATATCTAGCTGCAAATAACACGCATTTAAATTTTAACTCAGATTTTGGTAAGTGAAGAGAAACAAACAGTAAAGATAATTCAGCTTACAGTTTTTATATGAGGGTATAGATTATGTTAAAATACAGTGGTGATTTTAATTCAATTTTCTAGCTTGGGCTTAAGAAAACAGTCTCTTCTGATTTTGCCTTGATGTATTCTTTTCAATTACTTCTATTGGGAAGGTAAAACTTAAATCTGTCATTTTAGAAAGATCATCTCATTACTATATGCAGTACAAAGGAATAGGTCAGTGATGGTGAGGTGAGACTATTTGTTCCTATATTGATTCAGTACTGAAACCTAAAATCTAGATTTTTACAATTCAGAAAAACATCTAATCTGAAATATATAAAAGTCTTTTGAAAATATTCTGGATAATAAATATGCATAAGAACACTTAGCAGTAAAAGAATGAGAAAAGACAACAGGATACGTTTTAACAAGATTTAAAACCTACTTTTATGCATATTTCTAAACAGTGAAAAGCTTCTTAACATAAATTTATTGGAACACCAGGGAGATCAACAGTTTCCTACAGTCAAGCCATTATGATATTCTACAATTAAATATTTTTAAGGAATCTAGTTGAAATTAGTACATTAAACTTAAACTGCTCTTAGATTTGCCTTGTTCATTGTAAAATGCACTGAAGCTATTGTGCAACGAGGTTAGGTCAATGAATATTATCTAAAATATTAGAGATTTAAGATGTTCACATTATTCAATTCTATTGTTATTATTCATGATGAGAAGCACATAACTCTATAGGAAGTGTCACTGAAGAAGATTTTGCCAATCATTAAGAATGTAGATTTTAAAAAAAAATATGGTAAATAATGATGACAGCATCAAACATTTCAGAGCACATTCAACGATCTACTGTCCATTTAACTGAATATTCACAAGTTAAACCTGCCATTGTATAATATACAATCAATAAAACAGCAGGTTCAGTAAAAAAGATTACTGTTAAATACATGGTTAACAGCTTGATTAACAGCAAATTAACAGCTCTGGGAATGTTATTGCCAGAAAAAAAAAGTGTGTGTGTGTTAAAGGAGAGACTAATAAATATCTGGTGCCATCAGCCTACAGTTTGAAAATATTTCATAATCACTGATCTAGACAGTCAAATCCAAAGGCATTTACAAAGAAAAATATGCCATGACTACCTATGAAGCACTAATGCAGTTACACACTCTTTCTTCTCAGATGAGGAAATACAAAAAACAAGCACAAGAAAAATTATAGATTGAGACAGAGCACAGTAAGTGAAAGAAACAGGAAAAAAGTAACTAAAGGAAAGGACAACATCTGACACCTCCCAAAAGCAGAGTGAAGCCTTGCCAGTGTCTGAAAAACAGCTACTTGGAAGTCAGACCCACCCCACATCTTCCTCTGACATTGTGTCCTCTGTGTGATGATACACCATGGGACATCTGCTTGGTCACTGTGGGTCCACTGTCCTGCTTCTTGCTCACCCTCCCAAACTCATCAGCCTCCAACTTATTGTCTCTGGGCAGCATGGGAAAAATAAAAAACCTTGGATCTGTGTAAGCACAGTTCAGCAACAACTGCGATATCAGTCTGTTATCAACACTACATTAGCTATAGACACAAACCACAGCATCATAGGGCTGCTCTGAAGAAACTTAATTCAATCATTAATTCCCACCTTAAAAATCTTAATTCCCACCTGTCCCAGTACAGTATTCTACACCTATGGCACAATCTCCACTTCTAAAGGGATGCCATTTGGGTTTTGCCTTTTTTTCAATATGTTCTTTGTATTATTCCACACATATTTATAACTCTGAAACCTATTGTATTAGTAGCTACTTTCCCCAGTACTTTTCCACGGCCTTTCTCTAAGCAGAAAGACAAAACAAATTCCAGAGCTCCAATTCTCTTTGTATGTTATTTTTCATGTCATTTGGGATGTAATTTGATTTTAAAAGTTGTAATAACAAGGGAGTTAAAGTTATTCTTTAAAATAAGATGAAAGAACCAACATTTAAATTTTAGACATTTTAATGAGTCACTTATTGATAGCTGAGTTTGTGGTACTATAGCTACCATTTCATAGCCATCACACAAACTTCCTTAAGTGGTATATAACAGCTTCTTAATAGAATTACTTATGGCCCTTAGGGAGGAATCAGATTTTCAGTTATCACATTCATAATTTAGAAAAGGAAATGTTGATTAGATTTGTTAAATTTAATGTTTCAGCTAATGTGGGATTTTCCTCACTAATATATTTATTCTTGGGTTTGGGTTTTGGTGCTTTCTTCTGTGCTTCTCTGATTAATAATATATGTTTCATAGCACTAAATCAATGTAAAGGTTAACAGTAATGAATTACTATTATCCTTTTTATTTGTTTGGGGTTATGAACCCAGGATATACTTTGTTCAGCTAATAGTGATGGTTTCAGTTATTACACTGTTTTTTTTTACACATGCATGTAGTGATTTGCAGACCATGTGAGAAAACTTGAATAAAGAATACTTGAATAGAGAGACTAAGATAGAATTGTTTTTAGAACAGTTTTTGGGATTTCTAAGTATCTCCAAATTGTGCTCTAGCTCTTAATTTTTTCTCCAGGATGGATTCAGTTTTGGTGATTTCTGAGAGACCACTGGAAATGATGAAGTGACAATTCTCAAGTGTCAGATATGATTTTTGGGGACACCATCCACCTTGTCTCCCCGGTGCTCACTGCTGTCATACTCAAAACAACACATTTCAAAAGCAAAGTAATTCAGTCCTAAATCAGTTGTTACAAAATATTCACATTATCAATAATTTGGCATCTCATACAGAGATATGAATTGTAGGGAGACCCTACTCACAGGGGTGAAGGAAGATTAGTCTCCAGAAAATCTTCTATTATAGATAATGGCAGGAGAGAAAGAAAAAAAAAAAAACCAACAAAAACACACCACCATTTCTAGAAGCCAAATTAAAGCACTGAGTCACAGTCTTACTGTAATCAGCCACTAAGCAATCACTCTTCACAAGACAAGAAAAGTTTAACAGGAATTATCTTTAAGGGCACGACAAGCTCCACCTCAGCTCCTCCTGATATGTGCCACCAGAGGTGCAAGGGAGGCACCTGCAAGGTGGTGTTGAAAGAGCAGGGAGGAAGGTGATCAGTTACTACTCTAAAGAAAGTACAGGAAATTCGGAAATTGCAGAGAATCCACTTGAGGAGCAGAGCAGGTCAGAGGGATGGCTGCACAAACGGCTGCTGTCTGTCAGGTCCGAGCGAGGCTGTGACAGCAGTTCCCATGCTTTGGTAATTTGTACTACCCCTTCTGTTAAACAAATGAAACATGCTATCAAAATCTCCCAGATGAATCTTATTCCTGTGGAATCAGTCCAGCTCTCCTGGCATTAGCTGACATGCATTAGAGCAGCAAACACTTCACCTGCACTCAATATTTCACTACTAAAAATTGAGCTTCTGCTAATTTCTGCTCCAAATGATCCTCAATGCGTTTGAAGGCAACTGAGATTCTCTACAAAACAAGCAAAGCTAAGGGCTCAAATTCTAGCAAAGTAGTTGTAAGAATATGATAATTACCAACCATCAGTAGAAGGCATAAGTGTTGAAGAAAGAAATCAATGTGCAGCAAAAGAAAATATGGATGAATTTTATAAACTGTTAATATGACTGTATCCAGACTTTACTTTGGGTACTCCAGTGAGAAAAAGACATCTTCTGAAATGATTCTTCATAGCAGATGTATCTAAGATGCCTGAAAAGCTTTGATTTATTTTGTTTATAAAGCCAAAAATATTTATTTCCTAGAATGATTCGGATGCTTTCAAATTGTTTAACATAGCAAAAGATTAAGAGAGACAGTTCTAAAAGATGCATTAAATATACAGAAAAGCCCAAATTGCTTCTGGATTTGCACACATGAATCTTATTTTATGAAATGTAAATGCTGAATATATGGACTTGGTTGTCTTCCTCCTGAATTCTTCTGGTTATGAAACAGATGTTAAAAAAAAGTTAGACACTGCTAAATATTAATGTTTTGAGTGTTTCAAAATAGTATTATAAAACCAATAATTTTCTATTTATTATTTTCAACAAGTGAATGTAATAGAAATAATCACTTCTTTAGAAAACAGTTCTGAGGGCTAGGAATTCACATTCTGCAGTTTTGGCTGAGCTCTTTGGGCTGGTTTCTACATCTTCATACTTCATATTTCTCTCTATTAGCATGTATCCAAGAACATAATCCTAAAATTATGAGTCTCAGTCCTCTGAGAGTTAATGAAAAAAAACATTAACCACATCAAAAGCACTTCTGCTGGATGTTATCTGTCCCTAGATTAATGTTCAGCAGAAGGAAGAATATTTAGGAATGACCACACACAACATTTTTTTGTTCCATTTCATTCTATCCTGCTTCTAAAGAATACTGACAAGAAATACAATACAATGCTGTGAAGTGTTAAATAAACTGGGGAGGAGGGGGTGGTGGGGGGGGGGGGGGTGGAAGCACTGGGAATTCATTTTCATATTTGGATTCCCAGAAGTCACTGTTTCTCATCTGTCTAGGTAAAGCATTGATAGGAATGAAATTATTTCTCCCAGTGAAGAAAAGCAAAAGTGAGGGTGACTGTGTACAAAAGTTTCTTCAAGTTACATCATTAGGCACAAAATGAAAGCACTTATGCATATTTAAGCTTCTACTTTGTTGAAAGGTTTTAGTAAATCTAGTTATTGTTGAATCTTTATTCAAAAAATGCAACTTTTGCTTCTTTTTACCTTTTACAGGAAGGTAAAGCAGTAATTTATTTCTTCTACAGTATGTGCCTATTAAAATTATTATTTACGTTCATACCTTACTATTAAAATGGAGCAATTTCATGTTGCCTAGATACAGATCAGAAGGCTATTTTATATAACTAATACACATGAACAAACAAACCAATCACAGATGAAAATAATTCTTTATTCTAGTATTTTCTTTAACCTTCTTTGCTCTTTTTTGTTACCATTGCTTGTGACAAGAAAAACATTCTTACTGAGGATATCTACAACTCCAGCAGGATGTTATGGTCTGTCTTTTACATTCAAAGCATTTCACCAGCTCTTTTTGAAATGGATTATTTTGTCCATTCACTAGACTTTTGGTAAAAAGAAGACAATGAACTATGGCAAATAACATTTCTAGCTTTACTTACTGGTCTGGTTTTATTTGGACATAAATATGACTCAAATCAACTTGCATCTGGCATCCACACAACTCACACAATTCTCTAAAGTTATGTTTTCCAATTTAAAATTTATAATTTTAAAGAAATACTGGTTCTCCAAATCTGATCTGATTTAAAATGGCCATCATAAAGTGAAAATTAATAGATTAACACATTATTTCACATATGTTCACAGAACTTCATAACTTCTGGGTATTACACAGAAATTGTAATTCCCTCACTTCTTTTTAATTTGAACTGTACTGTTTTTGCCCTATGTTTATCTACATATTGGTCTCCAATGGAATTTTTTTACACATATAAGCACACAAGAACACACGTGTGTGTGTGTGTGTGTATTTAGTGTTCATTAAGTACAATCTGAAAAATACAAATCTGTCTTTTGTCAAACATTTCAACCCACTAAGTGATATTTATTTCTAGAAAAGTAAATGTAACAAAAAAAAATTGCTATGTGGGAGAAAGATGCAGAATCTACTTTCTGGGCTGTCTCACAGTGTTGGTTTGCTGTCTTTTTTCCCATGGGAATTTAAATAATAATGCAAATGAAACATAAATAAAATAAAATAAAATAATTTGCTCAGTTTTAATTATTTTCCCTTCTCTTAAAGTTTTTAATTATTCATGCACACAGCTTCCTTTTGCCTCTTTGTTTTATGGCCCCATGATTTTTCTAACCTGTCTAGTTCACCAGAAGTCACTCTAGTTCACCAGAAAGATAAATTCTATCCTCAATTGGAATATCTCTTTTGGGCAGGAGTAAGTTTGTAAAATAGATTTCTACATCTTGTATGAATACTATCAATATAAGATGAGAAATAACTGTTTTTCACACTGCCTGCTCCTGAATGCAAGCCTTACCAGCTC
The DNA here is from genome assembly GCF_023055355.1 of Agelaius tricolor. NCBI lineage: Eukaryota > Metazoa > Chordata > Aves > Passeriformes > Icteridae > Agelaius > Agelaius tricolor. Next base: position 22,683,145 of record NW_027269267.1, on the reverse strand, counting down.
CTAAGGGGAAGGCTCCCAGTAGTCTGCTTCCTGTAGGACAGTTGCTTTGTCTTAATTAGGAAAAACTTGACTAAGGAAAAGTCAGTCTTTCCTATGGTCTCCAGAGCTGCCTATCTTTCTCCACTGACTGCCTTACTAATAAACACTACTTTTGTAGAATAGACGCTAAACTATGAAATCAGGCGTCCTCAAGGATCACAGAGACAGTGGTTTCAACATCTAATCAAACACAAATAACCAACAGGCAGTGCTACCAAATAAACATGACTACACACATCTAATTTAAACTTTCCAGAAAGGATTTCCAGCACTGCTTACTATAGAATATGTTCTTTATAAATAATTTTCAGACTATTTTTAGAAAGCTCGTTTTAGATCCACATAGTTTGTAATATACAGAGGGCTTTGCTTTTGCAATGCAAATATATACAGAATACATGAATAGAAGTAAAACAGTTTGTGGCAATTGGTATTTTACCTAACAATTAATGAAACTTTTAACTTACCCTGGCTAGCCTGCTCTTTTATGTAAGCTGGTGAGCTGTTTGTCACCATTTGCTGAATTTATTGCACTATGAACAGAGACAATTTTGCTTGCGTGCTACTTTGGAATCAAAGGAATGACTCACAAGCACTATTTGTCTGTTTGTGACAACAAGTCTTTGTACTGATATTCTTACTGAAGATATCAGGGCTCCCAACAGGATGCAGAATTTTTTACGGTGCCTTTTTCATTCTCTAACTATTTCATGGCAGGTCACCAAATATGTTTCTAAGTGGGTCATTCAGCCCATTCATAGTTTTTAATTTTTTTTTATCCAAGATTTTTAATCGCATCAATATCCTCCTGAGAAAGAGCTTTAGGAACACAACATCAGTACTTTTTGTGTTTAGTTTGATACCAAATATAGCATCTGAGAATGTGGACTAGAAATCAGGAAAATACCCAACCTGGAAAGAATTTCAGCATATTATTAATGTTTTCTTGTTCTGAAATATTTAACATTCACATTCACAAACACACAAACCCACAAAAGTATTCAAAATACCCCCTAAAAAGCATAAATCTCAATATACACAGTCTTCATTGCAATGAGAAAATAGATGGATACAAGGCTCTTCATTTTCAAAGGATGATCTGAGAATTTTTACTTGCTTGTTAGTGCATCATTATTATTGCTTCTAAGGTCTTAAACTTTAGATCATATCCATTCCTTTTAATAGAATTTTTGAGCTACACAGAGGGATAGAATCTGAGCATCAAGTTGCCTTGTAATTCCAGGCCCACAACTTTCTAATTTCACAATTTGGATGTAAAAAAAAAATCCTGTTTACACCAAATTTTAGAACCTAAGACTAATTTCATATCAAGTGAAATAGATTGTGGGAAATTGGGTTAAAAAAACCCCGACAGGTTTTTTTTTTGATGGATTAATATCAAGGGATTTTGTCTGAAAATACCAGAAGTCTATGTCAGTGTTCCTTCTGTTATTGCTCAGATAATAAGGTTGCAGTAAGTACAAGAGCATGAATCCCTACTGCTTTGGTCTTCTGGAAAAGGAACTGATGAAAAAGGTGTGGCAGAGACATACAGCTGTGTATAAATGCTCTCCAGTCAAACTAGCCTTTGGTGACTGTAGGTCTACAGAGCAATTTCTGTCATAGGATTACTTTTATCTCACTCTGTCCTGCCTTCTTTTCACCTCTTATCTCTTCCCAATATTTTTGATTTTTGTTTGTCTGGTTGGGTTTTTTGTTTGTTTATTTTTCATTTGTTCGGTTTTGTTTCATTTCGGTTTTCTTTCATGTCATGGTAATTTATTGGTGCCCTGCCTCTGAAAGTAAGAAAATATGATTACTCTTATTTTGCAAATGAAGAAACTCAAGTAGAGAAACTGAAAACCCAAGACACAGAAAACTGCTTTTAGAATTAATAGTAGAATAAAGAAGAATATGACTTCCAGTTCTAATTCAGCATGTTGCAAAGAAAATGTTTTCATTAATGAAAGTAAATAGAAAATCACAGATGATAAATCTTACAGATGACTGATCTAAAGGGGATGAAACACCCAGGCAGCAAGCTACAAATACACTTAGTATTCTGCTCTTTTTCCTTGATAAAACAATTCTTTTTCCAGAGCAAAGCACAGATTTACCCAGGAGCATGGAATGGAAGCCATAGCTTTGGAAAGTATGTGAATGTGAGAGGAGCAATGGGTAGTAACCTACAAATCAATGACTAGAAAAGCCCCAAGGGGCTGGGGATTTTTTTAGAGCAACTGAAGAGAAGATTCCAGTGTGATAAACCAGTGCTATCTTTGGATATTTAAGGAGCAGCAGAAGAAAAGAGAGATGACTTCATCCCTATGAGGAACACTGTAATCCATTCTGAGGTTTTTATTTTAAGCGATTAACAGTGTGGATGAAGAATGAGCCAAAAAATTCAGGATTTTAGGAGAACAGAAAAAAATAGGATTTGTCTCTCTTAGTTTCAAATATTGTCAGTGTAGAGAGCTGAGTTAGATCTTTAGATATCTCTTCAATCTTAAGGGTAACAGGCATCTACTACATTTAAGGCATACACATATAATGAAATTGCATTCTTTAGATTTTGGAATGCAAGTCTGCTGAGGTTTTTGCAAAAAGATTGCAATAGAACCTAATTTCAATGTAAAAATACATTTATGATCACAAAAACTCACTTATTTGGCAAGAAAAAGTCTCAAAAACAACAACAAAAATGCAGTAAGTTAAACAGAGACAAATACAAATGAGATATAAACATGGAAGGTTTTTTCAAAAGAACAATTATTGTTGATACTTTAATCTAAAGGTGAGCATATGATGTTGATAGAACCCTTCTAAGAACAGATCTAGTAGCACAAAATCTATGTGAGGAATATTTTATTCCATAAAAAACCACCACTGCCTACTGAAAGGCAACTTTGAAAATATTATGACTATACTATCACATTTTCAACACAGATTATCTTTCAATTCACCCATAAAGAGGGAAAGTGAAGTTTATATTCTAGTCTGTGACCAAGAGATGATTAATTTTAAATTGCTGCAGAACCATTAAAAATTGCATATAAACCCCTGTGTACAACTACTGAATGGTATAGCTAACTATGAACTCACCAGCATCAGTTACTGGGGAATATCCTTAGAGTGAGAATTAGATTGGCAGCATTAGGCAAAGTTATAGCATAAGAAATCCCTCATCAGGTTTGACCCCTTCATTAAGCATTTCAATTCTGTACATAGATGAAAGCTTCTTTTCTTACAAGAAAGAATTCTTCTTTCCCTTCCACTTTTCTATTAACATGCAACTATTTCATTTTAAGCTATTTTTTTCCTGACAGAATTTCCCTTCCCTTCCCCTCTACTATTGATTATACCAGAGGCCAGCCACGGGAATGTATTCAGTTTCACTTCCAGAAACAGAGACCGATGATCATGATCTTGTGAATGGGTACTGCTGTTGGTCTATAATAAAACAATGATTTTCATATGGCAACTTCTAATCACTATACAACAAAATGGAATGGTTTATTCATTCATCTTGTCCTTGTTTAGGATGGCAGTTCAGCTGCCTTGTGTTATGCCATTAAATCAACAGTTCTATAAGCTATACTTCTCTCAAAATCTCTGAAAGATGTTGCCTTTTCATTATAGCTACAAAAAAACCCAGTAATTCCATCTAGAAGGAAAATTTTAGGTTTCATAACAAAGTGGATATTAGCTTTGCCTATGATTTCCTCTGAATGCATACTACAGCTAACCCGGTTTTCCTGGTGTCCTCTGCAGGGATGCTGGGTTACCACAAGTGTACTTGAGGATTACTTTCTTCTAATGATGACTCAATTTTTATAAAACATTCATGATATTCTGAGAAAAAAAGAGAAAAAATTCATAGACTAGGTTTTTAACACATTTCGGGGTGATTGCAGGAGGGGAATAGAAGTCCATATTCCTTTCAAATCAGTAATTTTTATTAATAGAAACAATGTAACACATTCTATGTTGCTACTGAGCCATGAATATACCAGAATTAATAAATATATAATTGATATGCTATGCATGTTCATATTTATATGTTCCTCCAGCCACTGAGGCAAACAAAAATATTTCACACAGAAATTTACCCTTTTCTAGTAGATTTTTTGAGAAACAGAACTTAAAACATAAAAATAATAATTTAATTTAAACAAGACACAATTATGAAGACAGATAGACCACAAATGTAAATCACTTCAAAAAATAATATGGTTCAAATCTGTATGTTAAACTAGATTTCAACTCTTTCAAAGAACCAAGGGATGTAGAGACATGTTATGGAATGAAGAAAAGAGAAAAAATAATTAATTTTTAACCAGCATTTTCAGTGTCTGCAGTAACCCAATCTGTGTCTGGCAGTGACCAAATCTATCAGACCTCAGGAGAAGCAGCACAGCACAACATTCCTTTCAGAGTAAACTTTGCCAGTCTAAAAAAGTTTCACAAGTAGGTAAATGAGATCACAGGAATTAAAGAATGAGAATTATTTCTGAGAAAATGACCCAAACTTGAAAGTTCATAAAAAGTAATGTTAGTATTAAATGAAAATTTCAAAGACATACTGCAATCATAATATACCAATGCAGAATACAGTAATATATGTTAATATATGTTATATATATATATATATATATATATATATATATAGTGATTATCTCTTCCATAAGATGCATTTTACATTTTACATAAAGACATTTGTGATATTACTTAGTTGCCATGATCAGCCCTAAACAGAGGGGAGTCAATGGGAAGGTCAGTATAAAATCAACAATTTGGAAACAAACTTTGACAAAAGAAATAAGTATAAATGCATCAAACAAAAGTATCATTAACAACACAATGAGGGTTTTGTACAGATGCCATTATAGATGAGGACTATATCCCTCAAAATTCCAGGGAAAAATTCTTGCAAAACTACTCCTCATGAGTGATAAACAACAATAAATTATTTATATTCCAGATCTGAGTTATGGGCAAAGGGGAGAACATGGAATAACTTCCTCTCATCCACAGTAGTATTAAAACATCACTTAAATTACAAAATGTATAACTTTAATCATCATGATTTAATTTGCTTTTAATCTCAAAAGGTTGTAGAAGAAGAGATAGGATACTATAAACTGGACTTTGAGGCAATAGACACTGTCATTGGACAGCTTTTAGTGGCCTTTCATGTATGTTTTTTCTCATGTTTCTCTCTCTCTCTCCCTCTCCCCTTCCTAGTTATTCCCATGAAGGCTAGTTTCTGAGTATTACTAAAATGATCCAGTGTGACAGTGGTCACAGGGGTCTTTGGATGAGGGAAGAGATGAGGATTTGACTCTATATTTCAGAAGGCTTGATTTATTATTTTATGATATATATATTACATTATAACTATACTAAAAGAATAGAAGGAAAAGCTTCATCTCAGAAGGCTAGCTAAGCTAAGAATAGAATAGAAAAGGAATGATAAGAAAAGCAGCTGGCTCAGACAGAGAGAGAGAGCCAGCTCTGCCATGACTGGTCAGTAAATCCAAACATCCACATGAGACCAATCACAGATCCACCTGTTGCATTCCACAGCAGCAGGTAACCATTGTTTACATTTTGTTTCTGAGGCCTCAGCTTCTCAGAAGGAAAAATCTTAAGAAAGGATTTTTCATAAAAAGATGTCTGCGACGATCCAGGAAACCCTCTCAGTGAACAGCTTTATATTGAGAACTGAAAGAGATCTTGCTTCCTAAAGGATTAGGCTGTATCTGAATAGAGATTTCAAAAATAGCAGTTGGCCATTAATATAAATACTTACCTACTTTAAATTTTGTCCCTTGACTTCAGAGAGATAAGTTGAGCATTTTGTGAGAGAAACCGTAATTATCCCTCTATTACAGAAAAAGCAATGAGACATAACTGGTCAACATGACAAAACTGAACTTGGGATCCTTTTATCCTTCTGCGAATAAATCTAAGATCAGGCCTAAGTGTGTAAACCTTTGGAAGTGAGCCCCATTCTCTCAAGCTTCACTGAAAGGGTGCTCTTCAGTGGCATAAATTCCACATCCATGCAAGTCCCTACAAAGATGCCCATTGACTTAAGAACTCTTGGATAAAATAAACAAAATAACAGATGAAGTAGTTTTCATTCAGGATAAACGTCCTTAAAAAAAATGAGAGTTTCATTTAAAACTGAGTATAAAAAAATTAAGGACCATAATTTTTGGTAATATGAACTATGCAAAGGGACTACATAGAATTATCTATCGATAAAGAATTATCATATTATTAGCACAGGACTATTCCATTAAAAGATGAAATTAGAGCTTTAACAGATTGTTCTATGGCATTATGTAGAGCACCAAAAATTTTAAATATCTCTTCAGCTCTCAATAGAAGACACAGGAGTCAAAAAAGCTCAACATTATGCATCAAAATGTCAATGTCAGTTCAAAGCCCCATAAAGACTGGAAAAGTAATTTCTTGCCCTGAATATTGAAAAATGTGAGTCAGTTAAAACTCTGAATATAGTTTTGATGTGTTCCCAGTTATTTTGGGAAGTAATTTATGTTTTATTTCCAGCATTTTTATTGTAGAAAGTGACAGATTGGAAACATTATGTCTTCATTGGTTGTCTTTTTTTTTCAGATTTTTACCATCCGTTTCTGCTTATGACTTTTCTTATGCATACACTCTGAACACACACAGAGCATCAAGCAATGAGGACACAGCTGAATTCTCTTCTCTACAGTGGGCCTCAAAAGGCTCAGTGATAAAAATGATGTGTCTACCTAAGCTCAAACAAAGATATTAAGGTATTATAGAGTTTAACCAAACTTAGAAACTTCAGGGAAGATTTTAAGAATAGGATTCTTCTTCATCTAACTTTACTAAGGTTAAGAACATTGCTGAATCTTATCATCTAGCTTTTTCTTGTAGTCAGTCAATGGAGACTGCCTAATGACAGCTCTGGCCATTTTCTTAGATGTCATAAGGGTTATCAGCATTTGTTTAGTTCTTCTGTGCTGCAGTTAACAGCAAGGGATTGCTATGAGATTCTTAAAATTTCTGAAGCTGATGGTAGAGTGAAAATACATGAGTGTTGTATGAGCATCTGCAATTATAAACATAGAATTTATACAATGGATTTTATACAGGATCTTCAGAGCTCTCACAAACTCCTGTACTGGACAATATAAGAGAAGGATTGGAAGTTTTAATATATATATATATATATATATATAAAGCTAAAAAGCTGTATTCCTTTACACTTGTGGGGTTTTTTTTTACCTTCACTTTAGATTTACTCTTATATCAATACAACTTGTCTCACTCTTGAAGACAGGAGTACAAATTTGTCCAAAAAATTCATTCATGCATTTCAAACCTGGAAATAAATTTTACTGTGAGAAATAGATTATTTTCTGAGATTTTTGGTAAATCTGCTGTGCTCAGTGCTAGAAAATTATTTTTACTGTGTACCCAGGTCATTATCAGCAATATTTCTCATTCAAGTCTTAACTGACACTAGAGGATAGTAATATACACACTTAACAATAAGGACATTTGGAGTCTATTCCATATCCACTATTAGAGGTCTTTAAGTTAAAAAGTCATTTTGTTCTTGCTTTACTTATTTTCTCTGGTAAAAATGCTTATTTCAATTTCCACTTTATTTGCTGCCTAATCCTTCACAAATACTCATGGCCAGATTATTTCTATATTTAACTGACTTCCACAGAAAACAAAGCATTAACAATGCCCTCTGATTCACTGTAGTATTGTGCTCACAGAGTGAAATTGTTACACAAACCTAGATTATACCAAAGGTTAAATGAATGTAACATTGGCAGGACTTTTAAAAAACTTATGGTGAGAGTGCTATTGTTGTATTCTCATATTATCTATCTAAAACTGTTTTTCCACAGGAGACTTTTAGAAGCCTCCTATAAATTATTAATTATTATATCTTTTTCTGAAAAAGTGTATGCAAATAAGAGAAATAGCAAAGTCTTTCAGCATCTTTAACTGTGCACTTGATATCTTATAAAAATGAATTACTTGTAACTCTTAGAGGAATTGCTTCTCTTTTAAACAGAGAAGAAAAATTGCATGAGAAAAACTTAAATTTATTAAATCATTCGTAATTGAAAAAAAAAAAAAAGTACATATCTTACTGCTATAAGAACAAAGAACTTGTATCTTTCCCATCATGAGATGGATGAGCAACTGGCCCACAGGTCAGGCACAAAGTGTTACAGCGAATGGGGTGACAGACTGGTGACCTGTCACTAGCAGGGTTCCACAGGGCTCCATCCTCAGCCCTGTGCTCTTCATCTTCATGACTTGGATGCCAGACTTGAGGGGATACTAAGTTCACAGGCAGTACAATACTGGGAGGAGGTGTTGGCTCCCTCAAAGGCAGGGAGGGAGGCCCTGCAGAGAGTCCATAACAAATTAGAGAGCTGGGCAATCACCAACCATAAAAAGTTCAACAAGGGAAGTGCCAGACTTTGGACTTGGTATGGGGCAACCCTGCATCTACAGACTGGGAAAAGAGAGGCTGGAGAGCAATGCTGCAGAAAGGCACCTGAGGGTCCTGATCAACAGAAAGCTAAATATGAATTAGCAGTGCCCTGGCAGCCAGGAGAGCCAACCCTGTCCTGGGGGCATCAGGCACAGCATGGCCAGCTGGGCAAGGGAGGGGATTGTCCTGCTCTGCTCTGCTCTGCTCTGCACTGGGGTGGCCTCACCTCGAGTGCTGGAATGATAATGATTGGTAGGGCTACCAATAAGACACTGCACACAGAGAAAAGACTGAAGACAAGGACTAGCTAAAACTGGTCAGAGCACAAGCAACCAAACCAAAGCCTGCACTGCCTAGAGACCCTCCTCCCACTGAAATTCTTTTGTGGCAACCTACTAAAGCTCTCCTCAGATATAAAGACATTTAATGACTTTGTCCTTGGTCTTAGTCATATTCCAGGAGAGCAAAGACAATAAAGAAGTCAAATTAGTAGAAGCAGATATGTAGAAACCAAATTTGGGGATGTAAATTATAAGTTTTTGAATGAGATTTTTATGTATTTTTGTAAATTTTCTGCCCCATTTTCATTTTTCTTGCCTGTCCTTCCTTTAGCACATTCCCTTCAGCTATCATCCTTTGTCTATTTCTTACCTCTTTCCACCAGAATACCCTCCTAAGAATGACTTCTGTTCAAATAAATTATCATCCATTACTCCTTTCACCATGTACCTCTGCTATCATCCTTTCATTAGCCTCTGACTGACTGTCTAAAATAAGATTTTAGGAGACAGAAAGCTAAGGCTGTGTAGCCGTGCATTTTCTAACAGGGTCAGGTATCATTTCTGTAAGTCCCACAGAAATAAAATGTTATTAATCCTAAAGGCAAGTGCTATCTAAAGGGACCACAAATATCTGACACCACCAAAGCCTAGCCACATTCCTTAGCAAATATTAAGACTATGCAGTAGGATTACAGAAAAAAAAATAACACCATGCCCCCAAAAAAGCAACACCACCACCCCTCCTCCAAAATCCCCACCCAAATCCCTAAGGAAAAAAAAACCAAACATATACACAAACTCAGAAAAAATCCAAACCAACTAACCAAAACAGATTAAAAAAAAAAAAAAAACAACAACAAAAAACCCTGAAACACAAACAAAAAACCCCCCACAAAGAAACAAACCCACCCTCCAAAACCAAAACCAACAAAAAAATTCCTGTTTAGAGAAACAAAAGAAGAAAAAAATAAGTCCCCCCATTTTTTCAAAAGATTCTCAATCAGTTCTGTAGTAACTATGAAAAATGACATTGTCTGTCTTCCCTAAGAATATTGTGAGTCAAATTCTTATACAGAAGGATACAAAGCACAAAAAGAAATTAGAATTTTGGTCTTGGAAAATAGATAATCTAAAAGATGAACGTCTGACTAAATTATTAGAGGAAAATATAAAATATAAAAATATTTTATATTTTCCTCTAATATCACAAAAATATAAAAATAGTAGCATTTACAGCACTTACATCTCTGAAGATCAGGAGAATTTAATGATGCTTAGTGTTTGTGAGAAATACCAATATGTTTTCCTGCCAATAGCTTGAATGCATTGTGCATGAATCTTGCATCTTTAAGTTAGCAAATTCAATTTTCTGTTATAATGGAAATCTGTGTATCTAGCACCAAAATGCTATGGTTTCAATAGTACTAGTAGTAATAGTTGCAATAGCACTATTTCAGTAGATACTAAGCACATCTAACTTCTGTAGATTTTAAGTAGGTTTTATTTAGTACACAGAAACATTCTGTTGTTGTTTTCTGTCAGGTCAGGATTTTTCCCACGATGTTTATACAAAATCATGCAATTTGTTTGACATAGAGACTTAGGATATTTTAATATGGGTATGAAGGCATTTTATATATTAGAACAACCAGTGAAAGATTTCTTTATGTAAAATATTCTAGGGGGTGGGGGGGAAAATAATATCTATATATCCATTTTAGGTGTTACTTTAATCCCACCACAGCCCAAAGAACCATTTTCAGTTTCCAAGTAGTTTATTTGATCATTTTCCTATATTGTGTCATTTTTTTTCTCAATTTTAACAACAGTAAATTACTCAAAACTGTTTTGAGAGGTATATTGTCCGAAAGCTGAGATGAATAATACTCATAAGTCATATTTGAAAGCTTAAAATTTCAACAGTTCTGTGCAATAAAAATGGAAAATAGGTGTGAAAATAAGTGTGTAAAGTGAAGATCTCTTCTTCATAGTGCTTAATATTTTATTTTAATGAAGGAGAAGCAACATTTTCTTAGAAATGAATACACATTCCACTTTAAGGGCAATTTAAACTTTAAATGCTGACTTATTTCAATGGGTATATTTAATTTGATTTTGTATAGAAAAGTTCCATGATTTTTAAAACTAAAATAGAAATTCCTCATGATTCATGTTCACATATTCATAAAGAACTTATAGATGGCACAAAGACTTTCTGGATGTTTAGCAATGTTTCTGAGGGGAGAATCATGCAACATTTCATTTTATGTAAAAGATGGAGGCTGCAGAGTCGCTGACTGTACATAATGATGAGCAGCTGCACGGACAAACTGCCCAGGTGGGAAATCCCTCTACTAGGATGCACCATTTTGCTGAACATTGCCAGCAGGTATTCTTCATGGATTCAAAGCCTCAGAACAACACCCTGTGTGGGTAAATTAGTGGCTATTATAATTACTAACTGTACTGGGGCTTTAGTTCATCATCTGATAAAGTGAGGGAGTCAATAGCTTGCATTCCTTAATAAAATTTGTAATATAAATGGCTGAAAATTTGTCCAAATTTTCTGCTGATGTAAATAGGCAGTATTTCACCTACATCAGCCTAGCTGTTTTATTTTACTTTGGCAGAGAATGCTGTTCCTTTTGCAACATCATAAGGCAAAATCCAAAGACAAGCCCAGTATACAATTGCCAAAGTAATGGAGTACTAATGCAAAAAAAAAAGGGGTCAGCTGGGGTAGAGTTGGTGGAAATAGTTGAGTCATGGATCTTTTCAAAGCAACATAAATAATGTGTGGATTGTGAAACAACATAATGGGACCTCTATATTCACATAGAGTTCAAAATACTCTTACAAAAAAACCCACCAACCACTAAACAAAACCCAGGCAGATAGAGAGGAACATCTCTAGCATAACAATTGAATGTATTATAAATATCAGATTTCTGTATTTTCGTGATATTTCCAGGAAAATGCCAGTCATTTCATGAAATTGTCTTTCTAGGTCAAGCCATGGAATACATAATGGACCCAGTACCTCTGCTGAATAAACTGAATTCCATCCTTCTATTTCCATTGTCTGTTATCCATTGCATGGACTTCTATAGTCATCAATGGAAGCTGAGATGGGCGTCAGAAAATAAAAGATAAGCTCTCTTTCTCTGATTCTCAGTTCTGCTCAACCACATAGGAATTGAAATGTCATTTCCTACTCTACTGAAGAGTGTCCCAAACATTAGGCCAAAAAGCGTTCTAGAAAAAAATCCTTCTTATAGAATTTGTTTTCCTACTGACACTAAGCTGAACAAACAGGAATGCAAGAAGCAGGAAGCAATAAAGGAGACTCACCAGAGCAAGAGAATGGAATAAACAGAAAATGTTCTAAACAGTTCAGATGTCTAATCCATTGGGTTATATTTCTATCTAGGAATTAAGTACTTAAAATCCAGTGATGCACATTTTTAGCTGTGAAACAGACAGATTTGTGCACATCACTGTGGCTGATGCATTCTCCCATAAATAAAATTTGAAGCCTAAGTAGGCCAATAAACACAAGTCTCAAAATTATTCCTTAAAAATAATTCTATGTAAGATCAAAAAGAAAACAAAACCATCATCCCAAATACTATCAGTGGAAGCCAATTATGAGAACTTTTGAAATTTATTACAATATAATTTTGAAATCAAATATTAATTAGAATCTGAATCTTTAATATATATGAATACTTTTGCTGTCTTAATAGCATCTTTACATTTTTTTGGGAAAATGATTATTTAGCCAGAAATCAGAAAAAGGCTCAGAACTGAATTTCTTTACAACAAAGTGATCATATTTCGTTTTATTTTACTCAAATTGTTTTTTTAAGTTGACATTATCTTAGGAATTATTTTTATTCTATCCCTGAATATTAAAAATACCACATGAATATGTTCACTCTAGTAATATCACAGAATATCTACATGCACTTTATTTATTAAAGTCATGCATGTAACATCTCAGTGACAAACTGAAAATTGCTATGTATTCACGACAAAATAGGAAAACGATGTCTTAGATACATAAATTTATTATTTTGTCTTATTGCCTTTAGATACCTCTTCAGGAACTTTCAAAGACAATGAAGATACTCTCCTCTGCTATACAAAGAGTTCTCTTGTTTATTGGTTGTATTGCTATAAATCCAACTTCCTACAAGACCATTAGGTGAATAAGACATAGCTGTTAGTGTGGTCATGCAAAAAATAACCTCATTTAAATTTGTTGTTCTCAAAGTATATGACATTTTATCATATTTTTTAATATACTGTTTCTCTGGTATAATGTTTATTTGACATGTGATAATAAAAATTGCCACCTTTGGAAGGACAAAAAATTAAAACCTAGTATATGTACATATTTGTGTCATATTCTGCCCCAGATTTGGTCATACTGAAGGAAACAGTGACTCAGTCACCCCATTCTGACAAGTCCTTTTTATTCTTTGCATTTAATAACTAGTGAGATAGACTTTTAGTTTTTTTTAAGGTCAGATGTCATACACTGGAGCCTCTTCTTCTGCTGTCAAAGCTGTTCGTGCTGTCAGGGCTTCTCCATGTTTCAGAATTGGTGTGCAGTGTTCCCACTAAATATTGTGTATTTACCCCCTCTGGGAATTGTGATTCCTTTTATTCAGCATGTCTTGCATTGTAAGTGACATCACTGAGTGTGTCTCTATGACACTTCTATTTGGTGTTTCATGAGGTAAGGTCATTTTTATTTCCAATATACCTAAACTTTTTGTTAAAACTATTCATTCAATTAAGTCAGGGAAGAATACAAAGTTGAGCAGGCTCATTAAGGATATTGGATGACTTGTAAAACAAGATTCCGTGTTCTTGGGAACCCCATTAAACTAGTGATTACAGGATTAGCAAGTATTAAAGGACAACTTTAATATAACTTACGAAGTTTTTTTTAAAATATGTTTGCATATTTTGCTTATTTGGTTTGTTTTCTGTTTGAAAATGATAAATTATTTCCCAGAAACAGAAACCACTTACTCTGATAATAAAAAACAAATAATTCCAGAGATGGCATCCAAAGTAAATGTGTTTTGATACTACAATTGTCAAACTATATCCTTCTTTTCAGAGCTCCAAAAGTAAGAAAGTCTGTATGTCTAGCTTATTTTTATTCAAGCAAGTCAACAGTTTAACTTTGAAAAAAATGCACAGTATCAAGAATGCAAAAGGTATTATCTGAGTTATAAGATCACCTCATAAGAAAAAAAAAAAAAAATTGTATCTGTACCTATACTACAGTGCCAAGTAGTGACATAGCTCAGTTCACATCACACACAAAACGAAGGTTCCATGAAGCACATTAAACATTTTATCCAAGTTTTCTATTTGATAATCCACCAAAACATGACTGTTACAGGGTGAAAAAAAATACCAGAACAAAAAAAAAAAAAAATAAGAGACAACCAGCCTGAAATACTATTTTAACAGTAGCAAGTAATAGCTCCTTCCTGTATGCCAAGAAACTCACCTGAGTCATCTGCAGTCCTTACTTACCCTTGTCTTGGCTGTTACACCTACAGAGAAGCTGAAAAGAGCCATCATGTCCAGGGACAGGACTGTGCTTCAAATTCCAGTACACACAAATTGTAATACCCTAAACATTTCAAGTCTTTTGGAGTTGCCTGGAGTAAGGTTTTCCTAGTTCAAACAGTTCTACCATTACTTGAATGTTGAATCAAATTGTTGGATGCCATTACTTGAAAGTCACAACGTTTTCTAGAAAGAGGGATTTTTTTACTCTTTTTTGAACAGATTTTAACAAGATAGTTTTTATCTTTTAATTCCATTCAGCATGATAAAAATACTCTCTTTTTAATAAACATTCTGATTACTGTTTTAATATAATCAGTTTTATCTACTATCATTATGAATTTCTTAATAAGTCTCTGTAAGAATTCTTAAAAATCAGTTGATATAATTTAAACTGTTTTAAATTCCTTCTAACTAAAGAGGTCAGGGTATGTTTTTTAATTAATTTTTATTTATTTTTAAAGGGCTACTATTTTCACTTTCTTAATTTTTTAAAACCCTTCAGGAAACAAAAATTCACTGGAACTGAGGTCATGTTTTGAATTCATGACAGACAAGCTTCAAACATGTTTTTCTTCTTAAACTATAATCTGACTGTGAAGGATCACTTTTTAGATCACTAGCTCCTAGAAGCTTTGAAGACTGGTTTTGTGGTTTTTGTTTGCTTAATTTTTCCTTTGTTTTTCCTCTTGCTTCCTGAAGATGGTAGAGTTATGCTAAAAAGACATTTGTACTAGGGGCAGAAGTACAGAAGACATTGTTTTAGAAAGTGATTGGTTCTTAAATGTGTTAAATATCTTTTGACAACTCACAGTAATAGTATATATCTTTCACTAGAAATTGAATGTTGCTATGCATACCTCATCTTCTACTGCTGATTTCATATTAGTTACATGTCCTTAAAAGTCTCATTAAAATAAAAACCAAAATGAACAACAAACAGTTTTATAGAGTGTATTTGACTGCACTAAAGCAAAATAATTACATTGTTAACATTAATTCACATTGAAATGACAGAACTGAAAAAGAATAAACAAACTTGTAGAACACTATTACTACTAAAGTTTCAAGTATTAAAAAGCATGCACAAAAGTCCCTGAAAGCAACTCCAAAACACCACAAATTTTGTAAAGGGACAGTAGTTAGATTCGGCAGAACATTTTGTAAGCTTGACTTTCCATGATACTACAACAACTTCAAATCATTTTTCATTGCAAAAAAAGTAAAGAAAAAATGTGATTTTAAAGAATGTCCCAATATTTAAGTGGAATATTATTTGTGAATACAAGAAAGGATTTGCCAAAAACATACCCTTTACATCACAGAATCACAGAATGGTGAGGATATGAAGGTGTCTCTGGAGATCATCAAGGCCAACCCCCTTTGATGAAGCAGGTTCACCTGGAGCAGTCCTCGATCCACCTCACTGTCCACTCATCTAACTCATGCTTCTTGACCTTACCTTATGAGGAGGGTATGGGAGACAGTGTCAAAAGCCCTGCAGATGTCAAGGTAGAGGGCATCTACTGCTCTGCCCAGGTATCTATCTCCCTCTGAGCCACCAAGACATTATTTGCAGTAAGCTCAGAGAAGAAGGCAGCTCTAAGACTTTGCCCATTTCTTAATTCAGTCATTAAAATTAATCAGATTAATTTTACCCACCTCTGCTATGAGGAGAGGATATACCACATATAGCTAGATATCCAAGTTGTGTCAGTTCCCATTCTATTTAATGAGATGAGCTCCCAAACAGATTTCATCTCCCAAGTCCTCAAGAGGTGACATGTTTGCCTTATGTAGAAAGTATTGCAGTGTCAGAAATTCAAGCGTGTAGATACAGTTAGCATCATTATATATTTGAGTAAAAAATATTTTTATTATTTTATTTATTATTTTATTTATTATTTAAAAATATTTTTAAAGGGGAACATTTAAGAAAAGGTTTGAAAATTAGTCATTTTGAGAATCACATGTAGTATAAATTACCAGATGTTCTGTTAGAATTAAAAAACTCTGAGAATTTATTTTCAATTTCATTATCATGCTTTCTTATTTAAACTTTGGGCAGGTAGTCTGTTACCTCTATTATTTAACAAATATTTAACAAATTATTTAACAACCAATTTCTATTCATTCTACTTGAAAATCATTTCCAAGGACTGGGGTTATCTTCTTTCTTTAAGCATTTCCAAGGAAGGGTTATCTTCTTTCTTTAATTTAATATCTTAGGCCATTTTCCTAGATTCTGAAAGGTGATCCAGGTGATACCCATGTCAGATACAATCCTTCACCAAGTAGAGGAAATACCAAGGAATGTTATTTACTTCAGTCCAAGGTAGAATTAAATTAAGTCAAAAAAGCAGTGGTTTCAGACAATCCAAAGGTGACACCATGTTTCCAGAAGTGTCCTATCCACCAAGACACTATAAACTCTTGCACAGGACTCTCCACTGTTTCATTTCA
The DNA here is from genome assembly GCF_023055355.1 of Agelaius tricolor. NCBI lineage: Eukaryota > Metazoa > Chordata > Aves > Passeriformes > Icteridae > Agelaius > Agelaius tricolor. The sequence continues at coordinate 22,666,243 of NW_027269267.1, read as the reverse complement.
TCAAGCTGAGAAAACATGTGGATGAGAATATGAGAAAAGGAAGAGTAGGCTGAAATTTCGGATAGAAAAGATAAGAAACACACCTCAGCTGAGAATTGCTGCTTACCTTTTCCACAGTGTTCAGCACAGGTGATGACCCCAGTTTCACTCTTCTGAAGTAAGTACTGTAACCATCACACTATTATCCACCACAAGGACCAGGTAAAGAGAAGCTAGTTATAGGTCTGACATTTTCTGGCTTCTGAGGTCTCCCAAGAGATTTAGGTTCTCAGATCTTTATCCAAAACCTGCCTGTATTGTATCTCAGTGCAGCAGGTAGGTAAGGAGGTGACATTCCCCCCATCCCCTCAATGTCCAATTAGTCTTGGGTTTTGTGGTGATTCTTTCCTTCTGTTCTTTCTCACAACCTGTCTTGTTTGCAGTAAGAAAAGCACCTGCTGTGAGTTTAGGCTTGCTCGGGGTGGAGGTGTTAGTTATAATTCAGTGTTTTGCTTACTCAGTATATTTTTCAGCTTCTGTTTTTCCTATAATCTCTCTGAATAGTTCTGCAATTTTTTGCCATGAACTACCTTTTCTTGTGATTTTTTGTGTTTTCTGAAAAGCACTGAAAATACAAAAATATTATTTTATTTAGTGCTATGTAACTTAGCACTTCCTTTTTGACCCCTTCCTATCATGAGTATAGATAGACTTGAACCAGACAAATATTCTAAATCAGAGAATCAAAGAATACATCATTAAAGTTTTGGTGTTTCGTGTTTACATTGTTTAATAAAACAATGATAATACATAGGTGCTGTATAACTTTTTAATAGAGTGATCTTTCAAAAATATCAGATAAGAGCAGGCCCATTTCTGATAACAACAACTAATAAAAAGGAGCCTGCAAGGGAAAAAAATATTTTCCTACCTACATTAAAAAAAAAAAAGTGAATTGAAAAGTTGTTTCAACTCAAATTTGCAGCAACTCCTTGCAGGTTTAAAAGTAAATCTTTACAAAACATTGAAATGGTTCTCTGGATAAATTAATATTCTATGATTGCATCTGTGGGTTTAGAAGTTGTTTAGGTTTGGGATTTTTTTTCCCTTTTTTTCTAGCAACGATTTCCCAGCACATTCTTAATGGACAGAGGTCTTAATGAGACTGAAGTAGAGAGGAGACATTCTGATGAATCAGAGCCAACTGCTCAGCAGCTTATAGAATCACGTGTCAAATTAATTTATTTGATTATTGAGCCAAAGATACTGAAAAGTTTTGTATCTTTTTGTGTAGATTATCTAGTCACTTTCTTTGACACAGCTGACTTGGAAACACCCTTGGAGAGAAAAAGAGAACAATTTTCTTTATGTATATTTTTCTGTCTACAATACCAAACATTTCTTGGGCCCCACCAAGCCCAACAGTCAGTTCCAACTTCTGTGTTGCACTGTTCTTTTCCTTTTAACTTGTTATAGAGCTGTTAAAATTTTTTCTTATTTAAAAGAAATAAAATAATATAATACCATCTCAGAAGTTCAAAGTATTTTTGACCAAGTCATTATTGTTTGGACAGGACTTTTGCTTCCAGTTACTAATTTTAAATATTTTTCTGCAATTATTTCACTATATTCTCTGTTGTCTCCATTCTTTTGTGGTTTGTGCCCAGCCTAGCTGCAAGAGAAATATACAAGCCTATATAAATGTTTTCATTATATTTCACTACAGTTTTATATCCTATAATCTTTCTCCACAGCTTTAACAATTCTTAGCTCTCACCAAAAAATCAAACAAACAAACAAAAACAAAACAAAACAAACCCACTAAAAAACCCAGTCAAAAGAATCAAAGAGTCCCAAAGAAATAAAATAGTAAGTTTTCCTTTAAAGAATTTTTAAAAGAAAGGTGCTTGATTTCTCTTTAATGCATTAACTCAATTGAAGCATTTCTGTGAGGAACATAGTTTTTCTTGTTTTTCTAGTACATTCAGTGGGATTTGAAGGCTCTCCAAGAGGGAACTCTACCTGAACTAGGCTCCTGCTGTGGAGCCCTCCCTGAAAGAGTCCCTTTTCCTTGCTAAATGCTTGCTGCTTACAGAGCCTGCTGAGAAAAGGCTTCTGCTTACTTCACACCCTTCCTGTTTTCTTGTCAGCCCCTGGCTATAAAGTTGCTGAAAGCCATAAAGAGGATTTCAAAATGAATCATGACTCATGTTCATGGAAAGACCAACTGCTCTAATTTTATGGGACTACTATTGTTCATATTTCATCCCTTTGGGAGATATAAAGAATAGAAAGACTTTCTAGTGGAACATTAGATATATCCACTGAGAAAGTAAAAAAAAAAAAACAACAAAAAAAGTGTTTCAGAGTTTTTCTATTTATTCAGCAGCCATTTAAGGGCACATGAACCCTCTATAACTCACATGTCCTCTGTCCTGTTAGCAACCTCTTCCATGTAGTCTTGTTCCTGATTTCAACTGGGAGACCCAAGACCTCAGCCATGGTTCATTCCCACCCACTGTCTCCTTTATTTTAAAGAAAAAAGTGCCATTCAGTATCTTTAACATGTACTTCTCCTTGGATTCTGTTAGATTGCACTTCTGCAGTCAGTTCCACTCAGTGGGTTATGTCCAAGAGTTCACTCTTCTTGGGTAGCAAAGAGATTACCTCATGGGGTTAGCCATGTGAACAAAGCATCTTGGATACACAACAGACCACATTCTTCAGGGCAAGGAAAAGGGATAAACTATATCTTCCTCTACATGAAGGAAAATTATAAGAAACATGTCACATTACTTCTTTTTTTTTTAAAGTTATAATATGCTAAGAGATACAGTCAGTAGTCACAGCACTGAAGAAGACTCAAATAACCAACTTTTCTCTTTTTGTTTATATAGCAGTGTTCTCACTGGTAACTATTTAGTGTAGTTTTTTCTGTTGTGTTTGAAGGCTCAGATTAGATTTTAGGATATAATCTGCACTCAGTAAGTAAGGGTCAATAAACATTAGACAAGAATCTAACATATCAATTTAACATGTAAATTAAGTATATATAGATTTTGAAAAGGGCATTTCTTCAATGTATTTAAATGCCATTCTCTTCAATTTGATTACAAAGACATTAATGAACAAACAAGCATGTATCAAGTTCTTATTCAAGTTTAACAAACCACTATTTTGAATAGTCGGGGCTTGGTATAAACACAGCTGCAATAGTTTTTGTTTGTCTGTTCCATGACCATAAAAAAGTTTCTGTCTTCTGAAGGAACCACTGAAAATCTCTACTTTTTCATCAAAAACTTAATGTGCAGAGTTTGATCCTTCAATTTCGTGTTAACATTTAAATGGGAAAAAAAAATCAGAAAACACCAAATATTCAGAAGAAAAGGTAGTTCATGGCAAAAAATTGCAGAACTATTCAGAATGTGCTCAAAATGCATTTTAAAATTATTAAAATATGTTAATGTCCTGATCTTTAATACACCATGAAGTATATAGAATTGGTTTTCATCAATAAGTGTACTCTTATTACCAGTGAGGAAGGTAGTGATTCTCCCTGCACCAGACACTGCTCTTTAGAAACATGAAATTGTTTTTCTTCTATTGCTTTTCAAGGTCTTTTCCAAGATTTTCTTTTCTATGAGGAAATAAATGAATGTTATTTCAGTGTATTTCATAATAATGATAATGGTATTTGTTAAAATTTTCATACCTATCTGTGTACAGAATGTAGGCAAAGAAATAAAGACGTAAAATTTGAACCTAAAAATTTGGTAGATAAGGATTAAAATCACTTAAGAAAAAATATTACTGCTAAGAAGTATACATAAAAATTCCATTTTTCCCATTCATGCAAAGCTTCGAACTTGCTTTGTACACAAAAACTTTTTTGTACACAAAACCTAGATTTACACTATCACGAATTAAGTTTGAATATTCTTATCTGAAAACTGTTTAGGGGATTTCAAAAGAGATGATTTAAAGAAAAAGATAAGTACCATTTAAAACAATGTGATTAGACTACCAAAAATAAGGAAATCCCTCAAACATAGTTAACCACTAGTACAGGCATAATTTTAGATAAGTTAATTAAGAAGAAAATGTATGCATGCCTCATGTGTTATTTATTTATTTATTCTTTCCTTTTAGAAAGGTGTTTTGAAAGTAAATACTATTTATTTTTTTAATGGGTTCCTTGTTCTTGTCACAGACTATGTTTTCTAGGTCAGACTATTTTCTAAATATATGAAACACTTTTACTGGGGAAGTTGGATGTCACCTTAGTGATAGCCACATGCACAATACCTCTGTCACACAATGGAAGCCTTCCCTTCAGTGTGCACTTACAGCTTTCAATCAGTTATTCTTGTTGCTCAGTCTCTGTCATATAAAAGCACTGAAGCTTTAAATAATTAATTAATTTAAGAAACAAACAAAAAAAAAAAAAAAAACAAACAAAAAACCCAACAATAGGAGGAAATTTGCATGGCAACTTAAAGGGCAGGATATTCAAAAATAACTAAAAATAATTAAATGCCTAATAAATACTCTAACAATTAAATGTCCTTTCATCTTAACCCTTATCACCTAATTCTGCCTCAATTCCACATGATGATTATCTAGTTCAAACTTGGTTGTGCCTGCCTTTTCTTTACCTGGCATCTGAGTATTTTATCTGCTCCTGGCATTCAGTTTTGCTCTTTCCTATTTTATTTGTAATTCTCCTATTTTTAGAAGCCAATCATCCCTTTGAACACAACTGTCCAGCCAGACCATGTGCAGAATCCACAGAAACCGATTGTGGCACAATGTGCAATCAGACCTTGAAGCTGTGTCAGAGGTAACCTTCAGCCCTTTCATCCCTGGGCAGTATGCGAGACACGTCTGATGCTCATGCATACCAAGCAGTCACCTCTGACTAAGAGGATTTGAATGTGATTCCTGGGTTACCAGGAAGAACAAAGATACATGGTATAAATAGGAGGAATACACGAAAGCAATCAACTTCAGGAAATATGACATTTCATGTCCCTGCATCAATGGGTCAAAGATTACTGCTTTTTGTGGCATAGGAGATAGAATACACCAAGAGGAGCTCATGGATGAAAATATTGGACTTTTAAAATTTTCTTTTCTGTTTTGCCCTGCAACTGGTATATCCATTATTTAACATGGTCCAAGTATTACTTTGAAAACACTATACAGAATAAATACATGCAGTGAAATAAATTAAGGCATAGTCAGGTCCACAATAAAAAAAAAAAATCAAACTGTTTCAAGGATGTCTTTTCATTTTTTTACAAGCTTTATATTCATGATCATTTTGATTGCATTTGACTAAGCATCTTTTCAGGGATATGCACTACCTACCTGGTACCAGAAGAAGACATTATGAGAAATATGACAAAGTTACAGCAGTATCTTTCAGAAAAAGTGATATGAGAAGCAGATGATCAAAGAACCTGATGACCACAGAACATTGCGTGCACAGTTTCTGATGCTATCATGTTTATTTTTAGAAATTTATATTAATTATATTGGAAGCATCTAAGAATGGGACTCTGATCTATTCCTTTTATGTTATTTCTAAACTTCAGGCTGCAAAACACCATTCCTGTTCTCTTGCATATGCCATTTCTAATGCAGCCATAGGTAAAATGGATGAGCTTGCTGGAGTCTACAGCTATGATCTGCAGAAACTGCTTTCAGATGTGTGAAATGCTTTCTCTCAGTTCAGAGTTGCATGTTTGCCAGAATGGGTTAAAAGAAGGAATTTTACCTCTGGTTTATTCATTGCATAGTTCAAGGCAAGTTATCCCAGTTCCCCATCCTGTGCCCTGATCTATCATTAAAATAGATAATGATAAATGAAAATCATTATCTATGATAATGGGAAATGGGAGAAGAAAAAATTCAGGGGTCAAAGATTTTGCAGGGGTTTCAAAGTTAGTAAACATTTCATATGATCTGAAATTTCCACATAAAGTCATGACTGAGCTGTAACTTCTAATTAAAGCTGAATATGACAACAATGAAAAGAATATGGAAAAACAGAGCAATTACTATTTGAAATTACTGTTCTTGGCAGAATTGAGAATCAGGAGTTATGGCTTTACATAAGACCTCACTCTTCCACTTCAGGATGGAGGAACCATACCGTGGGGTTTTTTGCTCCCTGAGCTAAACAGTGAATAGTTTAGCAGTAAATATGTCCCTTAAGTACTCATAAGTTTGGATGATTCCAAATAGGGAATACTTGTTGGCATTCAGCAATTTCTTGGTCTTACAGGATAAAAAACTGTTATCTTCGCACTAGTCTTAGAGGCTTCAATATTTAAAGTGCTACTTTAATGAGGAAATCTTCTATTTTACAGGACAGAAAAGAGTCACTGCCCAAGGGGAACGTCCATGCAAGAAGAAATTTCTTGTAACAGCTGCTCTTAGAAATGTTTGACCTTATTTCCACTGTAGAAAAAATTAGGGAACTGTGTAAAATATAAAAAAAAAAAAAAGTGTAAAAGCAGCATAGGAAGAAATTAACATTTTACTCAACAGTTCTTCCTTTCTTCTTTGTTATCTTGGCTATTAGGATCACATTATTTTAAAGGTCAGTATTTTAATAATCCCTGTATCTGCAAACCATACATTCTGCTTAGCAACATTATCTGATTCTGAAATATATAAAAGATGTAACGATTAAGGATCACAAGAGATATAAAAAATTTGAGTTTGTTTTTTTCAACTCATCCATATTTTGTTAAAGTGATTTGCTTTTTATATATATCAGAGGATGTTAACTGAGAAGTGGCATAACTCACACCTGCAAAATCTCCTAAAATTGCATTTTCTTAATTTAAAAAATGAATTATTGTTTCAAGTAATAAAAGCTAATCATTTAAAAGGGGAAACCCTTATTTATTTCTTTCTAGTTCTGTAAAAGGAAATTTCAGTTTCAGGTAAGCACCCATTTTATACATTGCAATTTGAAAAATAAATTGCTTCGGTTTAAGCAAATACATAGTTTTCTATTTAGTGACTGAACAAGATGAGAGAAAATTGGAGAAAGATTAAAATCTTTCCATTTGTATCAAGAGTATGCTTTCTCCACTTGGCCAAAATTGGAAACTTCCTAAATTAATTTCCTGCTGAATCAAATAATCCCATATGGTATAAAAGATCACCTATGGATACTTCAATTAAAAAAAAAAAAGTTATATATGTGTCAATTTTGACTGGGATAGAGTTAAATTGGGGCTGTGTTTTGGATTTGTGCTGAACAAAGGTTACTGGAGATGTTTTTGTAATTGCTGAGTGACAGTCTCACAGAGCCAAGGCCTTTGCTGCTTTTTCTCCTGCCACCCTGGGGAGAAAGCTGGGGCTGCGAGGGAGCCTGGGAGGAGACACAGATGGGTCAGATGACCCCAGCTGAACAAAGGAATATTCTAGACCTTATGACATCACACTCAGCAGATAAAGTGGATGGAAGAAGGAGGAAGGGGAGGACATTTGGAATGATGGTGTTTGTCTTCCCAAATAACTGTAACATATGATGGGTGCCTGCTCTCCTGGAGATGGCTGAACATCTGCCTGCCCATGGGAAACACCTAATTAATTCTTTGTTTTGCTCTGTTTGTGTATGTGGCTTTTGCTTTCACAACCAAAATGTCTTCATCTCAACACATGACTTATCTGGCTTTTATCCTTCCTTTTTTCTCCCTGATCTTACAGGTACAGGAGTGAGCGAGCAGCCAAGTGGGGCTTGATGAAACAATGACAACATACTGAAATCCTTTTTTTTATAGGGAATTGACTCTGTCCATACCTTTTGTGTTGATCATGTAGAAGGTTTCTGCAGCAGCTATTTTCAAATAGTCATTACTTATTACAGAATGACACTTGTATTCTTGAATTCACCATTGATATTCTGAATGTCTGTGAAGTTATCACCTCTTGCTACTTCACTACTTCTGCTCATTTTCAACACGAGTATACACATTTCTCTGTGAGGAAGCTCAGTAAATGAACATCTTTACATAAGATGATGTAGTCTGATTCCTAATCCCCTGAGTGATACACAAAGTTCACAGTTCTGCTTAAATAAACCTCTTTAAACACTTTTTTGTCTTGTAGAGTAAATTCTACTTAAAGACATTTAATAATATTCCATCTCACAACCACTATAAAACAATAGATGCAAATATGTGATAACTTTTCAGGCGTATAGTGTTCAAAATTCTGTGTTTCCCCCTAAACTGTAGTTCATATTGTATTCAAGATGACTAAAAAAGTAATTTTTATCTATAGGCACTGCTTCCTTGATGTTTTTTCAAAACTGAAGTTCTGACAGCACTTCCAGTCCAACTGCCATATATTTTATAAATACTCCAGACGATTGTCTTGCATGCCTAGGCATGACAGAAATGTGCAACTTCCTACACTTTGAAAGAGTACATGTATTCAGGATTCAAATTGCACGGACAAACTGCCTACAGTTCTTAAACCAATGTTTTGGAATGTTTTGCAAATTCTGTAAAATGTCTCATTTGCTACAGTATAGGTAGTTGTTTATAGGCAATATAACAAAATTTGTTTAACATCTGCCAGTCAGACTTGCCACATGTAGGATGTCATAAGTGGTTTTGATTGATTTGCATTGATTATTCTATTTCAGGGAAGTGTCAAGAAAAATACACCAGGAAAAATGGAAAACAATTATTTAGAATATAAACTCACAGCACACTGAATTGGATGTAGTTTTTTTTGAATACTGGTACAGTTCAAGGTCATGTTGCATTTGTAATCCTTACAAATTAAAAACAAGGAAAGTCAGAAAATCACAATTTTCTCAGACATATGCTGACCCTAACTTTTGTTTTTGTACTTTTCAGTACACTTTAACCAATGCTATGTGGTAGTGATTAGTGAGACTAACCAAAGTCCTTGCTCAGAATTTTTTATGCAGTTTTGCTTTTCCTATAAGCAACAGTAAGCATGTTTCATTTTACCAGAAAAGGGAAGATGCTCAGTTCTTTCCTAAGTAAAATATATTAAATTATAAATATGTCAAATATTTATATTTGACAACATCACTAGCTCTTATTTTCTCAGCCCTGCCAAGAAGACTTGGGGGTGCTGGTGGGTGAGAGACGTGACCCTAAAATGTGTGCTTGCCTTTCATAGAGCCAATAATATCCTGGGATGCATCAAAAGAAGCATGACCAGCAAGCTGAGGGAGGTGGTTTTGTCCCTATACTCGAGGGTCTGGTGAGACTCCCCTGGAATCCCCAGCACAGGAAGGACATTGACCTTTTGGACTGAATCCAGAGGAGGGCTGCTAAGTTGATTAGAGGTATGGTGCACCTCTCCTATCAGGAGAATTGGGATTATTCCTCCTGGGAAAGGGAAAGCTTTGGCGTGACCTAATTGTGTCCCACAAGAAAGATACAGAGGGACTGTTACAAGAGCATGAAGTGACAGGATAGGTGGGAATGGTTTCAAACTGAGAGTAGGTTTAGATTAGATATTAGAAAAAAATTTACTGGGGTGGTGAGGGACTGGAACATGTTGCCTGGAGAAGCCATGAATGCCCCTTCCTTGGTAGTGCTCAAGGCCAGGTTGGATCTGGCTCTGAGGAACCTGGTCTAGTGGAAGGTGTCTCTGCCTGTGGGGGTTGGAATTAAATGACCTTTAAGGTGCCTCACAACCCAGGCCATTGTATGAATCTATTATAGGATTTTTCTGACCTTGTCTTTTATTTACTTCTTCTTATAAATAGAAAAATTCTAAGTGATTCATTAGAATTTCTAAAGTCGTACCTCTCTATATATTATTTCTTTAAGATATCAGTTCCATTTTTCTTAGGCAGGGTATATCGAAGTCATACATTCTGAGTACTGCCTTTGGAGAAAAAATTAAATTGTGGAAGGGGTAAAATGTCACCAATTTAGAACTTCTGTGGTGACTGGCCTTTTTATGTTTCTAAATGAAATTTATCTTCATTGAGATGACATAGAAAGTGTTTCCATAGGAGAATTTTAATATAGTCTTCTTTTAGGTACCATCTTTTGGCAGATACCAAGATGCAAGCAATTTTTCCTCAATGATTCAGCTATATAGCTAACTGATTACCAGACTGAGATGCTTCTTTGTTGGAGTGATTTGCTTCCTCCTCTTATGATCTTTGCGAATTATTTCAGATTCAAGTTATTGAAATGAAAGGAAGACTTTCTCTGCAATAAGAGAAGATATTGCATTTTAAGGAAGACAATCTGAAGATGAAAACTGGATACCTTAAATTGAAAGACAAAAGTCCTCCTGATTTAAACAGCAGGAGGAATTAATCATGAATGTCAGAAAAATTTGTTCCATAGGTTATTGGATATATTGCATGCAGTTATGAAGAAGAAATAGTAGTTCAAAGTCTGTGTTATTTTAGCAGGTATGCACAATGGATTTTTATCTTCCCCATAAAGTTTCTCTTTCAGAAGACTATATTAGAAGTTAATCTCTGGAATATTTTCTTGTGTTGTCCATGCACATACCTCTATGAAGGTCATAAAGGGGGGCAAAGTATTCTTAATAAAAAACATTGTTTATGAAGATAAATTATTAAATAACTTCTTTTTTTTTTAGATTTTTAAAGAGCCTAAGAGATAAAACTTACAGAAAACTTACTGATACTTATTAAAAGTAGAAGTCTAGTTGGATTTTATTCTCTCTTATCAGTCACAGGCATGACTAGCTGGCTTCAGAAGGCACTAGAAAGGTTTCAGTAAAATTAACTTGCATTTCAATTGAGCGTTGACTAAAATCACAGGAAAAAACCACATGTATATACTGGGAGAGGAGCAGCTGGAGAGCAGCCCTGCAGAAAGGGATCTGGGGATGCTGGTCAGCAGCAAGCTAAGCTGGAGTCAGCAGGGTGCCTGGGCAGCCAAGAGGACAAACTCCATCCTGGAGGGCATCACCAGCTGCCCAAACCAGACAGTTATCCCTCTCATTCAGCCTCATCTTGAGTACAGTTCTGGGCCCCATGATTTAAAAAGAATGTGAAAATCCTTGAATCCAGCCAGAGGATGGCACCAAAGCTGGTGTTAGAGCTCAAATGCATAAGAGAAAAGGTTTTTCACCAAGGCCCCCTTTTTCTTTCTCCACAAAATAACCAAATAATTTAAATTCTGACATTCTGAAAAACAGCAGAAACTTCCATGCACCAAGATAAGTGATTGAAATATTATTTCTTTAAAAACAGATTTACAGCATTTGAAAATGAAGATAAAGACCATTTCAGAAAGAAACAATCTTGAGTCTAGCATTGCAGAGACCATGTGGATGTACATAAGCAGATACAAAGTGCCATGAGCTCCTGGTTGTGGTTGTATAGAAAAAAGCAATTATTCTCCTGTCACTCTATTGCTATGAAAAAAACTGATTTTTTTTATCACTCTGTAATGCACATTAGCAGAAAAGAGAAATCTTTTGCTTCTTTGAGAAGTCATCAATTGAAGCAATGTAATTTCTCTCGAGAGCAAGGGAAAAGTAAAGATGAAATTAGGACCTTATGAGTCATAGCTTTTTCTCTCTTCTATTTTGGGAGTACAACATCTGTAAGCTACCCTTTATTCAAGGATATTCAGAATTGAATTCCTTGTATTTTTATCAAGGACTAATCCAAGTCCTTGATTTAAAACAATTAACAATCTAGGGCAGAATGTGTGTTTGAATCCTCCTACTTCCCACAGTAACATAAAAATAACACGCAGAAATGTGGCATTTTTTTGGTTGCCGGTTTGGTTTGTTTCCCCTCTGTCCAAGAAACAGGAATTCTCTCAATATTTTCTGGTAAAAGGAAAACTAGACAGAAGTTAAGGAGCCTTACAGTCAAATCTCTTAGAAGTTTACAGTATCTAAGTCATCTGTATCAAAAACATAAAGTCTCAATGACAGTATTTCTCCCTGAAAGATTCTCAACAGAAGAAAATGTTCACTGGCTATGTCTTGCTGGGGACTAATGCAATCCCACTGAAAGTATAAAGGCATGAAATTTTTCTCATGACTAATTAGTCTCAATGTGATACTTGGCTGTGGGCTAGACAATCTCTGTAAATCAATGTATTATTTGTTACCCTCTTATTTGACTGAAATACCTTCTGATAGAAAGACAACTAGTCATTAGAGATGAGATTATAACAGAGACATAATGCAGTTAGATACCCACTTGCTTATAAAATGTGGAAATATTTTCAAGGAGCACAAATATTTACAATTGGACAACTTGTTTTACATGGAACAAAAGTGAAATATAAAAAACCATACTTAAATTGTTTCAAAAGGAGTCACACACCTGAGTAAGTGTTAAACATTGATTTACATTTCTAGCAGAAATGAAAACTCAAACTTATTCATTGTATTTACAGAAATTGGTTTTGTTTCTTTACATGGCTAAAATCTGACTTTATGCAAAGTTTGATTGTATGAGTGACAAAACTTAGGTACCTTCTGGTTTTATTCTTGTCTCTAAAATTCTTCAGAAGTATTTATTTATTTATTTTACCGTTTCCCAGATCCCAAAGTGGGGGTACTTAGTTTTAGGAAACATAACATAATACAATCCACAGATGATGTGAAAACGGGGAGAAAAATGGAAAATTCTTAAATCATTTTTCCTTCTCACTTTTTCAACAGTAATTTTATTGCATCTGGTACTGTTATTCTTTCTCTTAATCAATGTGAGCTTCAAATGAACAAGTGCTATCACAGGAGACTTGACACCAATGAAAGTCAAAAAGACACATTATTTTGATTTCCTAAATGGAAACCATAATTTTCAATTAGAAAGTAGAAGTGAAAAGATGAAAATTGATAGACTTTCTCAGCTGCTAACCTTTCCCTGCAGATATCTATTGAAGAAGGCACTTAACATCTATCACCAGAAAGCTTTATTCATTCAATATTTTCATATATTTTACAGAGGCTTTTGGAGATATTAAAGCAAAAAAAAAAAAATTCCATCTGTTCTAAAATGGAAACTCCAAAATCACACTGGAAGCATGTTTTATCTCTCCATACTGTATATTCATATACTGTGTGAATAGGTATTGTAAAGCAGTAAAGGTATTTTAATCCTTCAGTGTCTTCTAGGCTCTAATTGCAAGGAATTATGTGGAAGGTATAAAATAATTCAGGGAAAAATGCAGTTATTTTGCTATCCTTCCAAGAGCTGGTGAAATCCTGCATCTTTTAACTCTTTTAACCACTGCAAGATGCTCCCTTGTCTCCCTGTAAACAATGTAAAGACATTTATCTCACACACACACTATTGCCATTCTGATTATGTTACCAAGCTCATTTCCACGGAGTGGTTAGATTAAATTACACTTTTTTTCTTTTTCTTTTTTTTTTTTTCCCCTTCTAATTTCTGTATAAAATATAATCTCCTACAAAATGATAGATTTAACATGCATTTCTTTTAGTCAGCCAGAATCTTCATAATAGTATTAAAAGCATGTCTCTCGCAGTATCTTTCTGGATAACATGTCCAGCACACTGCTGGGTAAACACATTGTGCACTGGATTAGTAACTGGCTGACAGATCAGGCCCAAAGGGTCCTTTTACACTGTCTTGTAGCTTTTTGATCTGTTTTACTATATAGGCTATGATAAAAATTATTTTATAAGACCATGCTCTACTGTCATGGTCAACTGAGTTAATCCATCAAGCCTGGAGAAACTGGATTCTGTTGCTTTTAGGTAAAAGGAACTCTCTGTCAAAAGTTTCTTGCTAAATTCCATTTTTGGCAAATAAATTTCAACAAACAAAATACCTAATTTTAGAAGCTCTATGAGTCTACACATAGCTTCTGATGACACTGTTACTTAGCATTTGTTGCTTCTGATATTTGAAATGGAAGAGTCTAAATCAAATGGTATATGGATAGAGCTTATGAGCTGCATTTGCACAAACACAATTTCTGTGACTGTAATAATATAATTAAAATATAAGAAAAATGTAAGTTTTACCAAAAGAAAAAATAAAAGAATTTATTATCATCTTTGCAATGTTTACAAAAAAATGTTAATAGCAGTAAGATTAACAGGTGTCATTCTAGGAAATTAGGAATTACACTGAACTAGAAAATCAGCTATGAAAACTGACATTAGCTAACAAACTGTTAGGCAGCTGAGAAGAAACAAGAGAGACAAAACTGGCCAGGAAATCTGCACGAAGCTTAGAGATGTGAGTGAGGCAATGTAGAGAAGTTTGTATTCGGTTCAACAATAAAAACAGTCACAGTAACCTTAATGAGTCTAAATAAACCTCCTTTCTGTGTAAGCATGAAATCGATTTACTTAGCACACTCCAGCTCCTGGGTCATTCCCAGGTTTTATTACCTCTGGCCTTTCCTACCAGGAGACCACCTTAGGTTTCCTGTACTAGTGGAATCACACACACTGATGGTAGAGAGGGCTGTCCAGAGGCACAAGGGGACCAGGTATCTGTATATCAAAATTTAAAATACAGACTTATGATGTGCAGCAATTACACTATTCAAGGCAAAGTTCAATATCTTGTAGAGTAGTGTAAACAAGAATCTGGCCCATGGGGTCAGAAATAAAGCACATACTGCTTGCTTTATTTGATTACTGCTGAATAGAATAGAATAGAATAGAATAGAATAGAATAGAATAGAATAGAATAGAATAGAAAGAATGCAGCTCAGCTGAATGGACCTATAACAGTCAGTCAAATCCTAAGCAGTTCATTTACAACATACACTTTGTCAGTGCTCTAACTTGCACAACAGGAACCCAGGGAAATAGAACAAGCTCAGGTTCTCACTAACTTGAAGATGTATGGAGCTTCCTTGCAAACTTGATTTATATTTAATTGTCTAATGTGATTACTTATAGAGATTATAATTGCATGTGGATATAATTTCAGCTAAAAGTCCAGCCTTCTCAGATAGAGTATTTAAAATGGATGCTTATTGCCAAAAAGGCAGATAGATGAGATGATCTATTCTCATCTGCATGATTTAGAATTCTAAGAGGGAGAAAATTGCAAGGGGTCTCAGAAATGCTAATTCTATTTTACAATTCTGAACTCTTAGTGTGTGTGATTTTACTGCAGTAGATGTTTCAGTTAGCTCTGCCTTCCAAAATATCTCATTCATGTTTCTAGAACTCATCTCAGTTTTTGCCATTCTTGTTTTTCTGTAGTAAGATTCTGGCTTCCAAATGACTGATACATATTTCTGGAAATCATCTCTAGTTTTGTCACACAAGAACATTCCTCTTTGAATATGGCAACTTTTTAGATGATTGCTTAAGATTTTTTTCTTGAAAATTTGTAACACTGTGATTGAATTTAACCATACAAAGTAGTACTATAGGACTTTGATTTTATTGCTTTGAGGTTTTGTTTTGGTTTTGGACTTTTTTTCTTTAGGGAGGTCGAGTTGTCAGGTTTACTTTCTGCTGTTATAAAATCTAAACAGAGATTCCACAGATTGAAATCTCACCATGAGACAGATGATTTAGGTCATGTCTTTGTAAAACAACTCTAAACAAAAATCCCTCTTTTGTATTTTTCCTGCCAACATAATCTTGAAAAAGGCCCTAAAAGAGTGCTTATAGCTGTGTTGGAAAGATGTTGCTACTTCTAAAAGCATATCCACAAAGACTAAGAATCTAGATAATAAAGAGGAATTGAACAGCATCTAGATTGAGTGAGCCAGGTTATTCAAACCATTCCATTTTTTGTAACACTATAACTAACATACTTTTAATTAGGATATCTATTTTCCTTCCCACTCTCATAAATTTCTTTTTTCTTTTTAGATAACTCTCAAAATAGTTTTGGAATTTTGAAAATTCAACTCAGTTTTTGAAGAACTTACATGTAAAATAAAAAGTTACCCAATGCTAAAAGCATGTAGTGAGGGCTGAGGACCACCATGGGATTTAATACTTCTGTGTTTTACAGTATTTTTCAGTATACAGGAGCACTGCCTCACACTGGGACAACTTATCAGCTTCCTGTAGCTCCAGTAGCATCTTCAGTCATCACTGTGGCGAGGTATGAGTAAAAACAGAAACTGCCTAGAAGGGCAGAGGCAGCATCCTCACAAGCCTTGAAGAACATAAGTAATTAAACTCAGCACCACAGCACCCCTCAAACGGTGCCCACAACAAGAAGTAGAAGGAAAATATAAGTATTTTTATTTTATTGTCCCAAAAGTATCCTAACCATGGAATGCATTTTGATAAATGCATATTCATACTTAAAGGGAAAATATGGCCTTCTAAATAACAACTCATATTATTGCTGCATGCATTCTTGGGGATCTATAAATCTAGAACTCAAAGGAGAGAGAGAGAGAATTAAAAAGTTGGAAAGTCTTGTGCCCATCTGTCTGCTATTTTGGCATGTTTACTTAGAGAGAAAGAGAGAGACGAGGAAATTATTCCCAGAGCATCTCTGCAGTCCTCTAAGACAGGGGGTATTTTTGGAGTTACAGATACATATTGTTCAGTGCACAATCTAAAGACTCATATTTTACCCATATGCAAGGAGAAAAGATAGACATAAAAATATTTGTCTCTATGATTCAGTTAAAATGTTTTATAACTCTGAATGTCATAATGTTACATCTACATAAAAAAGGGTCTTTTCTGACTCAGACATCTATCTTTTCATCTACTTTAGACCAGAATTTTCTTAGTGGAGCCAGGGACATATGTCCTAGGAAGAAGATAAAGATGCTGTTCAGTTATGTAGGGATGGGATTAGAAAAGCTAAGGCACAGCTGGAGCTGAATTAGGCAAAGAATATGATGACTGGCTAGACGGGCTTTTACAGATATGTTGGTCAGAAAAGGAAGATGTATTTCCCACAATAAATAAGACAAGAGAACTATTGAAAAATGCCATGGAGAAGTTTGAGGTACCAAAACATTTTTTTTGGTCCTCAGTTTTCACTGGCAATCTCTTTTCCTACATCTGTCAAATCCCCAAATTTTCAGGCAGAGATTGGGGAAATTAAATCTCCACCATTGTAGTAGATCAGTTTTCAGATCACCTGAGGAACCTGAGCATACAGAAGTCCATGGGATCCAATAAAAAGTCTTGAGGGAAATAAAAGATGCAGACACTAGGCCAATTTCCACCATATTTGAAAAACCAGGGAATCTGAGGAAGGCCCCAGTGACTGAGGGGATATCACATCTGTTTTAAGAAGGATACTTAGGAGGATCCAGGGAAGTACTGACCACTCAGCTTCCCCTCCATGCCCAATAAGATCACAGAACAGATCCTTATGGAAGTTATACTGAAGCATATGCAAGACAGAAATGTGACTACAGACAGCATCATGGCTTCACCAAGGGAAAGTCGTGTCTGGCTTAGCCACAATAATAAGAGGCCATAGACAATAATGTGACTCCATCAGTAGCAAGCAAAGAGCAATCCAATGACTGGATGTTATCTGCCTGGATGCTTTTAAGAAATTTTTTTAAATCCCCTATAACATTCTTGACAATAAATTAAAGAAGTATGAATTTTTTGGATAGACTGCTGGATGGATAATGAACTGGCTGAATGGCCATGTACTCAAAAGCTGCAGTCAACAACTAAATATCCAAGCGCAAAGTAACAACCAGTGGTGTCTCTTAGGGTTCACACTGGGACCAATACCATTTTATACCTTCATTAAGGACATAGACAGTGGGATTAAGTGCACCATCAGGAAGTGTGTGGACTTCACAAAGATGAGTATTGCACTTGGTGTACTAGAGAGAAGGGATGCCATGCAGAAGGACTTTGAAAGGCTTGAAAATTGGACCAGTGGGAACCTCAAGGTCAACAAAGCCAAGTGCAAGGTCCCGTACCACCATTGGAAGAAACTCCAGTATTTTACAGACAGATTAATGAGGTAGCTTCATAATGGTGGATGAAAATACTGGACAAGAGACACCAATATGCACTTGTGGCACAGAAAACTAACCACATCCTGGGCTGCATCAAAAGCAGTGTGGCCAGCAGATTGATGGAGGTAATCCTGTCCCTCTACTCTGGACCCCACCTAGAGTGCTGCATCCAGTTCTGGGGACCCCAGAACAAGAAAGCCACGGACCTGTTAAGGAATGTCCAGAGGAAGGCCACAGAAATGGTCAGAAAAGCTTAACTGGGACTTCAGCCTGGAGAAGAAAATGCTTCTAGGAGACCTTATTGGAGCCTTGCAATATATGAAGAGTGCTCACAAGAAAGATGGAGAAATGTTTAACCAGGCCTACAGTGGCAGGACAGGGGGCAAAAAATTATTATTATGAGGTTGGGGAGACACTGGAACAGGTTGCGTAGAGAAGTTATAGATGCTTCATTGTTGGAAGTGTTCAAGGTCAGGTTGGATCGAGCTTTGAGCAACCTGATGTAACCAATGTCCCTTCCCATGGCATCAGGGTTGGACTGCAAGGTCTTGGAAGGTCCTTTTGAACATATGCACTTACAAATCAAACACCACTGAAACACACCAGATTTACAGAAATATGACCTCCAGTAACCCAGACTAGAAGAAAGGGACACAAATATTGTTAGTATTCAAACCATATGTGATAAAGTGACACTTATTTTTAACTCTTATGAATAGTCATGTTTGTTTTACACATGGCTGTTTTTCTGAAGAAATTTTTGTTTTCTTTTTAAACTCATGAAGCAAGTAAAAAAGACGTGTAATTCACCTAATATCTTCCAATGTCCAGGGAGAGCCTAATGAGCTCTCAATGATCACATTTACATTTTACCCAGGAGGAAAAAAATGCAAATATGTTCATAAAACAGATTTCCTCTGATTTTTAAGTATATACACATTTTCTGAATATCTTCTGTTTTTCTAATTCAAACATAGACTTTTGTAATAAAGAATAAATTCCATAGTGTCTTGAAAGTTACATTTGCCACTGTTGAGAAGCAATATTTAATGTCAATACACATATGTGTTTTTCCTAATCCATTTAAAATCCTGACTACTGTTACTTTTCTCTTTCTCCTAGAAATGTCCCTCTTTTGTGCCTTTTGCCTGAATTGCACAATTAAAAAAAATAGCATTCTGACTCTTTCTTCTATTTTGTTTGTTTTCAATTTAAATACATAAAATAGGAGTTCACCAATGCAAATATTGCACTTTTCCCTTTAGATTTATAAAATACAGAGGGGCAATGAAACATTTTGAACCACTTATAGTGGTTTACACTCATCTGTATCCTTCAACAATGTTAGTTGTAAGAAACCAAGAGAAAACTTTTTAAAGAGATACATTAAATAATCTTTTTTTATGGATCAAAAACTACAAGGATTCGGGGTATATATGTTGTTTGACAACAACCAAAACATAATTTGTTTTCTTGTGTCTTCAGTTCTTTCTTTTTTGTCCTTTTGTTTGGTTGGTTGGTTTTTTATTTGTTTTTATTATTGTTTTGTGTGGGGTTTTTGGTTTATTTGGTTGGTTTGTTTTTTCAGGTTTTTTTTTGCTTGTTTGTTTGGGGGTTTCTGAGTGCCAATACTGCATGCATAAATATACCAAGATATCTTTTTATATTTCTGGTTTTAAATTGAAATATCTTTCCATCATAAAAAAAAATATTTTTTTCTCTTTTCTATTTAATGAATAATCAAAATCAGGGACAAAAAAAACTCAGTACTCTGATGAACTATTAAGTTGTTGAAAAACATGAAGAGATAGCTCAGCAACAGAAGACTTCTGTGTTCCAAAACAGTACCTACTATGAAAATAGATCAACTTTGCTATTAGGAAAAACAAGATCAAAAGTCCTTGTAAAAAGACACACAAACAAAATTACTGTACTTTAGGCTGTGTATCTAAATTGCCAGAAATATGAGCATTTGAGCATTTTGTATTCTGTTCTATACAAACTATAAGCTTTTTCACTAGGATAACAAATATTTCTAATGTCTGCCATTTTCTGCCATTTTTTAGATTTTATTTTTTCTGTGGAAAAGTAGAACCTCAAAAAATAAATAAACCTTATTTTGAACAAAAGTTTGGTACATGCTATGCACTATGATTATGGAGTTTCTTATCTTTTTGAAGATAATGTCACTGTACTCCTTAAAACCCCTTGATTGCTTATTACCCACAACACAAATTCCATTAGTGTATATGGCCTTTATTTTTTGTATGTATCTCTAAAAACCAATTTGCACACAAAATTAGTAAATACAGATAAATAGTAACACTTTCCTTCTTCTTGCCATTGCCAACTGTTTTAAAACTGTGAGGACTCATTCTTGATTGACTTTCTTCTTCTTTTTGTTTTAAGCATGGAATAGAAATTATTTAAGAAAAAGATACCAGTTATCAAACCATTATACATTTCCACTCCATTTCTTTTTAAGGTGAAGGCAGTTGTCAAAAATAATGTAGTTTAGCCCAGTTTCCATTAAAAAATGGACAGAATTCAAAATCCATCATTGAGATTGTTCTGTTTTAAAATCAAAACTGAGCCAAATATCTATGATTGATCAGTGGAAAAATTCAGCAATAAAATATTTCTGTGAAAATATTTCTATGAAGAAAAGAGTCACTTACCTAAAACCCCCAGCCTGTAATTGATAGTGACAACAATGACATTTCCATAACTAGCGAGAATGCTGCCATCAATCATGTTTCCAGTACCCTCCATGTAAGATCCACCATGGATGTAGACCATAACGGGTTTCTTGCTGTTCTGATCATGAATGTCTGAAAAAATTCAAGTAAGGAAAACACAATAAAGCAATAAAAACATAAGGAAAATGGCATTAGCAATTTTTAATAGTGCTTACAATAGTCTTAATTACTTATGTTTTCAATGTCACCAGCCCTACACTTGCTAGCTTACACAGTTCAGGACCATCCTACAAGCCTAATATTTATAATTTAAAATTTCAAATACTATTTCCTCTAAAATGGTCTCACTTCAAATGCATTCAGTATTACAGGAAATATAATTTTAATAGAAATGTCTTAAAGCCTAAAAAACCAAATTATGAAATAATCTTGGTTTCTTTAGAATTCTCAGCTTCAAAAATATACTGATTTAGAAATGTCTGTGCATCTAATAATAAAATTATAGTAATGATCCATACTTTCCCATTTCTTGTGGGACATAATTATTGAAATTATATTCCCAATAGTTCAGTAAGAGAAAATAGCAAAAACTCTAACTGTTCTGGTAGAAGAAAACATAGTAGACTGTTCTTTCTTTTAAACAGCCTTAGAGTTAACAGAGAGGATTTATGTGAATTTATGGCACACATTTTTTGCATTTAAATCAAATTATATTTTTTGTGTTGCACTTTTCCTGGTCTAGTAGCAGCCAAGCCTCAAAGAACAACCTTGAGTTAATGGATGATCTTTTGTATAGGTAGAAAATTCTTGGCTACTTTAAAAAAAATAAACAGCTGGCTCTTTAAAAGAAAGTTCAATGAAATTGACAAAACTTTAAAAAATTCTAAAAGAAAGTAAAATGAAATTGATATTACATATGTAATAGTGAGTTATAAAGATGTGCTAATCAGTGATTGGGGTATATTTGGGAGAAGGTTAATCTAAAACGTTCAGCTCTTGATGCCAGTGATGATTCAAAATACCTAAATCTGAAATTGATGTTCTCTACAAAACAGTGTGAAGAGAGGTTAAGCTCCTCTATGAGGTAGAAGGCAATTCAGCAAGCTACCATTAGATGTACAAATCTTCTATAAATAATTCAGTCTTTCTGCATGGAATCAGAGCACTTCTTTCAAGTGTACAGCACAACATACAAGGAAAAGCAGAGCTTCTGATTATTGAACCAGATTTTGAAGAAAATCTTTTGGATAGGCATATATTGAAGAGCGGAGAAGGAAGGTGGACAAAGGAAAAGCTGAGCTAAATACCTACAGGTGAGGGATCTACATTTGAAAAGCTTCCAAACATCCTCCCTCCCCTCAGGCTGATTAGGAAATACTGAGATAAAAAAATGTGATCACCAATGAGGTACCAGATAGTCAGTGTTTTATATATGTGGAATTAATTAGAGTATATTTAAAGGTAAATTTTGAATACCATATTCTTGTGTTCCACTTTTGCTTTACTCTTGTGTACACCTTAAATATCATAAATTTCCAGCTGAGTTCAGGAATGCCCAGGCTACAATGTACACCTGTCTACTTGTCGGAGTTTAAGGCCTGTCATTGATTCTGCCTGCTTTCCAGGAAAAGACATATCCATACATGTTGTATTTTACATGTTGTACTTGAGCAGCAGAACAAAAGATTTTGTGATAAGATCTTTTTAATTGTTGTGACTGTAAGAGTAGTACAGCAAGTAAACAGATCATTTAAAGCAATGAGGTGCATTCTAGTAGATCTATTTATTTTTTTTTAATTGTCAGCATTTTCAGCAAAGTATATAAAATTGCTTCTTCTCTGAAGGCACAGCTAAGATCTCAAAGAACCTGAAAGCAGAAATTATTTAACATAATTATTCGTGTTGCTGAACTACCTTTCCCTTCTCTCCCCAAAATCTCATGGCACAATTTGTTTGCATTTAATCTTTTCTTATTACCTATTCTACCTCAGGGTTGAATCTTTCATTGTTGAAGTCAATAAAAGGTTTCCCCTTCCTCTTCAATGAGAACATTATTATTTTCAACATAAAGGAAATTAGCTGGATGCTTTATGCTTAGATGCTTAGATCTAAAATGAATACCTTTGTTAATCATGAAATCCTAACATTTTATCAATTTTTAAAAAGGTTGAATAATTATGTGTTCATAATCTAGTATTTATCTTTGAAGCAACTTTGGTTTTGCCTGTTATTTGTCCTTTACTTTAAAATTAACTTCAGAATTTGGTATAGAAATGATAATACCATCGTTTGAAAAAAGCCTGTGTTGCACAGAAATAGGAAGCTGATAATCAGAAAGCAACAGAGTAGTTCTAGAATACTCTGCACAGTATTTCTGTGTTGTAAGAAAAAGTGTAATTCTGCAGTGAAGGTAGTGGGGTAGAGGGCAATCAGAGTAAATCAAAGACCTGGGGTTTTTATTATGGTGTTTTATATACAGACAGAGTAGCTACAATAGACCTGAACTCCCAGGAAAAGAGGTGATAGTATCCTCACTGCAGTGTGTATGATTTTAAGGGAAATAGAGAGGACATATGTTTCCAAGTAATTTGAAATTATGTCAGATGGAGAAAAAAAAACAGGAAAAAAGACACGGAGTAACACTTTGGATTGGCCAAGCCTGAGAGGATTAGTAATGTTGCTTTGAAACCAGACCAACAAATTATCCAGGATTTTTGTCTTCTCATTTAATGTGAAAATGTTTTTTCTTAATTTGGTAAATACGTGTGAACTGACAATGTAACTTTAATAAAAAAGAAGGGTGAGAATAGAAGAAGATTTCATGACTTCTTTCTATTTTGGTGCATCCTAAATAGATTTGTTGCATCAAGGCAAGAAAAGAAATCATTTCCATCTAAAACTTTTTTGGGGTATTTCACTGTGAACTTTTAGCATTTCCTTTCAGGAAACCCAGTCCAACTTTGAAAGAAGTCAATGAAAATGATTGTTACTGATTTCAGTGGGAATGTGGTCAGAGTCTGAATGAATGCGTCTCAGAGGCTAGCTGATTACAGGAAAAACACAATAAAGCAACATCAACAGCTTCCTTTATTTTTGTGTCCTGAAATAAACCACATCCTGTGAGAAAAAAATATAAATAAGTAAATAAAAATAGCAAAGACAAAGCACAATTCAACTGTATCAATGTACAGCATGTGCACTGGGGAAACAGTGGAAGTGAAAGGAAGGATATATGTGAGTTTTTCATGAATTTCAAACAAGTGAATATGCAAAATGTGTAGGAGGGAAAAGAGCACATGCATGTTTTTAAATTCCATTTTCTCAGCCTAAGAAAGAATATAGGGGAAAAATATGTGGTTTCAAATAACATTTATGCTACTCACTTCACACATATTTAGGAATAAATTTTACACCTATGTCACGGAGGAACTGCAGTCATCTATATGCTAATTTAGATTTTAAAAAGAAAAACAATCAAAGCAAATTCTAAAGAAGAAAATAAAGAAGCGCACTGATGTGAGCTTCTGCAAATAAGGGACTAAAAATCATGTTGAAATAACAGCAATAATAATAACAATAATAATTCTTATTATAACAAAAATTGAAAAGTTTATGTTCATGCATCAGGGTCAGGCTTTGAAAAAACAAAAAATACCTTCATCTTCACCACGATCATTACTGGTTATATCATCTGCGCTTTTCTTTGTGTTGGCTCCTGGGTTCATATTGAGGAGGAGAATAAAGGGAAAAAAGAGAATTCAAAACCAGCAGGTTCTCAAAAAGAAAAAAACCACTAGTACAAAAAATGTAACAAAAATGTCAAAATCTGTTACATTTGAAATTGAAAAACAAAAAAGATGCAAACTGCACATAAACATAAAATG
Organism: Agelaius tricolor; assembly: GCF_023055355.1. Taxonomy (NCBI): domain Eukaryota; kingdom Metazoa; phylum Chordata; class Aves; order Passeriformes; family Icteridae; genus Agelaius; species Agelaius tricolor. The sequence goes on along the minus strand of NW_027269267.1, from coordinate 22,641,754 downwards.
TCAAGAAGAACAAATTGAAAATATTTGAAAAAATGTATCATATTCTGTGACAATGCAGTACTTTAGTTAAAAGTGATTTCTTCAAAAAAAATCAAATTAATGTGCTATTAAAAAAGAATAATATAAACCAAAAAAGTATGTTAAAAATTACAAAATTATGTTTTACATAAGAAATGCAATTTTTTTATTCTGTTCTGTAACCTTGAGGAAATAATGCCTTGAGTTACTTTCTTCAATAACTTAATATTTTATTCATCTTCATTACAATTTATTAAGAAATAGCCACAACCTGAATTTTGGATGGAAATAATGCAAATAAAATGATTGTTTGAGTTTCACAAAACTTGATTTGACCAAGACAAAACATAAAGACCTCCTTAGAAGTTAATCTTGTTTTCCATATGAGCAAAAAGATATTTAAAACAAGACTGTAAACAAAAGTGAAACAGAGTTGAGTCAATGTCTATTCATGAAATTGGTCCAAAACCAGCCTTTGTTGAAAATATACCTCATCTCATGCTCTTTAGAAAAACCTAGAAATTCACTGAAAACATTCACTTACCATGATAAAGAACTTGCATTCCTTTATCAGAAGATTTAGGGAAGAATTTTTTTTTAATTTGTATCCGATATGCTTTCTTAAACTACTTTTGAGGTGTACACATGCACACACACAGAGGCACGCACACACGCATAAACATTTATGCTCATACATGTCACAGTCTGTACTTATGGGAGCAAGAGGAAATAAACATAGTTTTCACCATGCCCATCCTTGGGCAATACTTCTGTTTTCTGACTAAAAAAATAAAAATACACCAAGCTATCCTAGTATACTATAACACTATGCTTATTCCCATAGCAAGCAGCCCTCTGTAATGTAAACAGCTACTTGATAAGGAGTGAAACACGAATAGGAAACTCAGTTTATAATTTAGCTTAGAAATTAACATAGCTACTAAAGAAATAAAATGGCCTAAGCATGCTAATCATTATTTTCTTGAATTTTCTTTATTTTGAAGTGTCTTTTCAATACATGCTGAAAAAGAACAGTATACTTTAACTTGTTTATGTATGAAGTCGAAATTTGTAACAGATACATCATATTTAAATAAATATTATTTACTCCTTTTATTTTCCAATTTAAATTTTACTGTTAACTATATTTATATCCCTCAAAGTCCAAGGCTTCTATTAAATCTTAGTCTGTGATTGTAAGACAGAATGTCTTTATTATTACTAAAATATTTAAGATTAAGTATTTAAGATTTTTTAATATATACAGTTTTAGGATCAGTGTACTAGTTTATTTGTCTTCCAGATACCCATTTTCTACAGGCATTTTCTGGAAGCACTTCCACTATGTATGCAGTGATGATGACTAGTGAGAAAAAATGTGAAAAGCAGTGATTGATACTCTATCTCCTCATAAAGTCTCCATCTTCAATGCTGTTGTACAAAAGATATTGTTTATCCAGTACACCAGTGGATTTCTTATATATATATCCAGTACATAATCAACTAGGTAAAATATCTCTGTCAATGAAATATGGATGTTCTCCAATCCCCATTTTCTTTCAAAATAGATACAGGCTCATAATCTCAGCCTCCATCTGTGTTTTGTCTTTTTATTGTTCCAATTACTTATAGCCCAATGAAGGTGCAATACTTTCTCAGGTGATACACAAATAAAGTAAATTTTGTATTTAAATAAACGAAGAACTCAACCTTGCCCTTAAACTATTTTTGATTCATGTAAAATATTTATGAGAAATAATTGTTTATAGGCAATGAATACATATAGACACAAGTTTGAATGTATATAACAAATTTCAATACTAGTTTCCCCAGGGAAGTAGTCTTTTAATTGTTTGATAAAAATATGATCATCATATGGCAAGTATAAAATCAACTACCACATATTTTTTATCTGTATGAACTAAAAAATATCAAAATCAGTGTGATCCCATATATGCAGTACCTGTAGACAAAAACTGTGTCTACAGTTATTAGGACTGTAATCCCTATTTCAATTATTTTTGAGTGAAAGAAGTAATTGTGTCCCAGAACACTTTAATTTGGGTACTATCTCGCCCCAAAATCTTCAATACACATATCAATTACATATTGCAAGGATTTTCTCTTTAATGTGCTTCCCAGTGTGGGAAGCACATTAAAGAGAATGGTTCAGTGTACTTCTGATAAAAACAACGCAAGTGTAATGAGAATTTGGAAAATGTGCTCACATCATGCTATTAAATGTATCACCTAACAAGCTATGTGACATAAGGTTATCTGTAATAATTGAAACACCCCTTATTCCATTTTTATGTCCTCCAAAGATGTAAAATATCATGTTGTAATCCATTTCCAGAAGAAATTACTATAACTTAGTATGTTTTTATTTACAATGTGAGTGGGAACACTGTTTCTCCTACATGCTGTGAAACAATCATGCTCCTATTGGCAATTGGAATACACTTCTGTAACTAAGTTCATGGGTTTGAGAGGATTTTATACTCATTTTGAGATCTGGTTAGATGGATTACATCAATGAGTTCTCAAACCAAGTTTCTGTGCTCCTATGACATTGGACTTTTTTCATACTATGCATACCAGCCATGAAATCATGCAATTGTTAAGGCTGAAAAACATCAAGTCCAACTGTGGCCCTAAGTACCATCTTTTAAATACCTCCAGGGATGATGACTCAACAACTTCCCTGGACAGACTGTTCTAATGCCTGACCATCCTTTCCACAAAGAAGTTTTTCCCAATATCCAATTTAAACCCCTGCTGGTGAAACTTGAGGCCATTTCCTCTCACCCTATGCCTTGTTACTTGGAAAAAGAGACTAACACCCAGTTGGCTACAAACTCCTTTCAGGTAGTTGTAGAGAGTGATAAAATTTCCCCTGAGCTTCATATTCTTCAAATTAAACAACTCCAGCTCCCTCAGTTGCTCCTCAGACTTGCGGCCAGATGCTTTACCACCCCTGCTGTCCTCCAATAACAGAACATTCCAGTGCCTCAATGTTCTCCTTGCAGCGAGGGACCCAGAAATGAGTCTCCTTGAGCAAGGGACCCAGAAATGAGAGGACCCCTTTGAGTACAAGGTCCCCTTGTACTCACCAGTGCTGAGTACAGGGGGACCTTAACTGTCCTGGTCCTGCTGGCCACACTATTTCTGATACAAGCCATGTGGGTGATACTGTTAGCATGTATTAGTAAGTTGCTGGGAGCTTATATTTTTGAAAGATTCATGTGATTTTTCTAAACAATGCTCCTATGTATTTTAGGTGGTTTTGGAGCTACTGAAATAATTCCAACAATGACATCTGTTGTCCTCAGACTATCTCACACAGAGAGAAAAAATTTGAATTTTCCAACCATGTTGCGTTTTTTATTAAAAATGTCAATTCATTTGTCTTTAGACTTCTAAAAAAAGATGGTAATCCCTGTCATAAGATAAAAAAGTCACTATGCCTCTAAGGTTAGTTTAATTATCTTGGAGACTGAATGGAATCACAACTCAGAAACTCCCATTGTTCAGAAAAAAATGCCTGCCTGCAACAGCTGATTGTCCCACAGATCAACACTTCCCTCTGCTTTGGGGCTTCTTTTGCGAGTGTTCAGGGTTGGGCCAAGTTTTTCCCCATATCTCATATTCTCCTTATCCCAAATCACAGGAGCAGCAATTTCAACCTTCAGTTCCCATACACCAAGTAAACATAATCACTATAATATAGGATTTGGCCCTTCTGCAGTCTAAGATCTGTTTACTCATTCATCCCACATTAAACACGGATGGTAAATTTCAACAGCAACCCAGGATCCAGAAGTAGTAGTAATGATCTAGTGCATTAAAGACTGAATTCCCTGAGCATCCTTATTGACTAACCTGGTGTTTGACGAGAGTTCCTGGTTTGTAAAGTTTGTGTTTCACTTTTCATAATACTGAAAAGTAGCAGAAAAATATTTCAAAATATAATTAGGATGGAAATTTTTTTCCCAAACGGTCAAGGCTAGGAACTACTTAATTACATATGTTAAATATGCTGTAGATAGCATAGTTCTACTGAAGAATACATTTGCATAAAGGTTCATTGTATTTTAGAAAAATATCTTATTGTAAATGACAATTACTAGAAAAAGAAGTGACTTTGTAATGCATATTTTAAATGCATATTCTCTTTTCATTTGTCCTACAATTCCATTCACTGCTGAGCGAAAAGAGCATGATGCAATGTATTACTGAACTTTTTCAAACCTCTTTTGCAAAGGATATTTTTCTGCCGGAAACTGCTTCTTTTTCATATTTGTGTATATATATATATATATATATATATATATATATATATATATATATATGTGTGTGTGTGTGTGTGTGTGTGTGTGTGTGTGTGTGCATGTGCAGTTTTGAAAACAGCTCCATCCAATTTGGTCACAACAAAGAAGGTTTCCATGAGGGCTATTTTTTTGTCCCTGTAAGAAGCACTCTAAGCAATGCAGTTGTAAACATTAAGTCAGAAAACATCTCTAAAATGTTTTGATTTTGAAACAATGATCAATGTGTTAATAAACTATTAAAAAGTAGTTGATTTCATTTATCTATGCATGAACAGTCACCATGTATTCCCAGACTTGTTCCAATGCCATGCACAAATCTATCAGAAATTAAGAAGTCACCCTGCTGTAAGCATGTCCTCTGGCTCACATTTCCTTTGCATAATGAACAAAAATCTCATTCAGAAGCAAATTTTCTGGTTTTGTAAGTTGTCCCAGTTGTACTGACAATTTATGCTGCATCTTCCTCTATTCAGACAATATGAATCACATATATGTAATAGAGGCAGGTCCCATGCATGCAGTTTACCACGCTTGCATATTAGGTATTCACTCTGAAACCTCTAATGGCAGCAAAAAATCATCCACAACTGCTTAAGCTGATGCCATTTCTTTGCATTTTATTTGCAATTGCTCCATCTGTCACATACTTTTTGACCCCATTTAAATTTGGAAAAGGGCTCAGTTTTCAGAAATCACATAGCACATTATCAGTTGTATGACCTCTCAGTTTCACATAGCACATGCTTAACCTTCTGGAAATTTCCAGCTCAAACCAAATTAATACAGGTTTTAATAGACGTTATCTCAGTGATATGTCTTATTTATGCAGCCATTTTAATAGAACTCTAAAGCTCTTGTTTTCCTATCCCATGAAAACTATTATAGTTTTACAATCAGGTCAAGTCAACAAATTTCCTTTCAGCATTTATCCTAAGACTGGTTGGAAAACTTTGCTTTGAGTCTCACCTAGTGTGCAAGACTTGACACATTTCATGTCCACAAAAAGGGTTCCATCACTGGCACAGTTTGGCTGCCATAACACTGCACCTGGCTCATCCCTATGGCCAAGGCTCTCCAGCTGCCTTTATAGTTGTAACAAGAAGTTCTAATTTGGCAGCTGAAGAAAGCTCAAATGAGGCATTTGACACTTCAAACAGAGTGGAGGAAAATGATTGTCTAGAATTTCAGCTTGTTAAAGTGACATAGAAATGACTGTGAATGCCCTATGTTAAGGAAAGACCATAAAGGCAGGCAATATATCTACATACCTGCTGTTTGGAAGTCTGTTCATTTAATCAAAGAAAGAAAAATATAGTCATATTTTCTAGATTTAAGTAACTATTATTCTTCACTCTTTACTGAATAATTTCAACATGTGTGTGTAACTGTACGTGGGTGTACACATGTAAGCAAATATGCACACATAAATGCACATAAAAAATCTCTATACAGCTAATCAGCTTCCAGAAAGAAACCACTTTTATCTTCTGGCACTCCTTTCCCATAATCATATCTAAATTAAGTTATAATACATCAGTAATGTGCATAACTCCAGCAAACACCCATATTTGATGATTTCAGTGCAGTCCTTAGCCATAAATTAGATGCCATCTCTTTCCTAATAATATGAAGACTTAGACCTACTACGTAGTTTTCAATGTGAAATTCAATGAAAGCTCAGAAATTTCCTTCAATTTGCCTGAATGAAATGTGTTTAGTTTTGTTTTAATTCCTATATTATCACTGAATAGCAGAAGACACACTATTAAAGTAGCCATTATTCTAATGCCATTAAAAACAACAAAACAAAACCTTTTGGGTTGCAAGTGCTAGCTCTGTAAAGCAGCAACATTTAACTAAGGAACATGCAATACAATTGAATTCATGCTCTTAATCACTCCAGCTGCAACACACAAAAAAATTTATTGGGATTCCAGAGAAAACACATAGATGTTGTTCTATATCCAGGAAATGCTCCTTTTCAAGAAAAGGGAATTAAAGGACAATTTTTTTGATATCCATAATTGGATGGACTGTAAGGAAGATCAGCTGAAATCCCTACAGTTTTGTGTGTTCCATGCATTAGGGAGGATTAAATCAAAAAGAAAATTCAGTTTCACAAGTTTTTTCAAATGGTTTCAGAGGACAGATTAAAAAATCTGTTGAAAAAGAAAAATTCTGAGGTTGAAAAAGAGGTTGCATAAAAAAATATAGGATTGTTATATTACCTCAACTCTGTACTCTATGTTGCCTATAGGTTTCAGCTACATAAAAAGGTTTTTTCACTATAGTTATAATTTTTTGTAAAGTAAGCAGTGTATTTTAAGAAGACTGTTAAAAATATGTCTATGATGAATATAAACACTGAAACTTATAGCATACACATGGTATAGTTCCTGAAAGAAACACACCTAAATGTTATTTCTTTTTCCAAAAATATTTGTTTGTCCTGCAAGTTACACCATGACTAGAACTTACCATCTTCTAAATATACTGCATTACTTTGACAAAACAATCCATAATGGCTCAAAAGAAAGAGGGAATTGTGAAGCCTACCCTTTCAGTGACCTCCAACAGATAAGAGGAGTGTTTCTTGCACTTCCAGTGTAACTGAAACTGCTTTATTTGATGGAAAACTGGACTAAGCCTGCAATGTTTACTGATTCGATAATGAAAGACTAATTAAAACCATAAAACTATCATATAGTTATATTAATTCCAAAAGAAGCACATATTTTTCAGTACAAGCATCCCCTGAAACACTGTCACAGCTTAGCAGTGACCTCAAATAGCTGACATTTCTCTGCTGAAGTGATGCACTTGTGAAAGTGTGACTGTAGTAAAGCTGTGTCCTAGATTCAGCTGGGATAGAATTAATTTTCTTCATAGTAACTGGTACAGTGTGGTATTTTGAATTTAGTATGAGAGTTATGTTGATAACACGCTGATGTTTTAGTTGTTACTGAGTAATGCTTGGCTTAAGTTAAGGACTGCTCAGTTTCCCGTGCTCTGCTGGTGCACAAGAAGCCATAGGAGCATGGCCATAGGAGCATTTATAGATCCACTGGTTGGATCTATAAATCCCACTGCAAAATTTGTTCAGAGTATATTAATACTGCATTGTCAAGTCAGTGAGAGCAAGACAAGAGTTGAGTGCAATTAGCTGCAGAGTGGAAAAAGGTTGTTGGCATGATGAATACACTACAATTAAGTTGCCAATAATGTATAGGACTTCTAAATTAGAATATAATTCAACAATTTTTATTAGTCAAAATTCCCAAGCTTAGATGCACCTACATTCTACTTAATGTAGACAAGTAGAATTTGCAAAGAATTTGCAAAGAATTCATTAATGTTGTCTTGATACTACCTATAACTAAAGAGTGATTACTTTCAAATAAGCTTAAGAAAGTAAGTACCTATGTGCCATTTACAAAGACTGTGAATGTGCCCCCTCTGCAGACAACTGAACACTGCAAGCACACGCTCTGTTTGGTGAAGTTGTTTGTGCAAATTCTCCCTTTGGGCATTTGTAGGCACCACTGGAAGCTGTGAACTGAATAATCAACTCTTAAGAAAACATCTAATTATTTGATGCAGCTATTTAATTCTTCATTTTGGAGACTAGTTCAATTTGTGGTTTCCTTTGGAGAATTCAGAGTTTAATTGTGTTTGCTATGCCAGTGGATCCTGCGAAACTGTAATTTTATTCCATTGTGATAGATAAATAATTTGGCACCATATGTTGATGTTTACTGGATCTTTGACCCCTTAGTTTTTATTTGGAAATCTTGGCAGTGTTAGTTACAGGTAAATAGAAGGTTCATATGTGACATCCAATGGATATAAAAGATTTTTTGGGTTTTTGGGATTTTTTTGGTTGGTTGGTTTGGTTTGGTTTTAGCATATAGCCATGTTTTCAGGTTTTTTTCCTACTACATTTTAATGACATCTTCATCTACACACAATAATGCATTAAATCTTACTGGGATTTATAACACCAAATCAACTAAACAATTAGACTACCAAATAATTAAGTTGGTAATAAAGAGTGTAATTTTAAAAGATGGAATAAAATATACTATAGCTATTTCTGGGAAAATCACATATAAGTTGTATATGATGAAAAGCTTTACAATGTGAAATATGAATATTTAATTAATCTAATACTTCCCAAAATACTATGGGCAAAAGATTTTCCCTAGAATTGAATAACAGATGTGTAGAGAAAGATAGAACCTTGAATATTAAGTTCATATAAATATTTTATTCATTATTACTCAGTACTGAAAATGTATATGACTTTTCAAAACAGAAATTAGTGTCTTTATCCCAAACAACTGGCAATACCTTTTTGCCATCAACTTGGTAAGATTTTTTTGTTTTCACAGAAAGATTTTAGGGAAGAGGGATGAGGAAGGGAAAAGCACAGACAAAACCTGCAGCATTCTGTATTATTTACAGTTTAACTGCTTTCAAGCATTAGTTTTGGGTATATTATGAAGCTGTGATATTTTATCTATAATATTAAAGAAGAACACAGACCATTTTGATTCATGCATGCTATATAATTATTAATTATATTAAGCTAACCCCAAAACTGGTGGTCAGAATTATGATTTGAACTCAAAATTCAGCAACACAGCACTGTGCTCACTAGTATCTCATCCATCTAAAACCCATTATTTGAAAATATCAGTTGGTTTGGAATAATTTGTGGATTATATATCTATGCTGGTGGAAAAATCTTTTGTCTATTAAAAAAACTGGATGAGAACTCCAGTATCTCATTTTGGCTTTCAATTTTGCAATGTTCCAGGCATAATTCACATTTTGTACTTTCAGTTCTGGGGCTCATGCTTTATTCAAAATTTAGAAAGGAATAACAGTGGCTTGTCAATTATAATTATCTCACAGATGTAGGAGATTAGAAGAAAGTACTAAAAGACCTTTTTGATGTAAATACTATATAGCATGTGCCATTTGATACAATACCATATAATGGAATGATATAATATCAATATTTTATAATATGATTTACTATTCCCTCTGAAAAAAGGCGAGTTAAATTTTGCATTTTATAAGAATTATATATGAACTACATGGAGTTAGATATGAAATAATACAGTTTATGTATGCAACTACTTCTGAGAAATTGAATTCCAGTCATATTTGACTAAATATAAGTAGTCCTTGTGAAAAGGAACAGGTCAAGTTTTTCTTCTTTTGATTTATTTAAGCAATATTATTGTAGATTTGCTGATGTTATTTGTTGTCATATGCACCTTCAAGTCCTACAAAAAAAAAAATTGTTCTGTATTTGTATTCAGCTGTAGAAGAGAGCTGAATGTTTCCTTTTCTCAATCAGTGCAATTTACAATTTAAAACACCTACCATCTCTTTGAGGAAATTAACTATAATTGGCACTCTGTTGAAGGTCACTGACAAAAGGACTTAATGAGGTTTTCTGAAGGTAAAATTGGCTCAACACCAGTCCAAATTATATCTGCCTGTATGCTGTTGTTATTCTGTCAATCATACCAGGACTGAAATACACTCACACGAACAAACCAGAACTGGCACCACAGCCAACTTTCCTATTACTTAAGGCAACAAGAAGAAGGTATCAGATGTAAAAACACAGTAAAAACAGATTGCTGTGATCAAATCTGTGAGTTTCCTCCTGGCACCAACCAAACCTCCTGTCCAAGGTCAAAGCCTCCTGACAAACACCACATTGGTGTAGCAAATGAACTTACCTGTGCCTTTAAACTCTCCCCTCCCCGCTAAAGAATACTCAGTCTCTGCCAACTGTTTTTTTCCTGAGGCATAATTTGAAAGGAACAAAACCACCAGGTGAAAGGTGATTTTTGTAGTAGCTGTTCCTCAGCTGGACAGCTGCCAAAAGGCAAATTCCAGTAGTTCCACTGTACGTGTATGTGGTTGTATGTGTGCATCTGTGTGCCATTTGCCAAGTTCTCACACTCTTTTTAGGCTTTCATGCCTAGATCCTTTAGCAATAGAGGAAAAATCTGAGAATGTCCTTTGCACTGTGTTTTGCTTTTCAGGCACCACTGTGGGTAATTTCCTATTTCTTACCAGTAAACCCTGATAAAATTTGCCATAGAAAGTGGAGAAAGGAAAAGAAAATTATCAGCACATTATGCCTGACTAATCCGGTCTCTTTCCATGATTTTTATGGGATAAGGGAAAAGCTATGGATGTCATCTATCTCTGCTTCTGAAAGCTCTTTTGTATGGTTCCATACAACAATCTTGCTGATAAATTCAGGCGATAAACATTTGATGGAAGGGCTATTGAGGTGGATTAAGAATTGACTCCATGGCTGCTGAAAAAATAGTCAAGAGCTAATAGTCCAAGTGGAAACCAGTAACCCCTCAAGGGTCTGTATTAGTACCAATAGCATGGAATATCTCTATGAAGGACACAGTAGGATTGAGTGCTCCATCAATAAGTTTGTGGACAGCACCAAGCTGTGTGGTACAGTTGGCACATGGAAGAGAAGGGTTGCCAGTCAGAGGGACCTTGGCAGGCTTGAACAGTCAGCCAGTGTGATCCTCATGAAATTCAACAAGGCCAAGTGCAAGGTCCTGCAGCTGGGTCTGGACATTCCAGCATCAGTAGAGACTGGCCAAGAATGGATTGAGAAGGAGCCCTGAAGAGAAAGATTTTGGAATACTGGGGGGAGAAAACATTGGACATGAGATGTCAGTGTGGGCTTGCAGCCCAGAAAGCCGATTAAAATCTTGGCTGCATAAAACCAAGCACGTTCACCATTACTGAGGGCTGTGGTTCTATTTTGCATGTTTTCTAAAATCTATGACACATTCAGTTTGGAACAAGTTTAATAATTCTTGCAACAAATGTATTATGGGACATTCTGGAAAATTGCATATAGAGTTCTGTGCAAACAACGCTCTACATTTTAGCATTTCAAAATAAACCCCTGCTGTCATCCATATTTTAACTCTGGTGATATAATTTCCCTCATGATCAAAGTGCACTGCCCTTCTCTGTCCCATATTGACTTTACCACATTTCATTTTAGTATCTCATTTCACAGGTCTCTACAAAAATTTCCCTTGGAAGCTTATTACAGATTTTTTTAAAAAGCAGCAATTCCAGTAACAACCCTTAATTTGTGATTCAGACCCTTGCCTTTGAAAATAGATTTCAAATTCATTAATATCAGCAGTAGGGTACAAACAAGATCATTAAAGTAATTGATAATGTTCCCTCTCTCAAGAGTAGCTTTCAGATTTTCACACCAAGAAACCAACATCCTCTGACAAGTTATTTTCTTCCAAATCTTCCTTCTTTCCTTTTTGTGTTTTTGCAACCTCTGACACCATTCTTTCTCTTTACAGTGGTTAAGCCTTCTAAAGTGATGCTCTTATCTTTTCCTTACATGACTTTGAATCTTCTTCTCCCTTATTTTTTTGTGTCATTATGTTTTAATTTGTCCATTAACTTTACCCTAGGATGCTGCTTAACTACCACAATGTGTACTTTACTATGTCTGCTTGTTTTGGTTGGAGTAATTTTCTTTCCAGTAGCTTGCCTGGGTTATGTTTTGGATTTGTTCTGGAAACAGTGCTGGTAACACAGGGATGTTTGAGCTATTGCTGAGCAGAGCAAGGTCAAGATCTTTTCTGACTCTTGCATGGTCAAGATCTGCATCTTGCATGGTCAAGATCTTTTCTGCCTCTCACCTCACCCTACTCCACCAGCATGAGGGCCGGGGATGCACAAGGAACTGGGAGGGGACGCAGTCAGGGACAGAAGACCCCAACTGACCCAAGGGACATCCCTCACCATAGGGCTTCATGCTCAGCTTATAAAGCAGGACATGAAGGAGGAAGGCAGGGGGATGTTCAGTGGTGACATTTGTCTTTCAAAGTCACTGTTACACGTGATAGATCCTGGCTTTCCAAGGGATGGCTGAACAACTGCCTGCACATGGGAAGCAGTGAATGAATCCCTTGTTTTGCTTTGCCTGTGTGCACAGCTTTTGCTTTATCTATTAAACTCTTTATCTCAACCCATGAATTTTCTCACTTTTACCTTTTCGATACAATGCTTCATCCCACTGCAGGAGGAATGAGTGATCATGTGATTGAGCCGGCTGGGGTTTACCATGACAACACCCTAGAATACCAAAATTAATTCAATCTCATGCTGTCTTTGGTTAGTCTTCATCTTTCAGCATTCAGTAATAATTGAATGCTATTGCAATTTCTCTGACTTAATTCTTGTAATATCACCTTGTTCTATTCTGTATTTTTCTCTAGGTCTCTAGTTTTACAAGAAGCAACAAAACATTATGTATTTCTCTGAGTCAGGAATTAGAGATGTATAAAAGAGAGTCAAACAAGCCATATTTTGATAAACTGAACTGTTGGAAGAATAATTACTACCACCTACATCCCTAGATGCATTAATTATAAAGCAGTATGTTATTCCCAAAAAGGGGTTGAGAATAAAATTATTGATTTGCCAGTGAAATGTTTCAGTATCTAATAAATAAATTACTATAATAGATTAGTAAGAATATATAATATAGACATTAAAATCAAGGAAAAAAGTTACTGTAGCCTAAGGAAAACAGGTATTAGAAGCATCATAGAGCATTTATATACATACACAGAAAATAATCCATAGCTCTCTTTAAAGAACGAGCATCACTCTTCTATCTGCTAGAAATCTTGATTAAAAAAAAAAGTTGATAAAATTTATTTAGGTTTTCACAAAAGACCTTTCAAAAAACTTTTTCCATGAGATATTGAGAACATAATTATTTACAGAGAAAGAGGTAATATAATGGATTAAAAACAAGATATACAGGGTATCTTGTATTGTAACCAGAGGTCAATTTTCAAACTAGAAAAAGATTAATGGTCTAGTGAAATATTCTATATATTAATCTGAGGTTGTTTAGTATTCTATTAATAATCTGGAAAAGAGGATGAATTATCATTTTGTACCAATTTACCAGGCACAGAAACTACACGAGCCAAGGCTAGAAAGAATATTAATATCTTCAAAGACAATTTATAAATCTAGGAAAATGAGGGACCTCTGTTTTTTAAACTCAAGGAGCTATATTTTTTAACTTAAGTCACACAAATATCTACATGCCTGTGAAATAGGAGCTATTCACTCTGCAGTCCGTGGAGATAAACAATGGTTGCCCCAGTCTGAAACAATTTCAAACAAGGTGTACCTATTTCTCTTTCTTTCTTCCTTTCTGAATAAAAAATAAACAGCACAGAGCTGGACATACTTCTTAAGTAGTATGTTTAAAAACTAATAGTCATGTACAGTGGAAGCAATAAGTGTAGCCAGATACGTGACTGTTAGATTCCAGATTATCCATAACTTCCAGAGAAAAAAGCTTAGGCATTACTCTAGACATAGGCATGAGAACCTTAAAAAAAATTGCCAAATGCAACACCCAGAATATTAAAGCAAAGCAGGAAATTATTCTGAAAATACAGAAATATTGTCCATCAACATATAATAACCAGGTATAACAGGTTTTATCAGGAATGATACATTTAAATCCAGATTCTTTTTTACACAGCATCTAGCAGAAAGTCTTCCATCAGTGCTCTATATTTCTGGAAGACAAAAATTATTTTGTATGTGAAGAGATTTGTTAGCATCCTCAATTACATCTAGAGATCAGAAAAAATAACAAGAATTATAAGACTGTTGAATTGTTCCTTTACAGAGCTCATGTATGAAGTAAGCCAAATTTTCTGTGAAAATAGTGTTGAATTCCTTTAAAGAATTGAATATATTTACTATCTATTAATCTTTAACAACTCAAAACCAATAAATACTTTAAAAAGTGACAAAGTCATAATGCAATAAAATACCAAATATTTATTAGCATTTGGTACTATTATTAGCATTTAAGTAGTTACACCGTATAGCTGTCACCAACAACTCAAAAAAAGGCAAAACACACAGTTATGTGTAATTTAACTGAGATAAGTGAGACTGATTTGTGTTCACAACAAAAGTTATGGGGCAGAGATGGTGAATTATGTCTTTCATGGCATAGATCAACCACCACACTCTCTGGCAAGAAATCACAGTGAAGTTCAGTTCACACAGAAGTCCCTTGCACCATCAGGATTCCTTACTCTGATGCATGAGAGGACTGGCAGCTTGAAAGAAAGGAACACAATAAAAATATTTTGTGTGGTCCTAAAACACTTTCAGCCTCAGTTTTTAATGGTGCTGTGAAGAAAACTGACTTTTATAACAACATAATTATTTAAGATGTGGTAGCAGTGAAATGCTAAATTGATATTAGGATCAAAGAGGGACTGCCCCTAGTTCTCACAAATGGATCAGAGAATTCTAGAATTAAGTTTCCAAGAAGGTTAGTTTTGTTACTGTTGATTTTGTTCAACCTTCAAAGTTTGCTATATTATTTGATCATACTCTGTTTCATCTTTATGATCATAAAAGGAATATCATTTTATTAGGGGATAAAATGTGGGCTTCTCTTCACACTTAAAAAATTACATGTGCTTCATATTTTTCTTAAAATAGACTTTCTCAAAGCATCAAAGCCAATCACACAATTACTTGTACACAAGTACATAAAAGAATTGCATTTCAGTTTCTAAGGTTAATTAAAATTTGCAGTATATGTGCCTGCTAACTTAGTTTCAGAATGGACACTAATAAAAGGAACATACAAAAGTCTGTCCTGAAAGCAGCAATGGTAATAGGAAGCCACTGTCACAAGACAAAGCACCCTAACATCCACACAGAAGACAGGCTGAACTGATTCAGAGCTGCAATGATGTTGCAAAAATGCATCAAATTTTAAGAGAAATATTTTTTTTTAAAAGGCATGAGCCAGGCACAACTTCCCACGTGCAAGTGGCATTACAAATCAAAGGTGTTTCAACCTATGGTTTGGCTACACAATTTTAAAATTAGAAAAAGTAATTTTTACCCTTCAGACCTGTGAAACATTTTTAAACACAGCTTGACTACTTTTCTTTTAAATTTTCACCAGAAATCTATGATAACTGACAGAGAGCAACTGTACCTATATATGTATATAGAATTAAAATAACATCTCTTTTAAGGATTGAGACTGCATGATTAGAAAGGAAATTATTATTATAACTAAGGATAAGATTTAGAATTATATGAATAAGAATAAGAATAAGAATAAGAATAAGAATAAGAATAAGAATAAGAATAAGAATAAGACATGCGGATTCACAGACTCACAAGAGGGATTGGTTATTAACTACTAGACCATGAATGACAGTTCATTCCTAGAAATGGGCAGAGGGAGAGAAGAGAATGCTGATGTTTCTTTAAATCTCCAATGTATCACGACGCTTACATCATGCTGCGTGGGGTTACATCATGTTTCGACTAGTGATGTAACCCGTCGCAATGCAATGCACACATCGCATTCAGTCAGCACTTTTTCAGCCTGTCCACATGATCACCGTGGCCAAGAGAGGTTTGCTTGAGTTAATCAAAATTATTGTATTTCTGTGGTATTTATGGTTGGTCATGAATATAAACTTTCTCAGCTTAAGAAAATGCAGGAAGGAAAACAGAGATGAAAGGCATCCTAACTATAAGAAAGGCAAATGTGTAAAACATGCAGGAAGGCTTGGTCTGATGATGATGTGAAAAGCCTCCCACATGAATATATTATATAGTAAACTTTGGAGGAAGTAAATCAGGGGAGAAATACCAGATGGATCACTCTAAATATAAGCATATTTCCTCTTTAAATATAAAATGCATCCATGTGTTCAGTCAGGGGGTTGTGCTTTTACAGAGGGGAAAGCGCACCTTTTTTTGCCTTTTTTTTTTTTAATGGAATGTGGTAAGTAGAACTTTAAGGCAGGACTTAAGGGTAACCTTTTCCTACATTGTACAAATACTGTGCTCTTGTGCTTCCCCCAAAGCAGGCTTTAGCAACAATTTCTATGCAGAACCAGGCTGCTGAAGGTATCAGTGTCATTGCCAGTGTCTCCAATGCACATGCAGCAGCCAAAGTATGATGGTTGATGGTGGAGCTGGTGCCCAACAGAGTATTCAAATAGCTGGAACAGCAGAAGCAAGTGTCGTTAGAGACAAATATTGCATACCAACTGTAATAATGTACCTACATATTTAAGACTAAAGCCAAACAATGCTAGTCCCTAAAGCTTGAGCAGAAGCATCAGAATATAGATATGGGAAATTTTTACTAGTATGGTCATTTTGAAAATATGATAGACATTTAAATGCATGGTTGAGGATTTTCCCAGTCATAGGCCACAGTAAGTTTGTTATTTCCTACTTGCTTTTTTACACTATCCCTTGGAAAGCACTCTTTTCTCTAAATGCTAATACATAGGAAAGATAAACAGCATACTCACAGCACTATTTTTTTAATTAATCCTATACTCCATAATATTTATGTTTAGATGGAGAAATAGCCATGAGCATAGGATGCAAAAAAACTGGCAAGGAGAGTATGATGTCATATGCTACATTGCTGCTTTTTTTCCTATAAGATTTGGGCAAAAATTATGTCAAATTATGTGTTCTGGAAACTTTGCATTTTCACTGTTGTTTTTATGTTGTTTTAACGCTTCTTCCATTCTGTCTATCTTTGCAATAGGGATATACAGAGCATGCAGAGTCCTGGTGATTTTCCACTCTGCTGTCCATCTTGCACACACAGCTTGCTCAAACACACTAGCATAAAATCAGATAATATCAATTTCTGTCAAAGAACTGAATGTAAATGGAATAATTTTTTAAGGTTGATCTTCAATTTAGATGTGAAGATGCATTCTCCATTGGCAGTTATAGTCATGAAAGCATTTACCGTTTCTTGACTAAATCCCACCCTTTCTGTCATAGACTATAACTCCATTGGCAGTTATAGTGCTGAAAGCATTTACCATTTCTTGACTAAATCCCACCCTTTCTGTCATCAGCTTATAACTGTCTTCTTGCTAGAAGCTAATTCAACTGCACATGTGATTTCTTCAGAGCTCATCTCAGACAAAAATGTGTCAAGTTAACAAAGAACGACTCTTTGAACTGATAAAGCTAAAACACTCTGACTGAAATAGGTTAGGAGACAATCATTTGACTAGCTTCACAAGCAGAGGCAGAAATTGCTGTACTGGAGGGTGGGAAGCAGTGGCTTTCTTTGCTGGCACAGCTGCAGTATGAAGAGGATTCATCCACTCCTCTGAAATACTTAAGCAGGTGAGAAGTGACTGGCAGAGAAGGAAGGATTAAGAATTTTCTGGAGAGAGATAAACACTAATTTAATCTCTAAGAGTGAAGTTAGAAAGCAGAGTGGTATAATGCCATCAGGAAGCAGGAACCACAATTAATAAAGAAGCAGATGCCAATGAAGGCACTCAATACAACTCTTTCTCAAAAAAAATGTGACTCAAAATTGCAAAAGAAGCATTTAATCTCACTTATTTCCACATCCTACCTAGTCCTTCACCTTTAATGACAAGACAAATCAAATTCCCCTATAGTAAAATAATACTAATAAAGAGCTTGGAATCAGATCACAACACAAAGTGATTAACTATAACTGACAGAATAAAGAGAAAGACATTTCTGGAATGGAATCTTGATCACAATACTCCAGAAAAGTCTATATATGTATCAGATATATGGCCTCTCTGAAATCAGGTCAAACTAGAGGCAGTTTTACTGCAAGTGGAATAAGAGTAAAGCATTACAATTTTAAATGACCCATTCTAAAGGAGAACAAAAACAAAACCAATGTAAATACAGTGGTGCAGGCAGAGTGATTGTATTAATACAGGTAGGTTTACATGGAGAATATTATCTTTAGATGCTGTGTTTGAGCAGCATTCAATTTTTAATGCTGCTGTGTTAAAATAATTGAATCCCTGAAGCAGGAAGTGAAGAAAAAGGCAACTGAGCTTGAAGGTTGTTCCTAAGGCACTATAACTTCCAGGGCTCCTTCTGGGACAATGCTAATTATGAATCAGCTTTCACTCCAGGTTTTGCCTAAGGCAAAATCTAGCTATAAATAAATATTCATATAATTGAATCCAGCAAAGGCTCATTTTTTCTAAAGCAAGAATGTTCCTAAGCAACTCTGAATCAGGTCAGAATCCCATAAACATTAAGTAAACTGAAACAGCTTCCTTTGCAGATTATGTAAAGCCTTTAAGGAAAATGTTTAGGTTTATGGATGAACTTGCTCTAAGGCTTATGCTAAATAAGCCAACTACATTTCCTCATAATCAATAAGATAATTTATTCTGTAATTTTCTATCACCTTAGTGACAAGCACTATGTTCTTCCTGCACCCAAGGAGCAAGGATTCACAACATGGCAAGCTAAGTTAAAATAATCAGGCTTCTGATATTAAGGAATAAGTGGAGTGTCTCAGTAGAATAAAAACTTCAGCAGTTTTGTCACACACAAGAGAAGTCTTTGGCAAAATTATGCACCCTGGCATAAAAAAATGATTTGCAAGTAGATAAGTATGTTTTGCCTTTTTTTTTTTTTTAACTGATACACAGTTTTACAGATATTTGTTTATAGTCACATTTATGTATTTGCAAACTAACCTCATAGTCAAATTTTATTGAAACTGAGGCACCTAAATAGTTGAGCAGGTCCATGTGGAATCTAATAATGCCTTTAAAACTTCCAGTCTCATGTAGTTTTGAAACCACTACAGATTTTTTGTGTAACATGATTTACTATCTTGAATGATGTAAATATGCACTTTTTCACCATGATTTATCTTAAATCATTACATTGTCATTATTTTCACTGCTGTTATGCTGAAGTCCTAACCCCTATTTAAAACATGACAATCTTACTGTTTATTGCACTTGTAGAAATGCATCTTCCTATATGCAGCAAAAGCAGCCACTGACTTTAACATAGGTAGAGATTACATTCAATAGCTTTATGAAACAATATGTCTTGTTTCCACACAAAATACCATTATTATTTTGTGTAGATGGAGTGAGATGATGACTATTTTGTTGATCCATTTGCTGAAACAGGGCAGTATTGGGGAAAATGTAGGCCTCTGGCAACTTAGGAAAAATGAACTAGAAAAGGAAAAAATTAGCATATTAACAACTTGCCTTCTCAACCGTCATTATATTTAGTATCTGCTCTTTTCTGAAATGGATTTGATTGCATGTGCACATAAATGTATTCTTCTGGATCCTAAAAGGGCCAACAGGTAGCAGAGAGGGAAACAAGGGTTATTTAATCCTTGCTTTACTCTCAGTACAAAGAAATATAATGTGAGCTTTGCTGTAAGACCTTTCAGGGTGACTGTCATATGTATTCTAAAAATGTTGCTAGAATGACAGAAAATATATATATGCTTGTTCCATTGCTTATACACATGCTGCAAATGTAAACCTGGAAATGATACAAAGGAAAGCATGAGTTTAATGGAGAACTATTATCTCAAGTCCACCTGCAATTTGAAAGAAAAATATTGAATTTTTACATGAAGAAACAAACTTGTGGTAACTCATTGCTTCTGATAGTCGATTCAAAAAGTGGGATACCTATAAATATACAGAAGTTATATGCTAGGGTCTGAATTCTGAAGAAGCTTCTTTAACAGCAAAACTCGGTCCAAAAATCAATGACAAGCCTTTAAATAAATAAATAAATAAATAAATAAATAATAAGTCTTTAAAAGTTCCAGCATTAAAATCCCTTTCCAAATTTGTCATACGAGATTGGAAGAGAATATGCAGAAAGCAGACAGCATGTTAGATTAAGAGGAGCTTAATTAACAGTTCAGGATATTAACAAAAAAAAAAAAAAAAAAAGCTATGCTTCCATGAAACCTCCAGTAAGACCTAGGTTATTTAGTGTGTACAAAGAAGAAGATGCACGTTCTTTTTTACTACATTACTACATCCCTTTTTTCCCTTGTTGCCTTGTACCCCACTAAAATTCCCCAGTTTCTATCCTGCTCCTTTGGGAATTCATTCTAGAAAGAGTGTCATGGCTATGGAACCAAAAGTTGCTGTCAAGTTTGCTTTTGAAAATCCTGGGCAACTTAATCAAATTCTATACATAGCATACATGATTGAAAACCTGGCTACATCTGATATCTTACAAAGTAGTTGTATTGCCTGGAGGGCAGGAATTGGAGAGGAAACCAATAACATGTCAAAAACACTAGAGGAAAAAGAAAGGGAATCATTTGAGCAAGCTTCAGATAAGTGGTCATAGTGGAATATTTCCATAGTTTATATGGAATGTTCATGTTCCTATGAGCAAAGGCATCAGGAAGAGTCAGAAGAACAAAAAAGTCAGAAAACCATGCGTGAGTGCATAAAGCCATGTGTGAGTGCATGCAAATGAACTGGAAACCTGTAAAAAATTATTTTATGAAAAGTGACTACTAGAGGTAGCTCCAACTCCAGGAATCAGATTTCACAATCCTATTAAGCATTTCATAGGGTTTCTTTGCACACGTCAATGTCTCATTGTTTGTGAAGATGGTTTAAACCCTTACTGAACTCAAGGTGAGATTTCTGCTCTTTTCCCATGTACTACATGTTAAATTAGTAGGAATAGCCTGAAATTAATGTAATTGCTCACAAATGCAAATATTTATTGTGCAATGCTAGAAATATAACAGAGAATTAGGGAGCAGAGAACTTAGTCTGAGTAATATACGCAAAAATCCTGACTTTCTAAAACTTAAAAAAAAAAAAGCCTCACTGGGCACAAGAGAGAAGCCCCTCTCAGGAAGTAATTTATGCCATAAGTGCCATAAGTGCCAGGAAGGACTTATGAGGGCTCACTAAGTAGTTTAGTTAGTTTAGTTCTAATATGTGTATCTACAATTCCCTTATAAACAGAGTTTCTGCCATGTCTACTGTCCAGACATGAGAGAAAACCAACCAACTCTTAAAAGAAAAACAACCAACCCTATAGATTACATTAACCAGTGGTAAAGCAATGACTAGATTGAAAATGGAAAAAAAAACCTATAATACTTAAATGCAAATTAGCTTTCAGAAGAGCACAGAAGTTTCAAATATGGGGAAAAAAGAAACGGCTTCCATGAGTCCCTAAGAGGTTGTCTGCCATGTGTGAAGTAGCAGCATACAGATGTGTGAAGTAGCAGCATACAGATATCCCTAGGACTAAAAAGATTTTTTGATGACAAGAAGTAGAAAACTTTTATCTCATTCTTCCTTCTTTATCTAATTAGGTCTGATAAGTGACAAAAACATGTAGTCTAGATGGAGCCTCTTTAAAAAAAATGAAGGAAATTAAATTCTCTATTTAACAAACAGATCCTTTTTGTTTTAATGGTGTCTGTTTTGAGGATTTACTGGTAATTTGGTACTGTCAAATAGGTTACTCAGGGTAAAAAAAAAATCTGTGGAGTAGAAAAATTCTTTATACTATTACATCATTAGTAGTAGAAGTATTACATTATTACTCATAGAAGTATTACATTATTATAATTATTATTACCTTGTTATTAGAAATGTAATCATTTTTTCACAATTTAATGAATCAATGCATGCTTTCTTTATCAGGTACAACTGAGGTTAAAGATAGAATTAGTTTAAATTAATATCTGTACACCAAATGGTCTGTTTCTAATGAAGCTCCAATACAGTCAGTTATTATTATGTACAAAAAATTAGGCTATTATTTGACTTATTTCATTATTGAATGAACTATTATTTTATTTTTTTTTTCTAATCATTATGGACAAGAAAAAAAGTTAAAGAAGACTATTGTTCTCTTTGCCTTGTAAAAGCAAGCTGCATTGTTACAAAAATTGATTCCTACAGAAGTGCAATTCATAAGCCTAAATTGGCACTATAATTTAGAATTCCAAATAAAAATTGATAAACTCTATTTTAGATAGCCTCTTACTTGAAAGCTCTTCAAAGATAAGTATATATATACACATACGCACAAATATATTTGGAATATAAAATATATGCAAAAATGTAAAATACACACAAAAATATGCCTATATAGCTTGTTTTAGAAAACTCAGCTAAATTAGATGAAAATCACTGAAAATGCACCATCAACGTATAAGCCACAGTACTTGAATCCTCCTCATCTGTACCGTTCTATTCTTACTGCTCATAGTAAACATACTCATTACTTATCTATCTGCATTATTTGCTATTATCTGCCTGTATTCCTTTCAGAATACAGGTTCAGGTCAGAGAAATCCCAAATGCCATGCTCTTTTGCTATTCCTCAGTGACAGCCACAATCTCTCACTGTAATTGCACCCTCCCACACCACTGGTACGGAGCAGTTCTAGGGCAATGTTCCTGTTCCTGCAGGTAGCTCCACGGGGAAAGGATCACAGGTGGGGTGCACATCCCTGGCTCCTGCTCTGAGCTACACCCACCTCTGCTGGTGGGTGCCCTGAGGCTTTCCACCACAGCCAGCTCTGTATCTAGGATGGATGTCATGTGCCGGCTTCATGTGGGCTGTCATTTCTAATGTTGAGTCTTTTGGATATATATTCTTGGGTAATAACAAAAAAGCCAAATTGTAATGCTGGTTAGATTATGCTGTTGAGTCAGGGACGGAAAGAAAGACTCCAGTCTTCAGGTGGATCAGAAGGCAAAAGCGTTTTATGAAAATAACAGGTCCTTTTATAATGTGACGCGCTAAGGTGATACTTGATTGGTCCCAAAGTAGAAACATCTCACATTATTGGTGACTATGAATAGCACACTCTGGAGAACCATATCTATAAACAATGGTTACAGAAAGAGAGATTATAATTGTTTGAATTCTTTCATCTAAGGTTTCTAGGCTCAGCCTGGGAGAAATTGTCTCTGCTCTTTCTTTGGCTGAACTGAATTCTCAGTTAGACACAATTAAACAGTGGGGAAGGCTGCCACAGATGCATGAAGGACACACATTCAATATAGGCTCTTATAAATCTACAGTGTCCTGCTTCATCCAGCGTTGACTAGCGTTCAATTCTGTGGAAATACCTGTAACATGAGAGTTGAATATTTATACAAAGTTAACATACTAAGCCTTGAAGGAAGCAGGTATCCCCACGATGGTTTGCTTGCTTGTTTGTTTGTTTCCTAGTTTGTTTTCATACTGGATACTTGCTAAAAAAAGAATCTCTCTTTTAAAAAAAATCCTGACAGATAATTGCATCATTGGAATTACTGTTATGTTCAGTTTGGTCAAAACCAACATAATAATAATAAAACACTAGTTGTACCATATCTTTTACCAGAACAGGTAATAGTAAGCAAAGTTCAATGTTAAATAAAAATTTATCCTTAGATCACAGTAAATGCTTCTCACAGGAAGTCAAGAAGTATTTTCTTACTCTAATTTCACCATTAAAATTCTTTTCTATGCAAAAGCATTTACTTTGCTGCTTTAATTAAAGTAATAAATGAGAAAATAAAAGTCCTTTCAGCTCTATTCTGTATCTAATGTTGTTATTCATGTGATTTTTTTTTTCTTAAAACACAGAGAGTAAATTTGGTCCATGAAAGTTCTGCTGTTCTCAGTTATTAGTGGTAATCAATACTACCTTGTGTTACATGCATAATTGACAATTTCCTGGTGTTCTTTTATACTAGATTACATATGTTATTCTTTACAAATAACACCTCTTTCATCAAGCAACTAATGTTTCCTCTGAGGAAAGCAGGTATTGACTAAGGAGCTCTACATTCTCCACTGCAACAATTGGCAGCCCTACCACCAGTCTAGCCCAGCTGGTGTTTAAGTCAGAACTACCCAAAATTAAATTTGATTTCTTGCTGCCTTGAATTGTCATGCAGGACATGGAAAGATCTGGAAACATTGTGAAAGGTTTCAGAGGGATTGAGTAGGAGACCAAATATATAGATGTCTAAGAACCAAGTTGTTTTGGGTTTTTGGTACTCAAATGATTTTTATTTATGCAAGAGCTCTCATATTATTAAATATCTGAGAGGGCCAGTGCAGGGGCACAGAGAAGACACATTTGTCTGTTCTCATTAGTTTAATCTGTTAATATATACAAATTAAGATATGATGATTCCACAGAACTAAGTTAAAAGCAAGTTCTAACTTGTATTATGGAAAACTGTTCATTATTTTCTTCTATGTTTTTCTTTTTATACACAATGGCAATAGCGTTTTGCTCACAGAATTTAGCCTTTGTGGTCCACATAACAGCTGTTGGCAGTAAAGAAATTATACTGTCCACACAGCCTGACTGCCTCTTTTCTGGATGCACTGCTGTTGTTCAATAGAAAAAGAAAAAAAATGCTTCAAAATGCAATAGATTCCAAGCATATAAAACTGGAACATAAATGTGCCAAGTCACATGGCTACTAAAATACTAATTATTGCAGTACACTAATTATTGGCAAAGTACATTCTTAATACAAGGACTTTCTACTGAAGTTTATCCTGCTAATTCTGAAGTTAAATTTAGACATACTGTTGTCAACAAAAAAGATCATTATTAACATTATATGCTGTGTAGTTTAAACAGAAAATATTTGGGGGGAAGAGTATATATATATATTGAAGAGTTCTTTAAAAAAAGACAATAAAATAGAATTATAGAAAGGTCTTCATAGAAAATGGCTAAAACTGTCATCCAACTTGAATGCTGAGCTGCAGGCTTTGATTATGTTAGTCTGCTAATTTAAAAGCTTTAAACCTATTTATTGTTCATGAATACGCTGAGCTGACAACTCTAAAGACAAAAATAATCGATTTATCTACAGGATGGGTATTTATGTACAGCAAAAGAACATAAGTTTGATTTTACTAAGTTAGATCAAGGAGTGGAGTTTCTTATAGTGAAGAAATTTGCAGCAGTGAAAAGACAATTGCAGTTTATTTCTCAGTAGTTATTTCCAGTTACTTACATGCCCTGTTTGAAGAAATGGAGGTAAAAGAAAGAAATAAACAAATAATTACTAAGTTAATTAATGTTAACTAAGATACCTATTTTACAAATGCATAAGTGTTCTTTAGCAGTCCAGTGGAATCTCAAGGGCACAGGCTGATACTGAAACCTCCAGTAAATGCAGTGCTGTAATTGTTCAACAGGTAAGTAGGCAATCAAAAGGGATAATGAAAAACCTTGATAAGTCTTTTTTAGTCTTTTTTATTTTTTTTTCAAACACGAATATTCATTCTGGATTGTTAGTAAAGAAAAGGGTGAATAGGTGGCTACTGATGTGCAACAGATAGGCAGGCATCCACCGTGTTCAACAAAATCCAGCAGTATTATTTTCAAATGGTTCAATCAGAAATTCTGGAAAAGAGACAAAATAATTGAGGAAAATAATGTCCAATAGCAAATATGTAAGACAAAGCTTCTCAAAATTCCAGGAGCTACTAATGTTTCTATAACAAAGTTCATATGAAATATCAGTGAAGGCAAACTACTGTGGTGTATCCTGCATAATAACACAACAGGAAAAGAATGAGAATGAAAAATTCATGAGGGAATATGAAAGATGCTTAAAAATTGCAGAGCATGAGAAGTTTCTAACCACCTTGGCAATAAATGGCCATTAATAACTGCAAAATTAATACATTTGAATGCAGATGGATATAGACTCCCTTGAATCTATTCATGACTGTGAGGGTGACAGAGCACTGGAACAGGACTCCCAGAGGCTGTGGTGTCTCCTTCTCTGGACATACTCAAAACCCACCTGGACGCAGTCCTGTGCAACCTGCTCTAGGTGAGCCTCCTTTAGCAGCAGCATTAGACTAGAAGATTTTCAGAGGTCCTTTCCAATCTCAAACATTCCCTGATTCTGTGAACTACTTAGATTTCATGAATCAAAGGAGTTATCATCTTCTCTCAGGTGGAATTTCTGCTCTAATAATGCATCAGGTTGCAACTTTCTTAAAAAATTTTAATCTCAGAATACTAAAGAATTCACTAGATAAGAAGAAAATTGACAAAGAGATATTATTTATTGTATGTATATATGCATGTATGTATATACAAATATATGTGTGCATGCATCTGTGTGTAGGCATGTGGGTGTGTTTATACACTCAGGATATCACAGATATTGAGTGTTTACTTATGCAAAAGCCCATTTCACCTGTCCATGAAACAAATAAATTTGACCTAAGACAAAAACATATTTTTACTGATTGCAGTCTATTTAAAACTTCTAAGTATGACAAAATTCTTTACAAGGCAATATTGTCTTATGATACAGCTCGATTCAAAACTAACTACTGTGCACATAAAACCCTAAGAAAATATTTCAATCTTATCATAGCATAGATTATGACTTTTCTTGATAAAATGAATATACTTATATCTAAACAAAGGACTTCTTTTGGCCTACATTAAAAGATGAAATAAAAACTGCCAAATATGCATACTCAGACCCGTAAAAGTAAGTCCAAAAAGGGGAAAATAAAAAGCTGAGGATTGTTTCAGAAAATTACCTTATTTGCAGCGAAAAAAAGTAGATAGATATAGTAAAGGGAGCATAGCTAAGAAATAGTGAAGACGCTGCGCTACTTAGGAAAAAAAAGTGGGAAAGGTCATAATGAAATGTCTGTATCCTATCACAACTCTTTTTATCCACTTGTCCAGTAGTATCTGTAGTGTTATTTCTGGGAAAATGTAGGCTTTCTTTAGCAGCTTAGATCTACTTTGCTACGGTCCAGTCTCACCAGAGAGGATTAATGATGCTCTCTGTGTACTCTTTGTTCTGGTAGGAATTCAGGCCAGGCTTCCCTGTGATGGTGAAAATTGCTTTTTTTGCTGTCACTGCTGCTTCCTCCTTCAGCAACCTTGTCTAGCAAATCAGTCCTGCTCAGTGAGGTCCAAACTAGAGAAATGTATTGTCATGACCATTTGCTAACTGTTAGCATTTCCCCACATTGCTAGAGCTTTGGATTGCTCCCCAAAGCAGCTTTCTCCATCATTAAGCCTGAGTATTGGGCACACTGCGTGACTTGGCTGCCATCAGATATTCCTTTATTGGATGTTCTGACAGCAGACTGTGCAAGACTCCACTTACTGTCTGCTGGCCTTGAGAAAACAAATACAGTGCTAATATATCTAACAGAGCTTACAACCCCTCCCATGGGGACTGCTGTGGTCAACAGAGACTTTCCTCTAGGTGGAGACTTGTGAAGTCTACCAGCTTCCTTAAAATACTTTCCTCCAAGGTGAAGCACTGACAGCCCTTGAAAGAGAATAAAGGAGCATTCTATTTTTCTCTTCTCATTTTTTCAGTCAGTGACTTTATCTAAGAAATGTAACTGTTCAGCAAAAATGTGGAGTTTGTCCTTATCTCTCTTACCTGAGAGCTTATCTATGCTACCCTATTGTGCAGTAGGGAGTACTGAGGTGTAATGCAAATTATCAGTGTATACGGGCAATTTTGCAGGAAATGTCAATCAAATATGAATGCAATTTTCAAAGCAATTACCAAGTAAAGAGGTTAGTGCATTTTAACTGTTCATGAAAAATTCTCAAGGGTGTATATAATTTCTGGGCTAAAGGCAAGCCAACATATTTTTAGAAAACAATATGTAAGGTTTTTAAAACTATCTGTTCATAAACTTCAGGAATTATCATAGGCTATATTTGAGCAGCATTAAGCCTGCAGGAGTATGTCATGCTTAGGGTTGCTAAAAAAGTAGTGTTAATAAATGCAGGTCTAAAATTTCCACGAACATTGCTAGTAACTTCCAAATTACTAGAATCATATTACTGATTAAAAATAATCCCAGAAAATCTTTTCATTTTCCTATCAATATGTCACATGGGGGTGGTGCTCAACATGACCAATATGTTGTTCTATGGTCATGAACATACAGGGGTACTAGCCCTCAGTGTTTTATTCTGTTTCATCTGTAGTTCACATTGTCTATGGATATGGCTAAGATAAAATTACCAATTACATATTCATATGTCATCTTGATTACTAAAGCTGACACATGCTTAAATTCTCAGGGTCTGAAACATTACCATTACAACACATTAGATAAACTGGCTGTTCATAGTGTGTGTGCCTTAGATTCACTACTAACTTGGATAAAATCCATTAGCTTAAGCATCCTCCATTAATGTTTTTTACACCTAGGTTAAAAGCCAGGGCACTTACAATAGACTAAGAAAGTGCATAGTCAATTCGTGGAGCTATCTCTTATACTGCAATACCCCAATTCTGTTGAAATTTTTTCAGTCCTTCTAAGTTGTGGGGAAGATGGCGAAATGCACTTGCCAGCAGCAAGGGGACACGTACTCCATGGAACTATTTAAACTGTGGAATCATGTCAAGGTTACAGCTAAGGTTACAGCTAACTGATCAGAGGAACAAAGCTAGGGAATACACAACCAAATGCTTTATTAAGGTAAGGGGAATTGGAGAAAGGTGGGATATTTTTAATAACCATCTCTCGGGTTATGTACAAACCCGAAGTATTCTAGTTCAACACAGAGTAAGTGTGCTGCATACAAAATACAGTGCCCTTGAAGAAATAAACTCTGAAAACAAATGTAGTTGGTTGCTCCCTCAAGGATGGTTTAGCAGCCACAAGAAAGTAAAAAAAGTCAATATGGGTTAGGGTCTTAGCCGATTAAAAATGACACTAAACAAGTTCTGTGTATAAAGAATGCATCTGCTGCTCCCAGTGTTCTGGAACCAGCGTAAAAGTACGTATCCCATTAGGTCTCTTCTCAGGAGGGGGCTTATAGGTCATGCAACATTTTCATTTCAGAATGGTCTATAAGGTTTATGCCAGCTAGATCATAGCCATCTGGCACATTTGTTAGAGCAAACACTTAATATTGTACTCAAGAGTAATTTCTTTATTAGTTGAGAGATAATGAAGAAAATTAAAGGACTCACAGAAATATTCCAAGCCATTTGATGCATCTGCAGAGAGCATATTTTCTTCCAAAAATCCATTTCTGACTTCTTGCTTTCGGTAAACTTTATGAGAAACCTATTAACTCTGCATCATGTATTAGTAACAACCTTTTTTCATTCCTCAGAAATTTAGCTGATCTCTTCTGAGTTTAAAGAGATTACACTGAGAGCTTGTATGCCTTACCCAGCCACAAAGTTTTTCCCACCTTTCAGTATTTCAATGCCTTGGGATCTTCTTCTGGCATAAGTCTTATTTCTTTATTTCCTTATTTCCCTTTCCTTTTAACTCTTGGAAAAATTCTATCTGCTTTCTGATTTCTGACTACTCTGTGAATATTGAGAGTAAAGAATTAAATATAAACTTTGATAGCAAGTCTTCAATCTTCTATCAGTACATGACACAAACCAATTCCTAGATGCCTTAGTTTTAAATCTCTTTACCCAATTACTTCAATTCATCGTGCTATAATGGCTTCCAAATCTATTGCCCATCTATGATAGCAAGTCTTCAATCTTCTATCAGTACATGACACAAACCAATTCCTAGATGACTTATTTTTAAATCTCTTTACCCAATTACTTAAATTCATCGTGGTATAATGGCTTCCAAATCTATTGCCCAAAACTTTCAGAGTTTTGCTTGGAGGTTACAATACAATGCAATGACATGCAAAGTTCTGCCAGTAAATGGATCACCAAGGGGAGTAAGACAGATCCTAAAAAAAGCTATGCACACACAGAGCAAAAGGAGTACAGTCTTCTAGGTTATAAGTATATGGGAAGTAACTTGAGCCTTTTGTCACCCAGAGGAATTTCCTTCTTGCTGTTGTTTCTAATCCTAATCAGAGAAAAAACCTGTGATACTCATTTTCTAAATGGAAAACCAAGGCACAAAGGCAACAGATGATCAACCTCATGTCTCTCTCCATTAGACCTCAGAACGCCTCAGTGCCAGTGTATATAAGCAATACAGTGGTTTTGGTAATTTATTAAAAAAAACCCAAACAAACAGCAGGCAATTTTACTTCAAATCTCTTCTCTATTAAAAAAAAAGCCTTGTAACAAATCCGTACAAGAAATTGAGAAATTACTAGGCAAAGTGGTAGGTGTTTGTAGTTCCAATTTAGGCTTACAGAAGAAACACAAAACAGAAAAGTCACAAAAAAAAAAATAAAGTTACTTGTGCTAAAGTAGCACTTTTGTTTAGTACATCATGAAGGAAAAAATGCTTAAACTAGGTCCACTTATAATGCAGAAATAACTGTTTTATTACTGGTTTTAGGAACTAACGGTGTCTATCTTATAATTTGTGTTGAGACAAAATAGGAAAAAAGATCACAAGAAGAAAAAGAACATGAATATAGACAGTCAAATCCAAAAGCTATATATTAGAATTTGAAAGAATCAAGTTAATTATCCCCACACTAAGACATTTTGATTTACTGTATTAAATATGCAAAACAAGCATGGTAAAGTAACCTGCATTTAGAAGTTTTATACAGTATTATGAAGGAACAACTCCAGAAGTAACACTCAGAAATGGAATAAGCTATTAATTTAATAATATTTTAAAAATGTGATACATGCAGATACTTTCTAAACTTGTAAATTAGTTATAAATTCTTCATTTTTCTGAAGAAAAATAGAAAAGTAACTTAATCATTACAGGCCACACTTTCAAAGGCACTAAAAACTGAAAATAACTGCTTGAACTAAGGCAGGATAAGTGTTACATGATGGAAATCTTTCACGGCCTTCTTAGATGCTCAGGCACTTTTATACAGAAGTGTACATTGCACTTAAAGAACAGACACTTAAAAAACCCTCAAAAGTCAGTATCTGAACATCATCCTTCCCCTTTATTCTTGCAATATCCAAAACACTTTCTGGGCATATTTATACATGGGGTGTGGGGTGAACACTTCATGGTGACAACTAAAAATTTGAGGAAGAAATGTTCAGCTAAAAATGAAAAATGAAAACAGCCAGCAAGGAAATTAAAGCAAACCCCAGCTTACTACAGCAGGGCACATATAGGATCCCCACATACTATCCTATAGGCCAATTGCAGCTTGGCAAGCACTGCTGAGCAGCCCACTGAAGGAGTCAGGTACAGAAGAACTAATACATGAAGGAGAATCAAGCTTTCTCTCTTTTCTTGATCTTTTACATCCACTGGATATCTAATATATACATAGCTACCCTTCCTAAAATTATTTAAAAATCACAGCTGCTGTTTTCTCACCTACTGCTGCTTCTTGTGTGTGACTTTGTGATTTAAAAATAGATAGGGAAGAATATCCAAATAACACCATTTTTGGAAATGGAAACTGAGTTTACACTTACTTTATGGTATTACTTTGTACAGTGAGCAAAGGGATTCATTTATAAAATGACAGTGGCCAAAGGAGGTAAGAAGAAGTGGTTACAAGGAATAGTGAAATTGAATAGAGAAGAAATAAAGCTTGAACACCTCTCAGCTGTTTGTTGTGAAAATGGACACAGTTAAGAAGAAAAATTTACCTATTTAATCCATCTACTAAAGTTTACTTCTGGGAATAACACTTAAGTATGGATAACCCTGCAAGAATGAAAATAAGAATAAACTGTACAATATAACTTTTAGAAACTTCTCCCATTCTTTAAGTTCCTATTAGTGTATTTATTTGTATTCAGTTATTTCTTCAATTTGCTTTCACTGAAGTATTCCTACAGAGAGAGAGCTGCTCCTTTTGTGCAGTGTCTGTGTCACTTTCTTTGACTTAGCTCTACTTTCAGGCAATTGTTAGTGACAAGTTAATCCATAGGGATGGCTTTATGCATCATCACAGTAAAAATCTGATTTGATCCAACTCCCAAGGACCCACCCTAGACATCAATTGCAACTCAGCCTATTGTATCTAGTCCCTGAAGGCAGAACAAGGTTTAGGGTTTGGTAGATGAGAAAAGCACCTAAAATTCTTAACACCATAAAAAACCCAGTTTGTTTGAATCAGATACATTATGAATCTGAAAGCAAGGTATTTTGTAGGGGAAGCCTTCCAGCATTTGGGTAATTTGGCACCTTGTATGACATATTACAGCTTAGTTATATTGTTAATTCCAACAAAGTGATAGCAAAAACTTGAAAGATGCTTTAAGTAAGAATGAAACTTCAACATGCTTAACATTTTTGTCTCAGTGAAAGAGAAGGAGGCAAAACACATTTGGCACTTTGCATGATTGAGCTGTATAGGTAAAACAGAAGATGGTAAGCAAACGACATTCATTAAAAAAAATCTTCTTTCTTTATATTTTGGCTTTGAAATAGAAGGAATAAATCAATACTTTTTTAATCAGGAATGTTTGTACTAACTCATCACAACCAAACAGATCAAATTCTCTACTTTGGAATATGCTCTGCCATTGAATGCCTTGCAAGTATTATTGAATTTAAAAACTGGTGCATTTCCAGTATGCTTATTATCCAAAAATTTATTATTTTATAATTAAAAAAAAAATAGTTTTGCATAAATTTGTCAGTGTGAGTGCATGTTTTGCTTGGAAAAGTCCTATCCCATGTATAAATTCAACAGTCCACACCACCAGAATCAACACTGTCAACTTTATCAACTTTCAGCTTGGGAAAGGTGGAATCAGATCCCTACCTATCTGTTTAAACAGTAAAAACCAGCACCTGTTTGCATGTTTTACTACTGCATTCACCAGCATGATTTGCGTCTCTCTGTGATTCCCAGGGACAGAAAAAAATGAGTTTGCTGGAAACTTGTGCTCCCTCTGGTGTCGGAATGAAGCATGAAAAGCCAGCAAAAGCATTACCATGGGGGCAGTATTACAAATGCAGAATGATTTTTTTAATTTCCTGGCCACCCTAAAAATACTACATAAAAGATAATTTGATACCAATTTATTTGAAAGAGGATGAAGTGTATATATTTGGATTGTGTTTTTATTTGCCCCACTACATATTTAATAAAACAGACAATGTATCCATGATTTCCAGCTATGATGGCTTGTAAACATTACCAGTGACTAATTGAACAGTCATTTGAATCTGCACAAAGCAATTTCCCTTCATTAGATTAAATATGTCACACCCTGTCAATGAAAAAATCTATTTAACATCAACCCAGCAATTATAAGCATTTTGGAATGAGGCACCAGAAATCTATTTGTAATTAAAATTCCCTATATATATAGTGTAGGAACTTGGCTTAGCATGGCAACTAAATTTATTCTTCACTAAAAGTTTGCCTACAGCAAGAATTGTAAAAGAAAAATTTCCCTTCTATTATAATGGATTTTTAACACATCAGTACCAGATAGCTATAAGCATTAGCTCATTTTCACGGTTTCATAATAATTATTTCTTATTGTTTGTCTCTTTGGTACCAAGAGCAAGGTCCAGACTAAAAAAAGCCTTAAACCCCAAGAATACAAATTTATCCATATTTCTTCAGATGATAATATCATGAACACAAATAAAATTTGCTATCATTAACTTTCTTTTTTTCCTTTTTTTTCTCTTTGTTCTATTCGGATTACAACTAATACATTCAACTAATACCATCCTAAAATGTAAGCATACGTAATTGATTACATGCCATTCTGAGAGTTTTATCTGGACTGTAAAGCAAGAAACACTGAATAAAGGCCAGAAATATTCTTTCCCTCTAAAAACAATGGCAAACCAAAGTACTGTGCAAAAAGCTATGTTCAGGAGAAATTTTTGTCTTTGTTTAATTCATGCACAATTTTTTCAGAAATCCTGAGGAGGAAATAATGAGCATTTGCTTTATTTCAAACTTGTGTTAATTTGTTTTGCAGATACATAAACATTTGCAGAAGAGAATTGTAAATTTTCCCAGTTGACAAACTACCTATGACTATCACACTGATGTGGGTAAATTCCTTGAAATATTTTCACAGATGTGACTGATTTGTGAGCCCTGTGATTTAGCTGAGCTATTCAGCATGTGTCAGTTTTGTTTGAACCTGCAATTAATGTGCAAATTAAAGGAAACTGAACCAAATTTGAATGAAAAGATACAAATAGCTTTCAAAACTTTCAGACCAATGCAAAAAATACCTGAAGGAAGACCAGTGAGGCCACAAAGCCTTTACAGGAAATCAAAGCTGATACAAATGATGTGGCCAAGACACTGATCAGATCAGACTGCACATACTCTGCACTATTCACCACCCAGGAGCCTGCCAAGGGCTCACTGCACTGCTCTAGGACAGAGGCACTGCCTCAGTGTTAGCAGGTATCACATTGATTTGTGTTTTGACAGCAAGCAAGGAGGCACACCGAGAACAGCAGCAGCTTACAAAGACACATTTTCCAGGAGTGAAGAGTAAAGCTGTATTTTAAAACAAAACCCCCAAACAAAACAGAAAAGAAACTCCAAGAAAACGCACAGGAAAAAATCCAAACCGAAACAAAAAGTGCCTTGAATAGACAAGTGGGAGTCAGTGGACAAAATTAAGTTAATTCTGATCTGTCTCATGACTCACATGACTAAAGACTTTTTCTTCTGTGTCAATGAGCCAAATGGCACAGCCTCTACAATTTCAAAGGCACTGTTCTTTAACTAAAAGGATAACATCAATTTGCCTTTGCCCAAGAAACGTTGATTCATCATGTTTTAAAGAACATTCCCCCCCCCATTCTAGCAGGTTTTTCAATATGAGGTAATGATGAGACTCTAGGAAATGGTGCCAAAAATCCTGTTGGGATTAACTAAAGTCATATTGAATGCTGAGTCTTCTTGCTAGGCTTCACTGCATATCAGTTCCTGAGAAGGCCATTTGGGTGCAATCCTGTAAAGTGCCTGTGGAATGGGCAGCTCCTGGGGGAAAGGACAGCATTTTGAAATTAGCAACTAAATCTGAATTTATCTCTAAGGATTTAAGAACTTTATTTCATCTAGATTAGAGTCCTGTTCTTTGGTGTCAGAAGGTATTTGAGACTGTTAAAAGCAAGAATGAAAAATGAGGGCCTGGATTACCCACAGCTTTATCCTGGTAGGCAGAGAACAGCCAGACATATGCCTCCTCCTTTCTCACAGATGCCACAATATTTCTGGATTAGGAGGAGGGGATATATTGGACCCTAACGGGGAAAGAATTGGCTTGAGGCTGTCTGACACAACAGGGAGTTTATCTTTCACAATGGAGAGCAATTTTCTCTCTGATCCTAAAAAGTATATATTTATGTTCAACTGGTACTACATGCAATAATTACAACATTGTCATTTTGTATTGTAATTATTATCTATTATCAATCTTTCTCACCCTGGAAAGAAATACAATCATTTTACAAAAGGATATTTCTTATTTTATGTAATTTTTATATGTGTTTTTATAAGCTGAAATGGATTTACATAATGAAATTTTAATAATTAATTTTAGTTTTCCAGAGTAGAAAAAAAATTGACTGAATGGCTGGGTGTTAAAAATAAACCAGTCACCGACAAAACTTATGACAATGCTGAAACTGAAAAAAAAGTTTAATTTCTTCCTGGGTTTTTTTTCAGAAGAACATTATTTGCAATATGAAACTGTTTAAACATTATTATCTACAGAAATCCAAAGTATGATTTAAAACAAATTTGAAATATTTTTAGAAGTAAATAAATGTATTTAATTTGCTTTTAAAAATATGTCAGAAAACTTAAGTAAAACTCTATCTTCCCATGCCAATTACAGAAATTATAATTGACTTTAAAAAATACGTAGTAAAGATTTTGAGAAACAATAGAAAGTGTAAACATATATACAAGAGATATTGGATTCTTAATTCCTTAAAGCTATATACATAAATCCTTGCTTTGATTTCTTAAGTAGCTACTTATATTTACAAAAGTAGTGAAGAGATAATAGGACAATTAAAATTTTAAGATTACCTGAAAAGTGTCTGATATACATATACTGAAACCTAAAACTACATAAAGTTTAGGAAAAACTAATGTCTAGAAAATTGAGTTTATTTGGAAATTACAAGTTACTATTATTATTAGCATCACCTTCTAATAATTCAACAAAAATTATGTTGACCATATTGCAACTATCTTGCTCACTGTGACACTATTGTTATGTATGACCCTATTTTTACATTTGATCCCTTATTTCTCATGGTAACAAAGAGGCCATTGATTAAGTTACTTTTTTATTCTATGCCATCAAAATGAAAAGAGTAATCTTTACACTATCTTTTTCTATGCCTCAAAGAAAAAGGAAAAAAACCCCAATTTTTATCAATTACATTTTATTAGGATAATTTTGATAAAAACACTTTTTCCACATTAAAGACATTGCACTCAACAGCAATTGCAAGAAGAAAATTGTAAGCACTCAATTATATATTAAGCGGCAATTATTCATTTCACAATATGCAAAAGGGACAGTCTGAGGCTCATCTTCTCGATCAGCTTTGCTCAAATTTTTCATTTTGTTATTTCTCAGTCAAATAGACACAGAGTCAAGAGCTGCAGGTATATTTAGTCAATCTCTTCCAGAGAAGGAGCACACTTGATCTCTTTGCTTTTGCCCAAGACTTTTTTTCTTCCTGGAATTCCACAGTTAAATCCTGGGCAAACCTCAGTTCCAATAATCTAAAGAAAAATTATCACCTACCCATTCAGCCTTAATAAATGTCATGGTCTCCCACCTTTTGTTGTCACTTCACCTGTATTTACTCTGAAGTAAATGAAACAAGAGCTCACAAGCAAAAAACAAGAAGATGCTAAATACTTCATTAGTTAATCTGCAACAGATACATAGTGGATAAAAAGCTCTACCCTGTGTAAAATGTGCACTCTATCCATATGCCAAAATAAGTAAAAAGTATATATGCTTCCCATTGATCAAGCAAAGACAACAAAAAGTAACCTTCTTTTTTGATCTGAACATAGCAGGTTTTAGACAGACATAAAATTATCTGTTCTTGTTGGGTTTTGTTCTTTTTTGCTTTGCTGTATTGATTTTTTTTTTAAATCTTGCTTTGTTATTAATAAAATTTTGAAGTTTATAATGAAAGAAATACAAAATAAGGGTCTTTTCTGGTTTTTTGCTTCTTGTCACACTTTTTTACCCCAGTTATGATAGGAGTTAGCAGTCTCCTTCAGAATCCACAGATTCAAATGATAAAGGCCAGGGATTAAGCACAGCCGATTAACAGTCTGTGTCCTCTTCAATCTAGCATTTCCACTGTAGATAAACCCATATTCAGACTGAAGTTATAATAAACACACTGTCCTCAATATCATCTCCCTAGATGACCTCCTCAAAACTGACATTCAAGTATTCTTGTGGAAAATTACAGTTCATAGTAACTGAAAAAGCAGCCTAGCCAATATACACCCACAAAAATAATACTGCAGATCAAGCCAAATGTTTAGAAAGCAAAATGATAAAATGATAGTTTCACTATAAATATTTTATTTGCTTCAGTTCTGAGTAATTTATTATTACTATAGGTTTGACATATAAAATAAAATAATCTTCTTAGATTTTATTTTTATTGCTTGTATGTGTGTCTTTAAAATAACTGCAATATTATTTATACTTATGAACAAATGGATCACAGTGGTTGCAACTTTTTTTCCCTTCCAAAGGTGAAGGAAAACAAACAGTGAAAATCTCCAGCTACTTTAGATACTCTGAAATAGAAGTATTACTGTAAGGAAAGGGACACCAAAAAACACTTGTCTATTGAAAAACAGCAAAAGAATAAAAATCTACAAGACAGAATTGTAGTATTATTCTTCTAAGTATGTATATTGACTTGTATGATAAATAATATTTTCACCTAAAATGAAAAAAGACAGCCCATAAAAAGGAAAATAGCTTTTGCTTTGTAAGGACATGTTAACAGAGGAAATTCTGATGGGATTCTCCTGGTATCTGACATTTGAAATCCAGCATCTTCTGAGTCTAAAAAAAGGCAAGGATTAATACAGACACAGACTATGTAGCACATTATTTTAATTTCTTAACCTAGAAGCTCAAACTATTTTAAGGAACTATAGATTTATATGTTATTTCATTTCCTGGTACTTCTTCAGACAATAGCAGTAACATTTCAAAATCTTTTCATATAACTAACTAAACTTATCTGTCTAGTTAAAGTGACAGTATTCTGCTCTTATTCCCTTTAGTTTATCATGGAAGGATTCTAGTGAAGCAATTCTGAAATCAGATGGAAGGATATATTTATTAGTCATTTATTTGTGTATTTATTAGTCAACCCTTTATTGAAAGTACATGGTCAAAATTTGGTTCTCTTCAACCAAACCACAAAAATAATAAGAAACAGGTAATGCTATATACTGAAAAAGAACTGCAACAAAACAAAACAATGAAAAAAATCCCCAAACCTGAGCTTTTGTTTAGTTATTCACCAGAATTGCTTTGAAGTAAGCACTGCAAATGACTGCAGTTAATTCATTAGCTGTTGTTCTATTCTTTTCTCCAAAGTTAAAAAAAAAAGAGAAAAAAATTATTCAGAGTGAGTTTCATAATCAGAGCATTTATTAGGTTTGGATGATTCCAGCCACCTTTTCTTCTAGAAAGCAGTTTCGAAGCTCTTTTAAATCATCTATACTGAAGAAAGAATTGAAAATGTGAATTTAATTCAAAGTCACTCACTTTGAAATATTGCTTCAAAAACTAATTTCATGGTCTGTTTCCATAACAACATAAATTATTTTTGCCAACTAGGACTCATATAATGAAGCATAACATCTTTAATCAGATTGTATGCACTACTATTTAAGACTGTTTAGAGTGATTTGGAGACACACTAACTTAGAGCATCTGATTTGTAGGTCAGTTCCCATTAAGAATCTTTGTGGTCAGAAGATCACATATACTCCTCACTAAAAAAGCCTCTGAGACTTATTAATTAGTGATAAAATATACAGCATACAATTAACACATTGTGTACTTAATTTATTCATTTTTAAAGTTCTTGTTTCCCAATGGAATATTTTAAAAATGCTTTTCACATTGTAGAGGAGCAACCTTACCTTCAGCTCATCACTAACACAAACCTTGTCATCTCATTATTCAGCTACATATTTTTATGCATGTGTTTGTATTTTCAACAGGAGATATAAAAGCAACTTGATACCATTTACAAGCTATTTAAAGAAAATCTAAAACCAGGAAGAGCAAACCATGATTTTTGCAAAAGTAAGTGGACAAAAAGGTCTACAGAATGTGAAATTAAGTTTCTCAGTTCTTTCTACTTTAAATGTAACAGCAAATGTCATTATCTATTATAGCAAGATGACTGGTATACGTTGCTAGTCATTCAGCTCAAAATATTTTACTACTTTTCATTTGATATTACATATTCTTTTCCTAGATGTTCACATATATTTTCCCCATGTCTAATTTCCTGTATCCTCTAATTAATAAATGAAACTTCCTATTATTAGATTGGAGGAATGTATTATTTATTAAAACTGGATTCTAAAATAAGACTGAGCAAGCAGAACTGATGTTCCTTCAGTGAGAACAAATAAAATCTTAACCCAGAATGCTTTCTCAGGGCAAGCTTACCCCAGTGACTAATTAAAAGATGAAGGCTAAAATCCAGAACGTAAACAAATTTGTGAAAAAATTATCTATTTCATTATCCAAGGAGTAATAA
This sequence comes from Agelaius tricolor, assembly GCF_023055355.1. NCBI lineage: Eukaryota > Metazoa > Chordata > Aves > Passeriformes > Icteridae > Agelaius > Agelaius tricolor. The sequence goes on along the minus strand of NW_027269267.1, from coordinate 22,601,798 downwards.
GGAGTCCAATGAGACTGGAAGAGGGAAAGAATTGAGTTGTAAAGACCTGCTCCTTTGTCTACACACAGGGGCACACACACACACACATGCACACACACTCATGCACACAGAGCCCCCATAAACACAGCCTTCCTTTCACAGCACTTTTCATTTAAGCACCTTGGTAGTATTTACATTTGCAAAGCTCCCAGTATTCCCAAACCTTACCCTTTTATTTTTAGCTTTCAAGTTTTTGCTTCAGCTGATGAGAACAGGAAAAGAAGGTGGTATGTTTATTGCTGGCAGACAGCTTGGAAATTCTGAGTAAAGAAGCCAGTCAAGGCAGAAGGATTATAACAATCAAAGTAGAAAATTTGCATATTTAGAGTATGGTTACTGAGAAATAACAATGCCTTGGTTGTGTAAATCAAACCCTCAGCAAAAGTGAAGGGGATTTGCATATCTGGGAGAAATCTTTCATGTTATACATCCGTAACTGCATTCTAATTAGCAGAAAGCACTAGCTTTTAGTGGAATATTAAATATAAGTGCTAGTACTATTTTTATTTCCTTGTGAAATAATAGACTTAGCTTGTTTGGGGCCTGATGAAAAGAGGTTTTCTTGCCTGTAGGAAGCAATACTATTCAAAACAACCAAAGATATATTCATCATGCCATACAGCTACAATTTTTAAGATTGAGATCATGTAAATGTTCAAAGAGTTCTGTATTACCAATTGTGTTCATCCTTTTTGTCTATAGAAAGTGGCTTAAAGTAGCTCTCTTGAGAAAGTATTGCAAAAAACAGATGAAAGTTTAAAGCCATCTCTTCAAATCTGCATAATAAATCACCTTGACTTCATTTTAAATTTAGCAAATGAAGAAAAATAAGCTGGAATGAAAAGTTTTACAGACAAAAATCCTAAAAAAGCTCCTGCTGATGGAATTCCTATAACAATTTTCTATTATCTATTAAAATCAAGTAGAGTTTACAGTAGGCCCAGAAATTTTGTAATAAAACAAAGAAAAAAATAAGTAAATTCTTCTTTCAAAATTAGCATGTAACAGCATGTTTGTACCATTCATACATGGAAAAATGACTATATTACTTCAGGTTAATGTTTATTTTCCCTTTCCTCTCTTGTGAATGATTCTCAGCTGTCTTTTAGATGTAAGTTTAAGGCTGGCTGACATACCCTGGCCACTACTCATAATCAAACTGCCGGCTGGTGTTGCACTGAAAAGTAAAAGAGAATCTATGCAGGCATATTCAATCTACAAAGTATTACTAATAATGCATATTCAGAGGCATTATCCATTTCCACAGATAAAGCATGGATGAAACTCAGTAAGATGCTTTAAAGACCTGGACACTCTTCATATGTTGAACTGGTGAGCACACCGCAGTGTGGGTCTCAGGGTACTTACCATCCTCTGTGGGCACGTAGATATTCAAATACAGACAGTCTTCATTTTGATCTTGAACATATGTCACCACAGTATCCAGATTGGCTGTAAACCAGACTGGCAGCATATCGTTGAGCAGTGACCTCTCATCCAGGTACTGCGGGCAGACAGCGGCAAACTGCGTGGCGTTGCGGACACCCGTCCAGGATGACGGTGGCTCCGGGGGCTGAAATCGCCTTTCTCCAGTTGGAGGAGAAGCATAAGGAACACCCAAGTACTGCTCCACTGGACCAAGGATCTCATTAGGCAAAGGTGTTCTTAAACCACGTATTTTGCCATAATTCGTAGTAACAACTGGGTATTGTGCTTGGCCATCAATGAGAGTAAATCTTATAGCCAGTGCAGTTATCCACAGGAGGAAGTTAGAATTCAACATGACACACACTGGTGTGAAGATCAAAGGCAGCCATAGGAGTCCCATTGGTTTCGACATTATTTAAATCAACATTAGCAGGGCTCTTTTTTCCACAGCCAGGAGAAATTATTCAGTCAACGAAAATGAAAACTAATAAAAAAGTAGTCAAAAGGAGATGAAGTGAGGGAAAATGTATCTTTGTTCAGGCAACAAAAAAACAAAAGATGATGTGTGATAGGTGCCTCAGCTGACTGGCTGTAGACAAATCCCAATGTCAGAAGAAACAAGGGAGTGTTTGCCCCTAAGGCCCATCCCAGACTTCAGTGTTGAATTAATCCTGGCAACGTGCAGCACTTCCCAACAAGTAGAGTGGTGAGAGATCCACAGTTATTCCACTGCCTCAGTGAAATGGCTCCTTTCAGTGAAGTCCAGCCCACTCAGTCAGCCTGCGGCCAAGAAAAAACAAACAATTCAAATCAATAGACAAATTTATGTTGGCATAAACCTCAAACAAATAAATAAAGAAATAAAAGAAATAAAAAAGCTAAAAAAGTTATATTTACACACTACTTCCATGCCAAGGCCCACAAATGTTTTATGAACTTTAGATATCATAGTTAGCTATGTGTTTCCAAAGATATGTAAGTTAAGAGAGCTAAACTTGAAGCCATAAGATTATTCCACAAAACAAATTTTTCCTCTTCTCTATATGCTTCTAAACCAAACCATAGACCAAACACTTCTGATTTCAGGAAGAGTATCACATTCAAGTGCTAGCTTGAGGATATTTTCTGCCCTAAATAAACAGAATCTTCTTTTTAAGCCTCTTTGCACTCCCACAGGAACCATTCATTACTTTTGTTTCCTGTATTGGATAATCTCTTTTTGCTATGAGTTGACAACTAGAGAATATTTTTCACAGACATGACTTCTTTTCTGTATGACAACCTAATTTACCTCCATCTAATTCAGAAATTCCAATGAATGTAATAAATGATTAGTTCAAATCAAGTGTGAGAACAGTCAAAATGAGATACAAATTTATTTTTTTCATTTTTTTTTTTCCTATATCTGACAGAACAATGGAAAGCTAAAAGAAAAAAAAGGCTACAATCTCTTAAGTCAGCTTTTGGCCTACATAGTGTTACAATTATGTAACGTTACCTTCTTGCATTCTTATTTTTAAATAGAAGGTCATTCATACAATAATTCTGAAAATGTTTAATGAAATGCAAGTCATCTGCATGTATATGCTAACCATTACAAGTGTACAAATAAACACACATCAACATTCTACCTGCCCAAAGAAATTAGGAACTTCCTTTTTACCCATTACTCAACTCAGAAGCACAGACAACAATTCCACAGGTAAAAAAATTCCACAAGCAAAAAATTCCTTCTTATAAGAAACTGACACTGATACCTTATATTTGGTAGGATGAACACACATGTATATATCAAAATTATATATAAGGGGACAAGCAGGTCCTGTTTTCAGTCAGGACTCAGACATGGAAAATAATTTGAATGACATTTTATTCTCTCAACACTCCTGGAATTTCATTTTAGCACTCTTACCACAAAACTCTTAAAACACCAGAACACCAGAGGCCAGAAAAATACCAGATACATATTACGTGTGATGGACCTAAATTTTGTCTACCAACATTTTCTCTAGGACTTGCAATTTGAGCACCATTTCTGAAGGACAAATCATTAACAGCTCTAATTTTCATGTCTCCAGAGGCACCACCAGGGCTGTCAGTCCCTGAGTTATGCTGCAGGAAGTCCTATGCCCAACCCCATGCCCAGCCTGGATCTTGGCCTCACTGGGTCTCCAGGTAGACCTTGGACCTGACTCCTCACCCTGCCTGGCCTTACAATTATTGGGTGGTGGCAGAGTCCTGTCCCTGTCAGGGAGCCTTAGAAGTTCAGAGTCTTGCCCTGCGAGCTGTGCAGTGCCCACAGCTCCTGGGTCAACCTCTCCCATGGACAGCTCCACTTCAGCTGCTCCCTGGCACTCAGAGTGGTCAGCCAGCAATGGGTCTCTCAAAACTCCTCCTCAAGCATCACTTTCCCTTCTGATTTTTGCTACTATCTTTAACAATGGAAATCAGCAGCAGGTGGTTGATTTTGAGTAGCATTCCTCTTGCTCTGTCCCATCCTGACTTTGGCACACTTTACTGATCATGCAGCACAAATCAGATTTTCCAGTTATATCCAACTGAGGATTTAATCTGTGCTTCGAGAGGAGCAACAGATCTTATTCCCTTGAAACCCACACTGTGGAAGTTTGTAATGACATTCTAAGAAATGTGGAATGCAGCACTAAGAAAATTGACAAGGTGGAAGGAAACACAGTGATCCAGATGATGAAAGATGGATAGAGAAAAAAATTTTCTGGGCAAACAGCAAGTAAAAAAAGAGGAAACAAAACAGGAAAAGAAAATGGGAATGACAAATAAACAAACATGAACACATTACCAGCAGGGAGAGAACCAAAAATGACAACATGAAGGAAATCTCTCTGATACAGCAGAGAGAATATGCAATTGTAAAAAATGTGATGTACTAAATAGTATGGCTTTCTTGGCCACCTGGATACGTGCTGGCTCATATCCAGCCAGCTCTCAAACAGCACCCCCAAGTCCCCTTCAGCTGAGCAGCTCTCAGGACACTGTTCCCCAAACCTGGAGCATTGCAACCCAACTGCAGGACCTGACCCTTGGCCTTATCAATCCTCAGAGAACTGATCTCAGCCATCCAGCCTGTAGAGTTCCTTTTGCAGAGCCTTCCTACACTCCAGCAGATCAATACTCCCATCCAATCTAGTATCATCTGTGAATTTACTGAGGATGCATGCAATCCCTTCCTCCTAATCATCAATAGAGACATTAAACTGGCCCCAATACTGAGCTCTAGGGAACACCACTGCTGACCAGCTGCCAACTGGATTTAACTCCTTTCAGCACCACTCTCTGGGCCTGACTATCCTGCCAGTTTTTCACCAAGTGAAGACTGCACCCATCCAAGCCATGAACAGCCAGTTTCCCCAGGAGAATGCTGTGGGTGACAGTATCCGGTGCTTTACTGAAGTCTGGATAAACAAAATCCACAGCCTTTCCCTTATCCACCAGCCAAGTTACTTTATGACAGAAAGAGATCAAGTTAGTCAAACAGGATCTGCCTTTCGTAAACCCATTTGTGAGTATCATCTGGGCCTGATTCTCTGTGGCTGTCCCACACACAGCATGTGATGGCACTCAGGATGATCTGTTCCATGACCTTCCCCAGTATCGAGGACAGGCTGACAGGCCTGTATTTCCCTGGGTCACCCTTCTGACCCTTCTTGTGCATGGGCATTACATTTGCTTATTTTCCACTAACGTGACCTTCTCCAGTTAAGCAGAACTGCTGGTAAGTGGTTTAAAGCAGTTTAAAGCTCTTTCATCAGCTTCCTCAGGTGTATCCCATCTGAGCCCATAGACTTATGTGTGTCTAATTTTCTATAAGTAGCAGGTCACTAACCATTGCCTCCTGGATTAAGGGGGCTTCACTCAGCTCTCCATACTTCCCCAGCTTCCAGCTCTGGGAGCTGTGCATCCTGGGGACAACTGGTTTTGCTATTATACTGAAGCAAAGAACCCAGACTGAGGCAAGGAAAGCAAAAATATCTTGTTTAGGCAAGAAAATTAGGCAGAAAATATCACACATTCATTGACATTACTAGAGGAATGACCATTTTCCTAAGGTTAGTTTCACATGTGAGATGTATACACACTCATACACAGACACAGAAAATAATTTTCAATAATAATGTTGAGAGGTAAGGAAGAAGGCATGCTGCCTATTAATTTGTGAACTGTGACAACTATGATATGATGTTAGATACCTAATTGAAAATGTTGGAAGATGTAAATAGAGAGTCACAGATTTCAATTAGGGATTATCTTAAATAGAAAACTAAACATTCTAGAAAGGTTTTTAGATATATCAAAACTAGTTTGATGTTCAATTATATGTATACAGTCAGCTATTTAATACACCTTTACATACTGAGTCTACAGGAAGACATGAACTTGTCATGTCATTATTTATTATCACTTGTAGTGTTGTACTTTTTCCATATTTTTATTTACTGCTTCAAATATTAGAAAAATGCATACAAACTGCTTGCAAAAAAATTCTTAGTTGGAAGTATTACTCATTCAAACAATCGAAAATAATCAATTCAAACCCAAATTTTCAGTTCAAAATGACAACTTCTGGCAGCACACCACACAGAGAAGTCAAGGAAGATCTGAAATCAGATACGATCACATACAATGATTTTGTTATTGGCAGAGGAGTGTAATTTGAGGCTAATGAGACATTTATGGCCTTTGAAGCAAATGCAGATTGAAATTAACATGGATGTGTGTCTGGAAATACCACTTGTTCTTGTTTATAAATCTGTGCCCCAAGACACTCTTAGAGATGCTTAAATAGTCTATGAATCAGGCCTTCAGGGCTAAACTGATGGTTTCCAGGAACTGCAGTTACCACTTTTTCAACCTAAGAAGATTGTCAGTAGTTCTGCACTTATTCTGTAGCTGCTAGGGAAATAGAAGACATGGCTTAGAAGTCATCTTTGCTCCAGTGTAGAATAAAAAACTAAAGTGACTTGAAGTTTTTTTTTTTGATCCTCTTGTTCAGTTACAAGAAAACTAAGCAGAAATATAAATTGTATCAATATAGGGAATTGAAGACTCTGCAGATGTCCTAGGGTTTCCCAGGCTTTATCTAATACAACTAATGTAGAACAGTACACCTCAGCTTTCAGTCACTGACCACATTTATTCTCTGGCCCTCCCTTCTGCTCATATTCCCAAGGGAGTTTTTGGGCACATACACAGATCTGACCTCAATAGAGAGTCAGGGTTAAAGACTCACATCCCTTTCATTAGACAGACATTCTGAAAGCATACAGTGATCTTGATTAGCTGAAATATAAGAACAACCAGCTAGTCAGTAGAAAAAAACTGACAAATGATGTAATCCATAAAATTTCAGATTCTCCTCATATTGACATTTTGCTAAGTATTTAATATATTTTACAGAATATGGAGATACAAAAAATATTTCATTTACCAAGAACATGAACTGTTTTTTCTTCTTTCCATTCCCTTTGTCCCCTTGAAATAAGTAATTTTGAAAGTTATTAAGTGGATATGTATGGATTGCTTTTTAGGTTTTCTTTGTTGCTTTGTCATATGTCTGTGTGTGTGTTTGGTTGACTGTTTTTAAACAAAAGCAATTAGAATATTATCATATTGTAACATATATAAATCTCTATAATAAATATATAATAAATAAATAATAAAGTAATATTGTTGTACAATACTGTAAATAAGAACTATCCGAGGCATAGAAATTTTTAACATGCCTACAGTATTAATTTTTAGCAATATGTCCATACAATTTGAAATATTTGCAGAAAACTAATCACACAATTTTCTTCTGTAAAAGCTCTTCCCCAAGCAGGTTTAAATACACCTCTACCTCATAATCAGCACTACACTCTCTGAATAGTCACAGTATTTAAATGTTCATTCAATAACAAAAGAACAGTTTTTCCAAATATCAGTAAATGCATACTGGGTTTATCTATTATCTTTCAAATTAAACTAACAACCCAAAACAGTTATAACTTCTTTATGGATTTTTTCTGAGCTTCTAGAACTTCCTTGAAACATTGAAATGAGCTAAGCTTCATTTTTCCTTATCCTCCATAAAGTCATTCAGAAATATCAGACAAAATAATAGTGAACAACACAGAGGAACACCAATCATTAAATAATGTCCACCTTCTAGACTGGATTACTTAGAAAATTGGTAGAAAGTTTATTTACGAAAACTGGCGAATCAAAAGGTATTTTTGAATCTCAGAAGTGTAACAACAGTGATGTCTGGCTTCAAATTACCATGCAGCAAAGCTTTACAAGAAGTTCTTTTTTCTATAGCATGTATATATTTATTTTGTTGTATTTTTGTAAGCATTTTCCTAACTCAAATAAGATATCTATCATTACATGATTCTTAAAAACACACACAAACACAAAAAATGCCCTCAAAAAAAATTAAAACTGCCTAAATATAGACTTCTAATAATCCTAATTGTAGAGGACCCGATCTAAGTGTGTTTTATCTCAAACATGCCGAGCATTGCTACAGGAAAGGTGACCAGAGGAGGGGTGGGGCAGTGCTGTCTGAGACAACTAAGTTAGTCATGAGACTAACTTAGCATTATAATCTAGGGATGAGTGTCTGAATAATGTCTCACAGAATCACAGAATTATTTAGTTGGGAATTATAACTTATTAATTCACAGTCAAAAATTTCTTTAAGATTTAAAGTTTAAACTGAAAAGAAAGTGATACAAATTTAAGAATTAGTATGTACCCTTGATTAAAGTGAAAATAAATGCCAGCTATATAAACATCACGATTGACCTTGACGTTGGTCTTAGTTGTATGATTAGAAGTCACAGAAGACAAAGGTAGATTTCAAAAAAAAAATTTAATATGGAAATAAAGCCCGAAGAGCAATATAAACATTGAATTAAACAGGTTTGGGTTTTTTTAAAAAAAACATGTTGCATTTACCCTTCCATTAATTTCTCCAAGTGAGAGAAATAGGCTCAGATAGGCTTGGACAGTGTCACTAGATCCCTCAGGTTAGAAACTACAATCACCATTTGCTTTTCAGAAAATGGGCACACATTTCTTTCTTATCATTGTTTCTTACCTGGAGCTAACACTCTTATTCAGAATATCTAAATCTCATACACTATCAAAAAGAACAATGGGATTGTAGGAAAAAGCTGCGTGGTCCCTACACTGTTTTTGAAAACAGCAATTCTCCCAATAATAAAAACAATTTGAAAAGCAAGCAAAGGAAAACACATGATCATCACTCCTTTCCAAGCAAAAAGAAAAAAAGAAATTAACATCAGCATTCTCAAAAAATCAGCTGTTTCGATCTAATTATAAGAAGTGGTTGTTAAAAAATCACAGATATGGTTTCCCCTATTTTTTTCTGTATTTAAAATTATTAAAAAACTGCATGGCCAGAAGGACTCAAGACTAACTAGGAATACTCAGTTAAGACAGTTGAACTTATCTCACTGGTCTTTTGAACATTAATTTCAACTACTATTACATGTAAGTATAGAAGAATTTCAGTCATTAGACAATGTTCATAATACTTGCTGCTTCTTAGGATAAATTGATGATGATTGCAAATAAACATAAGGTTTCAATATTAGAAGGAAAAAACATAAACTCCTTACTGAAGCCTGAAATAAGTAATAATCCCAAAATTACAGGTGCGTTCCATTCAGCTCATTGTGATCTGAATTGTGATCTGAATTTAAGTTTCCCATGACAGTAGCTATTCAGTTATGGTCTCATTGCAGCTGTGAAGTCTAAAGAAAATGCTACATTTCTAGTACATATTCTAGGGAAATGTACAAAAAATAGCATCAGTACAGTCTAGCACAACCGATGGCGTAATTTCCAGCTTTTACTTCTGATATAACCTTGTATAAGAAATGTAACACACTCTGGGTCTCTCTTTGTCTCTTTTATGCACCTCTCTTTGCTTAAATTCAGACGTCTTACTACAAAAATAAAAATATTATGATCTGAAACAGAATGTTCAGTCCTGAGTTTCTTTAAGGCAAAAGTACCTGTAAAATCCCTTATGACTGGAGCAAATTGCAGATTTATGGATATTAAAAAAAATAATACATGCACACAAAAATCAGTATTTGATACATGAGGCTTACAGAGTAGGCCTTAATAAATTGAATAAACCCTCAAAAACATCAAAGTTCATTACTCACTACCACTTCAAGATCTCAAAAAAAAGCATTTGTAACACGGAATGAGTCTTAACTCCTCTTCTGTAAGAAAGATCAAATGACTGAAAAGAAAAATTCTTAATGAAATCTAACAGGTTTTGTCTAAATATTAGACAAAGAAACTCACAGGTCTCAGTCCTTTCTTGTCTTCTCCATTGAACTGAAGTGCATGCCTTTGTCAAGGATGAAAGAAACTACAACTCTTGTCTGAACCAACTGAGAAATTGTCTAAGGGACTGATTGATATGCAATTTGATCTCTTGAGGCTATTTAATGATTAGAATTTGATATCTCCCTCTAGGCATTCTAGTCTCAGAAGAGGATACTTTAAAAATGTTACAATAACCAGAAACAGGGTGGGAAAAGCAATTTAAACCAGCTGGGCATATGAACACATGTAAATACACGCACACGCACACAGACACACCATTAATATATTATATGGCCAAAAAAAGTTGCTGCTTTATTATACAAATTCTTATGACTTAATTACACAGGAGACACAGGCAGGACATTTTCATTGCATTACCTGGTTCAGTTACCAGGTGGTGATACAGCCCTCATTCATATGATAATGTCACAATTATACATTCATTCTGGAAATGGGGAAGTTGAGTGGCTACCCTCATTAACCTGAAGAAATCTAAACCCTTTGTTCCCTCTTCCAAGTTACAAACATTAGCTTTCAAATAAGGCTGGGATAGCTATGAGGACTTTGTGAAGCATTCTCCCTGAACTAAAAGACTTCACTCTGAGTTTCTTACCCTTTGACTATGAGAAATCTCTAACATTGGATTCCCATGAAATAAAAATTTTCTTGGACAGGTATTCTCAATTTCAAGCAAGCCTTATGTAGTGTGTAGGAGAATTATTTCATAAAATAAAAATTATGAGTGGAAATTAGCTTTACTAGGGTTTTACATCATTAAATTGATTTATCAGGTAAATCTTCCCCTTTGGTTTTCTTTATTTGTTTGAAAGTAGACAACTTCACCAGCACAAGGAGGAGTGTCCTCCAGCTTCTCTTCCTGTATGGCTCTCCTCCTAACTTAGTGGGCTTTCCTCTGCTAAATGTTGTCTTGAATCCCTTATATTTAAGAGGTGAGAGGACATGTCTCAGCAAAATAAGTCTCCAAAAAATATTGCGAAAAATGGGATCATCAGAATCCCTCACTAGATCAATGTTGCTAGATCAATGAAGCTGGTGAAGGGGCTGGAACACGAGTCATAGGAAGAGTGGCTCAGGGACCTGGGGTCATTTTGCCTGGAGAAAAGGAAGCTTACGGGTGGTCCATATTGCTCTCTACAAATACCTGAAAGGACACTCCAGCAAGGTGGAGGGCAGTCTCTTCTTCCAAATAACAAGGAATAAAACAAGTGGAAATAGCCTCAAGTTGGAGTGGGGGAAATTTAGATTAAATATTAGGAATTTTTTTCACCAAGAGGATTGCTAAGCACCGGAACAGGCTGCCCACAGAAGTGATGGAATCACCATCCCTGGAGACATTCGAAAGGCATGTAGATGTGGCACTTAGGGACACAGTTTAGTGGTCAGTGTGGCAATGCTGAATCTTAGAAGTCTTTTCCAATGAAAAATATTATATTATTCTATGATTTTAAACAACACTAATGAAACCATTCCTGTGCTGCCTGCTGCCTTCCCCTCTTCCCTGCAAACACAGTTTAAAAGCTTGCCTAGAAGAGAGACTGCGGCATATACTCTGCTTACTGTCCTGTCTATGCTGAATTCAATTAATGAAGGATGAAATTCTTAACTTTCTTGCCAACATAAGTACTGGGAGCTGTGAATTATATCACATACTATGGACTACTAAAAGCTAAGCATAGCATTATCATACAAAAGTCTTATCTTGAGCTGTTTTCAGGCCAATGCAGTAAGCACTGGAATTTAGGGACTAAGCAGGAAACTAGATAGGGCTAGAGTGTGGACTCCAACACTGTCCTGCCCCAGTATTTATACCTACCAGCCAGTGCACAGGCATAAACAGGGAGTAGCATAGGCCAGAGGTATTCTTCAACAGACAGTTTTTTTTTTTTTTTTTTTTTTTTTTTTTTTTTTTTTTAAGTAAGAAAGATTTTCACTATGTTATGTGGCATCAGGGGCAGAGAATAGCCCCCTGGACCATTTTATTGACTGAGATGTAACTTCATGGACAGAACCAGAGATATCTTTTCTCACCACTGATTAAGATGCCAAAAAAGCAGGAAAGCTAAGCTTGGAAAAAACATCAAATCTTTTTCTGGTAGTTTTCTGTTCAGTGAAAAAAGTCCTCCATTTCAAATCCCACACTCCCAAATGATAAAAAATCAAACCATCTTTCATGGTCTTACAACAATTCCAAGAGAACTCTCAGAACAATATGTGATGTTTTCTCTTAGAAAAAAAAAAATCCCAAAATTATCTGCATGACAATCCTTTTCATTCTACTACAAGGGAAATTTCAAAGCCATCTCACATGTAGTTAATTATATTTTCTTGCATCAAAGGGTTTTCAGAAATCTAAGGTAATATATCATATTTGCTTTGTAATGCGTAGAGTTGTACCTGAGTCGGAAATGGAAGCCAATGAAAAACACAGAAGTTACCATTTCTCCTCCTGTTCATCCTTTCACTCCAATTATTGGAATGTTTCCATCTTTGCTTAGCACAATGAATAGGTACCTTCTCTACCTTGGTAACAAATACTAAAGCTCATGTTTGTTTCCCAAACTGTATATGAAAACGTCAGACAGTCTGTCTATAGCAGAAGCATACACTTCAGGCAGCACTTCCCCCTACTGTTACACAGGTATTGGACATTAAATATTACTTGAAGTCAACCACTATGAAAGCATCCTGAAGATTATGCTGAAAAAGTCCAAGTGATTAGCCTAGATTAGACAGCTAACTGTCCTAACTAAGCTGTAGCAGGATGATTCTTTCTTTCACTTCTTACCAATATACACAGAATTATCTTTATCACCACAGACTTAAGAGCCTCGTAACTTTCCTGTTTGTTTCATACATGAACAAAGTCCTCATGACTAAAATCAGGAAAAGCTTATTCTGCTATGAGTTTCTTAACAAATTTTTGTCTTCTTCTATCATTAATTGCACTGATAGTTTATCAAAGATAATGTAGCATCCATTGATGGGAAAGTCCATATGAAAAGTTAAGACTAAAATGCAGATATTTTCTCACCTACTGTTTAATTAATTTTATTTTCTGGGGCTGTTTTTATTATTTTTGCCATTAATATTGTTATTCCCACCTATTGTTATAGCCACCTTCAAGTTATTTTAAAAACTGTTGCAATGAATCTTCCCTGGTGTAAAATCATATCTCTGAGAATGAGTTTATCCAGTTTTGCCATCTTCACCTAATACTAGCCTTTACCAACATAGAAGTGATAGGCTTGTGGAAAACTACAATTATTTTAGAAATATTTTGATTATTTATTTTTAAAAAACATGTTTCTCCTGATTTTTTTGGTTGCAATGAGTAACATTTATGAATGACTTTCTAACAAGACCCATACAATATTATTACTTTTATTATTACTATTATATTGTTTAGCACACTCTACCTGCTTTCACAAGAATGCAAAACTGATAGTGTGGGCCTGGAAAATGTTAGAGACTAAAGATAGACTCTGAAAATGTTAGGCTTTGTGTTTTGCCAGATCATTGCACTTGCGTAAGCAGTATGATAAATGATATAATTGTTAGATGTGATGATTGTTTAGTAATTAAATATAATTATTGTATAATCATAAGAAGAATCATGAGAAACTATGCTAGAAATTTAAAGGGGGGGCCACGAGGAGCCATGCTGGATTGAAATCTATGTATATAATAGAACAATATAAGTTTAATAATTAACATGAATTTATGTAATGATAGAATATAAAAACATGTTCATCCCGAATGCATATCGGAGTCAGATTTGGGTTGAATACCCCTGACACCCAGAGCTCTTCAATAAAGCACCTACATATAATCATTTTTGTGATTATGTGTTTCTGAACGCTAACAAAACGACATGGGCATTTTTAAATATGAGGAGAAATATTTTTTAACAATATGATTCCGTGACAAAACTTTATGCCATGGTACTTTTTGAAGACCCATCTTACTCTTGTTCTTCCCTGCTTGAAAATGTCCTCTTATAAAGGTACCTTCTATACTTTTTCTCTTTTGCACATAGGCCTCTCAGTTCTCTTCTAATTCTCAAATCTTTCTCTTTCCTCTTTTCTCCAACTCATAACTCTTGCCTGTGACTCCTTCCTTCTTCCTGGTTATTTGTTTTTAGCTTCGTTTTGTATAAAGGAAAAGTAATATGCCCATCAAAACAATCAATATAAAACTTATTTTTATGTGTAGAAGGAATTTATTTCATTTATTTTGTAAAGGGTTTCTGGGTTGTTTTTTAAACTTATTTGGTTTTGGGTGGGGTTTCCTTTTTCTTTTCTTTCTTTTATCATATCCATATGGGATGATATTGAAAAGAAAAAACCAAAAACAACAACAACAAAACAAACCAAACAGAAGACAATTTGCAGCTGCCAGGTTGACTAGGAAGGACTGATCTATTTTTTCCTGCCCTCAGTCAACTGATTTAGGTCAGGACTGAGAAAAAATATACCTTGTCACATGGCAGAAGTTACAGCTTCCTGTGTGCTTCTATTATATCATCTCAAGAAATCTCACTAATAAAACATAATACCAACCAAAAATATCTACCACAAACTAATGCAGTCAATTAATAGAACAGATGGAGGTCAGGGCAGACAATTAAATCCCTTTGACAGAGGAGAAGATTATTCTACCTCATATTGGAGATATTTCAGTAATTCCTGTGTTATCTGATTTATACTTTATTCTTCAAAATAATTCCTTCCATAATGCCTTCTTTGGCATGAGAGAAAAAGATCCGTCATCTAAAGGTCTTGCTTGCAGCTGTATATAATTATTTTTAAATGGTGGGAAAGTGCACATGTGTTTTCCCAGAAGTATTCTTATTGATTCTCAGAACAAGAAATTCAAATCTCCTTTTTGCCTTTATTTAGATTGCTGCTGCTCCTCAAAAGGATGACACAGCTATCACCTTGGAAAGGTGCTGAACAGGTTTTTTGGAATTTAATATTGTCTTCTATAGGTATTGAAGATAACCATTCAGGAGGTGTGATTGATTATTTCTCTGGCCATGAATTTCAGCATATTTGCAACAATTATCTTTCCTAAAGTCTTGCACAAAGATGGTTGTATTTCTCTACATGGCAGCTACACTGCCAATAATACAAACTGGTAAGTGTTTTGCCATATTCTGGCAATATTGATGACATATTTCATGTTTCAAACAAAAAAAAACTGAGTTATTTAATTTTTTTCCAATTTTGATGATTTCCAGCATATAGATTCCAAATAATAAAACATAAACAGCTATAGGGAAAAATTCTTCAACTAAGGAATTAAGTTCCCCATGACACATTTTTTCACAGAAAAGGAACTCTGTGCCAGTTGAGTTCCAATTTGTTTTTAAATAAAGGTCAACACAAGTTTTGATAACTCTTTAACTCCGTTTTTTTAAAGTTATCCTCATAGCATACGGTGGTAATATTTAAATTTTAAAAAGCTCAGAGAAAGTTGCACTAATATCAAACTACTATTTAAAAGCACTGAAAATCCATATTCCAAAAGACAATTAAACTGCAAAGAGAGTGACCTGTTAGTGTAATCGCTGTGACTGCTGTGTCCCAGCTTCAATTTTCATTGGTGAAATTCTAACACATCCATTTTCTTTGTCAAGCTCCTCTATTGAAACTCCTGCTTTGTTAATTAATAAACTCAGATTGCTTAATGACTGCACTATCCTAAAAGCTTTGGTTTTCAGATAAATATGCTTTAATGAATTCTGATCTCAAATTGATATACATTTGATGCTGGATATATCAGATGTGAATTTCTTGTACCCTTATGTAGCTTATTACCTCACTGTTTATACATTTTAGTTTTGATGGCTTCTAACAAAAACAGATTCTAGTTCTGCCATTGTTTGAACTTTGTATTGTAGCCTCACACCGTGCCACTCAATGAGTCGTATTTCACTAATACTTTGTAATAAATATGAAATAAAAACTATTTCAGTAGTCTTTAAAGTATTTACTTCTGTTTCATTTGGTATATAGTATATATAGTATATTATATAATATACTATATCTCTTTTAACTTTCTTCTTTTAAACAGAACTGTATTAACAATAGAAATGCTAAGTCTCTAATTATTCATCACCTAACTTCTCAAGTGACTCAGCATCATTATTTAAACTTGTAGCCTAACTGCTTGCGGTTTTTTCCATCCTTTTTGATACTTCCATATAATGAAGGGGAAAGGGTCAAACTGTTATTTTAAATCTATGGAAAGAAAAATTTAATTGCTCTTAAATGAAGATCACAGATTCATAGATTGGTTGAAGTTGGAAGGGACCTCTGGAGTTCATCTGGTCCCACCCTTCTGCTCAAGGAGGAATACCTTCAGCTTTTTTTGGTGATGTTGTTTAAGTAAGAATAGACTGTAGCTCATTATTCACAGTTTTCAAGAATTTGCATCTCATCTTTGTGAATCAAATTCATGACACATGTCTACCAGTAACAGCAGTCACAGTGGTATGATACAGCATATGAAATATCACCTATGTACCTTTAAAGCCAAGCAAAAAGCCTCGAATGATAGCAGCAACACAATTTTTCAGTATAATTAACTCCACTGACTGCAAACTACATTAGAATTAAATGTGTAATTTAGTTCCAGATAAAAGAGCTTTGTTTCCACCCCAAAGAGACAAACCACAATTTTAATAGATATTTGGTCGCAGGTTATTGATTTCTTACACAAAGAAAAAATGCAGTTTTTTAAGATTATAATTATGCACCAAATTTTGTCAGTGATTTCCCAAAGTCCTATTGTAACATAAAAATTCATGCTGTTTTTTCTAACATTTTGTGAATAGTCACGTAAGCTTTAAATCCATGTTCATGCTGTGAGTGCAGAAAGGCTATTAATACAGCTGCAACCAGGTGAAAAAGAGAAGAGTACTACTTCATACATCTTTCTAAGAAATAGAACCTATAATGAAAGGTGACAGAATCTGTTTTTACTTAACCTGAGTAGTTTCACCTACACTGAAGTTCTTCTAAGTTGTAGATAACAACATTACCATATTTGTGTTGTGTTCCCTTTCTCTGGCTTTTTTCTTGGAAAAGAAAACTTGAATGCAAAGCAGTATATATGAAAGGAAATGTGTGGAGGGTGTTGATAATAAACCTGGTTGAGAAAGAGTGGTTTAGATAATTTCAGCTTCCATACTTAAGATCCAATAGAAAACACTATGTGTGTGTATATATATACACACATATATATTTTCCACAACATCAATAGAAAATAAAAGCAAAATAACACTGTAAAAAATTCTGTACAATACTAGCTATCTGGGTCTAAATTGGCATGCAATTAAAGCTAAATGTATTTTATATTCATATATACAAACATATTTACCTTCAGAATCAAATAGTGATTTTCAATCCTAAGTAATTTCTACAAGCAGTTTGGCTTCCTGCTGGTAAAAACATTTTATTTTTTTCTTTCAAACAAGAAAGAAATATGCCATCATCTTCCCTAGTCACTCAACAGCTGTATCAATTTGTTTTCAGGGCAGTGATTAGCATAATTGTGGTGGATTACTCGCATTTAGCACAGAATGGAAATAATTCAGTATTTTAGCAGATATGACATAGAATGCATGGGATATCCAGGCCCTCTGGAGTGGTGCTGGAAGTTGTTTTTTTTTTCCTAAAACTGTACTAAAAGCCTATTTTTAAAAACCCAAATCTGTCTGAAAGAACAAAAAACCTTAATTATTCTCATGTGCTGTTTGATAAACAATCTCACACTATGGCAATGGCACACGATCATGGAATCAGCTGCAATAGCTATGCTAAGGGCACTACCCAGAAGGGTTTCACTGTGGTATAATTTCTCTAAAAATCAGAAAAAAAACCAAACCAAACCAAACTAAACAAAAAAAACCAAAAAAAAAAAACAAAAAAAACCCAAAAACAACAACAACAACAACAACAACAACAACAACAAAAACAGATTTTAAAAAAAGGATAAAAAACCCAAAAAAACCAAAACACAAACCCCCACCCAGAATGTGATTCCATCATTACTGGTTTTCTACTTTATCTCCAAATTCTAGTCCTGATGCTGAGGTGCATACAGTGCTACCTTTAGAGCTATATGAGTATTAAAATCAATCTGTTCTATATATACTCAGCCATTTACCTTAATACACTTGCATGTTTTATAAACATGCATAGACAAGCACTGTATGATATTATACAGTAATATAATAAAATTATAAAATGGTTTTGGTTGCAAGGGACCTTTAAGACCATCTGGTTCCAACCTCCCTGCTATGAGCAGGAATGCCACACACGAGATCAAGTTGCTCAAAACCACCCAACCTGGCCTTGAGCACCTGGCTTTGAGTTGAAGATGGGGCATCCACAACTTTTCTGGGCAACTTGTTCCTGTGTCTCCCCACCCTTAACAATAAAGAACTTCTTCCTTACAGCCCCTCTACATCTATGCTCTTTTAGTTTAAAGCCATTCCCCTTTGCTCCCTGTCACTACAGGCCCTGATTAAAGTCTCCACATTTCTTCTCTCTCCTTTTCTATATATTGAAAGGCTGCAGTAAGGTCTCATAAGAGCCTTCTCCAGGCTGAACAACTCCAATGGTCTCAGTCTGTCTTCACAGGTAAGGTGCTCCAGTCCTCTGATCACCTTTGTGGTCTTCCTTTGGACCCACTCTAACATGTCCGTGTCTTTCTTGTGTTGAGGACTTCAGGGCTGGATGTAGCATTTCAAGGTGGAGCTTCACCAGAACAGAATAAAGGGGCAGAATCACTTCCATCAAACATGTTGGCCACCTATTTTGATTCCGCCCAGGGTACAGTTGGATTTCCGGGCTGCAAGAACACATTGCTCACTTATTAACAACTTCTCATCCACCAGTACCTCCAAATCCTTCTTTGCAAGGCTACTTTTGATCCATTCACCATCCAGCCCCTAATGGTAATGGATATTGCCATGACACAGGTGCAGGACCTTATACTGGTCTTGCTGAACTTAAGTTTTCATGGACCACTCCTCCGGCCAGTTGAGGTACCCCTGGATGGCGTTTCTTCCCTCAAGTGAATCAGTTGCACCACTCATCCACAGACTTGCCAAGGGTGCATTTAATCCTATTGTCTATTTTACTGATGAAGATATTTAATACATTGTCCCAATATGGACCTTTGAGAGACATCACTCCTTATTGGTTTCCACCAGTAATCAACGTAGCCCTTTGTTTCAAAACCTAGATTACAACCTGTATAAAAAGCATTGTATGATATCGTTGTCCCATGTTATGATCCCAGAAACCATCTTCTGTCAGTTGTTTCTAAAAGAAACTTGAAGATGCAGAGCTCAAATTAAGTTATAGAGATACCAGGAAGACACAAGATTTTGCTGTTACACAGATCCATTC